>NC_135574.1:194459041-195185707 GCF_965152235.1 Eretmochelys imbricata
ATGAAATCCACAACCACAAGTCTTTTGATTTTCTGAGAAGACCCCAGACTAGTTGGTGATTGTGCTATCTGAGCAGCTTTTTATGGGGCTCAGGCTGCCAGTTGGCAGCCCACAGCCATACTTTTCAACTTGCCAAGACTAACTGGGAAATGTAATGTGTGACAATGACCAAAAATGAGGGGGACAAAATAATGACTGATGCAGGAAACATAAAATGCTGTGAGATTTCCTCCTTTGGTGTAAATAACTTTTCTATAACCTCAGTTTTGTGACTATTTCAGATGCTAGAAATTTAAACAGAAGCAGCAAGGGGAGACCAAGTTCGTATGGAATGGAAACTTTGAGACTAAAATGAGTAACATTCCTCAAAATGGGATACACTTGAGAGGCAAGCCTGGAGCTAAGCTGCACAGCCACAAAGGGAAACTTAACAGAGGTGACAAGGCCTACTCGACTAAGAAGCAGAAAGCATCCTGGGGCTCCTGAATACTGATCCTTGCTCTGTAGCCTTGGCCAAGTCACAAGCTTCCTATTTAAGTTTCCTTTTATTTAAAAATATGGTATCACCACTGTCTGACATACATATATCACAGGGTGTTGCAACACTGAAAGTGCTATATAAACAGAATTTTATAATGAAAGAGAAACAGAGGAAAGATGGTGGAGAGAAAATGTATACAGGTGAGTGCAAACAAGAAAGAGGATGAAGTCCTGGTCCTGGAAGTCAATGAGAGTTTTACCATTTATTACAATGGGCCCAGGATTTTACAAAGAAGAAGAGAATGTGACATGGGAAAGAGAACGTGACATGGGAAAGAGAACAAAAGGACTGCTGGTCAAGAATGGGGTGACTACGAAAGCAAGAATGAGGAGATGGTGCTTTTCAAAGAAAGGAAAGAATTAAAAATAAAGAACAGCAGGCATAAATGAGAAAATAAAAGAAAATGGCGACAAACCAAATGGGTGGGACACGAAAGAAGAGAAACCAATGGAAGACTGATAAGCAAAGATAGATTATTTTTAAGTTAGCAAATTTATTTCTGCTCTTTTCTGTTATTGTACTTATTAGTCCTACATCGCTGTAAGACTAGCAGGGAGAGGAAGGGCTACTTTGCACACTTATGTGGCTACTTAGAGCATTATAGTTAAAAAACTGGGGGGGGGGGGGGGAGCCAGAGATAACCAGAATACACAAACAAACCGCTACCAGATGGAGTCTCAAGGATCCAGACCTCCAGCTTATTTGAAAGACCTTGGAAGACGTGTGTGTGTGTAAGTATGCACGTGCGCATGCTTGCATTCTTTCCTATGCACAGATTCCATCATAGGCAGTTGACTCTACTTTTCTTGAAGCAGACGCCACTCCCACCCCCATCTCTGTATATAAAGCCAATCAGTAAAGTTTTGAGACCCTCTATGAATTCTTTATTACCCTCTGCAAAATCTTAAGGTCACTGCTGTTCACAGCGCTATGGTCATGGTGGATAGTTAAATTTTCTTTTGGAAGAGTGACAAAAAATTGACTCAGAAGCCACCCAAAAGTTCCTCTTGTGGTTGTGGTAAGGGAGTCGAAGGTGTGCTCAGGAGCAGGAGGTTTAAGTCTTACATTTTATTTCTGCTCTCATCTGTAAGTCCACGTGGCTGCAATGTGGGGTAGTTTTAACTAACACCCCTGAAATCTGTGGAGCAATGGAATCAAACACAATATGCCTTCCAATTGGTTGACACTGCTCCATACCCCAGTATTTACCTCTGAGATAAACAATAATTATAGTATGACCTGTCAGTTTAACTGATTGCAGCTGATCATGATGCAGGATTTCTCTCTCATCTATAATGTACTTTAAGGTAGAAATTCCAGCCAGAGGGAACCTATAATAGTGTAAATCTACTGTCTCCTCGGTTTGATAAAAGCTATCTTCAGTAGAGAATACAGTTAATCTCTGCCCTTTTTTCAACAAAAGGAAAAATAGTTTCACTATAAAAATCAACTCCAGACAATTTTTTTTGAAGTCTCTCTCTCTCACACACACACGGGTTCTGCTAACATCACTGTAACTTAATGTGCCTGGTCTTGAGATGGGCTGATCACACACAAGTCCCTAGTGAGTTCAGAAAGAATGAAGGGTATTAAGCACCACTCTGGATCATCAGACCCAATATCTGTCAGGACAATCACAGTTCTGCTGTTTAGTATTTCATGTGCTGATTAATTCAAAACTATAACAAGGAAAATCACCTTTCAGCTTATCCACAACGTGAATATCTACCTTCCTCTCTCTGTTCTTCCCCACCTTCCCCCCCCCCCCCCGCAAAAAAAAAAAAAAAAAAGAATCTCGTGGATATTTTCTGTAACAAGAACCACATTTTAAAATAGCACTGAAATCTTTCTTAGAAAAGTTACTAAAAAGTATGATTATGGGAGGTGTGGTTGCAACATCACAATACTTTATATATTACGAACTTTGGGGTAAACTCAGATATGTTTACTCAGTCTGAGTAGCACTTTAATCCATGAATAATCTCAGACATCAGTGGGATTATTCATGGATTAATGTGCTATTCAGCATGAGTATGGGTATCAGAAGCTGGCCATTATTGATTAGAAGCCATATTTCATTATAGTTACACTACAGCCAGGAACTGTGAGCTGATGTCACATCTATAAAATTATTTTAGGCTAGTTAGCATATATCAGAACTCAGTAAAAAACTATTTCATCTCCAGATTGTTCAAAATTACAGTAATTCCATAATTATGAAAACTAATAAGCTTGATCATCATTATGCCTCTATCCAAAGCTATACTACATACCTGTAAAATGCCATATTGAGTGCAAAATGTTTTGCTGACCTTTAAAGCATTAAGAGGACTAGCACCACTACATTTCAAAGCACTCTAGAAGTCATGCATTCCAAAACACACTGTCCATTTATCTCCAGAGGGCTTACAAACTGGAATCTCCACAATTCAGATTCTCCATCGCTTGTGGCCAACCCTTAAGCAGGTCAACTGCTCAACTTCATAATGCTTTGCAACAAAAATCACCTGCAGTAATGTTTTTGCTTTGTATATAAAAAAAAGTTCACATGATATATTTGGTATTGATATTTACTCATTTGTTTGGTGTTTAGTGTTTCACTTTCCCTGCCAATTGCTGATTTTACTCATTTAAGTTACAATGCAAAATATAAAATATATGTTTAATATTCTCCAGGAGAAGAGAAGGACTCCACCCCACTCTCCTTGGATGCAGTGCATATCTTCTGTACCATGCTGGGCTAACTGCATGAGTCAGCGAAGATGAGAGAATGCTCCTGGCCCCTTCTGAGACAGCTAGAACTGGCAAGGACACTAATATGGAGCATTTCCTACATTCAAGAGAGTGCTAGGATTGGCACTATGACCAGCTCTTGCAATAAAAGTGCAGCAGGGAGAGGGGAGATGAGGAGATTCTCCTTGCCCCATCCCTGCCTTGCATACCCATACATAGACCAGCTACACTTGTGCCCTGTGTCTATACTGTATAGCAAAATAACCTGTGATACCAAGATAGCGGATGTAGGAAAATTGCCTCGCTTCAGGTATATTATTAAAATGTTTAAACAATACGGAGTTAACGAACAGTTCTAGTTAACCTGTTGACTGTTATCCAGCAGTACAATAATTAAATATAATCTCAAAAAGAAAAGCTCACTTCATCAGATGCAACTGTAGCTCACGAAAGCTTATGCTCAAATAAATTTGTTAGTCTCTAAGGTGCCACAAGTCCTCCTTTTCTTTTTGCGAATACAGACTAACATGGCTGCCACTCTGAAACCTAAATATAATCTATTACTGTAATCATTTAGCACCTTTAGGTAAGGATTTCAAACATTCAGCCACAAAAGCCCTCTCCCCCCCTCTTCCCCCCATGAACCTGAGTGAGTAGTGTTAATCCCTTTTCACCGATGGAGAAACTGAGGAATACAGTGGTTAAGTTGCGTGCTCAAAAACACATAGGTACGTCCCATATCATTCCACACAAACTATGGGCCAAATCCTGACTGGGCACATGCATGTAACACCACTGCTATTGCACTTACTGGACATGAGCACCACCTTATTCTGGCCCTTACCAAAAGTCATGGAGAGGACACCCTCCAGATTTTCAGTGACAAAAACTATGCATAAATATAATGGGCCATGGTCCACATGTATATGTTACTTCTCAGACCAAGCCAAATTAAGCTGTTTGGCTCTATTGTAGTCAGAATTTGGTTCTTCATCTATAAAGGCATAACCTCACCCTCCACTGATATGCAGTCACCTCCAAGGCAGAATTCATGCACATAGCAACAACATGTAACAGAAATAAGAGAGAAAGCAATCAAGATTTTGCCACTTGACCCAAATTGGAATTTGGCCAACCAACTGCTTACACAAAGTGACTCTCTTTTGCATGGTACCCTGGGATTTTTTTTAACAACATGAATGATCAAGACCACAATTTCATGTTTCCTCCAAAAAATCAGTACCTACAGTAGCAGCTTCTTTGCATCAGGTTGAGACACTGACTCAATTCTGAATCAGAGGCAAGATTAACTAAGTTGCTAGCATTGCTTCCAGTAGCACCTGGGTCTTCCTTAGAGAGCTCCTGTCCAAGGATTGATGATATCCAATCCTTAACTTGTGAGATCTGATGAGATCACAGCCAATAAGAGCTGTACATTTAAGAGAATACGCCTGTGGTGCTTAGGGTTGCCAACTTGGTAATATTTAAAAATCGGACACTCCAGCAGGTGTGCCGGAAACTCCCTGTCCCTGAGGCCCCACCCCCATCCACTCCTCTGCCCCCCTACCCTCTGTCTCTCACTGCTTTTCCCCTCCCACCCCCATCTGGGTCAGGAGAGACTCACCTGCAGAGCCAGGGCTGGGAGCTGCAGCTGCCCGACCCAGGTAGGAGCCAGCCCTGGCTGAGTAGGGGCTGGCATGAGCTATGACCCAGCGCCTCCCCTGCGCACAGTAACCAGACACTGTTGGGCCCCCTTTTTGACGCACTTTCTGGTCAAAAACTGGGCACCTGGCTACCCTAGGGTGCTGCCTGAGATTCCACTATAAATCAGCGAAATCCCCGTAGATTGTAACAGTACAGTGAGCGAGTGGTATGTAATACCAAGGATGGAGTTAAAGACTTTTCTCCTTCTCTGCGTACTTCTAGTGTAGACAAGCAATGCTGTGATTTGCCCTGATATCTGGTTCTAAGCAGTGAAAACTGTACTGGTGCAAATTTCTGATCAGCCTGTCTATGCTAACGTTGCTGTCTGAAATGCCCAATGTAGACAAGGCCTAAATTAGTGGAGTAGGGTAGGATTACTCACACCATCTCCCCTCCAACCACATGCCCCAATTCACAATTCAGCTTTAGATTTCTATCTTTTCCATTTGCCCAAATCCAACCATCACAACATAGGTAACTTCCCTGTTAACCCAGCCTTGCAAAAGTTACCAACAAACACTAGTAATAGCAAAGGTTTGAATTCACCCTTCCTCTGCCCTTTCTTCAACAACTTCAAAGCCTAATTGGAATTAGAACCGCTTAAAAGCCAGCATTAAATAAAATGAGTAATTCATTTTTTTCTTTAAAAAAAAAAAAGAAGAGAAAACAAAAGTAAATACAGAAACAAAATACAATTAAAATTCAAAGTTAAAATTTCACAGTTAAAATAAAGCCAGGAGATTGCATTAATACAGCTTTTTACACATAATACAATAATTTTCTTTATTAAGGGCCAGGAACTTAAATCAGAGCATAAGTGGGCATTTATACCATATCCATATGAGAGAAGCTTGCAGAAGAACTTAAATTAACTCTGAATGGCAGGATTTAATACCACTGCTTTTCATTTTGTTCAGCTGTTTGAAAACAGTACATTAACTGTGATGTCATCAGCCACTGCTTTACTGTTAGTATTTTTTAAAAACATATCACTGACGGTTCTCTTAACCAACAGACTATCTCAGCCTCTATTGCTGAAACAGAGTTGACCTGGTTATTTCGGCAAAGAGGACCTGCACACATATTTACTTTACATTAAAATAAGTCTTGAGCTGAAAATAAAGTATTAAGGCCTGAGCCAATGCTCACTGATGTCAACAGGAGTATTTCCATTTGCTACAGTGAGCGCTGGACTGGACATTTCATGAAGAAACTATGAGTAAAGTAGAACTACAGCCAGTCTATACAAGTGTGTGTATATGGAAAAGGTATTATGTTCACTGAAAATTTTCTCATGCAAAATCTCTTTGAAAAGAGAACACAATCATCTGGTGATTTGGGGTGAAAGGTAGTTATTTATAGGTGTTCCAACTGATAAAACCTTTCCTAAAAGTTAACCCTACAAACAGTTCTGAGTGTATTGCTTACTAATGTCAACAGTCCTGTTCACTTTGTCACAGTGGATCCAGCCAGGCAAAGCACAGCACCTGGCAGCATTTGCAGGCTTTGGTCTAAACAATGTGTAGGTAAACATAGAAAAAAAAAATGTAGTAGCAATTTGAAACAAATTACTTAAGAAGCTCATAAAAATTCTGAAATACTTCAACATCCATGTCCGAGTTTATTCTACAAAGGCTGCCATTTTCATGGTAACAACAATCAAGACATACGAGAAAGTAGGATAGGAAGAAAACAACTGAACTTCGAAACTTACTTTAAAATAGCTTTCAATATACTTTTTAGCATTATTTTTCAGGCAGCACTGTTTTCAGTTTGTAATTCTTTATTTTATTGCCAGTCAGCATCCAGGAATTACAACAGAAAATAGATAATCTGGGTTACCTCACTGAGAAACTCTCTCTCTCTCTCTAATCTCGGATCCCTTTTTTAGCTACATCAGTTGATGCTCTTCAGTTCGGACACATAAGAACAAGCAGGTTTATTCTCTTGCTCACTGTTTCTCCAGAGCAATTGGGTGGAGAACAAGTGAGACCTTGGCTTCAACATCTCTACTCAATGGCCAGTGTAGCTAAGCAGGAGAAAGGAAGCAGACAGGGAAGAACTATGACTCAGAGGTATCCCTCAGAGTCATAATGCCTTCAGAGCTTGGGTTGACACACTATTTCTGCAACAGTAGGGAAAGGGACAGAAATTAGAGTATGCTATGTCTCAGAAAGGAGGGGCTAGTTATCTAATTTCAGCTGAAATTCCTTGGCATCATATAACTTGAACATATTTATATATTTTAGTTTAATTTGAACACAAAATTGCCTTTACCTGTAAAATACTTACTAATACACACACGAATATAAAGTATTTTTCAGGTAAAGGCAATTTTGTTTTTAACCTATCTGAAAAATACTTTATATATACACACATATAAAATTACTCTCAAAGGGTTATATTATGGCATCTTTAGTCACACTGAGTAGTACCTTTGAGATAAGGTTCCCAGACTACTTGCGAAGTAAAGCTCTACTCAACACAGGGCATAGCTAAATGGGGAAATTCAGAAAAGTAAAGATGAATTACAAAAGGTGTGACGTTGAAGGTGTGAAATTAAAGCACATTTAATCCTTGTGTGGACGCTCTCATTCAGAAGTAAAGTGCCCTTAGTTTTGTTTAACTTAATCCTCCTTCAAAGGGGATTAAGATGAAGTGAATTAAGGACACTTTACTTCTGAATGAGAGCATCTACATAGGGGTTTAATACACTTAAACTTTATACCTTTAGTTAAAAGTTAAAATTAATTTGGAGGCTATGCCTACACTTAAAACACTACAGCTGTGCCACTGTAGCTCTTCACTGTAGATACTTATTACAGTGACAGGAAGGCCTCTCCCATTGCTGTAGGTAATCGACCTGCCCAAGAGACGGTAGGTAGATTGACAGAAGAATTCGTCCATCAACCTAGCGCGGTCTACACCAAGGATTAGGTCAGTACATACCCCACAGAGATGCAGCTATGCCAATGTAATTTTTTCAGTTCAGACCAGTCCTGAAAGTTCTCATACAGATAAGCCCATAGATTCATAGCGTTTAATGATAAAAGGGACAATTAGATCTTCTACTCTGATCTCCTGTTTGTCACAGGATGTTAAATTTCTCCCAGTCACTCCTGTATTGAGGCCAATAAATCTGTGTTTGGCTAAAGCACATCTTCCAGAAAGGCATCCAGTCTTGATTTGAAAACCTCAAGAGATGAAGAATCCACCACTTCCTTTGATAGCTTGTTCCACTGGTTAATCACAAGGAAGGCTGTCAGAATTTGATCAAAAATGAATTTGTTCCTGCCTAATTTCTCTTACTTCCTGTCTGTTAGAAAGAAAAAGGCAGCCTCCATGGAATAAGTTCAACCGGTTTGTGTTTACAGTAATTTTAAAAATACTATAGTTAGGACAAATTTCTATTTTAGACAGTGTCTCGTTAATTTTGAAAATAGTGGATTTTTTTAAGACTATGTTGATCTGCTATTATAAACCTCTATTTCCAGAATGCAATTACAGCCATAAAAGCATATTCGGCTACAATATATGTTAATTCATATTCAGAATAATATGCAAAGCACATAGGCCTTTGATTGAAAACACTTTCTTGCTCTTTACCTGCTAATGTCCCCCCCTTTCCACCAAAAAACACAACAAACAACAAGACTTGACATGTTGAGTCTGAGGAAGCTGATATGGATCTAACATGTCAAGAATCCACACACTAACAGATGCCAGACTCTAACTACCCTAACTAGACATGATAGGCTGTACTGAGGTTTTCCAGTGATCAGACCTAAATTTAGAAAGAAAGAAAGAACGAACAATGAACTACAAAAATTCAACTTCCAGTTATGTTCCTGAGTTTGGGTTAAGCTTTTTCTCCTTTTAGGGGAAATAAAAGGAAAATGAAAGAGCACATAAATACAAACAAGGAAATTCAAAGTTACAACCAGCATGTTATCTTTAATTCATGCTATAGGTCTTAATGGTGGGATAGACACAACCTAGCTAATCAGCATACGTTTCAAAGAAACAAAAAACAAAAAATAGGCAAACTATTACAAGTTGGAGTTACTTTCTTAAAATACAGCTACATTTGGAGAAAAACCAATATCAAAACTAAATTTGCAAACTGCCATAGGAGTCAATGTTGGTTATAAGTTACCAGCATAAAGAGATAGAGTTAACATGCCTGGAGTAACAGATAGCACTGAATTGTATTGCATTCTATCATTTGTAAAGATAATATTATTTCTAGGTTGGAATTAAGAATGTGCAAGAATTTAAATATCTAGACAGTCCATGTCTGTCTTCATAATTGGCATACATAATTTATTTTAAAAACAGAAAAAAATTAAATATATTAACAAAATTTAAATATTTACTCTGCTATTTTTTCAAATGGACAAAAAAGAAAGCAGAAAAGATTCCATATGTTAAATAAGTTTTATGGGATTTTCATTAAATGTTAAGCTGTTTTTAAAGCAGTATTTATTAGTAAGAGCTACAGTTACTCATTTTGATTGAGTGTGATGTAATTTGATTTTTTTTTTTTTAAGTCAAGAGCACTAATATTGCTCACTCAGGCCTCTGTTCACCCTTCAGTGTGTGTACGTAAATCCTATTAACTTTATTGGTAGCTGTGTATGAGTATCGAGGGAAGAATCAATCCCTCAGCTATAAAGATTAGAAATAATGTAAAGCTTTCCCCGCCCCGCCCCCCCCACAACGTATGTGTACACCATTGAGTGACAGTGAATGTAGTAACTTTATCATGAAATAGAATGTGGGTTGGTGTGCACACATACATACATATATATACACACACACACACACACACACACAGAGATCATGTCTGCAAGTGCACATCCTGGTATGCTCACAATAATTTATAATAAAGATTAAAAATAGATGCATATATTTTTAAAGTTTGAAAGAAGTTTGGCTGGATTTCATTTAGAAATGCTGCATAAACAAAATCATCAAGATTTCAAGTGAAGTTTTATAGCAAACATGACTTAATTTTGAAAAATAAAACTATACAATAAGTTGGATCTGATCATGCAAACCCTCACCGCTGAATATAGTATGCATTATGTTTAGTAGTTAGGGTTGGAAGGCTTAGGCCTTAAGTCCATTACAAAAAATGAATTGGTTAATCAATGCCACTTAGTACTCTTTTTCTTTTAGAAAAGATTTTTTAAATCCAAAAAGAAGCTATACATTAAAAATAAATATATTAATTCTCATAACTATTTAACAATGTATTTGGCTGCCTTAGCGTGTATGACATGAAGTCTTATTTTGATAGGCAACATTTCAATCACATTTCTGAACATATACCAGCAGGTCTTGGATGTAATTAACGTGTCCCATCCATCCATAAACAGCAGCAAAAGTTATACATTGTAACAGCTCCTAAATATTGCAGCAAATCAATTATACAAGAGCAGAAAGGGGTACTCAGGCCCAGTGTGGGATTTGAAATCAGAGTGACAAATGTAATTCTCTCTCTTTTTTTTCCCCCTTTCTCTTTTTTAAAAGTATTATTATGTGTTGGGTTCATGTCAGATCTTTATGGTTACCTTAACTTTCATTATACAGTTCTATACATTTTGCATTTTATTTACTATCTTATTTATATTGGTGCCCATCACCATAGTATCTGAGCACAAACATATATCAAAGACAATAACAGGCTCAGCTTCAAGCAGATTTTTAACAGCCATGGTTTGAGGCTAACCACAAAAATTAAACTAAGGTAAAAATACAATAACATATTTCAGTAGTTAATTTTTTCCAAGGCACTTTGCTTTGGTATCTACTACACACTAAAACTAATATTCAAAATATTTTGGAGAATTATTTTAATCATAATGTGTCTTTGCCCTAGATAGCCTGACAACTATCTGATATTCTATATAATGGATCCTGTTTTATAACTCATTTGTAAAAGAATCCTGCTTTTCAATAATATTTCAATTTGGAAAAAAGATACTACATAATTGCCCTGTGTTTAGAGAAGTTCGGTAAAGGTGTGTATTTTTTTAAAAAAAAACTATTACAATATAAATACAACAGTAGCTTTATTATAAATATGACAAAGTACAATCCAAAAGGGACCATCTAAAATGCCACAGTTGCAAACATTTAAGACTGTAACAAAAATGACTGAGATTCTAATATCAGTTTACTATCCTTCAACAATTTCCCTGACAGTGGCATCAAATAATGTTGAATTATGGACCTTCTTACAGGAAGTCTTATTTCATGTTCGTTTTTTGATCATTTCCCTGCTAGTCCCTATAGGAATTCGGCCGATTGCCAACTTTCCTTTAAAATTTTCTGTATACATAATTGGCTTGTGTATGATTAAATGATCATTTAGTCAAACTTTAGTATTTTATATTTGTTCAACAAGTTTATTTTACATAAGAAAATACCATTGTCCCAATAAAAGCTGTCACATACTACTGACATACTTTATTTGAATTTGTGTTAGCTTCTTTTTTATACTGTGTTCTTTTTAAAAAGCCGATTTATAAAAGCTACCTATATATACACACATTATTGTAAAGTAATTATCATAATCTTTTACAGTTCAGACTATAGTACCTGAGAGCCAAGGTGAAGTAACTTTATAGAAAACAAACCCATGGTAATAGGTAACTCAAATATGTTAAACTAAGAAACGGAATTTCTATTATGCAGTTACAGACACCCTTTGTATTTTATAGTGTGGAGTTGCACTATATCATTTTCCTACCAACACCAAGCAACAGCTGTGTTTTAAATCTTTTAGGGCTATAACAAACATTAAAAAATTTAAACTGCAAATGTTTGAGAGTTAATGATTTTAAATGGTGTATTTTGAAAGTTGTATGATTAGGATAATACTTCAACCAGGTTTTTTAAAGACAAGGGTACTTGCTGATCCTGAGTTTAATTCTTCCAAGAAAAAACACAACTGCCTTTTACTCTGCAAATCATAACAATGGTAAACAACAACTCTACAGGTTCCATAATAGCAGGCAATGGGGTCACTCTTGTGGGAGAGGGATGTTTTAGTGACCTATTGCCACTGAGCTAGTTAAATCACTGAACAATGTTTAGTGTTATGGGGCTTTCCTTTGCAAAATCTAGCATTAGTGTCATAGCTTTCCATTAACCGTGAGACTTAAGAACACTAGCACTGAGGGGCCTATAAGGAAAGAATAAATAGGAGAAAAACAATATTTTTTTTAAAAAAACCCTAATAACTGAGACCTTTACAATGCACACTATAAGAAAATGTAACTAAATCTATAATAAAAGCTTTTACATACTTACTCATTTATTACTCTCAAAAGTACACATGAGCAGCTCCACATACTTCAATTTCTGAATTCAAAACTGACCAATCTAACCTACTCATGGAGTAACCACAACAGCAACAAAAGCAGGGCACAACTTGTATTTCAAAGAGGTACAGACCAATAAATGACCTTGGAGGCACATCCTAATTAGCCAGATCAGTGTCAAGCAGTCAACACCTTATTATTTAATCATTAAGGACTAGATACAGCAGTCCTTACTGGGGCAAAAACTTCCAGTGAAGTTAATTCCCCGGAGCAAGAACTGCAGGATCTAAAACTAGTCTCCCCTTGGAGTCTGTAGACATGTTTCCATGATAAGAGCGAGAACTAAGCAGCCCAACCACCGAAAATAAAAAAGTTGGACGGTAACTCATCTAATCCTCTCAAAGCTGAGCACCAACCATTCTGATGCTGCTGCGCTGGAGCCTTTTGTAACCAGGCCATTAGGGCAGAAGTAAAACCCTTCGCACCCACCCATCAAGCCAGGTCAATGGAAGTGAGAGAGATGTCCCCAAGTCTTTGCGTTTAAACAGCAGCCCGACAAAGGGACCCTTTGACTCCCTTGCTGCCTTCCAGTGCCACGCCGGACACAAACAAAAGAAATCGCCGGAACGTATGTCTTAGTCCCCCACATGCTCATCACAGCGCCTCAGCGTGACCTCGTTTGCGTCACAACTGAGCTGCAGCTTCTCCAGCCCCCAAACCAGCCATTGGGTCCCTTACGGCCGTGCTGAGCATACGCCGTGTCCCTTTTCCCTCTCACCCCGTGGGCGAGCATGCTCGAGAGCCAGGGCTCAGTGACCCACGCACCAATTTGCAGCTAAACTCCCCAGACCACCTTTTTTCTTGGGTTTTTTTTTACCTCTTAAAGCCAACCCTTTCCCTTGTGCCCCATTGGATAATTAACCCAAGCAGCACAGCGGCTGGCTCCAGCGCTGCGTGGTTCCCTGCTCGTCTTTAACCTCTCCAGGCGGGCTCGCCCCTGGACGCGCATTTCAAGGGTTTGCTTTTTATCACCTTCCCGAGGGGAGGACTTGGGGACAGGAGGGATTGCGCCTCTCCCGCGCCCTGCCACCGCTCCCCAGGCGCAAGCCAGCAAAGAGCCCGCGGCCTGAGGGAGGGGGAGCCTCGCCCGCTTCCCTTTTCCAGTGGCGCGTCCAGCCGCGGACTCGCTCCGGTTCCTCAAGTGGAGTTTCGCTGCCCGCTCCCGCGAGCGCGCAGGGACAAGCGGGCAGAGCCGGGCTAACGCTCAGCGGGACCCCAACAGGGAGGCGACCTCCAGCCCCATGTCACCCACTCGCCGCTAGCGCACTCCCCGCAGGGAGACGGCCCCGTCCCCAAAGCTTGCCCCCTACTGACTCCACTTACGCCCGTCCTCCCTCCCCCCGCGGGGCCCAGTGCGCCCCCAAGCTCCCCTTCCTCTCCCTCCACAGGGCCCAGTGCGCCCCCAAAACCCCTTCCTCCCCCCCCTCCACAGGGCCCAGTGCGCCCCCAAACCCCCTTCCTCCCCCCCCTCCGCAGGGCCCAGTGCGCCCCCAAGCTCCCCTTCCTCTCACCCCCCCGCAGGGCCCAGTGCGCCCCCAAGCTCCCCTTCCTCTCACCCCCCCCGCAGGGCCCAGTGCGCCCCCAAACCCCCTTCCTCTCCCTCCACAGGGCCCAGTGCGCCCCCAAAACCCCTTCCTCCCCCCCCTCCACAGGGCCCAGTGCGCCCCCAAACCCCCTTCCTCCCCCCCCTCCGCAGGGCCCAGTGCGCCCCCAAGCTCCCCTTCCTCTCACCCCCCCGCAGGGCCCAGTGCGCCCCCAAGCTCCCCTTCCTCTCACCCCCCCCGCAGGGCCCAGTGCGCCCCCAAACCCCCTTCCTCTCCCTCCGCAGGGCCCAGTGCGCCCCCAAACCCCCTTCCTCTCCCCCTCCGCAGGGCCCAGTGCGCCCCCAAGCTCCCCTTCCTCTCCCTCCACAGGGCCCAGTGCGCCCCCAAAACCCCTTCCTCCCCCCCCTCCGCAGGGCCCAGTGCGCCCCCAAGCTCCCCTTCCTCTCACCCCCCCCGCAGGGCCCAGTGCGCCCCCAAACCCCCTTCCTCTCCCCCTCCGCAGGGCCCAGTGCGCCCCCAAGCTCCCCTTCCTCTCCCTCCACAGGGCCCAGTGCGCCCCCAAAACCCCTTCCTCCCCCCCCTCCGCAGGGCCCAGTGCGCCCCCAAGCTCCCCTTCCTCTCACCCCCCCCGCAGGGCCCAGTGCGCCCCCAAGCTCCCCTTCCTCTCACCCCCCCCGCAGGGCCCAGTGCGCCCCCAAACCCCCTTCCTCTCCCTCCGCAGGGCCAAGTGCGCCCCCAAACCCCCTTCCTCCCCCCCTCCGCAGGGCCCAGTGCGCCCCCAAACCCCCTTCCTCTCCCTCCGCAGGGCCAAGTGCGCCCCCAAACCCCCTTCCTCCCCCCCTCCGCAGGGCCCAGTGCGCCCCCAAACCCCCTTCCTCTCCCCCTCCGCAGGGCCCAGTGCGCCCCCAAGCTCCCCTTCCTCTCCCTCCGCAGGGCCCAGTGCGCCCCCAAACCCCCTTCCCCTCCCCCCGCAGGGCCCAGTGCGCCCCAAACCCCCTTCCCCTCCCCCCGCAGGGCCCAGTGCGCCCCCAAACCCCCTTCCTCTCCCCCTCCGCAGGGCCCAGTGCGCCCCCAAGCTCCCCTTCCTCTCCCCCCGCAGGGCCCAGTGCGCCCCCAAACCCCCTTCCCCTCCCCCCGCAGGGCCCAGTGCGCCCCCAAACCCCCTTCCTCTCCCCCCCGCAGGGCCCAGTGCGCCCCCAAACCCCCTTCCTCTCCCCCCCGCAGGGCCCAGTGCGCCCCCAAACCCCCTTCCTCTCCCCCCCGCAGGGCCCAGTGCGCCCCCAAACCCCCTTCCTCTCCCCCCCGCAGGGCCCAGTGCGCCCCCAAACCCCCTTCCTCTCCCCCCGCAGGGCCCAGTGCGCCCCCAAACCCCCTTCCTCTCCCCCCCGCAGGGCCCAATGCGCCCCCAAACCCCCTTCCTCTCCCCCCGCAGGGCCCAGTGCGCCCCCAAACCCCCTTCCTCTCCCCCCGCGGGGCCCAGTGCGCCCCCAAACCCCCTTCCTCTCCCCCCGCGGGGCCCAGTGCGCCCCCAAACCCCCTTCCTCTCCCCCCGCGGGGCCCAGTGCGCCCCCAAACCCCCTTCCTCTCCCCCCGCGGGGCCCAGTGCGCCCCTAAACCCCCTTCCTCTCCCTCCGCGGGGCCCAGTGCGCCCCTAAACCCCCTTCCTCTCCCCCCGCGGGGCCCAGTGCGCCCCTAAACCCCCTTCCTCTCCCCCCGCGGGGCCCAATGCGCCCCTAAACCCCCTTCCTCTCCACTCCTGCGCCCCGCAGGGCCTCCCTGCACGCGCTCTCCAACCCGCCTGCCCCCAATGCCAACAATGCGCCCCCTCCGCTCTCCTCTCCGTAATCCTAGAGCCCCCCCGCCCCCAAGCCGCTCTCCTCCCCCGCCTGCAGCCCTCGCCCCCGACACGCGCCCTCCAACCCCGCAGCGCGGCCCCGGGCCTTGGAGGGAGGCGCAGGGAAGGGAACTCGTGCGCTGGGGGGCGGTTAGCCAGTGCCCGGCGGAAGAGGGCGCAGGCAGTGACCCAAGCCCTCAAACACGTCCCAGGGATGTCACGCCCGGGGTGTCGAGGACTCCGGAGGAGGGAGCGAGGGGGACGCAGCAATGCCAGGCGCCGGCCCCTAGTGGGCACACCCGAATGGCCGAGGGGATTGCCTCGCCCCAGGAAACTCCCTGCCGCCGGAGGCCGAGCCCGTCTCATGGCCGCAAGGAGCGGCCAGCTTTCCAAGCGCCGGGCTCTCCCTCCCCGGGGCAAAAGGCGGCTGCAGCGAAACGCGGCCGGGCTGTAGAGACAGAGGGGTTAACTAGCTAACTCGGCGCGCTCCGGCTCCCGTAACACCCGAAGGGGAGCGGCGTCCGTCAGCGCGGCCCGACGCCGACAGCCACACCGGGTTCCAAACGGGCTGGGCTGCGCGCACAGGCGGGCGGAGCAGGACCCTTCTCTTTTCATCCCCCCCCCGCAACGCGCGGTACGGTCCCGCTCGGACGCTTCTTCGCAGCCCGCGCCCGCCGCCCTGGGAACCTCGCAACTGCTGAGCCGCACGCCCTGGACCACCTCCCGCCGCTTCGGAGAGGCGAAAGACACATGTGCCGCTCTCCTCCCTCGCCCTCTCCAAGCACAGCCTGACGCGGAGGGGAATTAAAGGCGAGGAAGCATTCGCACCCCGCCTTGCAGCCTCCTTCAACTTTCCGAAGCCAACACCTACCAAACGGGGCAACCCGGAGGTGACACATGCAAATGTCACACCTATCGCATAAGCAAGTGGAACCACAACTCCCAAGTTAAAAGCATGAACTTTTGTTTTGGCCACCCGAAGACAATTTGGCCTGGCTATCTAGACTGCAATCTTTGCAAGCCACTCCCTGAAGGTAAATTGCTAACAAGCGGGGCACAAGGTGAATCTTACCACGGGAGCGCAATGAATGTATATCAAGCCTCAGCCTTCTAAAAAAAACACAACACCCCAAACTACAACTTCATTTCTTCAGCTTTCACTTTAATAAAATAATGATTCGTTGGGAGAATGGGGTATAAATCTTCATTTTGGAGGCAATTAAAGTGTTGATTTCATTCGTGCCCCTAAGCGATTCTTGTAATTTGCTCAAATAGCTTTATGTACCCAGCACTCCAGAGCTTTTAGAAACCCATTTTCTAGTTAGACTTGTTGGATTACAATTTTTATTCAACAGCAGCTATCCGAGTTTTCCTAATCGAGATCTGAATTTAACAGTTCCCTCATTTTAAACGTTATAATAGTTATGTAGGATGCAAGTCAACCAGACAGAAGCAATGCCCATGTTTCCATCTTGTTTTCAATGTCTCATTAAAAAAGTTGAGAGAGTCATGCTAACATTTAGAAATAGTTGAAAGCTTTTACATTCTCAGTATAATTAAAAACTGGGTTTCTGGCAAATTCATGGCTTAAGTCAAACCATTCTTCTGCTCTACCGCTACATTAATAACAGTCCGATAATCTTTGCTTCTTTCTCGTACATAAAAAAAACAAACGAACATTTGAGCTCCTACCAAAGCTGAAGTATAGTGCACCTTTTTGTAAGTAATCTATAAAATAACTCCTGGTTGACAGTGTTCTTGATAATGGCAAAGCAGCTAAGAAAACTCCTGTCTGCTTGACTGCGCCTTGCTTTAACAAAAGGAAGCCTCCAGAGTCAGCCTCATTACACCTAGAATTGTATATAGGAACCAGATCATAGTTTTTAGTTGTTGGGTGGTTTTTTTTCCCATGAGCCAAATACTATTTCTAATCATAAACAACCAACCATTAAAACGTTACAATTCACAACAAGGAGCTCGAAACGCCAAGGCTCGTCCACTTTAATGTTTTAGAAGCTTGATTTCGCTTTGGTAACCTCTTGAAATTAACCCCCCCCCCACACACACACACACACAAATCACACTACAAGCCACTAAGGGAAAGCAGCGAACACAAGTCGTCACTATATGCACACATTGGGTGTCGAAGCCTCTAGGGTTTGGTCTATCCCAGCTTTAACACAGACATCCTAAAAGTCACTAAACTGTATTTTTTTCTAAAGGAGACAGTTTGAAAAACTTGAAAGTTCAATGAAAATAAATTAAAACCTTGGTCTGGTTTTATTTTTCTATTAAGTAAAATAAAATGGGGGCGCTTGCAGCAGGCAGGCTGTGCACAAAGCAATGTTCACTGAGGTCTAAAAGCGCTCGGCCAAGGAAAACTGACAAGACAGACTAATGAACCGTAGAGACAGGAGGAAAATAGCCAGTATTTGCTAGATTTCAAACACTCTCTGTCTTCCCTGGACCACCTATCTCGGATTTTATTATTATTTTTCTAAGTGGCTTCAGCTATTCCTTTCTAAGCATCCAGAAGCCTGCGAATCACGCCTAACGCTTCTATTATTATAAAGGGTAAATAAAATAAAGACAAAAATTAAAAGCGACAAGAAACAGGTCAAGTTTGCAGGCAATGCTTTTACAAGCTCATCTCGCCAGGTCGAATCCGGGAGCAAGCCTTAATGAAGCAATAATAGCCACATTATTCAAAAATTTTCATTTCGATGGAAATTTATCTAAAAGGGACTTAATCATATGCAAATAATAAAAAGAGGCGTAGTGACCCAGCAAGCGATCTGCATACAAATTTCAGCGTGTGCAACACTGGAGAGATCATCATACCTGATCTGTTAGATTTGCTGATCTTGTTATGTCTTCACTGTCTGATTTTGATCCGCCTTCTCTATCGTCTATCACCAGATCGATTGGCATTTTTCCTTTCAAACAGCTAATATACCGGTGGCAGAAATTGTCACATAATTCGTGTACCTACATTATGACAGAGGTAAAAAAAATGAAAATATAATCAGGAGTACATAAGTGAAATTGACAAGTGCAATCAACCAACCCTTCCCCCAGCCTTGTGACATCAAAAGTTCTAAATGGGGGGAACACACAGCAATTATCCCCCGGAGACCTCTAGACGCATCCAGAATTAGGAATAACTTTCTTTTCTCGCAAAATAGAGATATCCCAGAAAATTGACAGTGACAAGATGATTCACAGGCTACAACATATTCAACACCCGTGTTAAATTCATCTGCTCCCGGAGCTGTGGCCATGAGAGAGGTGACCTGCATGGGTGACATTTAAGGTAAACTATTTAATTTCAACCAGTTATTTCATCATAAAACCTTTCCAAAGAGTATGAAGAGAGAAAGGGATTTTTTTAAAAAAAAACCCTGGATGCACTATACTGAAATACATTATAGGCATCCATGACCTTAAATCCCAAATCGCTGTAATATATTTGTTCTTGAGTTTCCACTATTAGTGGGCATATTTTAACACCTTTCATGTACAGTGAAAACAACCTGCCCGTTATGGGTAGATAAAATGGCTGGGGGTTCTAAAGAAACTTTTCAAGCATTTAAAAACCTCTCGAAATGTTTATTTTCTGGAGAAAGGGGATTCTCTTGTAGGCCAGCTATCAATTACATATAAAAATCCACTGGAAACCTGAACGTGCGTTCAACTGAATGTTGGTTTGAATTACATTGCCTTCATATTGTTATTATTATCAATTATTATTATTATTGCTGAGATTTCCAGAATAGGGAGGGGAACAGAATTAAGCCTGCATACTCTCTGTTCTCTCTTAGCTTAGAGGCGTACAGCATTCACAGAATCAAGGAACTGCCACAACTATCAATTCGGCTTTGTCTCTGCAAAACGTTACAGGACAATCTGTGCCCTGACTGTGACCTGCAGATGGCTCTTAAAAAAATCTCGACCAAACTAACTGAAACTAAACAAAGCACCTTCACCAAAAACAATCTCCGAGGCGTGGCTGAAACAAACAAACAAACAAACAACATTCAGAATATCATCTGCAACACACAGAACTGCAACTATGGATACAAAGCCAGCAAGGTATTAACATGAACACAAGGCCAAGTCGTTTGTGAGCCCGGTTTCAGAGGCTGAAATTGTAATTAAACTGCGAAGAGAAATGGACGCTAAGATTGGTCTTGACACTAATTACCAGACAGAAAGACATTTATGCAAATTTACCAGAAGCTTGAACTTCAGCAATACTGAAACGTAGGAGGAAGGGAGAAAAAAAATTACCTTCTCTAATTCCAGTAGATGAAACCTTAATACTTGTATGGCTTGAATCATCTGCAAAGACACAAACAACAGGAGCATCTATCTCATTCCTGAGTTGCGGTATATCCCCACAGCTGCCCCTTCTGTCGTCTATAACTTCAGTTGTTGGTTTTTTTTTTAGTAGTAGTAGTAAATAAAAAAGTTGTTTTGATTTATGGCAATAACACTAAAACTTAATAGCAGTGGCTTTGTATGCTGTTTAACAAGAAGCGAGCTAGAGTTAACAAAAAATCCTATTGCAATGAAGTAGCTAAATTATACGGATCGTAAACATTTCCTTCAAAAAGTGCAATCTATTGCGACGTCGTTGGACCCTCGCTTTGCAAAGGAGGAGAAAATATTCCTAATGCAGAGGCAAAGTATTTGTTTAGCCTTTAAAAAAACCGACTTCATTTTAGGTCGGTTAGTTAAACTATTCATCTCTATCCATAGTCACTGTTTACATTTCCCATAAAGCTATTTTAAAGGTGCGGGGGGGTATGTGGAGACCTCAAATACACTGATACATTCGTAGATCAATCCATGCACTGCTTGGGCAGGGCAAGTCTGCCATAAAGACCCCAAACTCTCATTTGGATGGGGCTTTCTTTATGTACTTCGTTACGTGATTTTACTTAACACGGAATTACTGCCCTGGATTACTTGTAATTAAAAAGATCCACGCGACAACATTTCCATGTAGAGCCCCAAATCCTTGTCAAAGCCTAGCACCATCTCTCTCCAGAGGGCAGAGAAATAAAAGGGGAGCGCTATTAACTCTTACCAAGTTATCCAGTTCAGGATTAGAGGAAAAGAGGGGTTTTTCTGCTCGGATCTAAATATAAGAAAGGGGAGGAAAAAAAGACTTGAAATATGGAAACAGAAAAAGCAGACGTTATTATTTCTTGCTTCATTACACTGTTGGGTCCATTATGTAACCTTTCCTTCAAAGCTCTGACTGTTAGATTAAGTACATCATATAAACACTTAAACAAATGAATCAAATGCACTGAAAATACCCACAGACATTATTAGTTACATCTATCTAGCTACGCTCCGTCTTGTGTGAGCTGCACATCCCTGTAAGCAAAGTTTAAAAAAATATCTTCTTTATTTATTTATTGAGATGGTACAATCGAGACTGTATTGATTTATTTCTGGCAGTATAGAAGGGGGGGCGCTATGATTTTTTTTTTAACGGAGACTTGTTTTCTTGTTATGTGAGAGGTTCCCCCCCCCCCCCCAGCACGGTTTTGCTGACCTGTTTGGCGAACACTGCTATGTCTTCATTGAAAGACTCTGAGGAGCAAACATCGCCTCCCGCTACCCCGGGCTCCCGGGGAGTACACGTAGCTAATTCACATTTCTCAAAAATCAGTGCTAAAAGAGGGAACAGGGGGTGTCTGAAAGAAAATACAATAGTCACAAACAAGACAATGGTTAGTCCCAGAATAAGTGGGGGAGAAACATCCAAGGTGATCTTTTAGCAAGCCCACTACCACCACCCCAGCTGCACCCCCTCCCGCAATCATAGCTCACCTACCCTTCAACCGAGAGACCTGAAGTCGAAGGCCCTGAGCCATGGACTGTATCTGATGATCGCTTCAGCATATCTGGCCAGAGAAATTGTTAACATTTGCTATGAATAAAACCAAAGCGGTTCCAGCAGCCATTTTGAATTAACTTTCCTTTCCTTTTTTTTTTTTTTTTTTTTTTTTTTAATTTTTATTATTTTTAACTCCCCTTCAAATTGCGGACTTTCTGGATTAAAAAAAAAATCAACCCAAGCAAACCCCAGCTTTTTGGACTCGGGTGTGGAACGTGCAAATCCCCCTTGGCATCGGTAATGATAATGTTCAAAATGAGAGCTGTTAACTTCGAAGACCAGCCAAACTGCCAGTGAGTTGCCCCAATTCGGGTAGCACGAGCGATCCAGCGATCCATTTACATTCACTTCAGTTAGCAGAGCACGCTTTTATTTGGGTCATCATCTCCCCCCCCCCACACACACACACCCCCTCCGCAAGTTACTCAATATAGGCGCTGCTCACCCCTCTTTTTGCTATATAATATTGCACAATGATACAGACCTTAGAAATGTGTAAGCCAAGTGCTTTGATTTTTGCTAGCTTGAGTAACTCTTAAGGAGACGTTTAAAGTCATTTACTACCTATAAAAGCTAAACTGAAAATTTAATATTTGATTTGATTTGATTACAAAATGCGTTCAATTTCTGGGATTTCATAACTATTCCAGAGAATCCTGAATGGAGTTTAAACAAATCCTACAGTTTTGTGATAATGAGATAAAGAAACTGCATGATGGGATGGTTTTGCTTCAAAGCTAGCTGTTCTCTGCGAGACGGGGGGAAAGGATCTTAAAGTTCACTTCAGCTTAATATGCGCGAACTGTTTTTTAAAGCTATCCACGGAGCAACGAAACACATCAGTTCCAAATGCAATGGCCTAGAAACTATTTTATAAGTGACCGCATTGAGATGCCTCAAATGCTGCTAGAAAACAGAGCACAGCTCAAAGAAACAACCCCGAAGTTTTCTACTTAATACAGCATTATATATTAACAAAGCTAAAAAGTTTTATTCAGAATGAAACCGTTCAAGGTATTCTTTCTTCTAAACTCTTCCAAAATATTTACCTCTCCAAACAGGTTGCACCACGGAAATCTTTCCTTTTGATCACAACACTAATGACTAATTCCCCTTAAGCTCACAGTTTAGCAGTCTTTTATATTTAAAAGTTGTGATCAAAACCACATAGGAGTCTAGGTTTATGCAACGAAGTAGCTTTCCGTACACACACACACACACAAATTAGGCAAGTTATAATATTTGAACTGAATACAACCTATGGATAACGTTTATCCGTTTCAAGCCCCATGGAAAGTAAATCTTCTTTATTGGAGAATCATATGCCGAGCATAATGTGAAGCAAAGAAAACTTCAAATCCTCCCTAAAATTTGCATGCAATTATAATGGAAGCCTGGCTCACAAGAATTTACCTACGATCTGAGTCAATGGCTTTTACTTCTGCCTTCGTCAGCGAGGGAAATAAGGGCATAATCATCTCTTAACTAACAAACCCGATGCCAGCTTTACCTACCCATAAATGGCATCTTTATCTCTCTTTAAAGCGTCATTGACAGAGGAGCCCATACTGGGAGGCATGGCGTTGGTGTGAGCAGTGTGCGGGTATTGATGAGAATGCAGCGGAGGACCGTGATTCAGATGGTGAACAGGCTGCATGGATCTGGCGGCATGAGGATCCCCATACATGGTGGTGGGGATCCCTACTCCATCCATCCCACCGTAATGGGGTAAATCGTCGTACTGCATGACAGACAAAGAAAAAAAGGTCAGAAGGCCAGTCGTAACCGGAGGTTAGAATGGGGGAAGGTCCAGCACATGGAACTGGGAAGTGCTAAATCTATGGATTTCAAATAAACAGGACCCAGAAAAAAAAAAAAAAAAAAAAAGGAGGGGAGAGGGTGAAGATCTGTAAAAATACATTTCCCCAACAGGCCCTCAAAACGGATTAATTCTGGATCCTTGAAAAGCATCCTTGTGGAGGGAAGTAGGTAAAAGCAGCTTAGGTTGCTTTGGAGTGACGCTCAAAATAAACACGTTGCTGAAAAGTTTCCTGCTTCAATATGTCTCCACAGCAAAAGTTAAAATGAGGACACCTATTATTAACACGGGGATTAACACAGGCTCCTGGTTTAAGGTATTTCTCTGTGTGTCTGTGTGTGTGTGAATTGTCCCAGTGTAGAGCATTCCTAACGTTTAAATGATAAATTAAACTCTCTTTAACAAAAATGTAAAGCACCAGTTTAGATGCAAGACCAAAGCTGATACACTTTTTCTAACTATTGCAGCACAATCTGAAAATTGGGAATTCCCATGTGGAGGAAAAACGTGAGTTAAAGCAGTTAGTTAATTTTAAGATACCCTGTTTTAAACCTTCCGACTGTTAAGAAGGAAAGTACACAAGTATCAATGATCTGATGTTGTCCAAAGTTTAATAACAAAAGAGTCGATTTTTGGTTTACAGCTATTATGTACAATCTACTTTATTGTCGATTTGCTGCAGCTGTGTGCATGTGCAACTGAAAGTTTTGAATTTTAAGTATATTCTTTGTTAAACATTAAAAACCGAAAGTTAAAGTGGCACTTAAGAATAAGAGGAAACGGCCACTTTTCATCTATTAAAAGCAAAAGTGTGAATAAATTGTTTTAAAAAACTCTGACAATTGCTTGAACTGAAAGAGTAAAGGCAAGTTTGTCAGTACAGCAACTTTCTTTTACAAACTGTACTTTGAGGGACAGGACACAAATTATTGCAAGCAAACTTAATTTTATGTCGTTTTTCTTTTAAAAACTCTATTCATTACATGATAATTGTCCCTCACAATATTTTCATCGCATCTCAATGTATCTAATAAGTCTAGAAAAAAGAATAATAGTAATAAATAGTAATGATAAATATATGTGCATATTACTTCTGCCTAATTCAAATTTAAATATGCAACTATTTTTAAATGAAGGTCTGACTACAGCACTGCACATTTGTGATGGCAAAAAGTTATGTTTACTTAAAGTTTAATAAGTTATCTTTGAAAAGTGAAGATGTATGTCATCACTAATGTTAAATGCTAAATTAAAATGTTCAAAGACACCTTAGTTAAATATTTTAAACGCTGGTGACTTTAAAACGACATTGTATTCTTAGCAGTATAGCTGTAATACTGATAAATACAAACACTTGTATTTTCAGTTACATGCCTGTATATCATTATTTTATAGAAAGTTTGCCTCTTCCGTGAGGTGTCTGTGATAGGAATTGATAGAATCAAGAAATTGACAATATATATATATAGGTTTGAGTCAAAGAAGAGGTGGGAAAAAACTTTTTCGCAGCGTCTCTGTCAGCCACGTTTCAACATTATTTCACATTTAAATTCCATTTTTTTAATACGTACCCTTTGCGCCATCGGCCTGGCTTGCTCCCTTCCTACTTCAACTTCTAATATATCCTCTTTAAGGCCAGTGTGAAAAGAAACAAACGCGAACTCTCCCCCAAACCCCCAAAAATGCAAAAATCCCTTAGAGTCGCCAGCAATGTGAGCAATCGAGGAAAATCTTCAGCTTACTGGATCTCAAAGAAACGACACAATAATTCAGCATTAAAAAAAAGAGAGAGAGAGAGACTCGCCCTCCTTCTCTTTCTTTCTCTCTCTCACTCTCCCCCTTTCGTTTCCAAGACAGCAGCGGGGAGAAAGCAAATATCCTTTCCCCAATCAGTTTTTTTTTTTTTTGGTTTAAAAAAAAAAGTGCCCCTCAAACCCAACTACCAAGTCTCATGGCTTTTTGCCACTCCAGCTGTCAATCAAAGGCGAGGTTGTCAAGGTGGTGAATGAATGATGATGATCCGCTGTGTGTACTTCCACTGCTCTGGACACCTCAAATGTTAATATTCAAATGCATGGAGGTCTAAGCGCTGGCTTGTTCTTGAATCAGTCCTAATTCCTAATCAGATCTCGCTCGCGCGCTCCCTTTCCCCCTTTGCAGCGGGAGAGGCTAGAGGAAGAGGGTTAAAAATGTCTGTCTGAGTTTGTCTTAAAGGAGCCACGATCGATGCTGCCTGCTGCAAGTCCCCCGTGCGTGTGTAAAGTGTGTGTTGCACAGGCGGAGAGGTGGATTTGGACCAGAATGCTGGAACCCGGAAGTAGTGGTGGCCATAACAGGTCGCGTCTTACACAATGCACTGGGCTGCATCAACTCGGCTCCTAGCGCAGGGGTGGGTTGGGTGAGATGCAAGCAAAGAGGCTGTGCGAGCCACAGAAGCGTTCAATTAACAACACACACACACACACACACACAGGGTTACAGTTACTAAAATAGATTGTAATTCTGGTGTGTGGCTGGGCTCTTAGCTATTTTAAGAGCTCCCTGTAAGCAGAGTTCATTGCTGCCGGCCAAATTATGGGGTATTGCAGGGTTGGGTGGTTTTTTTTTTGTTTGTTTGTTTGTTTTGTAGGGGGCAGGATTTGTTTCTGTCCCCTTTTCACACCGAATGCTTTGGGTAATTGTTTGCAGCCTTTGCCAAAGATCTGAGCTCGCTCACATGAGTTATGTGAAGAAGAGAGGAGCAATGGTTAAAGAGACAACATCCATCCTTCTTCCCAGAGCCCTGCAAGCACATCCAGTATTCCAGCGTTTCTAAGTGTGAGAGCAAAACTAGGAGATGACCCCGAGCGTCTGCTTCTGGACACTGGCTTGTTTTTATTGCGAATACTATTACCGAAGTGATTGGCAAGATCAAGGGCAGGAAGACAGAACGCAGGAGAGCTGTCTGTTATGTGTTCTCTCGCGCGCTCAGCTCGTGTCATACGCAGCAATCCACGCCACTTCTGCCTAGCCGTCTCGGAGTGTAATGGCCATTTCCTTTGTCTAATAGCAATGGTTACTTTGTCTTTACACCCTCGCTATACGGCAGCGCTCTAAAGGATCAGCAATCTCTTTCCTCCCCTCCCTCCCCCCCACCGGAGGACTTTCATCCTTTTTTGTATCCAGAGCAAGCAGTCTCTCCCCCCCCCCCCCCCCCCAGCTAACTCCCCGCAACGAAAGTAAATCTATTAGAGCGAAGTTGAGGTTTAGAACGAAAGCACCAAAACGCACTTCGGATGAGCCCTTGCACTGAGGACGGCTCATTTGCTAGAATTTATTCGGTGCCCATGTAACTCTGAGCAGATGTTCCACACAGACAGTAGTTGATTCAAATATGCAACATCTTTCAGAGCAGAGATCCGTGAGACGGGTTTTTTTTTTTTTTTTTTCCCTCTCTCTCTCTCTCTCGCTCTCGCTCTCTCTTCCCCCTCCCCCAAGCCTCTCAGAAAACTCCCCCTGCGGTATGTTGGAAAATGAGCTCACCCAAATCTCAGTAGGCAGCAGTGGAGGAGCCGCAGGCCAATCAGGAGCTTGTCTTCGAAAGCCTGCCGTGCATTGGTGGAGGGGAAAATCAATTATCAAATAATCGATCAGCAGGG
The DNA here is from genome assembly GCF_965152235.1 of Eretmochelys imbricata. NCBI lineage: Eukaryota > Metazoa > Chordata > Testudines > Cheloniidae > Eretmochelys > Eretmochelys imbricata. Next base: position 194,486,160 of record NC_135574.1, read on the forward strand.
AGCTTCGATCTGCGGGGAGTGCCAAAAAACTCTCCCTCCGAACAGAGAGGCTAAGTTCTCCAAAGCAGAAAGATTGCTCACTTGTTCTGCTTAGCCATAGTACAAGCTGCTGCCTAGGGGCAGACATAAACATACCCTGCAAGGGGAATAAAAGACACCCTTCACTCTCTCTCTTTCTCTCTCTATATATACAGGGAGAGAGGGAGAGAGAGAGAGAGAGGCAAAGAAAAGTACTTTTAAAAAGTTAAGGTACGACATATTTATGTCAACACGATGTTACGGAGCTTGATATGTGAACTCAGCAGGCTGACAGCTTATACTGACACAGCAAAGCATTCAGTGCCAGCGTTTACTGTTTACAACACACACGTTTGTGAACCCGAGGCATCTTCAGCAGTTTTCCTTGCATGCAGTGGTCCATACACGTCATGTAATGACCGTACTTTTGATTGTTTGGGGTAAGGACGATCACTTTTTCCTGCGGCATTACAGCTGCAACTTTTGACTTAACAGCAGAACCTGAAATAGTAAGAACGATCACTAAGAAGTGGTCTTCTCGTTAGTGTTTACCAGGAAATAGTCTGATTTCTTTCAATTTCTCGATTAAAAAAAAAGAACTCTATGCTTATGATTTATTATTATGGCAATTTTATGTTTGCTTTTGGGATGCTCAGGCAGTAAGTCTTAAACAGAGATAAATCACATACGATTTCTGCCAGGCCAAAGTCTGAAATGTAATGTTAACAGACGGAATTCCCAGCATCAACATAATCCCTGCCTGCGATCTAAATCTTCTCTTAAAGTATATTTTAGGGGGCAAAACAGATTTAAACTCACTTTAAAAAACAAACCAAAACCAAGAACTTTTCTGAAGCTGTAATTGCAGCGACGACGCAAAATAAAACAGTTATTTTTATAGGGATTGCTATTGAGAGAGCTCTAGTATTCCCTAAACCGTTTCTTTTCTCTGCAGGAGAGTGCAGTTGTTTCGTATTCTACCTGTGTGATTATTCAAATGATCCGCTGGCTAGGTGTTTCAAATTTGTCTCAGAAAGGAAAGATCTGTCATCGATCAGATCAGTTCAGTAGGGTGGGAAAAAAGTGCCAAATCAAACATTAAAATATTCACACATAGGGCTCAACGATCCTTAAATGAGCTGCATGGGGCGGGTTATCCGAGTAAAATCTACAAAATAGAAATTACTGTGAAATGCACTTGGGTAAAGCTGCTTTTTAACAGCTTTGAGGGACCATGGAGGAGACAGATCAGAACAATTTGAAGCGTGCAGATACTCTTTAGTCCATCTCTTGCCGTGACATTTCAAACCTCAAGAAAACCAGTTTCGATTTCCCCCCCTTTGCTGTAGGACAAACCTTCTATGCCAGCGATGAATATAAAGACTTTTCAGGTAAGACTATTTTAATACCCTAACCCTTCCTCTTCTCAGTATTGGGAAGTATTTGTTGTGCTCTTAACAGACGTATGTTTGATTTCTATATTTATTTAACCCAGAGACTGAATTCAGAAGCGATTCCCTGTCTTACAGGTTCCTTCCAAAGGAGGATACAGTTTAAATTCCAGAAATGCAATGCCTCTTAAAAATAAAAAAGCTTTAAATCTTAAATCCAGCGTCACTACCAGGCCTTTATGAGAATAATTCAGAACAATCGGGGCTAGAACACTTTTACAATGTAATTACAGTAGTACAAATTGTTTGCCCAAACCTCATTCTGGATAAGGATTTTACAATTAGCAAACAGTTATTACTGTTGGGGCTTGCTGCGAGAAATTGCACTGAGGACGTCTCGAGTTGCAATCTACTGGCCATAAAAAGACTAACCAGGCAGCAATTAATCATCTATTAAAAGGGAAAAGTAAACGGACAGTTCCACACTATCTTAGTAAACTACCAACGACATTTATGTGTTCTGTGACTACAGCGACGCACACATTCCCAACTACTGCCTTTTTAGGAAATGTAGCTATTTTTTGCCAAAACTAGGGGTCTGATTGCTATTTGTTGCGGGAACCCATTTACACTTGCCATTGTACTATGGAAAAGAAGCTGTGGGCGTCCCTCGAATTTTACAGCGAAATGTGCAATTAGACAGAAAATAGGCAGAATTGCGTCCTGGATGTAGATCTGACTTTCGCTTTTTCCTTGTAACTGTGTTTAACAGATTTAGCATTTAAGAAGACGTGTTTTGCTTTGGAGCCTTGTCTTCACTACTTCTGTGATGCCACGGCGATAATCATTTTACTTATTCTTCACCTCAGAATTTGCAATTTGAACTTGTATAAGCGAAGGCCTTTCACATGAGGTAGAAGGAGAGGTCTCAAAGTTCAGATGATGATTCAGAGCAAAATGATGAAGAAAGTCCTCCATTAAGTGGAATTTGTATATATTTGCTTATCATATAATAAATAAGACTTTAAATCAGTCTGCATTTCCTAGCTTAAGTACATAATTAATTTTACCTAATAGCATTAAAATGAGTACTAGTTTTCTGATGACTTTTTATAGTTTGACGGGAAGGGGCTTGCAGTTGGGAAAAAATCAACAACAATACATACTCCTTCTCCATTAATATTTACATTTAAAAATTCAAATAAGGTCAAAATCCCCGAAGAAAACAGATTTTAAATGCAGTAGAGAGATAATAAAGGAATGTGGCAGATAAGAGTTTCAAGTGATATGAGTCAAGATACCAAAAAGTCAAAGCCTAATGAATGGCTGTGAGAAAGGTGAAGAACTATTTAAAGATCTATTAAAGGGCAAAATCTGAAAAGGTGATAATAAAAGGAGGTTAACTGGAGGGGATTAAGTGAAGATGTGAATCAAGTGCCCATGTGCAAGTAAAACTGTGGTTCATGGAGGTTTGTTTACTGGATTCTGCTTCAGAAAACAAAGAACGCCTGGTCCAGTTAGGAGTCAACCAGAGGTCAGCTTGTGCTATCCAACAGTCAGAGACAAAATAGTCAAGTCACTGTATTCAGTAAACAGTCTGAATGAATAATGGTAGAAATGCACTTTGCAAAGGAAAGAACTGATTTCATTAGACTTTTCTATTTCAGCTCTTTAGAGTAGCATGGAACTTGAGGGGAGGAGTAAAATGAAGGAGGGGGGCACTACACTATTTAACATAATTACCAGTTCTGACACTTTCAGAAATTATAGAGGTCTTTTATTAATTAAATGGCGGGCTTAATAAAATATTCATAATAAAATTTACGGTTGACGTAAAACTTTCTAAACACTGTTGTAAATTTTTAATAAATTAACTGAGAAATGAGTTACTAGCCTTGGCTTTTGTCACTTAAACTTCTGCATAAGTAGTGAATGTAGAGTGACAGCAACGTGGGAACCTTTCAGAACCAAAAATGTGTCCAATTACAAAGGGTTTTAGATCTCGGAAAAGTCGCCCTCAGATCTAGAGGTAAGCATGCCTTTTTTTATAAAACTCGTCTGTAGTGACGGATTCCAAAGAGCATTAGGAGTAAGGTCTGATCTGTTTTAGCCTATGCTATACCGTACGTTAGTATTTTAACATTCACATGACAATTCAACGTGATAGAATGAAAGACTGAAGTCACAAAATTTGCATTTGTGAAAAGTAAAAAGATCCACTTCACAATATTATATTTGCACAGGATCAAACGATAGTTAATGTTAAGTAGCTACAAATCAATCTGGTGTATTTTAAATTGCAACCTGTAAGAAGTCCACAATTATGTTTTGGATGATCAGTTATTTCTTATTTGAGTTATTAGTAGTAGTATTTTGTTTAGCTGCCTAACTTTTTTTTTACTATAACTCTATTTCAAAGACTCGTTGCTTTGTCGTTTATGTTGCTATACTTTTCGCTTAATACAAAAATCGCTGGGTAAAAAAAACTCTGGTTGCTTAATTAAAAATAATCTGGTCGATTGTTTTGCATTTGAAGACTTGAGCTTTTGTGCCGTCTACTGGACAATGAAAAAACTACAGCCATAATTTACTTAAACTTTCTTTTGGATAAAAGTACATTTTCGGAGAGGATGGTGTGCCTGTTTGGAGGGGCGTGGCGTCAAAATTGAAGATGAAGGAAAGAAAAGTGGACCCGAATGCGAGATCTATAGATTAAGTTACATATTTCTATATAAAAAACTTTTATACTCCAGGTTTAACGGCTGCAGATTTTATTGTTTCATGAACTACACTCAATCAATTGCATTAAGGGTGACCCCAGAAAGACGCTTTGAGTTTATATGTGTGAGACGGTCTTAAACATTTAGATAAAGGTGAGTGATAGAAAAAATGAGGATAAATATTGGTAAATCCTTCAGTTTTAGAATTATTATGAATTAAAGTGCTGTAGTTTATCCCAATGTAAAAGAAATTCTTTCACTTCTAAGCAACACTGAGCGCCACAGATTAGTACCAACGGAGAGCAAATTACATTTAAAAATAATTAAAATTGTTTGTGGGGGGAGGGAGATATGGACGTTTAGGTGAGTAGTGCGTTATTTCTTATGTGATTGCAAGGGATAAAAACCATGCGCGTTACTGCTTTCATTTCGTAATCAGCTGCCTGTAAAAGTGCTGCGGGACTCCCTGTCGGATGCTCTGAGATACATGCAGCAGAAGTTGGATAATTTCCTCTTAAACTTGCAGTATACACTTTTGGTTCTCTGTTCTTTAGCCTATATAGGAAGCTGTTTTAAAAAGTCAAGCAAAGGAGATGTTGCAAAAGCTACACAGACTTTTGCAGATGGATTTGGAAATGCTTAGTACAAAGATTTATTGAAATTAAAATCCTTATTGCATTTAATAAAATAGTGTACGTTTAGATAAAAATTCGGAGTCAAAGTGAGTTTTAGAACATTATGACCATAAATCTGGTTAAATAAGCTATTTTTATTTATGCATGTATATGTGTGTGTTTGTATATACACACACACACACACTGTAGAGACCTTAAAATATGCTAAACAGAGCTGTAAGGAAACCTTTAACCACTTGCATTAGACCAAGAACTATAGGTATCTTGCTTTGCAGTCACTTGCAGAAGTGGAAGGTAATTGTTTCCCACTATCACTGTGAAAAGTTGTTATTCTGAATTCGTCTGCTCACATAGTGCTGTCACTCAAAGAAAAGCTTTTCATACAGATTTGAACTTTATTAGCGATGCAAGTTTTTTTTTACACTAGACAAAATAGAAATGCAATTACCTTGTGCGCATATTGAACGCTTAGCACAGTATGTCCATCCTTGTACATCAATATGAAAGTATTTGTGAACTACTACAAGCCTCATTCAAATTATCCATTAACAAATAAACACAATTTTGAAGCCACCAGCCATGGAAAACTGGTATTTCATAATCTCAGTTGTACTATAGTAAAATCAGTGTATTTTGTTAGACCCTTAAATGCTGTGTTTGCTTAGAGACAAATTTAACATATAATTTCTTTCATATTAACTCATGGTATTCAGCTTGTCTAGCGAATACAGTACAGAAATATTTCAGATTACCTATAATACTGATGAAAAATGCAATTAAATAACTAAATCAGGAATTGCGAGCAGTTAAACTTTAGGAAGAAATATGAAATGTAGGCTTTTTGGATGTTGCATGTTTAGTTTTCATTAGTGCATAGGGATTCTGCAAATCATACATATAGGTAAACTCAAGCATAAATAACAAAAAAATCGTTAAGATGTTCAGCTATGTATTAACATATTGTACGAATCAAGCAATGTTTTGTGAATACTTGGTCTTGTTTGAAACTAAAAACCAACAACCCCAAACTACTCCAAACAACTAGTTTTACCTGCGGGGACCTAGAAGAATTATCTGAGAGATCACTTTCTACAGTGGTTGGTTTGGATAAATGCTACCTTAAGGGGGTTACAACGTACCAAATAAGTACATACAGACGCTAGCTATTGTGCCCATCTAAAACGAATGACTCGGGACATGGACCAACATTACAGAGCAGCTCGAACTTCACGCAGGATGGCTTTCCTGGTGACCAAGTCAGAGGCAAATCTCCCCCACCCCTCTCTCCTGCTAGGTTTCGCTACGGCGCTGCACCGTCTGACGCCTGGCTAAACGCAGGCAAACCCTGCTGCCCCAAGGAGAAGCCTTCCCGCTCCGCCCTTGGCTGTTTGTTTGTTTTTAAACCATCCTCTTCTGGTTCGAGCTTCCCGGTTTGTCTCTCTCCAGCAGGGTGAAATGGAGGAGGGAGAGGGGTGTCTCTTTCGGGCTCCCCTCTCCCTAGCTCAAAGGCCTGACGCCGCTGAGCAGGCTAACGGGGCTCTTGCCTTCAACGGCCGATGTGTGTGAGCGTGTTTGTGTGTTACACAGACCCTCGCTTTCCATAGCACACCCCAGCTCGGGTCCTCTCTGTCCTGTGATGTGTGTGTGTGTGTGTGTGGGGGGGTATGAGTGAGAACTATCGCTGCTGGGTGGATACAACCCCCCCTCCCCCCCAGGTTTTATGAAGAGCTACCCCAGACAGCTTTACTCCGCCCTTACTCCTGATCGCTTGCAAGCAGCACGCGGGGTCACTCCGGCCGCCAAAGGAGGAGAACTTCCATCCTGACTCCGGATTGCTCCAGAGCCCGCAGGCTGGCGGTGGGGCCGGCGGGACGCCGCGGGGGCGGGCAGTGTGTTTCTGTGCCCTCTCACTGGTCACTCGCTGGGCTTTGTTCCCGTTCGCACAACAAGCCAACAGAGACGCTGCTGACACCGTCCGCCCGGAGCGAAACGGCCCCGCTTTGCGACCGCTTCCCCGGCCCAGCGTGCCCGAACGGCACCTAGAGCTCGGGGCCAGGCACGTGTGGGCCCCTGGCCCGCCTCTGCCCCGGCTGCCTCCTTCTCCTCGCCATGAAAACCAGCCCGCAGCCCGCTCCCAGCGGCAGCCCGCGCCGCGGCCGCAGCCCGAGGCCCCGCGTCGCCGGCGCTGTTGTGTCAGGTGTGCTCATGGGACTAGGGCCGCGTGGAAAACGTGCGAATGAGCGCGAGTCCCTCCGGCCGGTACCGGCCGCCCGTGCTGCCTGCCGCCCCGGGACGCAGCCCCGAGGTGAAAAGTGAAGGCGAGTCAGGCAGAGGCACCGGGGCCGAAGCCGGAGGCGAGCGTCACGTGTAGCCAGCGCCGGGGACACGTCTCACCCCGCGGCGGGCGGGCTGGGAACCGGGCGCCACCTGGAGAGCAGAGCCAGGGGAGAGAGAAAGGGCATGTGTCCGCGTGTGAAAGAGGAGACGCGCTTCCAAAGGAGCGGGGCTCCAGGCAGCCCTGCCAGGGGTCTGCGCCAGGAGCACCCGCCCGGAGGAAGCGCTCACCAATGTCTCCCCAGCCCGCCCCGCGCCTTGACGAGAAGGCGCAATTTCAGTCCAGTGTGTCGCTTTCTCCAGCATCTGTGGGTACATGATCACAGACTTTTGCATCCTTGCCTACTGACTTTATGAAATGGAGCTGCGAAGCTATGTCAACCTCTATCTTTCGCATCCGCAAACTATCCTCCTGGAAGGAAAAGGGCTGCAAAAAAAAAATAAAATTTTTTTTTCACTGGCTTTTCCCCCAGTGCGCTGCATTATGGGTGGTGCACAAATGACTGATCTCTGAGTAGCTCCTTTCAACCCAATCCTGGAATTGTGTGTATGTGAGAGCCAGTGTCTGAGGGGGTGTGTCCTGAGGGTGACAGTGTGTATATGTTTCTGGAGGTGTGTTGGCAGTGTGGATGTAGCTCTGTTGGTCCCAGGAAATGAGAGAGACAAAGTAGCCCAGGTAATATCCTTTATTTGGCCAACTTCTGTACCTGTGTGTGTCTCAGTCTGTGTACTTGTGAGCGTGCGTATGCCTAGGTATCAGGGTGTATGTGTGTGTGCCTATCTATATCTGAGTCCCCTAAGGAGAATTTTTCAAGAAATTGTGGCTGCTAAAAAAAAGCGTATGCTATTCTAAAGATCAGTTAAAAGCCTGCTTGTTAATTATTTTCTTTTCTTTGCAGGAGAGTTGTCCAAGCTGAGGTTTCTCCCTCATCCTTCCCTGCAAGAGAGCAGAGTGTACACCATGCGCGCCTCATCGTCCCAGAACACAGGGCCAGTCCTAGCCTGGGGACACAAGGATTTCAGCAGCATTTTTCCCTACGGGGCGGACTAATTGTACAGAACCCCACCCCCTTTCATTCCTCCCCACTTACTTGAGCACACGCAGCTGCAGTCACCCTTGTGGCTTGGAAGGAAAGGCGGCCTCCTGCACCAGGGCTGCAAGGCCAGTTCCCCAAGGCAGCAGCTGCGAGAGGGAGGGGGGCAGGCGGTGAAAGCTGCACTTTCCTCTGAGCAGAGTAGTGTTCCCTCTGAGGGGCCCCCAGCCCCAGGAGCCGGCTCCCAAGCCCTGGGCCTCCCGCATGGAAGCAATGTTGCCTCCTCCATAGCCACTAAGCCATCCGGGCAGGCAAGGTTTGCAGTTTTAACTCTGGCTATTAAACCACATTGTCCTTGTTATAGTTCAAGGGGCCAGATCCATGTGTAGGAATCAACTGTTAGCACCAAGCACAGAGGCTTACAGCAAGAGATTTCAAAGGCCTGATTTAGTTTGTGATTAAGAGAACACCACAAGATAACAGTGATGATTGTTTCATTTAAAAATTACAAAAAACCCTGTCATTCAGCGGGTGAGAAAGGGTAACAGAATGGGAAGATTCTACAAAGAAACACCTCGGAAGTGTGTTCGCTTTCAGTTTACTCTATTGTAGACTATTCAGTTTACCTATAATATTTTACTCTGGTTATGCTGGCTTCATTCAAAAAGTATTATAATTGCATTTTACAGAAAACATTCACTATCTGTTTCTAACCATAGACTTAGAAACGGAGCCAAGCCAGGAAGCATAGATCTCAGATCAGAGCTGTATTCAAACTTCCCAAAATCTGGAAGTGGACAGATCTACTTGGAATCATAGAAATACCTAGTAGAGCAACCAGCTCAACTCCCTGCTAATGCAGGATTGTTTCCCAGCATTTACTAGTGCTTTGTCCAGTCACTTATTAAATATTCTGCTGATGAGGTTTTCATCACTTCCTGAGGGAGATTATTCCCCAACCTGTTTTAGGCTCAGATTATTAAAAGCTATTTAGGCACTGCTGTGCTCAGCACCACAACATCAAACTGAGTGAGAAGCCTAAATATCATGTTCAAAAGGGATTTAGGTGCTTAGGAGTCTAAATGCCATCTACAATGGCATTTAGACTCCTAAGTACCTAAATACCTTTTGAACATGATATTTAGGCTCTTACGCCTAAATACCTTTACAAATCTGGGCCAGACTGTCAGGAAGTCTTTACTTCTAACTACTCTCCCTTTTACCACCCTAGGCATACACCTCCTCACACCCTTCCAATATTTATAGATGGTTTCCAGTCCCCACTTTGGCTGGTTTTTAGGATCAAATTAGGTTTCCTCCTCCAGCTCCCTAATTATTTTTGGCCCTGTTTCTGTTAGAAAACTACCAAGTTTGACAATGTCTGTCAAATTCAATGGTGGCCTAATCTTATAGCTACAGAGGGGCCTGAACTATAACTGCCCAGCTATCATCAATGGGGTCAACCTGTGTTAATCAGTTTTTAATCAAAATGTGTTTTAGGGTCTCATAAATATAAAGGGAAGGGTAAAAACCTTTAAAATCCCTCCTGTGGGCAGAGGAAAAACCCTTTCACCTGTAAAGGGTTAAGAAGCTAGGATAATCTCGCTGGCACCTGACCAAAATGACCAATGAGGAGACAAGATACTTTCAAAAGCTGGGGGGAGGGAAAAACAAAACCTCTCTGTCTGTCTGTGTGATGCTTTTGTCGGGGACAGAACAGGAATGGAGTCTTAGAACTTAGTAAGTAATCTAGCTAGATATGCGTTAGATTTATGATTTCTTTAAATGGCTGAGAAAATAAACTGTGCTGAATGGAATGGATATTCCTGTTTTTGTGTCTTTTTGTAACTTCAGGTTTTGCCTAGAGGGATTCTCTATGTTTTGAATCTAATTACCCTCTAAGGTATTTACCATCCTGATTTTACAGAGGTGATTCTTTTTACTTTTTCTTCTATTAAAATTCTTCTTTTAAGAAATGGAATGCTTTTCCATTGTTCTTAAGATCCAAGGGTTTGGGTCTGTGGTCACTTATGCAAATTGGTGAGGACTTTTATCAAGCCTTCCCCAGGAAAGGGGGCATAAAGGTAAGGGAGGATTTTTGGGGGAAAGATGTTTCCAAACAGGCTCTTTCCTAATAATAATAATAATACTGGTTAGACATTTGGTGGTGGCAGCAAAAGTTCAAGGGCAAAGGGTAAAATAGTTTGTACCTTGGGGAAGTTTTAGCCTAAGCTGGTAAAAGTAAGTTTAGGAGGTTTTCATGCAGGTCCCCACATCTGTACCCTAGCGTTCAGAGTGGGGAAGGAACCTTGACAGGGTCTCTCTGTATTACAAATGTAACTGTACCAGAACTAAATGAAATATTCCAGGGGCAATTACACCACAGTCAAATAGAGAGGCACTGTTCCATTAGATGCTGCTTTGCTATGCAGCTGAATTAGGCTTTTCAGTTGCTATGTCACATTATTTTTAAGAGTTTCTATTATGCTCATCACAGCCACAGTTCTGCAACGACTTACACAGATGCTGAAATTTAAGTCAGGATATGTCTACACAGCAAAGGAAAACCTGCAGCTGGCCTGTGCCAGCTGACTTGGGCTTGGGCTGTGGGCAGAAGTGTCAGAAGCTCCCGAAAAGTGTGTGTGTGTGGGGGTGCCTGAACCGTGGCCCCACGCCGTGCAATGTCTCTTCCCTCTGAGCCCTCCCCACTCCCCCAGTTCCCTGAGGCCCTGCACTCATGCTGCCTTTCCCCCGCAAGACTCCGCCCTGATGCTTGCTCCTCTCCCCCATCGCTGACCCTTACGGCTGGTAAAAAGTGGGAGGCCATAGCCTTCCCATGTTTAAAAGTGATGGGGGCAAGGCATCCAGGCCCCCCCATTCCAGCACTCCTGGCTGTGGGGCTGTTTCATTGCCAGGTAGACTTCCAGGCTCGGGCTGGAGCTTGAGCTCTGAGACCCTCCCATCCCACAGGCTCCTAGAGCCCGGGCTCCAGCCCGAGCCCAGCAATGAAACAGCCCTGCACAGCAATGAAATGAAAAACAGCCCTGCACAGCAATCTACACAGCAATGAAACAGCCCTGCAACCTGAGTCCCACGTGCCTGAGTTGGCTGGCACTTGCCAACCACGGGCATCTAGTTGCTGGATAGAAATACCCTGAGTCCTAATGAAAGCAAAGGGGCTTCTCATGTGCATTAAGCCAAGTATATGTCTGAGTACTTGCACGTCACTGGGGCTTTGATCATATTGGGGCTATAGTCAGTGGAAATTCCCTAACAGTCAACAGGATAGCCTTGTTGTGGCCTCCTTTGCCCAGGTACTTGGGTTGGGAAGCAGATTACCATCTTGTGTTCTTTATCTGCCCAAAGGTGTCTTGGGCCAGGCTCCTAACTGAGGAGTCAGCAGTGCAGATTACTTGCCTATTTCTTTCTGGTGGGTCCCTTTCAGTACTTGCCTCTTGACTGTAGGGGCTACAGATCTCTCTTTGGCTCTCCTACGTCTCATCCTTCTCTTTTTGGTTGACGATGGCATATCTAATGCAGCTATTGAGACTAAATGGTCCACCTCTTTCCCGAGGTTCTAGTCTACCTAGATGACAATTTACTTTTCCATCTCCATCCCACTCTGGGTGTTAACCTCCTGCATAGGATAGTCCTGTTTGGTCTCTATCTACATACCTATCCCCTATTGTCTTTGCTCAGTGGATTTAACTGACATTCGAGTTGCTTCACATTTTATTCACAGTGGACATGCTATGGCATGTGGACGTGACGTACTGAATAACAGCCTCTAATTCTTAAAGCAGCTTTTCTTATTTAGTGTACTTTATATTTATTTACAGTTTACAGAGAAATCTTTTTTTAAACGTTAATTGCTGCTCTTTTATTCCTTTCCCTCTGTCCTTTCTCCAGTTTGTTTTCTAAGGCAGGGGTTCCCAAAGTTTTTTCCCTGAGGCCCATCTGTGCAGCTGCAATAGGCACTGTGGCCCACTATTAACACTTCTTGAGGAAAATTATTACATACATATAAACTATAAACAAACAATGTACATGTTTCCTTTTCCTTTTAATGTAAACAATTGTAATGATGGAAAACCCTAGCAATATGCACTCAAAGAAATGCTTCAAGATCTTTGAAACCAGACAATTTTAATAAAACTACACTTTAAAATAATGTTGAGAGCAAAATGTGGCATTCAAACAGGGAAAACACAATACGTAAAACTGAACAATAAGCGACACAACAATGTTAACAAAATTGTTAAAAAACACATTGCATTGTTTGTTCATTTTGAAACAAAATAGTTGTCCAGCTTTGAACACTACGTTGTGTTTTCCATTAGTTTAGTGTAACAATCTGAATTTCTGTGCTGTGTAACTAAAGACCCAAACCTACTCTCTACTAGTTAGAAAAGAATGAAATATTGTCACTAATAATATAAAACAAACAGTTATATTATCACACACTGAGGCAACGGGTACTCATCTGATCTGGTAAAGGAGAATCCAAACTTCAAGTATTTGTCATCATATTTTCTTACCACTTTATTTTTTTGGCTCCTCATTTCATGTAGCTGTAGATGGGCCAGGACTTTCATTATCTTCTCCACCAGTGCACCCTTCTCGTTTTTGAAAAATAAATCCATCCATGTCAGACTGAAATACTGCTTGCTGTTTTTTACAGTTGTAAATGGCTGACTGTGTGTATGTTGCTAGGTTACCTTGCAGTGAAACGCACTGTTGTACTTGCGAGAATTAATCTTGATATATTGCACTTGCTTTTTAATAAATAAATAAAATGAAGTTTCTTCTATACTCTGTCCAACATATGCAGCTCAGGACATTATATTTATATAGCTTTTACTTACATCACACGAGTCACGTGGAGTTAAAGATTTACTAAAAGCTTGTCTGGAGAATGCAGTTGCGTCAGCGGACCACCTGGGACTGTGGGCCACGGCCCACAGTTTGGGAACCCTTGTTCTAAAGCACTTCTTACCTGCCTGTCTCTTTTCTTAATTTAGATTTTGTTTAGAAAGTCTTCCTCACTCATATTTTCCCTTGGATCTGTTGCCTACTAATTTTACTTTGAAGTTCCTCTGCATCATGTTGGAGGTACTTGGTGACTCTTCCTCTATGTTGATAAGATACTCACATTTAGCATCTCTCTACACTGGGCTGGGAATCATGTTGCCTCAATTAGTTTTAAACATGGTTTTAAAGCAATTAAATTTCAACCAGTTTACATGTGGTTGGGTTGGCCAGCATGAATGGTGCCAAAATATTGTAATCAATTTAAGCTACACTTAAATAAATCTGGTTTACACACACACACAAAAGGAGTGTCCACATTGTGTTTGCACGTTTCTTTTTAGATAAGACCCATATGTAGAAACTGTGCCAGCCAGACTAGCCAAGCTGCTCCAGAGGTTTTAAGCTCCAAAAATTCCAGCTGAAGTCCATAGGAGTTGTTGGTGCTCTGAAAATCAGGTTCAGTAATTGTGTTTAAACTAATTTAGTTTGAACTTGTTTTAAATCCTGTGGAAAACTGGTTCAGATGGCTGTGTTAAACTCCAAAGTGGACAGTCTTTGGATTGGAGAGAATTTTTCTATATGACAGTATTGGGATACTATACTATATTTATATTTGAGAAATTGCTTTCATAAGGTCAATAAAAATTGCTAAAGATAAACCCGAGAAGTTTCAACCCCAAATGTACTCCCCCCCGCAACACCTTGACCTTTAACATTTTAGGCGCTTACAGCTATACAGGAATAAGTTTGATCAAATTCTCTTTTGAGTAAGGGATGGAATGAGGGGGGCTTTTTCACAATTTTATTTGAGGAGATGTTTGGATCAGTCACAAATGTATATGTTGTGTAAACTTCAAGCTTGTCTTAAACTTGTCTTCAATGAGGACAAGTCCTGTCTTTGACAGGTTTGAAGAATTTCTGTTTTAGAAAAAACAAAATGAGAGAGATTAGAAAATGGTGTAGCTTATGTACTAAGTACATAATGTTCCATCATTTTTAAAAAAAGTTTGAAGGTCCAGTATCCCACATACACACATGCATCACACACGCTCACTCACATATACATCACACATGCACACTCACTCACACATTAAAGCTACATCTGCATTAACCGGTCTGGAAGCTCCTTGTTCCTGGCCTGCTAGCTGTCCTCATGAACGTCCTTTATATTTGTTATCTGATTGTGTGATCACTAGATTGTTATTGTTTCTCTTTTCTATGGTCAGTTATTTTGACTTTTGACACCTTTTGGCTTTTTATCACAGTTAGCCAGCAGTTAGTTTCTTTTTTTCCCCACCGTCCTCTCCAATTCATATGGATGGGAGCTACACATTTTTCTGTTGTTTTCCAGTTGCATTCATAGGCCTTCGTTTTCTGGCCTTTTACCAAGGATCCTTCCTCAATTGCTTTCAGCTTCTTACCCCCAGGAGGGACTAGCTTACATTTGTTTAAATATTTTCTTTTTGTTTGCTTTATCCTTTTCTGTTGAGCCTGTAATTTAGTTCCGCTGACACAAATGGTTAAAATACCTAGTTATACTACAGCAGCATCTGTTTTGTTTGTTCACCACAAATTTTTATTTTTTTCAGAGAGTCACACATTAGAGATTAAAAATGCTATTGGGTTATTTATTTTAAATACTTATACAGCCCACAGCTGTATCTGTGGTATCTCACAAATTGTAATGCACTTATCCTCACAATACCCCTGTGAGGTAGGGAAGTGCTGTTTTACAGGCTGAGGTACATGAAGACTGGGGGCTAGTTTATCAAAGAAACTGAGAGCGCCACCATTAATTTTTAGGTACCTAGAAAATCACTTGGATTCCCAAAGCCTGGGCTAGGTACCTAGACCCCTTATACAATGACTGGGGAGAGCTAGGCTCCTCAGAAGGGGATCCACAAAAAAACAGCAGCTATATGAAATAAAATTTGTGCTTCATCTAGTGAGTTCCCCCCCTGCCTTTCTCTCTTACTCTTTGAAATATCACAAAGCCGCCCCTGGGTGTTATATTCCAGCTAAGATCTTCCAGTTTCCTCCCATCTTTCTCAACCTCTAAGATTTCAGGATTAAAAACAGAGCGGCTCCTATTTTCATAAACTGCCCTCTCTCCCTTGATTCTGTTTATATGGCTGCCGCTCTCTTGCTGCTATTACTGCAAGCCCCTTTCCCAAAATGCATTGACCCCTCTTCTTGCTAATGTTTTCTAACAGCAGTTATGTTAGACCCAGTGCTTGCAAAACACTGAAACGTTGCCCTAACTCCAAGGCTCAGATTTCAGAGCTCTCCACCATATCACTGCTGCTCAGGTGAAGTTAATGGACCTGATTATCCTTTCCCTCTCACACGTTTTATACCAATGTACCACGATTGATTTCAGTGGAGTTGTTGCTAGTTTACATCGCTGTAAATGAGAGAAGGATCAGGACCAGTGTCTGTCCCTGTCTAGTCCCCACTGGAGAGGCTGAGAGAGCAGAGAAATGGCAGTAAGGCTATCATTTTAGAGAGGCTTGCTGGTTTCTGTTTATCTACAACAGCTGTCAGAACAGTCCCCTGCTACAGCTCTACATCCTTTCAATCATCTTGCAGTGTATTTTTATTTCATAGATAGGATTTCTGCATCAGTTTGGTTTGCATGCATTTCAAATGAATAAAATCTCATCTAAATGCTATTATTACAACAGTGAAAATCTTTCTTAACTTCACTGTCAGGGTTAATTGGAACAAAGGGTGGGAGAAAAGGGTCTTGATAAACTTAGTGGTAACAGCTTCTCTGTAAATTTAAAAAATGAACCTGGATTTTATTCCTAAACAAAGGTGATTTGGAGTAGAAAATGCTCAGACCCGCAGTCAATTTTGCAACATTGTGATTTTAAGGTGAAATCACTCAACTCAAACTTTCCATAGCAAATGGAAGAGGAAAAATATCTAATTAAAGGAAATATTAGTTAACCAAAAGATGTCCCTTTCATAATAGAAGTTATTATGGGATTTAAAGGCACATTCTAATTAAAACAGTTCACTAATTATCTGCCTTACATCTCATCTTTCTGTCTAATCCCACTTTTAATTATATAGTTCTTTTTTGGCACATTACATATCAAAAGTATTACATTTTACTAAAAATAAATCCTTTTACTAGTGATGATACAGAAGAAATACTGTAGCTGCCCCCACTGAAATACATATAGTACATTGTAATAAAATGTCTTCATTGTGCTTTGAAAAGAGAGATTTGATGCAAGAGAAAAAAAAATTAATTTAAAGACTTGGGGCTTGTAAAGCTTTGAAGTCAGAGTGAGGAAATACCTCTAAACTACACTGCATTTTGTACATGTGCTTGGCTGCAAGAGTTTATCATCATACATGGTCTCTGACTTGTAATCCATTGGAGCCTGAAGTTAAGGGGCGCTTTGCCCATGGCTTCCTTTGGAATAGGTTTTGGCCTTTGAACTCTGGTAATGTATAAATCAAAGACCTGAAGCAATGCTATGCCATCAGAGCTCCATCACTTATGAACATCTCTACTCATCAAGATCTCAGTTAAAGGCTACCAAATTGGGAGTGACTTGTGTCAAACAGCTGGGGGATGTGACTGTGAGTCAGGAGCTCTGGATTCAGTTCCTGCTCTGCCAGTGAATTGCTGTGTGACCATGGGCAAGTCACAACTTCTCTGTACCTCCGTTTCCTCGTCTCAAAACGAGAATAATCATTACCTTTTGGGGCTGTTGTGAGGCTTTAGTGGATGTTTTGTCAATTGCTCTGACACAAGGTGCTATGTCGGTGAAATGTATTCTTCTTCAAATGATCATCATTAAAATGCATTTTCTTCCACCCGCTCCCCTTGGCTTGCACAGGAGGTAGCAGAAAGATTTCGCTTTTATGTGCAAGCAGCAGGCTCTTTTCCTTCCTTTGGGTGTGGGGGTGGTGAGTTTAGAGAGTTGAGGACCCTTGACAGAGAGAGGGTTTTTTTTCAAGGCCTTTAGGCTTGAATCCAAATGGCGAGCTCAGACAGATCTGTGACTGGCAAGTCCTCTGAGGAGAGACAGCCTGTGGATTAATGATGCCAATC
Organism: Eretmochelys imbricata; assembly: GCF_965152235.1. NCBI lineage: Eukaryota > Metazoa > Chordata > Testudines > Cheloniidae > Eretmochelys > Eretmochelys imbricata. The sequence continues at coordinate 194,503,395 of NC_135574.1, forward strand.
CCTGCTCAGATTTGCATGTATCATTTACTCAGCTTTGCTCCTGATGGAATTAGGTATAATTCTTTATTGAATATTACTCTTAATGTATATTTAAGCATTAAAAATGAATATGAGTGTGTGATAAAATGTAGGAAATAATTTATAAACATCTAAAGTAACATAAGATATGGAGTACTTGGCTGTCCTGCAAACCTGAGCAAATGTCTATATAACACTACTAGGCTTCTTCCTTCTTGGATGTTTTATTATATCTTACTGACCTCTTAATGACAGCCTGCTAGCACCCCAGCCTGCCAGAGTCTGTTGACATTTCCAAATATATAAACGGTTCTTCAGCTTTTAATATCTCTCCTATGTTAAACTGCATTGGATTGAAGCTTGGCATACAGGTCATCAGCCCAGATGCGATTTTTCACCCCTATAAATTTATAGCAGTTAAGCATTTTTTTAAAATTTTAGATAGCCTTAATCTTCTTCTTCTTCTTTTCTCTTGGTTTCTGATGCAAAATCTTCATCAGCTGTGGATATGAAAAAATATAGATTTCTTGATAATGCTTCCTTTCTTGGATGCGTTGCAGCTACTGGTGCAAAGGGTTTTATGGTTTGGGGCAAAAAGCCACTGCAAGTAATAATAATCATTGTCCCTAATTAAAGTGCACTTAATTGCTCTTGCCATCTTTTTCAGAGGGGTGGGAGGGAGATTAATGCTTCTGTCGGTCCACCATTATTTAATTTAACCATTTCAGCACATTCCTGCAGTCCTTGCATAGGCAGGCTGAACTAAGGTCTATCAGGGCCAACATCCACCAGCATTTCTTCCTCAGGAATACTGTTCCAGACAAATTCCGACTTCTAGCAAAGACACTCGCCAGGCCTGACTCCACTGCCTTGCACCCTGTGGAGTTATTTAGATCTGTGCAAAGTGGGTGCAAAGGGCTTCCATACTGATTTGTTAGCATTTTACATCCACTTTGCAGCCATCTAAATGACTGCACAAGGTGCAAGGCAGAATTGGCTTCAGTTCTTCCCAAGCAGTCTAGGGCACATCTACTCTGCAACACCTCCCTTCCCCCAACCCCCACAGCAGGGACTCTCAGAGCCTGGGTCAGCTGACTTGGGCTTGCATTAGGGGGCTAAAAATAGTAGTGCAGATGTTCTTACTGGGGCTAGAGCTTGGGCTCTGGGACGCAGTGAGGCGAGGCTCCAGCCCAAGCAGGAATGTCTACACTGCTATTTTTAGCCCTGTAGTGCAAGCCCCCTGAGCCCGAGTCAGTTACGTGAGGTCTGAGACTTGCTGCCACAGGGTTTTTATGTTTTTTCTCAGTGTAAACATACCCTGAGTCTTGTCCAGCTCAGCCCACCAGGGACAGTCCTTGCTCTACAGTCCTCCCTAGGAGCCAAGAAGGCCTGGCCTCATTTCATTCTCTCTGCCAACTGACCAATATGTTTTAGCTTTCCTTTTTGCAACGGATCTCTTTCTCTCTCTGTGGTAGCCACGGTGCCCTCACGCATGCTGCACATTCACTTGTTGGCTGATCCACACTCCTTCCGTCCCCAGCATGGCAATCTGGTAGTGCAGTCTGTGCAATGAATCAGTCTGGAGGTAGTATCCAAGACACAAGAGGCTGCCCAGCTCCTCTTGTGTCCTGTTCCACTTTGCCCCTGTCGTCACTCACTGGCTTTGACATGACACAATGACTTTTGCTGAAGAGCTGCAGGGGGGATGTCAGGGTGTCTTGGGTTCCGGAACAATATTCCTCTTCTGATCCCATCCCCCTCTGTAGCTTCTTCCAAGCAGCTAAGGGAATATGGATAGGAAGCAGCCATTGGCAACACGTCAGCCATACAAGTTGGGCTTTCATTGCTGCAGGGCCAGTCAGAGAGAGGATGCTATGGAAGCAGAGTGGATCTCCATAATGTGCCTTAGTTCCATGCAATCTATGTGTATAAATTTCAGCCCCCCTCAGAAGCCAAACCCAGTGCTCACTCTGCAGTGCCACCAGCTCCTCCTCTCAGAAGGGACGATACAGAGAAGTTATCCTTTGTGGAAATGCCATATATAATTTAACAGGGATGAAACCAAGAATTTAATGTATAATGATATCTTTTCCGCCGATTTTTAAAACCAATCTATAGAATTGAATAGAGAATCCAGAGGCATCTTTAAAAATTCTATAGAAATGTTATTGTTCTGTACAGAATTCTCCAGGTCTTCTCCATAAGGGAGCTGACAGCCAAAGCCATGGAGGTTTTCACCTAAGATTTCCCCTCCTGTGTGGGAAAGGAAGATATTGGCTCAAAATGGGACCAAGTCTTGCAGTCATCTAGCACTCAATCTGTACTGAAGACAAGTGGAGTCTGCTTGTGTACAGAGGGGGATTAAGAATTGATCATTGGTTATGGGCCATGTTCAGAGGAGGTTCTATGTCTGGGCAGTGGGACAGAGCAGAGTGAGACAACAGCACTGGTTGGCGTGCATCAATCACAACTGATAGCTACTGTCCAACTGAGTGTAGCGGTGGACATTAGGACCCAAGGGAAGGAGATACTGCGGCTCTGAGGAGCAGTAACTTACAATGTAAATTTCCTTGTACCAAGGCCAACATGTCACACTGAGTGACTGCTCCCAGGCTCTGCCTCCTGCAGGGTAACCATCCCTCACATACCCTTTCTCCTCCCCCCTTGGAGCTGAGCGCCGGCACTTTGGGCATGAAAGGCACAGAGGTGTACATATTCTCCACAGTGAATAAGCCTGAGCAACATCTACTCAGTTTTTCTTAGAGCACATTTCTCTCTGTCGTTGTCATATTGAAATATCACAATTGAATAATTCACATTAACAAACAGAATATTTGTTTTCATTTTCCCTCAGTTAATTTCTTAACTAATTCAAAGTGAATCTTCTTGGTATTCAAGCGGTGAGCCTGGCTGCCCTTTTAACAGATTACACGGAAACTTTACTATGCTAAACCACACTACATGCAATTTCATGATGTTCTTTAACAGATCATGAGTACGACTGCCTATGGGCACCATTGACTCTGATGGGACTTTGCTTAGGGAGGATAATATGCCGCTATATAGCATACGGTGACAAATACTTATTTCAGCTGAATTATGCATAGTGATAACGATATGCAGTGCCACTCTGTAGAGCAACCCAATATGGCTGCTACAGGAGTAATAGCAAGGTGACCTAGTAATCTAGTTGTCTAGTAGTTAGAGCAGGAGACTGAGGAATCTGGTGTAGGTTCCCAGGTTTCCCAGCCATGTCACTGACTCACTGTATAACTGTGGGTAAGTCATTTAGGTGAATATTTCCAGAGGTATCTCAGCACTGGCCTCAATATGGATTTAAGTGCCAAACTTTAGACGTGGAGGATCAGATCCTCATCTGGTGTAAATCTGCACACTTCCATTGACGTCAGTGATGCTACAGTGATTTACACCAGCTGAGGATCTGGCTCAGAGTTTGGCCCTTAACGTCTATATGTGTCAGTTTATCCCTCTGAAAATTGGGTTTTGTGAGGCTTAATTTTTTAGCAAGCTGCTCTGAAGGCTTTATATGAAAGGCGTGTGAGGTATGACCGTATGATTAGTCCGTTTAGTTCATGAAACTCAGCTGGCATTCCATTCCTGGGGCAGGGGGAACTGTACGTTGAAAGGACATAGGCATGTAGATGACATTACTGACAACCATTCAGAAACCACCAGGTTCTATAGCTCTTTCCTTGGTCTTTAAGACTATTATGAAAGGAGATACAAAACAGGGAATCCACGTTAAACCACACTACATGCAGCATTTATATTTCATAATGAAGGTAATGAAGCCATTCTAGGGGTGGGGGTGGGGTATGGGTTAAAAGGACATGGGCATGTAGATGACATCACACCTAGCAAACGGATTCATGGCTGACAACTGCTGGGTTCCACAGATGAAATACCTTGTTACTGACACTCAGTGACCCCTTATAGCAATGGTGCTGGAAACAGTTTTGCCCCATCTACACTAGTGGTCGAACTGGTTTCAGTGCTGGTTCCGCAGGACCAGCTGTTGGCAATGGGTCAGTTTCCTGGTATATTTGGGGCCTTCAGCTAACCAATTCAGTGTTAAGGCACCAGTGCCATCTCTGTGCAGTGAATACAATACGCCACAGTTAATACAATACGCAAGAGCACTCACCATTTTGAGGACTAAAGGACCTGATCCAAAGCCTGCTGAACTCAGTGGGAGTCAGATTGTACATGAGAGGCAATATCAAGCACTCTGGGGTTATTAAGAACTGAGGCAGCCTTCAACCTTTATGCATTTAAGTCAGGTCCTTAACATCATTTTAAGATTTTTCTTTGTATTGAAGCCTATGTAGACATGTTTTATATTTAAATGAGAGTCCAACTGCACAGTCCGTAGGGAGGCAAAACTCTCATTGTCTGCAGCAAGGCTGAGATCATCCAGTCTCTCTCCAGAGAAAGAACAAACTAAATACCAGCCAAATGCTCCATGCAGAAGGGGAGATGCATGAAAACAGTATCATGCTTTCTCCCCCTAAGAGCCCAAGAATTACCCTTCCTCCCCCATGGGTTTCAAGGTCTGGGGTGGTTTTGGGGTGTGGGGAAGTCATAACAGGGTCATAGAATCATAGAATATCGGGGTTGGAAGGGACCTCAGGAGGTCATCTAGTCCAACTCCCTGCTCAAAGCAGGACCAATCCCCAATTTTTGCCCCAGATCCCTAAATGGCCCCCTCAAGGATTGAACTCACAACCCTGGGTTTAGCAGGCCAATGCTCAAACCACTGAGCTATGTCCACTCCCAGCAGTTGCAGCCCCTAAAAAAAAAAAATCGGCAGGAAATTTCCATTGTGAGATAATGCTAAACCATTTGTTTCATTGAAACCTTCTTCACGCTTTGAAACAAACAAACAAAAATCCCGATGAAGAGTTTGGCGTTGGGTACTGGAGGTGTGCGAATGACAGCATAGCTAGGAAGACCTCTTCCCTTTCCTGTATTCTCCCTATGCTTCTCCCCCAGCTTCGTGGCTTAGTCTTCAATTCTCCAGTCTCTAGAATAATTGTTGTTGGCCCCCCCACCTGCTTGTTCCAATGGGGAGTGAACATCACCCCTTTCTCTCAACAGAATGTTCAGGTGGAAATTCCACAAGCTGGAGCTTTTCGCACTTCCTGCTCTCTCTGAACATTCAAACAAACTGTTGTACAGTGTGACGCATTCCCTGCACATCCCAAAGAAGCTGTGTACCCTCAGCACTCCTCAGCACTTTCTGATGGACACACTTTGCTAAGATACCGTGACACCACTCTGCAAGTGCCAAGGAGACGCTGTTTAGGATCCAGGATTATTATTACTTAAATTATCTAAGTGGAAAAAAAAATAAAGTAGAAGGATGGAATAACAATTAAAAAAAATTTATCTAGCAAATCTCTCTCCTTATCCATCTGACTAATTTTCCTTCGGGGTCCCTCAGTTTGGGAACCCCACAGTGTCACATTATTGCAGTAACCACATCAGAGGTTTTCCTTTAGCAAAGCTACTCAAACTAATCATCTGCAGGCCAATTTGGCAATTTCACAGCTAAGGTTAGACTCGGTGTTACTTTGCAATCAGATGTAAAAAGTTTGCCAAATGGCTTGAAGACTGAAATCAACCTTTGCTTATAGTTATGTAACTTGGGGGTCAAGAATTTTCTACATTGAATCTCAGTTCCAGTCAATGTATATGGTCTACATATGGAATTAAAAGGTACGTTTCACTATCCACACCTTCCCTCAAAACAATTGTTTCTGTCTTGCTATATTATTTTAAATTAGTGCTATGTGTAATCCCTCATTTGACTCCTCAGTGGATCAGAATGCCCCACAGCGTCTGACATATTTCCCCAAAACTGTAGAAGATTAGTAGGTAATTATTTGCCCCATCTAAGCTTATAGGCTGGCCCTGCTAGTCTCCTCAAATCTGGAGAAAGTGTAACTGCCACATTCTTTGTGTTGGACAATGTTAAGAAAGTATTATGGATGTTGTTTAGCATTGCTAAATACATACAGGTATACATTTCTGTTGACACTGAGCCTGATCCTAGTCCCTATAAGGTGTGACTCTGCTCTGAGAACTTACTCGGTAAGAAATAGTGCCCACCGCACAACTTGCCTGAACGGTCAGGATGGCCTTATATGGTAATGGTGGTAGTATGGAGCAGAACAGCCTGAATGAAGCAGTCCCAAAAGAAAGTCCAACATCTCAATGAAAAGACAAACCTTTTCAATGAGGAAATGTTGATGCACGAGCCAAGGCTCATGTAAGGATATCCCATGAGGTGTAAGCCGTTCTGCAGAAAAGGAGGCAATAGCTGATAGAATTGGCATGGTGAATGGTTGCAGAAGGACTGTGAAGAAGTTGGAGGACTTTCATACACATGCAAAAGACAAACATAGCCAAAGGGAACTAGAGGAGGCCCAGGTAGCTCAGAACATCCTGCTCGAAACTAGCCATGCAGTTGGTGGTCTGGAAATTTATCTAGACAAGCAACCAGAGCCAGAGCAAGCAATCAACTGCTACATCAATATGCCCCAGCTAGCGCCCCTTTCAAGCTGCATTTGATGGCCCAGCAGCCAGAGGAGGAGTGAGGTACATCATCCCCACCTGCACATCTCCGCTTACACCTGCTTAAGCCACGAATAGCCCTAGTGACTGCCAAAAAAATCAGTCTGTGCACCCCCCCCCCACAACTCTGAAACTAGGTTGTAAGGACCTATCCCCCAAACCCAGTTACTTGCATGTGTCCATCCTTCACATGCACAAATGTTGCACATGCCCTGCCTCCTCATTTCGAAACCCCATCTGTACTAATCTCCCCTGGCAGTTCAGAGCAGGAGCTTATATAGATATTTTCATGGGTGAAAGGATATGAAAAATGTAGCCCTTAATCTCTTTGTGCTGCAGTGTAAAATATCTATAATATTTAAGTAGTACGCCTCCCAGGTGTATGGTGGGAAATGCTTGTAAGAGCCTCAGGTGAAAGGTTCTGTATTGTAATCAACTAACAATAATTAATCTTCCTCTATTTATTTATTTTAAAATATTCCTAACTTGTCTTTGCTTAGATACTGCTGAAGTGGGTACCCTAGAAATATCTTAAATAGGGCCAAGTATAATAAGTATATTATTATCATCAACAATAAAAATAACTCTTTTGTACATCTAACTCTTTTCACCCCAGGATATCAAAGAAATTTACAAACATTAACAAAGCATCACAGCACCCCTGTGCAATAGGTAAGTAGTATTACTATACCAGTTTTAGAGACTGGCAAATTGACATCAAGGGAAGTTAAGTGACTTGCGTAAGGTGTTTCAGTAAGTCAAGGGCAGAGCCAGAAACCAGGTCTCCTGACAGGCTGCAAATGGCAAACAAACCTTACACTTTGGAACATTTGTCAGTCTTCCTCAGTGCATCTATTTTGCTTTCTTTTAATAAACATATACTTGAGAATCTGTGCTAATTATGTTGATTTATTTACAGGGGGCCACCCTCTGTCCTCAGATAATTATGTGGGGCTTTCATGGGAATCAAAGTTACATGTGCATCCAAGGGCAGAATTCAGCCCAGGGTGGATTCAAATACAAACATCTGACTGCAATCTTTTTGTGTGTGAACATGCTTATTTTTGAAAAATGCCACTGATTGAGATTGAAAATGCCCTGCGACCATTTGAAAGGTTAGTGGCCATTTTTCTATTACACTGCCAGCCATTACAGAATCCCCAAATAACTTAGTGCCTGCACCTATTCTTCATAATATATCCAGCCAGCTCATGAAAACCAATGAATTATTCTTGATTTTAGGGCAATAACTACAAATATTTCAAAGTGAAAAGGAATTGACCCAACCTACTGTGCACATTATTTATTCAGAGGTAGTACAAAAACGAGTCCCTGATGTTACTAAAACAAATCCTAATAAGTACAGAGAGCATCAATTACAGGCTTTCCTTTATAGTCCTATATATCTCCTTTCCTGTCTAGTGACTGTATCACATGCAAAGGTGCACTGTGCTAGCTTTCAAATCTATTGAGCTTTCATAATTATAACCCCTACTTTAACCTCTTTTATAAGACATACTATACTGATTCATATTAAGAGTTCTGAATCCCAACCTAGCGTATGAGAAAGTATACTTTACCTTATCTTTAAAGCTTGCTTATTATAAAGTACACATAAATATAGGAAACGTTAAATATTCATAACATCATGCATATAATACATCAGCGTACAGAACATAAGTTAGAAGTGATGCAAAACAGATCTTACGAATTTTACTAGGAATTTTGTTTTCAGCTTTGTAAATATTCAGCATGCACACTTTCCAACATAATTAAAGTAGAGAAATATTAATTGCAGTGGAATAGTTAGATTTTTTTTGTTCTAGTCTGTATGGAAGGTCCTTCTATTTAATCAGAAAGCTTGGAATGATTCCTAATCTATCATAAAAAATTTTAAAGACATGATTAATCCCATTGTTTAAATTCTGTTTTATTGCTGTAAGAAACTCTCATAAATGATCTTGCACCTTTCTCTGTGATCATTTCCTTCTAAAGTAATATACTAATTAATTTCAATTAAATATATGTAAAGGAAGATATATTTTGAAAAATGCTTCTCCCTTGCCATTTGTTAATATATTGAAAAAGTGTAAACCTTGGAACATTTAGCATAGAAAATATTCATTTTTGGTAATTTCTCCTGGGGGCAATTTATTAAATGAAAGGCTTTTAACATTAGCTAAAAGCAGCCCTGTAAATCATGGGTGTCATCAAACTGCTTCATCACTTCATTAATTTAAAAGATTATTATATGCGTAACTGACATAATTTTGAACAATGTTACATGGTTAATTTATTAATGTAGAAAAGCAAAAATGACACGCTGAATTGATTTATTATTATAATTGTATAATTTTAGGATTTTTCTCTGTGACTTTCCGCAACAGAGCAAAGGATTCAGGATCATATTGTGCCATTGATTTTTTTTAGGTGAGAACTCCTTGTTGATTTCTATAGGGACTTCTGCTTAAAAAGAGATGGTACGGTGTGTCCCCTCAGTCTCTTGCTGGTGATTTGGTTTAAGTTTCCCGCCCTTAAAGTGCTCCCCCTGACAGTAACTCCCGCAATTCAATTAATCTTACAATGATTTTCTAAAAGTTGAATCAAAGGTCTTTTTATTGTTTTAATCCTGTTTTTTAATTACCATAGTCAGCCAAATGTGCATACAAATCTCTTCATACATCCAGCACCACAAGCTCAGCTGCTGTAAATTGCTGTAGCTTCACTGAAGTCAACTGAGCTACTCTGATTTACACCACCTAAAAATTTGGCCCATAGTATTTTTGATCTACAGTAATTATATTTGTCAGTAATAAGTGCTAGCTTCATCTGCTTGCTGAAAATATAAGATATCACCTCTTTTCTAAGCATTGCGCAGAAAGCACAGTTGAACTTATATTTAATAATATAATGCAACATTATTAATTTTAGATTGAAATTATACATGGTCCCCAATCCTGCAAATATTTTTGGGTGGATGAAATTTACCCATGCGAGAAAGGGCATGTGTGGTTGCAGAATTGGGGCCAGGGTAAATAATGTTGCTTGTTAGGATTTTTAAAGAGAATTGGACACCGATTCAATCAATCATTTAATCACATGCTTAACTTTAAGCACATGCTTAGGTGCTTCACTGTCTCAGGGCCTAAATTAAGTGAGAAAGGTCCAGGGGTTCAAAGAGCTTAGGTCCAGTCCTCCAGTCTTTACTCAGGCAGAACTGTCAGTGATGCCTGAATGTTGGCGGGAGGTACAGGAACCATCGTTACAGAAGCTAACATATTGCAGGCTTGCTTGGAATGTGACTCTGTAAATGGCACTAACCGTTAGGCAAGGCTTTTACAACATGTTTGCACCATTTAACAAAATGAATGTTTTCATCATCACTGAGCTGTCTGTATTGCTCCAATTCTGCAAATGGTTACTCTTACTCACAGGAGCCCTGATACAGGAATGCACTTAAACACATTCTTATGTACGTCCTTATTCAGACCAGCACTTACTTATGGCTTAACTTTAAGCATGTGCTTAAGTTCCATGACTTCAATGGGCCTTATGCTTAAGTGTTGTCCTAAATAGGGATGCATTCCTAAATCGGAGGCACGAGTAGTCTCAATGAATTAAATGACATTACTCACATGCTTAAAGTCAAGCACATGCATAAGTGTTTGGAGGGCCAGGACCTGAATTCTTCTGCACTTCTATGGCAAATCATGCTCAAGACTCAGTTTTCAGGGCAGCAAGTATGCGTAAGGTCAGTGAAAACCAGTCTGCACACAGCACCTCTGCCATTGTATTTAATCTCTTGTTTTTTTAATGGCCAAATCTAAGGCTGATAAAATTTTGCATAGACTGTCGTAAAGCCACTATAAAAGCTTTATAACTACTGCTGAATACTCTTCACTGAAATGCGTTTGTACCAACACCCTCATTTGCATGTTGCACTCCAGTCAAATCGTTGGCAGTTAGAGAAGTGTAGGTCTGATGTGAACAGCGAGAAGACCAGGAAGGTACTACGTATACTAGTAACACGGGATGTGCTATCTCTCCCACTTATTGTAGATTCATGTTACTACTCAGCTGTATTTCTTACTGCATTTGGATATCTTCAAAGTGCTCTAATTGCTTCTGAGTGAGCATGGTTTAGTGGGTATGGTAATAGTCTAGAAATCAGGAGCCCTGAGCTCTAATCTCAGCTCTGCCACTGACATATTGTGAAGTTCAATTAATCTCTCTGTGCCTCCTCCCACTCTTTGTCTACATAGATGTGGTTGTACAGCACCTAACACAATGGGGCCTTGATCTTGGTTGGGGTGACTATATGCTACTGCAATACAAATAATAACTTATAACATTTGAAATATGAATTAAAACACTGGAGTATTCTACAACAGTGGTTTAAAACCCCACATCTTGCAAGGGTGTCGCTAGAATGTTTTGGACAATTGCTGTAGATTTTTAAGGGTATTTTTCTTCCCTGTAATCATACATAGGTAATACCTTGAATTGATACAGTTTCCAAAGCGTTGCAAACTGTGTACACAAAGGAATCATTTCACCACTGACATGCAGCCATCTCTAGGGTACAGAGTGGTAACCATATGGTCAATCAGAGCACAACACACTCGACAAGAGTGGGGGAAGAGGGAAAAGTTTGGCCAGGAATGCAGGGGGGCAAACCCAAACTCTGATAAAAAGTGCCATGCTGTTTTTAATACGCATGCACTGAAGGCAGGACCTCAGATTTTAAGACCATAACCTCAAGTTGTAAACTACTCAGAGGGGCATCCTTCATGCTGTAACATAGCTGAGCCTCACTAATGTATATAGTTCAGTGTTCACAAAGCCAGTGTATACTGTAAATCTACAAGTATCTCTGGCATGTGTGCACAGTTGGCTTTTATTTTGAAGATGTTCATTTTTTATGGGCGGCAGCAAGTACGGGGTGGGGGGGAACCATTAGGAGATAAAAAAAAAGAATCCCAACCAAATGTTTTCTTGCAGGAAACATTTATTTGCACTAGAGAGAGTCTCCTCTAGCAAAGGCCCACCAATTCCTCCCCCCCACCACCCAACAGACGGGAACTTGTCTGCATGAGCATTTTAAGAAAGGACCCTAAAGACTTGCAAGTGGCGATAAGCTGTCATGAGAAGGATTGAGAGTTCTAAATAGATCTCTTCTCATACAAGTGCGAATGACTGTCTTTTCATTCATCACAGGCATTTGGGTCAAAACAAACTTTTCTCATGTTCACATAACCCTTAAAAATTCTCAGTAAAGCAACGGCAAAAGTCATAGTAACTTAACTGGGAACAAAATCAGGCCCTACATGAGTGCAAATTAAATAGCATCCTTTTCCTTAAGTTAATGCAATGGATGATTTCACAAATAGGGGGATGAAGAGGTGAGAGTAGCAAGACTGTGCGAGAGAGTGGGACTGTAGATGTAGAGAGAGTAAGATTTAAAAAAAAAGAAAAGATTCTGCACAGGACATAAAAACTCTTCGTTTGGTCTGACTTGTGTTTTGTCTTTAGTGCTGCAGACATCTGCAGGCCTTATTACAGATCACACTTTGGTCATCATAATGAGTAACCACATCATTCTGTTATACATGTGACACTCACAAAAAATCAGAGAAATATGTGAAAATGGAAGTACGGAAGTGAGCTGTAGCTCACGAAAGCTTACGCTCAAATAAATTTGTTAGTCTCTAAGGTGCCACAAGTCCTCTTATTCTGTTAATGTAGTTGGTGGAGATTATCTGCAGCCATTGTATTGTTGTCTCAGTGTCTGCATTCTGTCCTGCGGGATTATTTACTTTCAGGAGAAGTGAAAGGTGCTAGCTCAGTTACAGATCTCTGCTTAGGAAAGATTCCCAGCTACGTCAAGTTACGTTTACCAGTTTGAAGTCAAACTTGTAATGAGATTTTAAAGCTTTGTTCAGCCCAAACTGTAGCCTGCTCAGGACATGCTGCAAAGACGACAAAACATGCTTCAATTAAAAATTGGACAGCTGTAATGACTGTACCATTGGGCCTCTATGCATGTATGTAACATTCAGCTCTATGCAGACGGGCATGGGTCCCATGGACTTCAATGGAAATTGCACCAGTTCATCACAAGGCCTGAATCTGGACCACTATGCATACTGAAACCTCCTACCACCACCCAGCCGGTAATCCTGCCACAGGTCTATTAAGTGGGGGAAGATTTTTCAGAGGTACAAAGGGTAATTAGGGTGCCTAACTGTCCCTTGTACCTTTGAAAATCTCCTCTTTGGCCTCTAACCCCATCCTTGGTCAACAACCATAGCTCAGGCCCCACAGCCTAAGCCTTCATCATGTGTGATCTGTGTCAGGGCAGTTATCCATTCCCTGCTTCCCACTGGAAACAGAACCTTTCTCCACCAAGATACCTGAAGGCAGGGCGTCTGATGTCCCATCTCCCAAGGAGGCAAATATTCTCACTTAAGAACCAATGCCTGAACAGAGAAGTTAATAAGGCACCACTAGCTTATTTGTTCCTCTCAAGATGGGTGATGAGAGATTATATGGACTGACACAGGCCTCATCACTTCACCCCCACTCAGGTTCTCCAGGTGCCAGGACTCTTTTAACATGGTCACTTAGAGGTGCTCTCTCTCCATTTAGCAGGATCAGCCTTCTCTCGGTGGTTTCCCATTCAGCAGCAATGATTTTCACCCACATCTCAGGAGTTACTAAGGGCCACTGGGGCCAGACCCAGGCTGTGTGTGCAAATCAAATATCTCTATTAGCAGGGGAAGACGAGGTGGCTTTAATGGACCCCTGTGATGTTCCCCTATGAGGGGAAAGTCGAACTGTATTCACCCCAGTAGCTAGCATGGGCTTGGTTCTGTACTCTTCAGTCCACAGTTTGCACTGTTGCACAAGTGAACTGAAAGCCAGGCAAAATGTAGACGCATCACATTCTATGACCGGACAGAGGACTTGACCAAAGCGATCATCCTGAGCCAAAGAGGCTATTGCTCCACCCCATAGCTCTATGAAAGCCTTTAGTCCCCCACGCTGGCAAATTAGGTGCCAGAAAGGAGCTGGCTCGCCAAGGTAATGACAGCACTGGATCCCACAAATGGTATCAGCCATTGGCTAGCCTGTGAGGCTCCTCAGTTCATTTTAGCAGGAATCAGCAAACTGGTTAGTGTTGAGTGGTTTTCATTGGTTTTACCAAAAGAGAGTGTCCAAAAAATTTGGAAAACACACACATGCACACTCCATTACCAACTGCCCGTATTATCTCAGCCTCCAGCAAAAGTTAATGATATTGCACTTCTTATTTTGGACTTTAACATCCATGTCCATCATGATGTGTTGTCAACCCCTTCCTCTGCTGCCCTTCTTCACACCCAAGCTCAGCATCCATACACCCTGGTCCTCTCATGTGTGGCTTCCATTCTCTTCCCTGGTCTCTCTCCCTTTCCCCCTTTTATTCTCTCTCTCTCTCTCTCTCTCTCCACCATCTTGCTTCTCCATTTTACTCCCTACTCCATCTTCAGATGCCCCCTTAAAAAACAAACAATAGCAAATCTTAAAGTCACAGCTACAAAACAATGCAGTTGCTTAGAAAGATCAAAACTAAGGATACGTGTACACTATGATCTAAGGGTGTGATTTCCCTGCTCATGTACTCGTACTAGCTCGAGGAGACCTAATATAAGTATAAATGGAAGGGTAACCAGGTAGTGGCAGTGGAAGCATGCCGGAGGCATGCTGACTGCATACCCACCAGTTTCAGGCAGATTTATGCTCAGCATGGTTCAGCTGTGCCTTGGCTGACGCTACCCTGGCTACACTGCTATGGAGTTAGCATATGTGTACTCAAAGCAGGGGACTCATGCCCCTAGCTCCTAGTGTAGACGTAGCCCAAGAGTCAGATCCTCAGCTGGGGTAAATTGATGTAGCGCCATTTTTCTGTCATGCCACCTAGATATTTTGGGGACTTACATTGTCTCCCCCAAAGAGAATGAGTCACCCCTTCTCTATCTCCCAGCACTCAGAGAATCAAGAGGCAATTTGGGCACGCTGTGGACTGTCTGACGGAAACTGGCATAGCCACCAAAGGATGTGTTCTCTGAGTGTTTCTCATGGGCAGGTTTTGCTGGTGAGGCTTGGCCACAGTTTAAAGCTGCCCTGCGTGGCAGAGTGATGATAATGGCAGCACTGCCAGCCCTCCACTGGGGGGTGAATCCTGCTTGGGCACAGGTGGCGGGGCAAAAATTTCAAATATATTCAATAAACTAACATTTTCCAAAGGCTATTCATCAGCTGTGCTTAAAGCTACCAGAAGTAAAAGCAAAAACAAAATATAACAATAGGCAAGTGGATAATACTTTCATTCTCCATGCTGACATCTAACATTGCCTTTGTGAGCCCTCTGAGCAGAGGAAGCTTGATATGTTAGCTCTGTTGAAAGAGAAATCTTTGTACGACCCTTTTTCACAAGGAAAACATTAGGCTTATGAACTTTTCTTAGGGTTCATTTTAGACCTGAGCCATTTCCATGGATTATTCATAGATTTGTAAGGTTGGAAGGGAGCATTAAAATCACCTAGTCTGACCTCAAATATAACAAAGACCCAAAGGATTTTATCCACTTACACTTGCATTGAACCCAGGTATTCTCCCAGGGAAAAGACTATGTGCCCATGGGGGTTTGAGCAGTGAAAACTGCATGCCAATGGGCTGGAGCAGGAAACACTTTGCACACAAGTGGGTTGAGCTGGGAACATTTTTTCAGGCACTCTAACTCCCTGAACCTCAACACTGAACAAGTATGCTTTGAAAAGTCCTCGTTGCTCCCTCACTCCATACTGCCACCTCTCCCTCCCTAGACAAAACCAAGCCTGTAAACCCTAGTTCTGATGCCCTCCAAGAAGAACCAGTACAGGCAATGTTTCTCAGATCTCCAGGTGCACTTATGCATTGTATAGACTTATGCATTGAAGGCTTTTCATTGAACAGTGCTATGCATAATTCTCTACATTCTGAAAATCAGCACAGATGGTTTTATGCACATAACGCATACAAGCAAAAGACTCCCATGCATACAGATATCTGTTAAGAATACCTTAAAAATGGATTGAATAAGCTGCACAGTGTCCAGCCCTCACTCCTGTTTTGTTGCCACTTACTTCTCCAGCTGATTGCTTCAAAGGTCTGTCCCAGGGCCTAGGCAGTTGAGAAGCACTATGCATAGCCTGGGTCTGCTTGGAGGAATTTCAGATAAGAGATTCTCTAGTGAGCCTTCAGTGTGTAAATCCTCATGTGAAGAATATGGAGCTGGACAGCTTTTTTAATGACAGTCACCATCATGCGCTGAATGGAAGAGGCTGTGGAGAAATTGACGTGCCATTGGACAAACATATCTATGACAGTTTGCTCATCACTACTGAGTGAAGAATTAAATACCTTGGTTTCACTTAATGAAAACCAAGCCAGGGAAGACTACACTACATGCCATGACCAGAAAGCCTGGGAGAAGGAGCTGTGGGTCAGCAGAGAACCGGAGACCCTGTGGAGACTTCACGTGACCTAGTGTCTTCAGTGCCTGAATAGCCTTCACCAGGTTTGCTCCTCTTTGCTCTGTAATTTTGTCCCCTGTGTCATTCCTCCTTCCCCTAATAAATAAGTATTCTCTTCTAAAAGCCTGCAGAAGCGACTGCAGTCCTTAAGAAATCTACAGGTCTAACATCCCCAATGGGCTCTTTAGAAAGTAGCTATAGGCTGAAGGTGCATTTTAAAAAGGTCCTCTCCAAAAGCATTGTTCTGGATGCCTCCTAAGGTTGCAGGGATGCTAACTGCTCAGGGGAAGCAGAGGTTAATTAGGGAGCTCAGAGGAACAGAGGGAAGCTGGGGAACCAAAGGTGGCAACTGTTGGAGTCATGGGAGGGGCAGAGAGCAGGGCACCCTGCAGAACTCCTCAGCCCTATGCAGTCCCTTGATTCCCAGCACCTACATGATCTCTCTCATCTCAGCTCCTCAGCCCTCCACCCTTTCACTGCTCCATTTCCAGTTTCATTCTTCCTCCTCCTAAAAAACCAGCATCCCTGCCGAATAACCTTCTAAAATTCTCAGGAGCTACTGCTGCAACTGAGCTCCCTACACACCCTTTACAACGGGAACACTTGGACTGTGCAGCTGTTATGAAGTTCTCATTAAGGCCATTAGCCATGTGGACCCTCCAAGATCCAGTCACTCTTGACACTTTGTAACACGATGCTTAGGAAACATATACAGAACTAGGGCCTCATCTAGCGAGTTTTTCCATTGACTCAAGTGGGTGCAGGATTGGGTCCTTACATACTATTATTTTAAAAATCAACAACATCATGGAAATTCACCATCAAAAACTTTCACTAAAAATTATTACTTAATATTAAAGTGAAAATCTATGCATACCAAAGAGAGTTAAAGATTAAAAAAAACCTAAACATTTTAAAATATGAAAACAGCTACCGGGAAGGTAGATAAATATTCAAACACCCTCACAATTCATCTTAAATAGATGTTCACGCATGTAAAATATTACATTGCCCATTAAAAAAAACAACCTTAACTCTGCCCCCACATAGGCACCCATAACTCTAATCATTCAGTGTTTTATAGGTGACATTTTATTTCTTTCAAAATTTAAATGATTTTCTCATTTATTTACCCCACAGCTGTTTGATTTTGCAGGGCTTTGTCCCTTTCTTCATTGAATGCAAGCTACTGTTTTTTGTTTTGTTTTGTCATTTTTTAATATAAGGGTGTAAGAAGCCCTTGAATTGAGAAAATGAAGTGTGTACTGAGCCTTGATGTTTTATAGGGAGGCCCCTGCCCCTCTCCCCCCACCCCCCCTGCCGACACACACACATAGATGTTTCTCTCATGGCGATAGAGTGAATCAACAGTAAAACACAGAGTGATCTAACCATTTCCTTTCTGAAGTAAATGCCTGGTCATATTGAAATCCATGGGAATTTTGCCATTCATTTCAATGGGAGAGGAATGTAGCCTCAAAATAGCAGGCTACCAAGCCATGTGTGCTCCCTATTTTGACAACTGTGCAGAGGACTGGCAGCAAGCCTGAGCTCCATGTATATCCCTAAAAAAGATCTTTTGATTGCCCTTAGTGTAATGACTGGTTTAGAGAAGGCTATGCCACTGCTACCTAGTACTTCTTGTTTCCACACTGGTCACCAACAGGCCTCTTTAATGCTTATTCAACCACTAGGAGTAAAATGTCGCTGAAGATGCACAGACTCTCAAGGTTAGGTGGACCACTTTCAAATTCTGTTATTTTTGAGCTTGAGCTTGTGCAAAAACAAGAAGAGGATTGAAAAAAAATCCGAAAGCGTTAGGGCTTGTCTACACTTTTACTGGGGGATTGACGAGCGGAGATTGATGCATCGGCGGTTGATTTAGTGGGTCTAGTGAAGACCCACTAAATTGACCGCAGATCACTCTCCTGTTGACTCCTGTACTCCACCGGATCGAGAAGAGTAGGGGAAGTCGACGGGAGAGTGTCTCCCATTGACATTGCGTAGTGTGGACCCCGCGGTAGATCTAAGCTATGTCGATTTGAGCTATGCTATTCATGTAACTCAAATTGCATAGCTTAGATTGAATTTCCCCTGTAGTGTAGACAAGGTCTAAGTTGGAAATAGAAAGGAAAGGAAGAATTAAATGAAAAGATCTGCCAGGATGTAGTCATAGTGATTCAATTAACCATGGACAGAGCAACTTCAGGGAGTACAGAGTTTAAAGGATTGGATCTCCTGAAGACAGCTGGCACTCAGCTGGTGAGGCTGCTGGTTTAGTGCTGTTCCAGCTTATCCTATAAACTAAACCAATGTGAGGGTTGTTTTTTTTAAGTGACTTGCACAGGAAGTTTTTCCACATTGCATTTAAAAGCTGATCAATTCCCTAAAGAAAAAGATTTGGCAAGTCAATTACAAGAAAAGTAGAAGCGCTGAAGCACATGAAGAAATTTTAACAACGTGCAAGTGTAACTTTTATTGCCAACAGTAGATATGCACTGGAATTTGAAAGAACTCCTAAGTGCCAAAATGCAGTTGTTTTTTTTAATCTACAAAGAACTCTGTGGTTTCATTTGGAGACGAGTCACTTTGTTCTGATTTATTCAGTTTATAAATGTATCTGATTTGTTTTCACTGGGGAGTTGAAAGATTTTCACTAAAGCAAGCTATATGAGCTAGTTAAAACTAAAAGGAAACAAAACCATATTGAAACATTTGATAAGGATGAAGCCGAGATGTCACCTGCCATGTGCAATAAAGAACATTTTTTTGGGGGGAAACAGTGAAAACTATGGATTTTGCAGATCAGCTACAGACCTGTCAGTACCCCATAGACAGTGCCTTCAAAGGAGCATCTTAGTTTTCAGTGGCCCCATTCTAAGGCACTGTGATACTAACTTTGTCAGAGTAATTAAATTGTTTACTAATAAAACCTGGATCTCATTCATTGAATATTTAGTCCTGCCATGAGTGCAGAGGATTGGACTAGATGATGTCTCCAGGACGCTTCCAGTCCTACGATTCTTTGATTCTATGTGCTATATGAACATAGTAAAATAAAGCTTTCAGAAAGTCACTGTACAATATGATGTGATGTATTTCATGTAATGAGTTTGCTGGATGATTCAACACAATAAAAATGTTAATGCACATCATATATAATACACACAGAAAGCAGTTTTGCTGTCTACACTGGGGCAGGGGGTGGGGGAAAACAATCTAAGTTACACAACTTCAGCTACATGAATAACGTAGCTGAAGTCGATGTACTTAGATCGACTTACCGTGGCGTCTTCACCGTGGTGAGTCAACTGCTGCGGCTCTCCCATTGACTCTGCCTGCGCCTCTCGCGACGCTGGAGTACAGGAGTCGACAGGAGAGTGCTCGGGGGTCAATTTATTGCACCTAGACTAGATGCGATAAATCAATCCCTGCTGGATCGATCGCTGCCCACCGATCCAGCGGATAGTGAAGACATACCCTTAGTGATCCACTAAGAAGGTGGGAGATGGAGCCCAATTCAAAGCCCACTGAAGTCAATGGAAAGACCCTCTTATTGACTTCAGTGGGCTTTGGATCAGGCCCTTAGAGAAGAGCTTTCCAAACTTTAAATATCCTGGTTATATTTAATTTACTTAGAACAGCTTTCATTTTAAAAATACTTTAAAATGATCTATTTTAGTAAGTACACTCTCTGAACAAGACATTTTCCAGCTATAGGAATATACATGAAATAGACATTACCTGCCTTTTTTAAACATATTCAAATGAATTAAATGCTGAAGGTATTCAATATCACTGTCATCAGTAGGAAATGACAGTTAAGCCCACCTTTTCTAATTGATACTCTTTGACAGAAAATACTCTGTTCAAAATGTCAGCTACAGCATACAAAACACATTTATATATAAAAAAAATAACCAAATGATACTGGTTTACATTTTGACGGATCCTTTGTTTCAAGCACAGGGGAAATGGATTGACATTTTACTCACTTTTACCAGTGAATAATTTATTAAACTAACTTGTCTACATCTTTTGGCAGGCCTAAAAGTCTGTTTCAACAAGTGGAGTACCTAATATTTAGAAAAGTAGCACTTGTGTAGCAAGTTGGAAAGCGTTTTCATCACGCTCTGATGGCCTTGCTCAGCCATGTTTCCTCTTTGGGATTTGTGTGTGTGTGTGTGTGGGGGGGAACTATCTCTTCTTAGTTTGTTGTCTTTTGTCAGTCACAAAGGGCAGATTTTCTTTTGTAAATCCTTAGTAATTAAATGAGTACTTCAGTGGTTATGGTCTTCAATGGCCTTGTTTCCTAGGTTTTGCCTTTGACAGTCATATTTTGCAAAGGCTGCTAAGATGACTAGGCACCTTACCCTACTTAACACTAAACCAATTGATGCCCACGCACACTGCATGAAGGAGGAAAAGATTCATTAATGGCACTTCATTAAATAACTGCAATGGGAAGCTCTAAATGTGACTGAACCAACTGAAATCCAGAGCAAGCTGTCTATTAGGAAAGCAACAAAGACAGTTTCGGAAACTGAACTCTGTCTCCACTGCAGCGGATTAGGCAGAGTGATGGGATTAGTGTTTAATGACTTGGGGCAAGAGACAAAGGGAATTTCAACAAAGAGGCTTAGATATGGAAGAATTAACACTCTCTATTCCAACCATGCCTCTGATGACTTCCAACATTCTTTACTGGCTCTGAAGCTGAAGTTTAAAAAAAAAAAAGAAAAGACTGGTAAAGCTTTAATACCTCCTTAACCTTTTCTTATCATAAGTAAATTAAAAGAAAAGAAAAAAGAAGAAAAGAATGAAAAATTCATTGATACGTGCCCACCCCCCCACCCCCAAAAAAATAAAAAAAAGGATCTAAAGCTTCTCGAGACTAAGGTGGGCATGTGTTTCAGCACTTAACAGGTGACCAAAATTTCTAGCCAAACATTCAAGGGTGATAATGACTAATGTTACTATATAAAGCAGATACTTTAAAATGACTTCTTCAAAGGGGAGTGGCATTCTGCATGCAATTGGAAGGACTTACGAAATCATTCTTGGCTTTGAGTTATCTTGCGTCCTGGGTAGAATCCATACACTTGTATGGTTAGTGGCAAACTGTCCCAGAATTACATGGTTCTCGGGTTGAAAGAGTGATAACTGCTAGCTCAGGAGTGATGGTTACACTGATCACAGAATCAGAGCATGTAAGCCTGATTCTTCTTACATGGATCTAACTCCGCTGGAGTAAAGTAGCTCCTGACTTACCCCAGCGTATGAGACAGAAGAAGCATATTCTGGGTGTGCAATTATTTTCTCTGTGTATAAAATGTCTTCAAGCTGAAAGTTTAAAAAAAAGCCCAACGAATGTGACAAGGAAATGTTATCATAGCTAAACACCAAGCAACACGCAAGGGCCTGACCCTTTGGATGTTGTATACATCTCCTTGATATTAAGCACATATATGCTAACCACCAAAGACTGCAAGGAGTAAGCATAATAGGCCCATTTCTTGCAGGGGTGGCGGGGATTGGGGGGCAAGCACCTTTTATAATGTTCAAAGAGCTTTTCAATAGCATTTAAGTCAGAGGCACTCAGCACCTCGCAGAATGAGGGCCATTATGTTCTGTAGAGAATGAGGAGGTGCCAGTGGAAATTTTCATAGAGGAAAAAGCACAATCCAAAGAGCTGTGCAAATTCTGCTGCACTGTAAACCAATTCAGCATGTATTTATTTTTAACCAAACCAAAGCACTTGCAGAACCGCTAGGTATTCATTTCACGTGCTAGCCAATATGAAATGCTCCTAGAGCAGCTTTAGACTCCAAAGTATTATTTAACCAGTGTGGTTTAGTGGGACAATGGCAGCCCCCCGCCGTAATCCATTCAGGGGCAATACCATCAGTCAGTGTGAAATTAAATACATTACAGGGTAAGAGCTTAATGTGTTTTATAAGCAGTTGTTCATCCATATCAAACTTTAGCTTTTAAAATCCTAACATTTGATCCCACGACAGGAACCATGCCTTGAGAAGGAGATTGGCACATTTGCACTGCCAGCAGGGCAGGAAAACCATAGAGCAGCCTTCAGTTAGAAATGCAATTGGCTGAAAGGAAAAATGTTCACATGATCTTAGCTCTTCAGAGGCACAGACACTTCAAGAGCCTATGTAGTATGGGAAACACAGTAAATACAATCCGGGAGCTGCCCTTCGTTGACTTCCACTTTCCTGACTGGATTTTTGTTCATGGAATCAGTGTTTCCCAGTGCAGGGCATGTGGTTTCCACTTATTACAGGTTTAAAAATAATAGTGTTTTACTTATTCACACTGGGCCTGATCCTGCAAACAGCTACCCATGTGACTAGTCCCACTGATTTCAGTGAGACTGCTTGTGTGAACAACGGTTACTCATCTGAAAGAATTTTCAGGATCAGGCCCATACTGTAGTAGATTGCCCTATACCAGCATAGCTCTACTGACTTCAATAAAGTAGCACTGATTTACATCAGCTGAGGATCTGGCCCCAAATGTGTAGAACTCCCTCTGCTACACAAACAGCTGAGCTGTGAAAAGAGTTCAACTTGTAGAAGAGGTGAAAAAAAGACGAGCTAAACAGAGTTAAATCCTGCTCTTTGTTACACTGGCTTAAATCAGGAATAAATTCCATTCGCTTCAGTGAAGTTGCTCTGGATATGAACAGGTGTAAGCTCAGAACTTGGTCCTTAGAGAATCTCAAGTCTTCTGTGTTTCTTTTTAAAGTGTAGCACTACACCGGTACAACCCAGTGGTAAAAACGATTATTAAAAATATCTTCAGAGCTATCCGTTATCCAAAATGGATTTCTAACTGTTGAAAGGACATCAAACATTCTAAAATACATAAAAACTGGTCTCAGCACTGGAATACAGTGCCAGGAATATTCGTCAACCTTATGTTTTTGGATCATATGTCACAGCGGATTATCTGACACTCCATGAACATTGACGGCTTCCTCCAGTTGTGGCTACAAAACTTGTTCTCAGGCACGCCACCGGACGCTGTAACCGCCCTGAAGTGGGTTCTGTGTTCACAGTGGTTGTATTGTGTTTTTTGCAGCCTGTAAGCAAAACTATGCTCTGCATCTCAATGTATAACCCTTTATCAGAAATATGTTCTCAAAAGCAGCTGCTATGACAAGTTTCCATTCAATACACAACTCTTGAAAATACGGCTAGATCCTAGAAACCATTTATCCAGTGGTGTGATGTGGAGTTCTAGGCCTCACCGAAAGAGCAGCTTGAAGTAGGAGTGTGGGGGTGAGTGTGTGGGAAATCATTCATACTCAAATGGGGTCAGTGAAGCACGGCAGCTGATTCAGAATAAAACAGGGGAGGTGGACAGAGAAAGGATGAAGAGATGCCAGTGGAAGAACTGAATTCACTGGAGGGTTTGAATCCCAGATCTAGGTGGGGATGGGGAAAGGGAGCTAGGAGTTCTTCCCGTAGAATACTTGAAAACCTGACAATCCAGCAATATTTTAATTCCAATAGAAATATGGAACCCTTTCTTCTACTCTTTGCCTTTAATTTGATCTCCTTCTTTCCCTCCCTGCCCCCTCAGTTTTCCTAATTTATATAGGGCCCTTCCCTACGGTTCCTGTCATTTCCTGATGCCTAAATCAGTCCTTTTGAAGAAACAACTTCTGTCAGTAAGTGACAAGGGGTGCTGTTTCTGGCAGGATAGATTGTCTTGTTTTCTTTATTCTGTCTGCACATCACAAGTTTGGAAAGAGCTCTTCTGGGACAAATGGCAACCATGGGAATTTAGGGGGTAAGGGAGGAGGAGAACTCCTTCCCCCACCAACCCCCTTGCCTGTCACTGAATTTCCCTCTTCTGCATTCTTTTCTGACCCTCTTATCCCTTCCCACCCATCTGACAAGCTAGGGATCAGATTCCCTCCCCTCTGCTGGAGGCCTTGAGGCAAAAACCCCAGTCACTCTCTCCCTTTCAGCAAATGCTCTTCTCACCTCTCTGAATCCTAGCTGCTGCTCCTCCACTTGTGATATGCTCCCTGTCACTGGCATAATGCAGCAAGCTCTGTATGGCCCCTTACAGTGGTTCACCTAGACAACACCACCTGCAACACGGAGAAGTTCTGTGTCTAGACAAAATGAGATATTCTTTCGCTCTCCCTCCTTCCCTCTCTCCAGAGGGAGGAAATCATAGAGTGCAAGACTATGGGGACTATTTCACAGTGAGGCAGGGTTCTCCAGGCTCCCGCACCTTCTCAGCCATGCAGGCGTCAAGTGCTCAGCAGTCTCAAAGATGACTTTTTGGAAGAATGCAAAAGGAACAACAGGCCCCCATCTAACGTCTGCTGTGCTATCGGTGCCATGCTCAGACAGCACAACAAGTGGCAGAATGGCCAAGGGTGATCCTAATCAGCTTCACTCTGAGGCCCATGGGCAGCACACAGGAGCACAGTTGTTTAAGAAGAGCCAGGAAAACAGGTCAGCATAGTGGGGAGGAAGGGGGATACTCTGGCCTTTTGTTCCTTTACTGCATTAGGGAGGAGGAGAATCTTTAAGCCGATGCATTCTTTACACCATCTGGGAAAAGCAGGGGAACGTACTACATGGGAAGGGATATTTTTTGGGTAGCTGGGTCCTATGGGCCCGATTTTTCTGAGGTGCTGAGCACTTGCAGCTCCCAGTAATTTCAATATGAGCTACAGAGGTTCATCATCTCTCAGAATCAGGCCCTACATATAGAGTTGGTTGGCATTTTTCAATCAAAACTTTTCACCTCTTTATTAAAAAAAAGGCTTTTAGACCAAAAACATTTTTGTGGTCAAAATTTTTCCATTTTCTTTTATCAAAAAAACCCCCTTGAAACCCAAAAATAGTCACTAAAAATTTTTTAGTTTTCAGTAAATTTTTTGGTTTGCAGTTCAAGTTTTAGTTAAAAAATCAGTTTCTATTTTAGAAAAATCAAAACATTTTACCAAAACTCAAAAAATGTTCATGGGGGAAAAAAACGTATTTTTAAAATAAAAATTCTCACAAAAATAACTGGCATTGTTCTATCAGCTCCATCCCTTGCCATGTTATTCTCTTATGTCTGAATACTTGTTGAAAAAAACAACAAAAAAATGGATTTCTGCAGCAGATTTTGACTGACTGGGAATTCCCCTTGTGTACAGGGAATCTTGGGGTTCTGCTCTGCAACAGTTCCTATGCCACCCTTCTTTCCAGCTTCCAGGGTGGGGGGAATTCCTGAGAGAATGGTTAGGGTGCCCAGGTAATAGTAAGTGGCTGTCAGAATGAGCCCTTGGGATTCTCTAGTTTTGCCACCTTTGCCTTCCCCCTCCTAACCTCAGCACCTTCTGGGTAGGGCTTCAGAAACTTTTGTTTGTTTTGCCACACACCACTTCCTTGTCACTTATCACACCACCTTGCACATCCTCAGCCTGAAGGTTCCTTGGAAAAACCCTACACTTAACTGATTCATTTCACATGAAGAGAAAGAGAGAGAGAGTGTAGATTTCCCCATCCCTAGCTCCAGTCTCCTTCTTTCCTTCTGCAGACATAGAGCTCACCTGCTTAATTTGCTTTCAAGCCTAGAGATTGCTTTTTGTCTCTTGACATTTTCAAGGCTTTCCTTGCAACAAAACTTACCTTTTAGAACAGTGAAACCTGCTCTTTTCTTTCAGGTGGCCCAGATATGGGCTCTTTTAACCAAGGGCTGCTGTGAACTCCTTCTTGTTCATCAGTGCTTAAACTGATCTCTGCTCTCAGTTACACACTGAAATCAACGGGCCTGATCCAGCTTTGCCTTACACTGGTGCAAAACTGGTGTGAGATCAGAATCAAGTGCAGAGGGCCTCCTATTTACATAGCATTGCCAACTCTTGTAATTTTATCACAAATCTTGCAATATTTTGTTTTTATTAAACCCCCATCTCCTGGAGTCATGTCATATATTGATAATCTCAGTTTCATTTTTTAAACTAAGTTTCTAGCTCTTATGGTTGTGCTGAAAAGCCGTAAAATGTGACCCAGTGGGGCCTAAAGGCTCAGAAACCAGAAGGCAAATTAAAAATATATATACATATATTTTTTTTTAAAATCACATGACTTTAAAGCCAATCTCTTGATTTTAGAGAGACCAACTTTTTTATACTGGTGTAAGTACAATGATGTCAGTGGAATTATTCCTTACTTCCCCTGGTGTAAAGTAGAATAGAATTAGGTCCAATACACGAAAAAAAAACCCATGCTGTAGTATGTGGAATTACTCTGGATTCACTTTGATGTAACCAAGAGCAGAATGGCTCTATATTAAGTCTGACAAGGATCAGTTAACTTTTCCCCATCACTTTTCATTTTTGGGTTCTTCTGCACTTGCAGATTCTGTCTGGGGATGGAAATGGAAGGGTCAAAAATACACCAAGAAAGAGTGGTCTGTTGTTATTTCATCTCAGCCATAATCAAGAAGTACCAAAACTCTCACAGGAGGACAGCCTGATCTCAGGATATTTCCAACCTAATTTTGCTGTCGTGAGTAGTGTGGATGTTTCAGCTCTGCGGCTGAACTATCGGGAGCTTATCCAAACAAAATCCCAAACTCCAAAACTGTTGAAGTTTGCTCATCACTAGGAAATAGGACTTCACTTCTGTTCATGGCCTCTTTGTGATACTGATTATTTCAATTTACCAAAGGGAAATGCCACTCAAATCCTGGCTTCAGGTACATCTCAGATGAGACATTTGTTTAGGGCTCTGTCAGCATTTAGAGTCATTCATCATAGAGCTGAAGGCCAGAAGGGATCACCAGATCATTTAGTCTGACCTTCGGTATATTCCCCACACACAAACCCCAACAACTGAATTCAGACCAAATGGTTACAGCCCACAGGGGACTAAGACTATTATGTGCCACGGGCAGTGTTGTTGTAGCTGTGCTGGTCCCAGGACATGAGACAAGGTGGATGAGACGTGAAGAAGAGCTCTGAGTAAACTTGAAAGCATGTCTTTTTCACCATCAGAAGTTGGTCCAATAAAGGATGTTCCCTCACCAACCTTCTCTATTAGGTGCCCCAGGCAGAGAATAGGAGGGAACAGAAGGTGCACACAGGCTTGAGACCCCCGCAATGGCAAGGAAATGATTAAATGACAGGTACTGAGATAATTCTGGCAAGTGACCCACATCTGCTGCAAAGGACGGCCAAACCCCTCCAAGGGCTCTGCCAGTCTGACCTTGGGGAAAATTCCTTCACAATCCCACACATGGCGATCACTTAGACCCTGACTATGTGAGCCAAACCAGCCAGCCGAGCACTTGAGAGACACTTGGTGCCACTCAGCGCTTTGGCCCTCTCTGTCCATACAGAAGGTTCCATCCCCAGCCGTGGCCATCCCTGATGCACCAAAGAAAGGAGATTAAAAAACAACAAAGGCAGCATATATGGGGTGGCGGTTGGGGGAAAGTATCCCTTCCTGACCTCTGCAGATAGCCAGCTGAAACCCTGAAGCATGAGCTTTTAGAACATAAGACATAAACCAGAGGTGAGCCTTGGTGCTGCTGAGCCCTTCCCTCTACCATCACAAGCAATCCCGTCATAGAATCGCTTTAATAAGTATGTCCTGTTCTCTCTTAAAACTAATTAAGTTGTTTTGCCCCCACAGCTCCCTAATGTATTTATACAAAGCAATCATATCCCCTCTCAGCCTTCTGTTTTGCTAGAATAATTAGTTCTATAAAACAATCCAAGCTCTTTCCGTCTCGTAAGATAGGCCCTCCATTCCTCTGATCAGCCTAGTAGCTCTTCTCTGCATCTGTTCCAGTTTCAATGATCTTTCTTGAACATGGATGGCCAGAATCATACATAGGACTCCAAATTAATACTGCTCTATTTACACAACACCCAAGAAATTAGATCAGTTAAAAGTGCATACAGGGCCTGATCTTTAGAAGTGACCAACTGTGTGATTGTGCATAGGTGCAGGGGCAGATGTTGGCATGTAGATGACTAGATCCCTGGTTTCACCTGAAAAAAATCAGGTAATTAGCTGTTTAATGTGCCATCATATGCTCCTGTAATTTTACATGGGTGAAATTCATTCTGATACTGAGGGTCAGCACGAGAGCCAATGTACCAAATAAGTCCCACATAAGCCTTCAACTAGGACTAACTAAAGAAGTGCATAAGCTTTGTACTAGCCTGCTGCCCGTAGGCAAATTTCACTGTGACTGTGCAAAATTGGAGGCCTGCTTAAGCGGTCTTTAAAAACTGGGGCCATAGTCCCATTCCCCCAAACAATATATAGTGAAACTTGCCTTAGGCAAGCAATCAAGGGACCAGCAAAAATCAGTTGTTTAATGGAGGTGGCTGTCTGCAAAAAGTGGAGCAGAATTGTATGTGGTACATTTGGCAACACTTTTGAGGTGGTCTTGTAAGACCGAAAGTTGCCAAATAATGATGATCACTTGTCCAGGCATTCCTGTATATTACTATATATTTATTTAATCTGACCCCACCGTTAAATATATGTATGTATGTATGTATGTGGGAGAGAACGCATGTGAATGTGTATGCGGGAGGCAGTCTGATTTACTGAATGGGATTTTTATGAATTGGTATCTTTGATCCATTTTTTATTTGAATTTCCCTGTGCAAGTACATGGAGACAAATACTTATTGTAATATTTATGAGTAGATTCTGACAGTCGCTATGGTTTCAGAGAAAACAATAAAAATTGATACCAAACTGGATGCGCTTCAGGATAGGAGGGCACAGGTATAGCACATGCTATAAATTCTATGGAAACAGACTCACTCCTTTATGATGAGGTAAGTGTTGACATTAGACAATTTGGTGGGGAGTATTTATTTCTATATTTATTAAAATGTCAGTAACAGCAGGAGTAACACCTCCTAAAGGCCTGCAGGTGCTTGTCTTAAAAAGCCCACAACACTCAGAGGATAAAACCCATAACTTACATTTCAAATGATTCACCACAGAATGAAAGAATGGATACATTCAGTGGATCCAAGCAGGAGATGAGAAGCAAGGAACTTCCAACAGAAGGTCAGGCTCTGAACCCGCAAAGAGTTATAAATGTGCTTAACTTTACGCAGGTGGTTAACACCACAGAAGTGAATAGGGCTGCTCAAATGTGGAATGTTTAAGCATATGCAAAGCCTAAAAGAAATAGGCTTGTACAGACTTAGCAATGTTCCCTATATAACATGCTTTATTTATTCAAGGGCTGCATTTTATACATGCTCAAGTGGAGGTGACTGCTACCTGAAAAACTTAAAGTACTCAGGAGAAAAGGAAGTGGATGAAAAATATATTACTAAAATGCATTTAACTTGCAAAAGTAGCACATCAGAGATCAGTGCTCTAGGAAGCTGAAGCCCTGGATAATGACTGGAAATTAAGTATCATACCAATATAATGATGTTAGCCTTCTGTTTCTGACTATCCCCAAGTGTTCTAGTAGTCTAGTTATGTCTGACCTTGTCTGGCTCTCAAAAGAAATTGGTTGGGTCAGAATAAGATGTTGGCTTGTTCACATCACAGGGAAATATAAACTGAGGTCAAGAAAACCACAACATCTGGAACGTGAGAAAAGGATTTACTGTTAAGGGCTTAATAAACTCTGAAAATAAAGTTCTCAACTTTGCTAATTTGTTTCGGCTTCAAAAGAGGAATAAAATGTGACGCTGGGAGAAGGTTTTATGGCTCTCCTGAAGAAATAAAAAGTACATCTGAGCTACAATTAGTAAAGCATAATGACAGCAGAGATAGCGTCTCTATTATTTATCTGATACCAGAGGAAAATGCTAAATGGTCACTGCCAGGGATTTATACCCACATTATTGAGGGAAGAGGGGAATGATGTATTCCCTTAGGTGCTGCAGCTCAGGGAGGAAAAGATTTGGGGAGGGTGCTGCATAGGAGTATGTGTACCCCTGCAGACAGAGCCGTGGCCGTTGCCACATAGCCAGGACTTGGGGGCATGGTAAGCCACTGGGCAGATCTATTACTCATTCCAAGCCATACATCTCAGAGGTTACTCCAGTTTTAGCCTTGAGTAGTGTCTATGGAGTTGCTTTAAATTCTTCGCACACGCACACCACCCCCAGCTCCAAGGAACACCATGTAGCCCAGCTGTTGGGTCTGGGCCTTGGAGCAGGTTGAGTTCCACCGCAGGATAGGGCATGCACAATAAACAGGAGCTGAAAAGCATGGAATGGTTTAGTTAAGGCTTTTGGGCTCAATCCTGATAGGCACTAAGCATTGTGGCCCTGATCCTGCAAATCACTTTAGTAAGTGCTTAATTTTAAGGTGGAAACTCCCCTGACGGGAGAATTAAGGCATCTTGCAGGATTGACCCCTCAGGCCTGATTCCCCCCTCATCTTCACTAATGTAAATCAGGGATAACTCCATTCAAATCAATGGAGTTTCAATGCTGTAAAGCCACTGGAAGCGAGCAGAGAATTCAGTCCTTGGTCAGGTAGATTAGTACAGGCGACTGAAAATATTAGCATCCACTCTCTGCATTAGGGTATAGTCTAGCCACTAAAAGCCACCCAGCAGGCTAGCGGCAGAGTCAGGAACAGAACCCAGATCTCCCAAATCTGACTCCAGTGCTTGCTCCACTAAGTAACACTGCCCCTCCTCCAGTCTAAAGGAGAGGCAAAGGTTCCCATTCGCCAGGGGTTCAACAAGCATGCTCCTGACCTGCCAGTCAATGCACCATAGGCCCAGTTATAGCTGAGATGGGGGAGTTTGGGGGTGGCAGCAAAACCTAGGTGCAGCCCAACCAAGCTACAGGACAGCCATCCTTTCCATAAACTGCTGCTAAGTAACACAGCATTATGTGAGTCACAAATATCAATTGCGTTATTTAGCAATAAATTTCCATATCTTACCATACTAGGCAAAGAGTTCATCCTGAAGAGCCAGAAAGAGGGAAATAAGAGGAATAGGCATTTTTTATACTCTTCATTCAGGACTGGCACTAGAAGGACTATGAGGACAAATTGCTCCTAGCACTGCTGCAGTTTAGCGGGTGTCACTTAGGGTTGAGACCAGGTTGGTTGCTTAGGAACCAACCAGGCCATATTGCCAAAAAAGGAAGGAGAAGGCAGTTAGGAGTACAAAAAGCAGTGCCAAAGCCAAATTTCACTCAGAGCAGATCTTGGATGCTGCATAACACACACGCACTATAGACAAAGAGAGAGTGTGTGATGTAGAGTCCAAGGTCTGCTCTGAGTGAATTCATTTGCTTACAACTAAAAACTGAGGAGTTATATATATCTTCTAGCTCAGTTATTAATTGTAGAATAATTATTTCCTCAAGAAAGAGCTTTAATTCTTCAAATTAACAGTACAGTTACATCTGTTTACAGTAAATATTTCAAAATGACGTGGGTGAGGGAAAAAAAGCCTTACATGAGTTCAATACAACTATTCCCAAGCATATGTTCATAAAATATTATTTGGGGAAGATTAATTGAAGTACTGATTAAAATGTAATATTTGTTCGCAATGCCAAGGATGTTACTCAAAATACTGAAACTTTTCCCTTTCTGTCTAATTCAGATAGATTGTTTCAGTGAAGGGGATTTCACCTAAATGTGATCAGGACTTTTTTTTTTTAAAACTCCACTCTCCCTTGCTCTCTCTCAAAATTGCAAAAAATTGACCATTAACTAAGGATTAGCTCATACATTGAACAATGTAGTAAAGTATTTTTATGGCACTACTTCCAGCAGTTTAAAAGACTACAATTCAGGATATCTAAAGCGGAGAATAAAAAAATAAAATAAAATGGAAATGCTGATGTACCTTTAAACAATAAAAAAATTACAACTGATTGCAAAAGTGCCAAAAGCTGACATTTACACTGAAATTGTTCACCTAGTCTAAGTATGAAATACTGTAAGTAATTAGCTCTTAATTACCTAATCCTTATTTTTTTTTTTTGCTTTTAGAATATTTGTTTAAGCTTAGGTTACTAAAATTCCAAATAATACTGGGGGCTGCTGTCACGGCTCTTTATCCAAATGAATCGTATTCTCTTGTAAACAGTTCTGTGATCTGATTTCCATTGGGACAGAAGTTGTAAAAGGCCAGGGATTTGCAATGGATTTACACGTATACTGTTTCAGTTAAGTTACCAAGGTCGACTTAGCAGCCCTTTTCCTCAAAGTCTTAAATACATTTGCCACCCAGTCTCTTTATACCATATTCAAGGAAATGGGCGATGGGATTGTAAAGGGTGCTTGAACTTCAGTGGAAACTCCAATTTACATTCTTTTAGCAGTCGGTGGGATTTTTTTTTTTAAACAAGCTTTGCTGAATTGTTAGAAAACTGATTCTTTTAATATGTAGACCATGATCAGGATGCAAATTTCTTTGAGTTTTGAAAAGGTCATTCTGCTTTCATGACATTAGAAAGCATGGGGTATAATACCTGTAACTACATTGTACCAGAGATATTAGCACAGTGCTCGGAAGTCCTGGTTTTGTCCGCAGGAAAAATAGTTCAGAATAGAAATCCACTATAGTAGACAGGCCTTTTCAAACGAAAGTAACTCTAGACTAAATACAGAACAAATAGTAAGGGTGGTCTATTCACTTCTCTTTTCAGTGAAGTTTAAATACTTTGAGTTATGATGATTAGATAGAAATATACTGATAATAAAGATAAGTGAGATTCATAGTTAATCCACAAGTCTAAATGACTGACTTGATTGTCTTATTCACTTGGCAAATAATTTCTTTTCTAAACGTTATTTCAGCCAAAGATATAATTTCTTTAACGCAACAGAAAGAACCAGATTAAAATATAATACAGAAGCAGCACTTACCTCAGACTGATTAATATGCTTAAGCTGTTACCATGCCACCATTCTTAAAAGCATGAAGATACGCTTTTCTACACCAGTCTATATATATTGATACCTCATGTGTGCCAGCAAAACCTCTTTGATTATTCACACTATACTATTGCTTAAGTGGTATGAATTTCTCAGGACTGCACTTTTCATAATCAAGCAATAAATTCTAGGATTAATCATAAGCGGCACTGTCTTTCCTATGTGATGTGCAAAGGGATTCATCAGGAGTTTCGCTAACCCTATTAAAAATAAAACACCTAAGTAATTAAAGATGCATATTTCAACTCAAATAAAAGTTCAATTCATAGAGTCATAATGGAGATTGAAATCTATTTAGTACTTTACTTGGAGACACATCACATTGCATGCTGTATTGTTACTGATTTCTGTACAAAATGAACTTATGCATGATTCAATTTTCATTAAACTGTGCTCCTCTTTCAAATAAGGAATGTTCAACAGGTAAAAATAAAGTACCATGGAAATGAGGATAGTATTTTTCTTCATTTGGCAGCCAGACTGGGATTGTCTAAGGAGGAGAATACACTGATGTTATACAATCAAGAAGATTTCCTTTATCTATCTGGCATCTTTCAGAACTAGAACAATCAGCTCTGAGCAAGTGATGTCTGAGCTGGGCTTTGAACTTGCAATGAATACATGAAACTATAAGATCTACAGAGTATTCTTCAGCACTCTGCAGCCCTAAATGACAACATTCTTTAAAACTGTGCATGAAATGTAATCTAATTCTTTTGTACTCATGTTACCATACCATTGGTTTAAACATTGCATTTTTAAGCCAAACTGCAAAGCTAATCATAAGGCTTTTCCAGGTGAGGTTTATTATAGATCACTTTCTAGTCAGTGTGTTCTATGCGCATGTATATACCATATTCATCTTATTATCCAGCTGAAAAATTCCCAGTGTGTGCAACGCCTCAGATATAATAGCAGGCATGCCAACAGAATATGACACTTATGCTAATCTGCACCCTGCTGTGGAAAAACATACACAAGGATTCCATTACCACATTCATTAGGCTGCAGTGCACTTCATCTTGAATAGGGATTATGAACTATAATAGACTGAAAACAGTTGATTGAACCCACTTAGCCAAATCTCTAAGACATTATCCAAATATTTCAGTATAAGGAAGAGTAGGAGTTAAACCGTTTCATAGTTGTGTGTCTTCCTTTAAAAAAGTTTGGAAGTGTCAAATTTAAAAAAGTGAAGGTCATGACAACACTTTGTGCTGATATGGTGCTTTACATTTCTAAGGTACAGTACAAATATAATTAAAAGGAATTATTGGGGCAGATGGGGACTTTTTGTACATGCACATTATCTATTTGGTTTGGAAAGACTGCTCGAAGCATGTTATCAAATTCTCTGTGCACCTGTTATAAAGCTTTCTGGCACTTGAAAGAGATTTCTATGCTGATTGCACATGTAGACTGGGCTTACAGTGACATCATTATGCAGCTTAAATGGTAATTAGAATCAGATGAAAAAAGGTTGTCCAGTTGTGTATTCAAGTTTCTTAAATTTGCTTTGAGTGTATATTCAGTTTTTGGTTCTACAGGATACAGTTGCTGCCTGACCGCCTGTCTTTGTCGGCAGAAAACTGAAGTCAAAGTATTTAAAATATTGTCAGAAATAGAGAATGGAATACAAATCAGCGCTCATGAAATGCTGTGGAATTTGGTCATGACCAGCAGGGGGAAAAAAAGGGGGGGGATTAAATCTCCATGTATAAGATTCAAAAGATAATAAAAACCTTCTGTGCTTAACATTTGCTCATTGCTAGGAATCTCTTGTTTATGAATTTCCTTTTAATGTAGCAACTAAACAGGAAGTTCCTGTTAGCAGCACCATAATGTAACTAAAGACAAATATCCGAAAGAGAGCTGCAGATCAGGAACGGCTTGCGGCATTCTTTTTAAGAAATAAGACATTAAATAACGTAATGTATTCAGCACCTCCAAACCTCATTCTTCTTTAATTCCTATAGCCCACATTCTGCAGCCCTTACTCAGAGGCATATACTGATCTCAGTAATACTGGTGTAAGTCTGGAATTAGTTCACACTGGTGTAAGTGACAACATACTCTGGTCTACTGTCCTTAGGGAAAACTATTGACTTCTGGATTTGGCACTACTCTGCATGAGGAAAAGTATTTCTAGAAGGTAGCCCTTCCTGGTTTTCTAACTCCTTGTCTGAAAATAATTGTTCTTCTGAATGCACACAATTCCCCTGTCCTGTAAGATGCTGAGCACCACCTGAGAGGTTGACTTCACAGAATCAAGCCCTTTGACTGTAGTCCCAATCTTCCTTGAGAGAGTTTTATCGTTAACTCCAACAGGAGGCAGTTTGGACCCCATATCAAATATCCAGAGGAAGAACAAATATTCTATAAACTCTTGAAGGAAATGGGACTCCCGGAGACTGTATGAAGAAAACAGTCTTACTAAGCGATAAAAGCACTTAATTTGCCAGTGAGGAAGGACAAACTTCTGGGATAAGTTTATTTGTTATTTGTGTTGTGGCTCAGCTTATATTTTTCAGCTGTGAAAGATAACTGGAAGCATCAAACAGGTTGAACGAGGCACTGTTTTCTTGCTGCAGGAACATGGCCCTTTGCACTGAGATTGTAATACAATCCATCCTCTCTGGGACTGCAAATGCTACAGTGCAAAACTGTGTTTGAAAACCTCTTTTATCATTCATCGTCTCCAGACTGAAATCATTTTTGACAACCTCTGCAGAAAACAAGCAGCTTTCTGGCTACTGGCGAGCCGATTAAAGGGAGGAAACACATGTTCACTGTCAGACGGAGCCCCTGGAGAAAGCATTGACAACCTTTTAACCTCCTTTCCCAGTGAAAGTGCCCAAATGTTTCTCTGGAACAAAACCCCAGCATTGTTTTAAGCATCTTTTCATTTAATGTACTATGATTTTCAAGATATGTTAAAAATAAAAGGAATTCCATTTTAGCATGGACATTTCAAAACCAGTTCAATTCCAGTTCGAATGGTCATGCAAATGGTGGCTTTAATTGGGAATATCTTTTTATGAACTTTATTTCTTTCTAACTGTTTGACCACAGTTTAAATACCAACACATTGAAAAGTTCACTAACCTCTACAGTGATTTCTCAAAACAAGCCAAGAAGCCACAGGAGTGAAATTTTCTGAACAGTAGGAAGGCTGACTAGCAGACATTATTAGCACTCTGAGCATTAAAATCTGGCCATGGAAACTTTTGTGAGCTACAAGATGAGGCAGGAAGTGCCACACATTACTTATGTATTTGTTATCAAGGGAAACGGTTTCCACTGTATTCAATCATCAGCAAGAGGGAAAAATAAATTTTCTACTTCGCAGTAAAATAAGGATCTTTTTCTAAGTATTGTTTTCCAATGTGATTGGTCTAATTCCTTCTTCGTAGTTATAAATGTACAGTTGGAGTTTCTTTAACATTTAACCTTAATATCAGCAACTGGAATAGGTCTGTCTGTTTTGATAAAATGACACTTTTTTCCATGTTGCTTATTTGCTTTTACAGCTGAAAGGAACAGTTCCAGTTAAAGTAAGTACTGTAAAACTGCAGCAGTTTAAGCTGCCTGGATGAGGAGTAGATTCTTGGTTAAATGTTTCCCTAAGTAACTGCCTAGGGCACTGTCCAATAATGCATAATATCTGCTAATGAAAGATAAAAAAGACTGCACACTCCAGGGTATAAAGTTCCATGTGGATTTGGTATTCCTTTCTCTAATGCATTATTCCAGCAGTGTTCAAAAGCACTACTACAGCTGAAGCTGTATTGGCTTTCATGACGACTGCAATTTGTCCAAAGCAGGGAAAAATCCTTAATGCTGAAACTTGGCTTCCAAAGACTCAGCACAGAAGTACTTCCTCTTTTCTTTGTCTTTTGTTTTTTAAAGAAAATAATTGTTCTGTCTTCAATAATAGTCAAAATAGGAGCACTCAGTTCAAAATGCAGCACTGAGTACAAAATGCAGCCACAAAGCAGCAGTGGTTCTAATGAATTTGGTTCATGTCAACAAACGGCAGACTTTTTTGCTCTCCCTGGATTTGGTTGCGGTGCAGGATGTATTCAGAATCTGAACTGCTCTTCATGATGTTGTCAGAGTTTTAACCTGGCTCATTGGGATAAGTTGCACAGAGGAAGTCACATGTTACATATTTCTCCTGTGGTCCTGATTGGCTGAACCTGTCTCCTGTGATCAAGGAGGCAGGGGTCAACCCAGCTTAGCAGCGATTTGTACTTGTTTGAGAGTCAATGGGACTTTTACTTCTAAGGCACTTAGGTGGTTTTGAAAATCTCACTCAGAGAGGAAAGGTGCATTTTAGTTGAACACCCTGCACTACCTGGATAAGCCAAACCAACACCATCTTCTTCTAACCTGTTTGTGTCTTACTCTGGAAGACATGCCTCTCTAATGTAATACCCCCCGGGCATAGGAAACAGTCTAATTCTTATTTTATATTTTGAGTCATCTAATTATATCCCAGCTTTAGAGAAGAAAATTTCCCTGAGAACAGAGTTGTTTAATAAGGGAGAAGGGAGGCCTTATGTGTAGATCTTTCTGACAGCTGCCTGTTTGCTAATATAAAAGCAGCTGACTATAAGAAAGGGCAACTGGACCCCTTGAGATCAGAGTTCTATTACTGTACCAGAGCCACAGCTTAGTCCCACTTTTAGTTCCATCAAACAGGTGTGAACTCATGCACATGGGCACAAACCCATCAAATCCAAACTGTATTTAAGGGTTCACATTAAGATCTGACCATGGGAAAACAATTTTTTAACCTTCTTTCACAAATCTGAACCGGGACCGTTTTGAACTCCAGGGTAAGCAAATCAGCTCTCATACATAAACTTGTAAACTCCCTTAGAACAGAACTTGGAACAGTTTGCAGAGCTGTAATAAAATACTTAGAACTTATATATAAGTCTGTATGGTCAAAATGCTGTAAAATATGAAATATTAACACCTAGCACTAATATATAGATAAAAGAAAAGGAGTACTTATAGCAAATACAGACTAACACGGGTGTTACTCTGAAACCTAATATATAGATGTTAAAGGAATTTCCAAGGAGCTAAATATAATTATTCCTATTTTACAGACGGGAAAACAGAGGCACAGAAAGATGAAATGATTTGCCCAGTGTCACTCAGCACACCAGTGGCAGAGTCAAGAATATAATCCAGGCCCCCTGAGACCCAATCCAGTGCTCTAGCCACTGGGCTACACTGTTTTTGTAAAACGTAGAAATAATTTAATGTTATTAAAAAGATAATACAATGAACTGTAGGAATAAAAAGCACACATTTGATATTAAAAAGTCAACCCTTGCCTCAGTTATATATGAGAGAACAGTCTGCGCCATGCTCAGAGTAGGAAACCAGTATTGTTCTGCAGATATCCCTGGGTGGCAACTATTGGCAAATGTTACTTGTTAAATGATAACCACTGTAACTAAACATGAAATTGATGGGAGCACCATGACATATTAAAAAACAGCAGCTTTACAGTTTTCTGAACTGATATCTAAAATATTGACCACAATAGCTTCAAAGCAGCATTGCTGATCAGACAGGCAAGAAAATATGTCCAGAAACTTCCTTGTAGAACTCGTTGAAAAATTTGTGTCAAATATTTTGATTGAAAATGGTTTTTTTTAACCACAAATTTCCATTGTTGTAAAAAAACAAAAACTTGGACATTATAATTTTGGGAGTTTCAACAACAATTTTGGGGGGTTTCAACAACTGAAGACCAAAAAATTCCTGTTTATAACCAACATTTTTTGTTGTCAGATGCCAAAAACTGAACATTTTTTGGTTTTCAGTTTTGCAACAAACCCCCCAACATTGCAAAGAAAAAAATTCTACCAAACACAGAAAAAGGTTTTTGTTGAAATTATTCACGTGAAAATAAATAATTTCCAAAGCATCTCTAGGGTCTTTGTGCTTTAACAATTAGGCTGCAATTTTAATAATGTTGCAAAACTGGGCTCTCGCAGATAACTCCAGTGATTCTAAAACACCAAGTGCCGAAAGCGTCGCATTTAGCTACCGGCCAGCATTGGGAGCCAAGCAGAGTTGCATTGCCTCAGGTGGAGCTCTGTGAGGAATTCTATCTCAGGAAACACAATCCTTCCCCAAGCAGCTCAATGAACAGGAGGATAGTGCAGGCTGTGAAGAGGCTGAAGCTTCTCCATCATTGCACCCAGCTTGCTCTGGCAAGGTCCCACTTCCTGTTCATCCCCTTTGGGGTGATATCTTCCCCCAGAGGCCCACTGAGGGAGCAATCTCTGCACTCCCCATAGCACAGGGAGTGCAATTGTTCAAAGCCCTTCAGTTAACATGCAAGGTGGGTGAGGGTCCCTCCTTGTGTGGTTCCCTGCATTGGCCATGAAAGGCCTAGTCACAATCTGGTCCCAAGACACAAAGGCTATAGAGCACTTCACTGTGCTCAGGATAACAGAACAACAATTTGCCCCTCTCCCTCTCCTGACATGAGGAATCTGAATGCTGTCCCATAGGGATGCGCTTTAAACATAGGCCCAATTATAAGGCTTCACCTTATTGATCGGGGGAAGGTTCTTAAGTCTGAATTATTTATGCCCTTCTTCTGAGCCCTGGGTCTGGATGTTGGAAGAGGAGTCCTTTCTAACTAAGATCATGGCCAGAGACTTTAGTCTCCACCCAGGTGATGGCAAAAGACCTTTCATTACTGCAGTGCTCCCCAGCTATGCGGAAGTGGACTGTGCATAGGGTAAAACTTGCTAGTGCAACTGATCGGACTTTCTGCACAATAAGGTCCCTGAAGAAGGGAGGAAAAAAAAGGCATTGCTGGGCTCAGATGCCCGGATGATATGAATAAGACAGTCAGAAAGATTACAGCAGGGGCAGTAGCTACTCTGTAGTTAAGGTTACAACTGAATTTCCATTATAAGCCTGTTTTTAGTCCTAAATAGATAATCCACTAAAATAAAATAAAAATCACCCTTAAAATTAGTAGGTTAGGTCTGGGGTAGCGTAACAGGGTCAGTACCCACCTCTCACAAGCGCCCCCTCTGGTTGGGTGTGTCTGCGTTCCTTCAGTAAGTAGTCCTGTCTTTGGTATGTGGCCGTATCCCCAGGGCTCAGTCCCTGCTCAGTCCCCGCAGCCAGCCAGGAGCTCCCTCAATGCTCCCCCAGCCCCTGCTAGCAAACTGTCTTTGACTCAGTCCTAGCAGCCAGCCAGGAGTCTCTCACTCTTCCAGTCCCCGCCAGCAGACTTAGCTGTCTGTAGCCCTGCTGCTCTTCCACCCAGCCATGCAGTCCTTTCTCTTCCAGCTCCAAACAGCAACAAACTGCTGCTCTGTTCTGCAGCTCCTTTTTATAGGGCCTCCTGGCCCTTGACTGGCCATTCCAGCAGCCCCTCTGATTGGTTGCTTCCTTAATACCAGTCTAGGCTGCTTGGAGGACCTCTCCATTGCTCCTTTCCTGCGATGGGTGTGGCAGAACCCTGATGCCTCCAGCAGGGGGCCTTTGGGCTTAGTCCACCCCATCACACACCTCCGCTCCCCAGTAGGATTGAGGTGATAGTTCTACTACCGTCTCTTGTCCCGCTTTAGCAGGGTCTTCTTTCCCTGCCCTCTGTCTTGAGAGAGAGTGTTTCTCTGTCCTTTTGCCCCCTTTATCAGGGTCTACTCTCCTAGGCCTGGAGAGCATTTAAGAGCCCTTTCAGTTCACCTTTGCCTCCTGGTCTTCAGGGTCTCTGCACACCACAGCTTGTCCACCCCTGTACGTCAAGCCTCCACTTCCGTCTCAAGGTCATATACTAAGTGAAGCAGGCTCATTTTCTCCTTCTTAGCGAACTGGAGATCCGTGGCCAGCTGCTCTCTGCCCCTTGAGATCCTCCACTTTATGCTCCATGGACTCCAGCCGCTTGGTTAGCTTGTCAACACTCGGGAGGGAACTTGTAGAACTGGCCTGCTCTAACTTTTTCCCTTGGGAAGACCCTGTCTGAGACCCTACACTAACCTCTTCATTGTGAGGTCCAGCCTGGGTTCCCACTGTAACCGATTGACCTTGAAAATCGGTCTGGATCCCACTGCTCCTAGGATTCTGTCTGGGTTCCCATACTATCCTTCTATGCTTGGGGCTCCATCTGAACCCATTTTGCTATCCTTCCTCTGGTTCCCAGCCCCTTTGCCTCCTTACCTAGTTGGTCCCAGACCCCCCTCTGTCCTAGGTCACCATCTTGGTTTCTTCTGCATGAGGACTGAGAAACTCACTCAGTCTCTCTTTTGACTATCCCAGTCTTGCCTCCGCCTGGGGTATCCTTTTCCTTTGTTGCCCCTCCTTTCTCTGAGAGGGCAAAATCTTTGAATGCCCTGCCCCCTGCAGCAAAACATGCCACTTCTTCCCTTGCTTTGGCCATGGGTTGCGTATCTCTTGGGTCCCTTGCAATAGCCCTACTGTCCTGCAGCCCAGAGTCACCCTTGCCAGGTTCCCCTATCAGCTCTGGAGGAATTACCTCTAACTTATAGGAATTTGCTCCCAGAATCCCCTTTTCATCTGGCCTATCCTTGGGGCCCTTGCCTTTCTCCTTGCAGTGAGCCCAGCTCTTTAAAGGGCAAAATCTTTTTATGTAGCCTGCCTCTCCACAATAAAAGCAGTTAAACCTTGCCCTTCCTCCCTGGTTCCTGCCAGGGAAAACCCTTCTTAAATGCCCCAACTGTCCACACCCATAACATCTCCGTGCCTGCGCTTCAGGCTATGTTACCAGGTGTGATGTGGCTCAAACATCTCTCTATCTGCTCCTGCTTCTTGGAGTGGATTTCATGCCACCACTGTTGTGTCACAAACTGGACCTCCTGTTGTTTCTGCTGGCTGTCTATCAGCTGCATCAGCAGGGTCTGGGTGCAGTGCTGCTGCATAGCTGCTACCTACTGCTGTTGGCCTGCCACCAACAGGCAGATCACCTCCTCCATAGTTGTGCCCCTTGTTAATCAGGGGTCCATCTGAAGAATCCCACTTCTGGTACCATATGTAATGGGGTCAG
Organism: Eretmochelys imbricata; assembly: GCF_965152235.1. NCBI lineage: Eukaryota > Metazoa > Chordata > Testudines > Cheloniidae > Eretmochelys > Eretmochelys imbricata. The sequence continues at coordinate 194,545,562 of NC_135574.1, forward strand.
CACCCACCTCTCACAAGCACCCCCTCTGGTTCCTTCAGTAAGTAGTCCCAGCCCTGGCATGGGGTCATATCCCCAAGGCTCAGTCCCTACAGCCAGCCAGGAGCTCCCTCAATGCTCCCCCAGCCCCTGCTAACAAACTGTCTTTGGCTCAGTCCTAGCAGCCAGGCAGGAGTCTCTCACTCTTCCAGTCCCCGCCAGCAGACTTAGCTGTCTGTAGTCCTGCTTCTCTTCCACCCAGCCATGCAGTCCTTTCTCCTCCAGCTCTAAGCAGCAACAAACTGCTGCTCTGTTCTGCAGCTCCTTTTCATAGGGCCCTCCCAGCCCCTGATTGGCTGTTACAGCAGCCCCTCTGATTGGTTGCTTCCTCAATATCAGTCTAGGCTGCTTGGAGGACCTCTCCATTGTTCCTTTCCTGGGATGGGTGTGGCAGAATCCTGATGCCTCCAGCAGGGGGCCTTTGGGCCCAGTCCACCCCATCACAGGTAGATATAGAATTTTAGACCAAATATTAAGTGAATTAGATAAGAGAGTTATGGTTCTCTAAATATTCAGATGTTTACCAGAGCTCTAAACATCTTTGAACTTCCCCCACATGCTTTATAGCAAACAAAACAAAACAGAAATAAGAAAAGTTCAGATCTAGTTCAGAACCACAAGACTACGTGATCACGAAGGGAAAAGTTATGAACCTTTTAAATAGTAAATTCACTAGGGATGCTCAGATCAACCAAGCTTTATATAGGCTGTTAAATGGCTACTGGAGACTTAAGCTTTCATTAAAGAAAATATAGGTCTATAGCCCTCTTCTGTGCAGAAACAGACCTGAAGATATAAGCCAAGGTCTTGGGAAGAGGATATATTTCCTACCAGAACCGAAGTTCATCAAACAAGCTACCTGTAAATTACGACACACTAAAAAACAAAAACAAAACAAAAACCTGCTGGTCACCATAGTTAGAGACGCCTAACACTTTTGTTTATCAGATACTAGCATGAGAATGGGAAGCAGGAAACAATGAATGATAGGTTAACTGAATGGTTCTATTCGCCAGGATGGAGAAGCTGAGATGCCTGCCTACTGTACTGCACCCCTCTCAAAGCTCTCCCCAGTCCTTTGACCCTTTGTGCACAGACACACACACACATTCCTACTCCTCCTCCTCAGGTCCACAGAAAGGGACCCCTGTTCAGTGCTGGAATCCTGAAAAAAGTGCCAGAATGCAGGGCAGTGGGAGGTTAGGGAAAGGAGCAAAGGGGAGCAGGGGGTAGTGGGGAGAGCTGGGAGTAAGACAGGGGCAGTGGGGCACCTGTGGGAGGCGAAGGGAAGCAGGTGGTGACTCCCCAAAGAGTCTGTCCAATTCCACCTCTCCCTCTATCTGTGCCCAGGACCCTCTCCTTCCTGGGGTATTGGTGGCCCCGCTACCCAGCTCTCAACATCGTCCGACTCTGACTCCACCCTGGGCTCTCAGCTAGGCAAGCCATTCATCCGCTTTAACGCAAACAGTCTTCTTTTTGTACGGGTTGTCCCCTGTTTGGTACTGATATAAAACTGGACATGGTTTATCACGTATAGAGGACACCATTTTACAGAATGCACCGCTCCACACCCCCTGGTGTAACCTCGTATGCATCGTGTGTGGTGCACGCTGCATAATGGTGTCCTCCATGTGGCATGATCTCACAGCACCTGAGGGGGATGTATTTTGGGGATGTGCCAGTGAGCACACTACTCCAAGCTGCTCCGGCCCCACGCTGTCCTGTCCGGTCCTGGTTGCAGCATCCCCAGCTCCCTCTGTACTGACCCACTGCTGAGTGTCCACTGTCCAGGCACCTGCCAGCTTAGAGGATGCCCTAAAGCCAGGGAGGGAAAGGAGCCACCTGGCCCAGGACCTGCAGAACTATAAGAACACCATTGTGGCTCCAAAAAAAAACAGGGGGGGGGGGCAGATCAGCATTCCAGAGCATTTTGGCACAACTCAAGGGCTGCCCCTGCTACCAAAGGATCCATGCATGTGGAGACTGGAAAAACAGGGGGCTTATGGCAGAAGAGATGTGAAGGGCCTTCTTCCATATCATATGGGTGGGGCCTCCTTAAATCCACAGATGAATTGAATCTTGAGTGAGCTTTTGGAGGTTCAACAGCCCCACCTCTCAACAAGCCTTAGGCTCATTGGTAGTCCAGTTTGTCCTGCTGAGCCTTAGGTGGCCTATCAGTGACCTCTCTGTTTGCAGGACACAACAAGTTTTACTGGTCCTACAAAACCCAAGAACTGTGCTACCTATTTTTGAGCACCATCTGCTGGCAGTTTATCTATTCATGTATATACAGAAATCTCAGACTACACTTTTCCCCACCTATCCTCCACTCCCTCAGATCCAGGAATACCACCCACCAGAAAATGGTGTTCATTTCCACAGAAACTCACACATTTCAGCAGAAAGCAGTCACTTTTTGCAACGTCATTGAGTCAAGTACCTAACTGTCCATCAAAAACCAGTTTTGAAGGAAATTTTTTTGACCAGCCCAACTTAGAAGAATTATTAATTCACCCCTAGACAAGCCTCTTTTGTCTTGTCAGAGCCCCGAGGTGCCTATTTGGAGGTAACTGAAGGCCAAGGAACCTTCTACGGCTGTGGGGGAGGGGGATGGGGGAGGAAACCCCTGTAGCCTCCTAAAGTATGAGGGGGTAGGCCCTGGTGAGACAACTCACTTCTAAGCTTCAAGGTTCTGTAGGTCCCCATAGAACCTTCTCATACTCGTTGGGAGGCATGGGCCCTGACAAGCCTCAGAAATCTCATAGGCGTCTGGGGAGGCCCCTAATGGGCTGTCTAAGATTTGCAAGGGTATAAGGATCTGTAAGTCGCTTTGGACCTCTGAAAGGGAGAGTTGGGGACCCCAGCAAGCTGCCAAAATCTTGTAGGCATTGGAGGCCCCCTGATAAAACTCCAAAGGATCACCACGGCATTGATGCACGGAAGGTCCAGAGGCTCCGCTCCAAGGATCTTAGAAGGTGTACATTAGTGATGCTCTCCTCCTGCAGATATCTGGGACTCAGAGGGAAAAAGGGAAATGTTCTCTCAATCCCTTTTACTCCCTAGCCCCATATAGGGCTATTTGACAAAAACTACGGAAATTCCCTCACAAAACCAGTCTTCATTATGTGATGTTATCAGATACAGACCAGTGCTTTGAGCATATACTTATTTTAAGAATATTTTAAAAAACTCTAAACCCAAAGATTAGAAACCCAAGAAATTCAGAATTCAGTTGAAATGTACAAAGAAACCCAAGCCTTTGAAAGAATGGAAATACAGCCAAATTACTCGAACTCTGAGCCACAGTGGCAACCTGGAAAAATAAGAAGCTCATACAACCTCAACCATCCATAATAAACAGATTCATTTTTTCAGACCACAGAATTCAGAATGGCTTAAGCTCAGCCATTTAATGGTTGTGCCACATTAAACTCTTCTATACAGTCACACACAATGCACATAAAAAAGTTGCACATTTCTGATGAGACAAGTGGCATACTCAAAGCAATCAATCCCACTTTCCTTGAGGGCTCAATGTTGCAAAGCACTGCAGGCACCTCACACGATTTGGCCCTATGATTCCAGCAAATTATTCAATTATTATTGGACAGAGCTAGTGAGTCTCCATATATTAAGCTCATATTCACAGATCATTAGAGTATTCATGTGAAAAGAACAAAGTTTAGTGTGGTGACAAAGTAGCACACTGAAAACCTGGTCCAAAGCCCTCTGAAGCCAAAGGAAAAACTCCTATTTATTTCAATGAGCTCTGGATCAGGCCCTTGGCATATGAAACACGTATATAGGAATCATGTAAAATCATTGCTCTGAATTGCCCATTTTTGAAATTCTACATGAAAAGAAGGGAACATGGCAGACAGGCAGCTTTAAGGGGGTGGAGTTAGAGTAGTTTGGCTACCTTAACTCTCCATAGTTCATATGCAGACACGAACCTGCATTTCAAAACCTTCCTGTATCTGAGCAAACCTATAGCAGCTGGCAGAGGTGACATGTGGGCAGGGGGTCACGTGGGGTCATGTGCCCTCCCAGAGCTGCTTCTTGACTTTTATTGAGTATGCTCACATGGCCTAAGCATGCTCAGTACATCTGTTGCAGATGCTGCCCTCCGTCTGCCCACCCACTATCCGCAGGTACCGGTCATCTTTGGCAGTTGGTCCAATACCGAGCTATGCAAACTGAATTCTTCACAGTCCAATTAACGTAGCCCACTCAAATTGCACCCCACAGGGCTTCCCCTTTCCTAGTTTTAAATATTGAGAAATCCACTTTTGAAAAACTTTGAAAAATCTTACATAACAGACCATGAGGCATTCCTTGTGTTGTTCTTCATATTTCGAAGATGTCTTTGTATCTGTTACTTCTCAGATACCACAGTGAAGGGATTGCTTTTCTTTTTAATACAGCATTGAAATAAACAACCTGAAAAATAATCTTAATTATGGGTAAAATCTTGGCCCCATTGAACTCAATGGCAAAACACCCACTGACTTCAGGAGGGCCAAGATTTCCCCTATTGTGTCTGAGTTGAGATCTGGGCTCTAATAGCCTGTTAGGATAAATAAAAACTGACCAAGAATGTTCCTTAGACTGAAACTTTTAGGAGCTTGGAGAAATTCAGTTAACCGATTTCCATTATTTTTCATTTTCATACAGCTCCACCCTTCCTGATTCACTCTCTCTTTCCTTCTTAAGTCTTTCTATAACACCTACCACAATGGTATCTAAGTCACAAGCAAGGCTGGTCTTGCATTCTGTTCCTTAGTCTGACCGGAAGCAGGAAGCACTGAAAACCACATGGGAAAGCCTGTCCGTGCAAGATTTCCATCCCAGTTTTGCACATGCTAGAAGTTCAGATACTTCAGAGAAGCTTCTGAACTGAACTACTGAACCTTTTGAGGCTGGCCCATCATTAACTGGGACACAGATCAACTAGGAAGTTCAGAACTAAGGCTGACATTCTACCTTTAACTCGGGCTGTCGTTCCAGGTTCCAAAGGTGCCTCGAATTAGGTAGGTGCGCTATCTTATGGATCATTAGAAAGGAAAGGGTGCTGGATCAGATTATATGTGCTGCAGTATCCAGGCACAATGGGATGAGTGAAACACAAAGTGGCTGCCTCGGCTTTGTATTTACTTGGTTGTATCACAAGCCATACTGGCGATGTAGTGCTTTATGTGTTAATAATACATTTATTATAGCCATCCTATGGAATGCTAAATTACAGTGATATTTTATTTCAGTTGAATAATCTGACTGCTTTATTATCATTTGACATGAAAGTGCAATTTGCCATGCCACATACATTGCTACACACCTTCTCAATAGGATCATAAAGGCTGCACTACTGACCAAGAACATAATACTTACACAGTGTCTTGAGAAAACACTAGGATTTTGAAAGTTCTACTCTCTCTTTTTAATAGTTCAAACCAAAATTGCTTTGTTTTTTTAAAGCTCTTTGCTGCTCAATAACTCCAAGTGCTAACAGAATTTAATATTCAGTTGTCATGCCCGTCTCAGCTTTCACCACAGGTTTCTGTGAAATATGTTCTAATCCAGGTCTTGTTTTCTCTCACATATATTTCATTACTACCGTCACTTAATTTAAATGGAATGTCAAGCACCTGCTTGCCACCATAAATGCAGTTAATGCCCCTTTTGGAGTCACCAGCAGGGTGAGCTCTTACACTTGATGGCTGACTTCAGTCTCTTCCCCCTAAAAATCAAGTCTCACTTATTCAATTTATGCTTCCTCCTCCAGATTACATGAATCATTTCTGCCATGAACTTATGACCCTTAGCCCTGTAATGCATCACAGTACTGTACTAGTACCATAAGGTAGATAATGTGCAGCTACTTTGGCTTGTACTAGTACTGACATTCTAAAAGCTGCACTGAATTAATACATGCCACACTTGACTTCAGTGTGCAGTTGGAATAAAACGGTAGGGTAATGTTCCCCATATTTTAAGACAAAGCTAAATCCATGCCCTCTCCTATTTCACTGTGACTGAAGAGGTAAATAAATGAATACAGGTTTGGGGGGAAATATTGTTTTTGTTAATGCTGCACTACTTCTGCTTTACCAGTGAGCTGAAAAAGTTCTCGAATATTATCTGTGTATTTCCTGCTTTGGTCTTGAGAAGCTGGAATTAAACTGGTGTGTTTTCTTTTAAAAAGGGTCACAAAAGACTACATTTAGTTTGGGCTAGGCTCAACATGTGCTAGATTTCCCCAAGTTTACCAATATTAAATATGGTTTAGTATGAGAAGCGTCACTGCTGAGAACTCATATTCAGGCTGACGCAGTTAGTTTGCATTACCCGATCAGAAATCTAGTTACAATGACAAATATGAACATCCCAGCCACATGGAGGACAAGTTGAAAAGATACACCATTTATTCGGTCAGTTACAGTAAGGTCATCGTTAGTTATTATTTTAATGAAAAGGAGTACTTGTGGCACCTTAGAGACTAACCAATTTATTTGAGCATGAGCTTTCGTGAGCTACAGCTCACTTCATCGGTAGCTCACGAAAGCTCATGCTCAAATAAATTGGTTAGTCTCTAAGATGCCACAAGTACTCCTTTTCTTTTTGCGAATACAGACTAACACGGCTGTTACTCTGAAACCTGTCATTATTTTAATGGTTAATTTAACTAAATACTGAGCTATTGTCTTGTTAGTGTGTATATTCAGTCGAAAAAATACATAGGTTCAACTAGGAATGCATCTTTTACTGCACTGGGTGTAATGAAGCTGCAGCATCGCCACAAGTAAAGAATATTGAATAGTTATATATTTTTGAAATGGTAAAATAAGTATTCTTGCAGAAGTAGTTGGCATGTGTAACTTGATGAACTCACTTAAATAGTTTGACTGTTAATCAAAAAAGTAAATTATACGCACTTGAATAGTTCAACTGTTGATCAAAAAAGTAAATTATATAAGTGGATACTGCAACCCAGAAACATGTGGACACAGCTGTAGTGTCATGTGTCGCAGCTCTACTTGCTGCCAGCTGGCACCCACACAAAGACAAGCCAAGGCCAACAATTACTGTTATTCATAACAGCGAATGTGCATTCAAAACACACAGTGCAGGCTTTATAAAATAACTTAGTATTCAAATGTATCCAGACTGTTGAATTGTTTTGTAATCACACGTCACTGTATGCCAGGCAAATACGCCAAAATGTCCTAGTAGTCCAGAATTTCTTGTCTTTACCCAATTAACCCAAATACTGTAGGGGCTGGTCGATGAGCTATTTGTGCTGTGGTCTTCAGGATTCCTCATGCACTTAGCAAACAGTCGAGCACAATCAACGCATTAAGTCTTAAGACTTTCAAATTAACAGTTGCGTACCGTATTATATATATTTATATGTAATATTACAATCGCCACTTTCTGGTTTAGAAAATCACACGTAATTAGGAAGTGTAAAACAATGGGAGAAATTAGAATGGTTTCATAGGCAAAATCCTTTTTCTATCAAGACCAAGCTTATATTTAGAACTGAAATGCCAGAGGTGTTCACTGTACTTCTTTGTATGGGTGCCTGTTCCAAGTATGCAAATAAGCTTAGAGTACATAACCTCAACAAGGAGTTCATGGAATATGCTCCTGGTGATAAATAAATAAAAACTACTGGGTTTAATTCAGCTCTTTTTGTTTGCCGAGACACAGGCAACCCTTAATTAAAGAACAAAATACCATTCTACAGTAGTGATACAAATCAGTGGGTCAACATTAATGTCAAATCCAGCATTTTAAATCATTACCTAGAATTAAGGTTGTTTTTTTTTATAAAGTGAATGAAAAAAAAAGACATGTGAAAAGTCTATGTTTAAATAAGAAAATTTTTAACAGGCTGGACGCATCCTCAACTGGGGTTTGTCAGCATTGTTCCATAGCAATCAACAGAGATATACTAGTTTACACCAGATTAGGATTTGGCTCTGAAAATTTCAATATTGTTAAAAATGAAAACAACATTGTGTCACTTCAAAAAATTCCTACTTTGAAAAAAAAACAACCATTCCTCAAAAGGGCTGGCACTCACAGTGACTTGTATGTATTAAATCACTTGCTTCATCTCCGCTGTGACAGAATGGAGTGGGTGGGGGAGGCACAAAATTTTTCCCTCTGATGATGCCAACTCAGTTGCATTCCAGGGGAAAGTGCATATTCTGATCCTTCATCACAATGCTGCACAGCCTGCTGCTGACTATGGTTTACTTGTGGCTGCAAGGACTTTGTGTGTGTGTGCCCAAGGCCATCTCTCCAAGTCTTACTACTGTACTTTGAAAAGGGATATTGGGACTTATGAGTAAACAAAGTAGATATCAGTTTAAGCAGCGGGAAATGCGAGGTACCATCTCTTTTTGCCTTCTGTACACCACAGTTCATTTTTGTAGAATATGGGTGAGACCCTCAGCTGGGGCAAATTAATTTAGATCCACTGAAGTCAATTGAGCTACACCAGTTTCTACCAGCTGAGGATTTGGCTCTGTGTTTTTTTAGAAACTTGCTTATCTTGAAAGACAAAAAAAACCTTCATTTCCTGAGATACATTAATAAGAAGTCTGCACAGAGAAACAGTGGAGAAGAATGACCTGGCCTGCATTACTTTGTTTACAATAACCTCTTTTTAGTGGCTGCTGTCTACAGTCGTGCCAAGTATGGTTTCAATTTTTCCTTTGAAATGTAGACCAGCCAAATAACACCAACACATTTTCCATGTAACTTTTGTAGACTGTATTCCTGAAGAGTAATGTCTCCCCTGTTTTCAGAGTATGACTGCTGTATGTGTTACTAAATACTGGAGATGTTTTATCACCCAACATGGTTTAAATATGTATATCACTGGTATAGATTGCTAATGCCATGTAAACTCCTGAATTAGAGGTCTTTGTGAAATCTCTCTTGTCTGACTTGAGTTCATAGTCATATAACTTCTACTGTATAAAATTTTAGAAGTTGTTTAGTCTTCAAATTTAGAGTTTATTTTTTTTATTTTATTTTTTTTTAATTGTGAAACACCCCGGGTAAAATCCTGACCTCCATTGAAATCAATGGCAAAACTCCCACTCATGTCAATGGGCCAGGAATATTAACAGAAATGAATCTAGGTGGGATTTTTCAAAAGCATGCAGCATTGGTCTAACACTTCTCCAGCTGAAGTCAATGGGAGTTTCACCTTTGACTTCAGCGGGAGAAACCTTAGACCAGCACAGAGCACTTTTGAAAATCCCACACTCAGAATAAGATTTTCAAAGTCACGTGGGGAATTTGGACACCCAATGCCCCTTAAAATGAATGGGAATTGGGCATCCAAATCTTTTAGGTGGCTTTGAAAATCCCATCAAAATGCCTAAAGATAGATAGACAGACAGATAGATTTTGTTTGTATGTAACTATTTCTCAGCAGTACTTGAAACCCAAACACTGCAGCCTTTTCATAAGGTTTTGTAAGTGAAACTAAGTAGAAATGAAGTGAAGCTGATTATTTATTTTCATTTTTCAGCTGGGGTGAAATGCAACAGGAACATAAACAGCATAAAAATGAGCGGTAATAAGATTTTAAAAACTCTTTTAGGGTTAATAATGTTATGTACTATTAATAATACAAGACAGGATATTTGTTTATATATAATGTTTACAGGATAGTGTCCTCTTAAACATATACAATATTCAGTAATAATAAAATTAATTTACTTCCAAATATGTTGGCAGATGTTTCAGTAAGGATTTTTACAACAGTTCACAGATGTTACCTGCCATATCTGACTGATTACTTGACTGATTTCCAGAGTTACGTTATCATACATGAAGTCAGTGATGATGAGCACACTTAAAAAATGGAAGATAAAGCCTGGTATGTGTGTAGCTATCAGCCCGTCCACCACATCCACACAAGCTAACACCATTCTCTGATGTAAGAAAACCACAAGTGGGACATTTCAGGCACATGCTGAGCATCAAACCATTGTTGGAACTCCTGCGGAGCCTGTTTATTGCAGAGTAATCCTCTCCAAAAATTGCTAATCCAGAGTGCTAATTTTTTTTGTATTGTGGATTTTGGCCACAATTGAGTTACCCCAGTGATTTAGGGAAAGGTAGGAGAGAGGTCCTGGAGGGCAAATTTAGGCTGCTAGGTAAGAGATTAAAATGTTCAGAACCTCCATGGTAGCATTCTGTGAAATGCTTCCTGTTCCATTCACAGGGCCAGGCACAACAGTGGGGTCTCAATGTATGGATCAGATGATGGTATGGGGGGAAGGTTTTAGGTTTATTAGAAACTGGGAAACCTTTGGGAAAGGAGGAGCCTATACAAGAAGGATGGGCTTCACCTAAATCAAAATGGAGCCAGATTGCTGGCATGTACAATTAAAAAGTTTGTAGAGTATATTTTAAACAAAAGGGCTGGGGGAAAGATGACAGATGCAGAGGAGCACATGGTTCAGGTGGAGACATCACTTAGAGATGAAGGTATTAAAGGGGGAGCTCTATATCTGAGAGGATAGAGAAGAAGTTGTTGAAGTACAGGTAGGAGCTACTGAGGAACAGTCAAACGTAAGAGTCCCATTTAAATTTAACACATGAAGGCAAGCAACTGAATATTGGCAAAATGTACAAGTGCTTGTATACAAATGCCAGAAGCTTAAATACTAAGATGAGTGAACTAGAGTACCTGGCATTGAATGAGGATATTGATATAATAGCCATTGTGGAAACTTGGTGGAATTACGATAATCAGTGGGACATGGTAATCATAGAATCATAGATTTTACGGTCAGAAGGGACCATTATGATAGTCTAGTCTGATCTCCTGCACAACGCAGGCCAGGGAATCTCACCCACCAACTCCTGTAACAAACCCCTAATTTATGTCTGAGCTACTGAAGTCCTCAAATTGTGGTTTAAAGACTTCAAGGTGCAGAGAATCCTCCAGCAAGTGACCCGTGCCCCATGCTGCAGAGGAAGGGGAAAAAAACCCAGGGCTTCCAAATCTGCCCTGGGGGAAAATTCCTTCCCGACCTCAAATATGGTGATTAGCTAAACCCTGAGCATGTGGGCAAGACTAACCAGCAAGACACCCAGGAAAGAATTTTCTGTAGTAACTCAGATCCCACCCCATCTAATATCCCATCATAGGCCATTGGGCATATCTACCGCTAGTAGTCGAAGATCAATTACTTGCCAAAATTAGGCTATCCCATCATATCATCTCCTCCATAAACTTATCAAGCCTTGTCTTGAAGCCAGATATATCTTTTGCCCCCACTGCTTCCCTTGGAAGGCTGTTCCAGAACTTCTCTTCTCTGATGGTTAGAAACCATAACAGGGTACAAAATATATAGGAATGATAGAGTAGGTTGCATTGGTGGGGAATGGTCCTATATGTGTGTGACAGGGTGTACCTACCCCACACTGGTTCATCAGGGGTTAACCACTCTCTGGGGGCTGAGGAAACCATGCCCCCTCACCCCTGCTGGGTACACTCCAGCTGGAACCAGAGTATAAAGGGAATAGCGCAGCTCAGTCTGGGCTAGCCACTGATGAGAGCAGAGATGTGTTGCAGGCTCCTGCAGGGTGACTGCCGGAGCTCCAAGACGCAGAAGCCATCTGGGTTGAGGCTCCAACGGACCCCCAACTGACTGCCACCAGCAACAGAGGAGAGACAGTGGAGGCCACTGTAGAGAGACGTTTGTAGAAGATGATAATTTAAAGATTATAATCTAAAGACCTCATAAGGGACCGTATTATGAACATAGGAATGTGGAGATGTGCCCTACAGGTGTGGCTTGGAACACTGCATGGCTGTGTGCAGCAGTTCACCACAGAAGCTCTCCAGTTTGTTTTATTAAAGTTCTATTCCATTCTCATCTGACCATTGGGCCATGCTGTCCTGCACTTAAGGGCAGCTGCATTGACTCTGGCCATTGGAAAGGGGGGTGGGGGCGAAAAGTCAGGCGGCAAAATTTGCAGATAATATAAAATTATTTAAGATCATTAAGTTCAAAGCTGACTGTGAAGAGTTAAAGGGATCTCACTAGACTGGGTGACAAAATGGCAGATGAAATTCAATTCTGATAAATGCAAAGTAATGCACACTGGAAAAAATGATCCCAACTACACATACACAATGATGGGTTCTAAGTTAGCTATTGCCACTCAAGAAAGAGCTCTTAGAGTAATCATGGACAGTTCTCTGTAAACATCGGCTCAATGTGCAGTGGCAGTCAAAAAAGCTAACAATGTTAGGAACCATTAGGAAAGGGATAAATAAAACAGAAAATATAATGCTGCTATATAAATCCATACCTTGAAAAGAGCATTCAGTTCTGGTCACCCCATCTCAAAAAAATTATATTAGATTTGGAAAAGGTGTAGAAAATAGCAACAAAAATTATTAGAGGTATGGAACACCTTCCATACGAGGAGAGATTAAAAAGACTGGGATCGTTCAACTTAGAAAAGAGACAGCTAAGGGAGGATATGTTAGAGGTCTATAAAATTATTAATGTCTTGGAGAAAATGAATAAGGAAGTGCTGTTTACCCCTTCACATAACACAAGAACTAGGACTCATCCAAAGAAATTAATAGGCAGCAGGTTTAAAACAGACAAAAAACAGTACTTCTTCACATCCTGCACAGTCAACCTCCAGATCTCATTGCCAGGGTATATTGTGAAGGTCAATGTCTCTTAATCAAGATAATCAGGGATACAACCCCACTCTCTGGGTGTCCCTAAACCTTCAACTTCCAGAAGTATCTGGCATGGGCCACTGTCAGAGACAGGATACTGGGCTAGATGGGCCATTGGTCTGACCCAGTATGGCAATTCGTATCCAATAGCAAAATGTTCTAATGTGTTGCAAATGAACAGAGGTCCACACAAAAAGGCAATGAAAGTTTGACAATCCTTTTGTGATTTTTTCAAACTCCACTGTAATGGTTTCACAAAGTTGTGAGAAACAGCTCCAGGAGAAAATATATCATAAAGAAAACATGTGGGTAAGCATCTGCAGGATTGGGGCCATACTCCTGTTCTGGATAGGTGTTGTTCTAAGAGCTCGTTCAGCGAAACAAACTATGGACTAAATTGTGGGCTGTTCTGAGCACCCATTCATTCCCCTGCCCAAGCCATCTACATCGTACGGTGAGGAGCAACCTCTACAGAGCCATTATTCCCCATCCCATACAAGTGGACACGGAGTGAGGTAGCAGGGGCAAGCGTGGGAGGAGCCTGGGTTTCACCCTGACAACATGGGCTGACCTGTGCAGCTAAACTGGGAGATATACATTTTGCCAGGTAAGGCTGGGTACAGGTAGGTATGTTTTTCCTTCCAATCCGTATCGGAGCAGGGAAAAACCAAGAGGTAGGTTATATCTCAGAGAGTCACTGTCTGGTTCCCAGGCTCCACCTGAGCCAGTGTAACTATATGCTACCACAATTTAGCCATGTGGTCACGTCAGTCAACATTCAAGCTCTGTGATGTTCTCATTTTGTGTCTACGCTACTCTGGGCAAATGGATAGTAGAGGACACTTTATCATCAATTCTTATTTAGGCTTGAGAGTGAAAGTGCCACTCAGAACAAGGGAAATTAGGCTTTGCCTCAAAGATCATCTAGTTAGACAACCAAAGCAATACAAACAGAAGGCCAGGTTCACTGGCATGTTCTGACTGATGCAAAAGAGTTGGAGCGTATGAGTGAATTTGGCCTGGATAATGTCCTGAATGAGCTGAGGATGGGATTGCCACAGGGTAGTATATGAATTTTAAATCTGTAAACTAGGACTTTGTTTGGTGGGCTAAACCAGTAAGGCCTCATGGAAGATGATTCTTTTAATGGACTATATACACTGTTTGAAAAGTGCTCAGCATTGGCCTTATTCTGCTCCCTTTAAAGTCAATGAGGGTTTTACAACTGGCTTCACTGAGAACAGAGTTAGGTCAGCATGGAGCACTTAAAGGACAACTGAACTGATGCAGGCATTGAAACCAAGCTGCAAAGCCCATGAAGAAATGTGAGATGACCAAAGAAGCCATTTGCTACAATTTCTCATTTTGTTTTGTTTTTTCCCCACCTCCTTCTATTTTTTTGGGCCCACACTAGCTTCCCTCAACTTGTCTCTATGTCTCTTACGGAGAGTGATTTCACTATTACACTGGCAGTGTGTCCTGCACAGTCATTATAGGTACACAAAGGCCGGATACAGGAATGCTGCCATGTAGGTTTGAAGTCTGGTCCTGCATCCCACACCAACCAGCTGCAAAAAACATTTCAAGCAGGTACTGCTGCACTGGGGCCAAGGGGGCCCAACGGGGATCACCCTCCCCCTAGGATGCCTAACTGTGCATGGGAGACCCACTCCTCCTTGGGGGTCTGGGACCCATGCAGTATCCCAAGCCAAGTGGAGAAGGAGCCAGCCAGAGACTGACGCTTAAAGAGCAGCTGCAGAAGAGATTTGAGCAGGGACCAGTGGAGATTGATGATGTCATCAGAATGCTTTCCATAGTTTTCATTCTGAACATTACATCAACTGTGCTGATTGGCTGTTTGTTACAACTCTTCCCGCTTCCTCCCTTTTCTTTGCCTACCATAACCAGCTGAAAGGACTTAAATACATAGGTGCTGGAACTAGGGGGGTGGGGAGGAGGGGCTGCAGTACCCCCGGCTTGAAGTGGTTTCCATTATATACAGGGTTTACAATTTGGTTCAATGGCTCTCAGCACCCCCATTATAAAAATTGCTCTAGAACCCCTGCTTAAATAACAAAATACAAGCAAAAGAAAATCACAGAAATAACACAATGTTGCAGCCATTACATTACTCACTCTGTTTGTATGTTCAACCCTTTCCCCTGTCCTTTGTGTAGTTTGTCTGTTTGGACTGCAATCTCTTTAGGTCAGGCAATGTCTACTTCAGAGCCCTGGTGTCAGCTGGCCCCTAGGCACTACTGTAGCAAACACGTTCAATGTAATCCATATTCATACAAAACTCCCACTAATTGCAGTTGGTTTTATCAACTCTCACGTTCCATCTTCCTCTCTGTAAATTCTTTGAGATAGGGACCAACCCATTTTTGTATCTCAGAACTTCACTTTTAGCACTAAGGCCTAAATTTTCAAAAGTGACTAGGGATTTTGGGCGCTCAGCTTGAGATACCATAGAGGGTCTTGATTTTCGCAAAATTTGGTGCCCAACACTTTCTGATCATCAGGGTCCTTTCATGTATCTCAAGTTAAAATCACTAAACTGATGACAATTTAGGACTATATAAATAAAAACAGAAATTAGTATTACGAATAATAATTAATAATTAATGGCATGTGGTTTTTGAAGTTTAAATTGATTGGTTTTTTTTTTTTTTGGTGGCTATGCCTGTTCTTTCTATGTAGTAGCGTAATCAAAATAAAAACCCAAGTCAGTGAATATGAAGGTTGTAGGCTTTCTGCAGGTTTAGTTTTCGGAAGCTGAATGCTCCATTGGTAACCATGATGTGAATCAGATCCAAAGGTTTCCTACTTCTTCACAAGACATTACAGTATTGACAAATAATTGGTGGATTCCCTCTGTGTTTACTCGTGACTTACTGAACTAGTGCCAACTGAATCTTGAATGCTTGTTCATTGGGAGTAACTCAAGGCTGACAGCTAGTGAGGTCATTTAGCAGTCTAGCCAAGGCCTGTATGCCATTACAATGAAGTAATAATGTATTTATAACACACCTAACCACTGATGGCTTCTATTCCTGTTGGGGCTTTTTTCTCTCCTGCATTTGCACAGATGTTTTTTGAGAACTGGTCTCCAGAAAAAGCCTTGTAGAAAACAAGCTACGTCTGTTGATTCTGGCTGGCTTCTATAACGATAGTTGTTAGCACGCAGGATTTATGTTTCAAATATCATTTTAATTTCTAGGGCTGCATTTTTTAACCACAAAATCTTAATTCAATGGTGTACTATAAATGCTGCAGCTCCTTTATAAAAATGTAGAATAAGCTGTTTCTAAGGAAATATTCTGAGAGTCTGATTCATAGAAATGCTTCTCACATGCATTTTCCATGGAATTTGCTCTGAAATATGTGTGTAATATGGTCTTCAATAAATTATGTACTTTTGTGATTCATTAAACCTTTTCCCCTGCTCACAAGTAGCAACCTGTTCATTATACACAAAAAAGTGCAACCAGCCAAAAAAACCCAGCATTCTTGTTCTTATCATATTCATTGGCTGCTATTATTCCTGATCTTAAAAAAATAATAATCTATAAAAGTATTTAGAGAATGACAGTGCATAAATTAAACTGGCATCTAGCTTTAATTTACATGCAGGGAAATTAAGGATACATCCACATCCTTAATTACCTCCTTGTTCAATTTAAAGAGTATAGGGCTTAGAATGCCTCATGTAAAGATAATGATGATTCTTAGAAATGGGTGACTATTGACAGAATGCTTGTAGGAATGTTCACTCTAATTTCTTAATGAGTTTGTTCCAGCCATGTTTACATCCATTTTCTTTTTCCTATAATTCAATATTTATCTGATCAAGTTTTGCTGGCCTGAATCTTCATAGAAAGTGTATTTCAAAATTGCATTTAAAGTAAAATAAATGTTAAATTCCAACTCACACATATTTATGCTGGAAGCACTTGCATGACAGCTAATTAAGGATCATATAAAAATATCATGTGACATATCTCACCAATGATATCTAACCAATATATCTTGAATAGCAAATGGCTCAAACTCAAAGAACAGTATGTAATCAATAGAATTCTATCGATTTTACTTTGTTCTAGTTAGTATTATAGATGGTTGAAAATTTAGGGCACCTCTGTACCTGGGGGTACTTTGCTACTCATGCATCATCCAATTTCCACCTGCTTCATCCCATCCTACAGATGAAATGGTTAACTTTGAATACTTGTGCCAACCAGTCCTAGAATTTAGTTTAACTGAAGTGTGCCTCCTGCTCAAAAGTCACTTCCTCTCTGAAATAGCCTGTCTCTGTCTTTCTAGATATCATTTCCATTTATCTCTGGGCATTATAGATGCTGCATTACATGCATGTGCAAAACTGAAGGCAATGGAATTACTCCACACTAACAGAAACGTAAATGAGATCAGAACCTGTTCCAGCGACCTCACAAAGGTAACGCAATCTATGCCCTTCACACAAAGAAAAGAAGAATGAGAAACAGCCATCGTGGTTGTTGTTTTGAAGGCGAGACATACAGACTGGTATTCGCTACAGCCTCACATTATGTAGGGAGAGCAAAGAAGCATTCCCTTCACACAAAGAAAAAGGAGAAATACTATGCTATTATTCTTTTTTAAATGTCATGCCCAGACACACTGGGCTAATTCCACTTCACTGCATCACAACGTGCTACATTAACTGCCACAAGACATGAGCCAATGCTACCACCACCCACATGCTTCCAATGCAACCATATCATTTCAATTTTTCACACATTTTACTTCTGTATGTAGAATGTGTTCTATAGCACAGTAAAGTCTCCTCTCACCAATCCTTTGACACGGGCTACCAGTCTGAAACAAAGCTTAGTTTCATATCTAAAACATAGTGACACAGGAGGAGGGGGGTAAGGAATCACAAAAGAAACAGCTGGCTATAGCCATGCTTATGGCTCTGAGGGCTCTGCTGGTTCAAGCATCCAATCATGAGTCTGCACGGCAGGCACCAACTCTGTGGCAATCCTTCCCAGTGTTCCTGAGATATTGTCTGTTGAAAGGGTACCTCTTGAAGAATAGCACAGTGTTGATACCGGATGCCAGCCTGAAAATATGTAGACTAGTGAACAATTCTAAGGCCCCACTTTTAATTTTCACTGCTCCATCCTCTGTTAAACAGACTGGGAAAAGATCAAGCCCCGTTGGAAAAGATTGGAAGCTCTTTGGGGAAGGGACCATCTTTTTTGTTTTGTATTTGTACAGTGCCTACCACAATGGGGTCCTGATCCATGACTGGGGCTATTAGGACTACTGCAATAAAATAAATAAATAAGCAATAACAACAAGCTGCATACCACCTGCAAGACAGAGGTACGTTGCCTAGTCAAGATGCCACTATCAGGCTAGGAAAGTGAGAACTTTAAAAGATGATGATGATCATAGATAGAGAGATCTGAAAGAAAGCAAAGAAGGTTAGTATCTGATCCTAAATATGTCTCTTCAAAGAGCCAGAAGGTGTAGAGCATAGCACAAGACATACCACCAGATTAAGGGAAAGAGACACCCCTCAAAAGTTGAGTGAATTTCAATCACTATTATTTTTCAGCTAACATCACTTTCCCTGATTAGACACTGCACTTGATTCTTCACTGCTTTGCACGTTGGTTAGTCATTTACACCTGCAAAATCAATGCAAAATAGTTGAAATACTGATTTGGGAGCATTTTACACCCATTTAGTTAACACAACACAAAGTTAGCAATATGGCAGATTATGTTTTTCCAGAAAATACATTTGTCATGCCATTTGCACCATCTGCTGTATGTGTCAGTAGGAAGGAAGATGGCTGCTGTTGAATGGTGTGGTATTTAGAAACAGTCCCAGTAAGAAACTGGATGAAAACAAAGGAACCTGGGCATCAAAGCAGCCAAAGGCACCGGTGAGAAAGAGGAAAAGGGGCAACTAATACCATTTCTATGACTTGGCAGATCATTGGTGCACCCTCCAGTAATACTCCTTTCTCACCTGCAGCACCTGTCCTGGAAGTTCAAGCAAGATTGTGAAACATCAACGAGCAGCACCACAATCTTCAGCTGCATGAGTAGCGAGTCCAAGACCAGCAACTCTGTATGGAAATGCAGGCATGGCAAACAAGTGCACATGATTCATTCATCTGTACAGGCTAGAAAGAGCAACTCTGGCAAGCTGATAGAGTATGCAAATCTGATGTCATAAAACTGATGGCAGCAGCCAGTCATTCAATACTTTCATTCCTGCATTACTTCTTGCACATACTTTGTAAAGTGTTTTGAAAATTAAAAGCACTCTGTGTAAGTGCTAAGTATTATTAGTATCTTCACTGCTGTTTAGTAACATTGTGACAGGGCATAAGGCTCTGTTAGTTCACCTAATACTGATGAGTGTTTAATCCCCCCCCCCATGATTCTGCAAAAATTTTTGCCATCTGATGGCTCTGCATAGACCTATTTGAAATGAGTCTGAGTCCAGTTCCCAGTTGTCTACATCAGAAACAAAACCCTTACCATGACTGACACTAATTGGCACCCTGGCAGTCTCAGCAAAGAGGCAAAGGAATGAATGGGCATGGAAACTGAACTACCATCTCAGGCCTAGAAGTGACTGCTCCTTCTAGTTCAAGGTAGATACACTCTGATGGAGAAGTTTGGGAAGCCTGCATGGTCCCTGCCTATGCTATGCCAGTTCTCTGGGTGAACAGGGGACTCAAGTCTCCCCAGGATCCATGCAGCAAATTCCATTAATATTAAATCCACAAAAACTATTTTTTAAGATTAAAAAATATCTGAAAAACATTTAAAAGCATCTTAACAATACTTCAGGCTTATGTATCTTCATGTCTAAATTTACGTTCAGATAGTCAGGCTGAACAAACATTCAGAGGTCCTCTTGGTCCATCCCCAAAATCTGAGTGGTAACTGGCTACTATGTCAATGACACTGAAGATCCAGCAATTGTGCATTGGAAGGGAGAACCTTTGGGAAGAAAATGAAAACCTACAGCACAACTGAGCAGAATTGTCTTCTAGTTTCTTTAGCTTCATGTTTTCTTTTCTTGATTTTTCGCTCAGCTATATTAAGTCAACAGTGACGAATGATCAGGCAATTATGAAGATGTTCAAGTGTCTACACAGAAAGTTGCACTGATTTAAAGTGGGGTTTTTTTAATCAATTTAGTTAAACCAATTCAAACCCCAATGGGAATATTCTTAATATGATTTAAACCTGGTTTATATCAATTTAGTTTAAGTTGATTCCTTGCTGACCTAAGTTAAATTGATATAAACCAGGGTTAAATCAAGATAATCAATTCCACATGAGTTTTCACTAGTTTAACAAAATTGATTAAAAAACTATTTTAGTTAAATCAGAACAGCTTTCGTGTGCGGGAAGACACGCCCTACACTCCCCCTGTTCTAGAGCATCGCTTACAACAGACCAAAAGAAGTTTCACAAACCAAATACACCAAAGTTAAAAGATTTTGCGACGCTAAATTGAATGGGCTGCTTTGGATTTTTATAGGTATAGACGTCTGCAAAAGAAGCTAGGAACTAGTGTAAAATGGAAGTTATCCAGAAGCAAATACAGTGCAAAACAATTTATTTTTATATAGCATCCTTCAAACATAATATCATAAAATGCTTTAACTTCAACCAGAAGTTAAAAACAAAAAGGTTGGAGGGCAAAGTTTAACAAAGGTAAGTGACTCAGTAGTGGAGGGAAGTTCTAGTCTGGTGAAATAGATGAGGTACAACAAGTGAACAAGGACTTTCCACAACCCCAGCCCAAACTGTGGAGCAATGAGGGAGCCCACAAAGAGGGAAACACTGTAGGAGAAGCGTGACTGAGCTGAAGAGCAGGTGGCCATGAGGTTAGAGGGGCAGGGAAGAGCAAGTTCTGGAAACTAGGAGGGCCATTTTGAACTGGGTACAAAGATGAATGAGAAGCTACAGCAGGAGGATGAGACTAAGTTTGTATGAGAGCCATAGTCATAGAGGAGCCTCTGAACATCACAGTATTTGATGGAAATGTTGACATTTAATGGCCAGAACAGAGGCACAGGGACCAAGGAGCCTTCTGTTCTTATGTACCCTGCTCTGCAGCCAGGACCAATCAGAGCTCTTCCAAGGAAGAGGAAAGGCCATGGATCCTCCATACACACCAGCTCCTAGGTTTGGCTGGGCACAGAGAGGGCAGTCGTTGCACCAGCCCCAAAAGACGGTGCAGTTTATTTACTCATATTGTGTGCCAGGGGAAATTCTTTCTTTCAGAGATTTCCCTGGAGTAATGTGGCTTCGCCTTAGCCTCAGCATCAGCATCTGGCTGAATGCCACACTCTAGCTCTATATGATTTATAAGAGGCCAGGGTCCCAGACCATTTGGGCAGCTTGGGCCATGGCCCCATCAGCTCTATCATTAATCGGTCTCTGAGTGAAAGTGACAGAGGCTGAGCATGACATAAAAATTCCACTGGCTGGATGTAAAAATAAGTATATTTCATCATGCCCATATGATACTTGGTCAGAGCTACACAATCTTCCTTTACCTCTCCCGGTGTAAGGTTCTGCCTAAAGTCTGGAAATGCCTTTAAATATCAATTTGAAAGTTATGGTTTGAAACAGGGAACTAAATCCCTTTAAGTTTTACATGAGCAGACTGGTGACCTAATAGGCACACAGATGCATTCCTGTGCATTAAGAGCCAAAGTTTCATTACTGTGGGAACAAACTGCATGCAAGACAAGAAGACTGGGTAAGGCTGGGATGAAAATTCAGTTCAAAGAACCCAGATGAGAAAGCAATAGATTTTTCTGCCTTGTAACAGCATGCAAAACCTAGGGACAATCTAAGTGTCAAGAATTTTAACTGAAGGAGAGGTACAGTGCATAAAACCAGATAAAGGAAGCCAAATTACCATGGGACATTGGGATAACTTAAAACAGAGCAGTTAACAAAGCAAAGAGAAAAATATGCCTACTGAGAAGTGAGTGAGAAGTAAAGAAAAGACAGGCAACTTGTGAGATGTAAGGAAAAATCACTTTGGCTTAAATGAACATTTTAATTTCCTAACGCAAAAAAGAAATTGAGGAGAAATGTTGTGCCTGTCTATGGATGTATGATAGACACTGAAAAGGGAATTCTCACAGGTGATGTAGCATTGGGCTTTTATGAACATGAATTTAGTGAAAAAGAATGATATGCTGTCAAAGGATTTCACAATCTAGATCTTTCTGCCTAATTAATAGAGCTAATGAGGTTTGCATGCCTTCACTTGAACGTGCTCTGTTGTTTTTGACTTCCTTTTTGCTTCATCTTAACATAGATTTATTTTACAGTCCTGAAGACTTGGAGCAGTCAAATACACTTCAACTGTTACCATGGAATCAGTACACTAGGTTGCATATGATCTTTTGGGTTAACTGGAGGGAAAAAGATGGACAAAGTGTGCACAATAGCAAGTGAATTTTGTTATGCTTGTGCAACTGTCCCTGATACATACATTTTGCACAAGTGACTGGAGGCAGCTGCGAGATGTGCGATCTAAATCTGAAAATGAAACAACTGACAGTAAAGCAGCTTTTAGCTGAAAAATAAATTTTATATGTGGTGGGAGAGAAAATGACCATGTGCTGACAAGAGAAAGACAAAGGTGATTTGAAAAAATAGTAAATATAAAAGTTTGCCACTAATTTAAAGAATTTATGGCGAGCTTCATTCTTGATGTTAAACAAAGAAATACATATCTCATTATTACCAGTTGCCTGGAATCCTTTGGTATTTGCACACTGTCCCTTGAATGTGTCAGGAGTCATGTAATAAAATGCACAAAAGATGTAAAACTTGAATCTGAGGAGGACAACCTACAGCTTGAATCTGAGGACCATGACTGTACTGAGGTAGTCTGGTCAGCCAGTTCAGGAGTGACAGTAATCTAGTGTGATGGGAAAGCATAGAATCATAGTATCACAGGGTTGGAAGGGATGTCAGGAGATCATCTAGTCCAACCCCTGCTCAAAGCAGGACCAATCCCCAACTAAATAGTTATAGTGATCCACTTTAAAAGTCAAAAAAACTAGCATACATCTAACTTCTTGAGTTGTTATAGCCTAAAGAATGGACCAGTGAACCAGTTCTGATACAACAAAAATACAACCTACATCTTCATCTAAATCTAACCAAACCATTTCAGACATTCCAAAAATAGTTTGCTGAATTTCTATGTTTGATTGTTTCTTTTAAATTTTTTGTGAAGCTTTGCACTTCTGGGTTTTGACTGAGAGTGTTGAAAGAGCCTGTTCTTGTGGTATTTCTCATCATGTCAAGCTATGAAACAGGGGAAATCTCACAAAACACATTCTTATTTCACAGCATTTCCAATGCAATTTCCAGACCAAGAGGTATGGGTATGTTTGGATGGCCAGGCTTCAGGTAAATACTCAAACTTGGGAACGGTTATTGGAATGGAAATGCCAATGTTTTTGAGGTTTGCATAGATTATTGCTTTTATTATTTATAATTTACATTGTGGGACCCCAATCATAGAGTCCTATTATAGATGAGGGCCCCATTAAGCTAGGAGCTGTACAAACATAGAACAAAAAGACAGTTCCCTGCCCTGAGGAGCTTACAATGTAAGTAAAAAGATAATGTAATAATCCACTCGGTAGAGCTAGAAGGTACCTTGTTGCCAGGCCCATTTCAGTACGAAAGTCTGGGTTGCACAAGTAATTAAGGGCATGAGCAAAAGCTCATTGAAATCATTGGAAATACTTCTATAGATTTCAATGGGCTTTGGATCAGGCCCTAAGTACGGGACTGGAGTCATGCACGGCTATGTACGTTTATAATCCTTGTAGTCCCAACCACAGTGTTCTGGGTCTCTGAAATCCCTACAATCCCTACATGATGGATCTCAAAGATAGAATTTTCTCTTTAGAGAGACTAGGGGGGTGAGGTACTATCTTTTATTGGACTCACTTCTACTGGCGAGAGAGAGAGACGAGCTTCTGCACTTACACAGAGCTCTTCTTCAGGACTGACATGGTTACAACAATATTGCGTACAATCTTCTCTTTATAAATTTCTGATATAAAACTATTGTATTACTTTTTTTTAGCCTTTAGTGGAATTTCAGATTGGTTATATTTGGGGGATCTTGTCTTGATCCACCCCTTGCTCATATAGCAGGACTGCTCTTTTCCCATCTTACACACAATTATCACCATAGCTTCTCTCTAAAAGGACTTCAGCAAATACCACAAGTTGCCCAAGCTGGTAAACTGTACAGATTTAAGTTGTAAATGTCCTCAGGATTCATGAAGTTGTAGATGATGATTCTTCGATAAAGCATATGCTTCATGAACATATCCAGAGGTCTGATAGGGCCTTGACCATATTAATAATAGCATCAACAATAATAATGCATGGACCTGTAACAGGCTTTCACATCAAGAAGAATGTGAAAGATTAGCTTGAGAAGTAAATATTAAGACCAGATCTTCAGCTGGTGTAAATCCACATAATTCCATGGACTTCACATTGATTTCAATGGAACAACACCAATTTATGCCACCTGGTAACATGGCCCTTAATGTGGTGATTAAGATTTTTTTGTAAACGTTATCAGAAAAAGGAATATGCTTCTATATTAAATTTTAGGGTTAGGATTCATATTCAATAAAACCCAATTAGTACTTCTCAGGTTAAAGCAACGAAGCAATATTTGTTTCCCAAGAATACGTCAATGCAACATGTATTGGCCACATTAAAGAAGAGAAATGCAGTCCATAGTTGCTGGATGTATTTTCCATGTCTATAGATTTTACTTGACTACCATTATTTCTACCTCAAGTAGTCATAAGTAACACTTATTAATTAATGGGATATTTACTGAAGTTGGTTTCCTTTCTTTTTTTCTTTTAGTGAAAAAGGCACAGGGGGACAAGCTAAAAAGAGCTGCAGACATGCGTATTCCATTTGAAATACATGATTAAAAAGCTTAAAAATTCAAATCAACGTAAAAAACTGTTTTATTTTAATACTCTGGAAGGTTTCAGTGAACTCCATTATTTTCACTCACTATTTGCTTGAATAATTTAGGCAAGAAAGCTAAATTATACATAAAGTGTACAGTTAGACGAAAAAGTTCATGCACAGCCTCGGGCTATAGCCATCCCCTAATGATGTCTGTAGTCAGTGGGAAAGAACTCGTTAGACTGAGAGTAATTTCTCAGGGTTTAAATTTTTTTCTTAAAGCAATAATGTTCTTATAAAAATCTGACAAATAATCTACTAAACCAAAAGCCACAAAAGAAAGGGCATTTTTAAGACTACCGCCTTATAAATTTTCATTTCAATGAATGCAAAGTCCTCCATACATAATATATTGTTATTGCCAGTCTTGGGTGATCTGCTTAAACTGGGGATATGCATGTCTTGATATAATATAGTCCCTATTTTGCCTAATCAGAATACTGAAGTTTGCAGAGAGTTAAAATAGATGCTACCGGGCTCTCTGAGTCAAACTGAAGAGGGTTACTTTTACACTCAATACACTGTCATTTTTGCTAGTGGTTGCAACTTGCCATGTTATTGTATTTAAGGAGCAACTCATATCATTAAACATTTACGGCCTGATTCGCTAAAGTTTTGCATACCTTTTAAGCGTCGTAACAGAGAATGTGCATGCAAAAAAAGACTTGCATACCAAATCTGAGCAAATTGTTTCGTGTTTGATTTCACATCTCTTTCCTTACCTCAGCTTCTTTCTTCATGATTGGACATTGCACAGAGCCGAGTTCCTGACACCAGTAACTCAGTTGGAATCATTGCATGAGCAGTGGCAATGACAACAGGCTATGGCAGGGGTCGGCAACCTTTCAGAAGTGGTGTGCCAAGTCTTCGTTTATTCACTCTAATTTAAGCTTTCGCGTGCCAGTAATCATAGAATCATAGACTATCAGAGTTGGAAGGGACCTCAGGAAGTCATCTAGTCCAACCCCCTGCTCAAAGGAGGACCAATCCCCAGTTTTTGCCCCAGATCCCTAAATGGCCCCCTCAAGGATTGAAATCACAACCCTGGGTTTAGCAGGCCAATGCTCAAACCACTGAGCTATCCCTCCCCACAACCACTGAGCTATCCCTCCCACTAATACATTTTAACGTTTTTAGATGGTCTCTTTCTATAAGTCTATAATATATAACTAAACTATCATTGTCTGTAAAGTAAACAAAGTTTTTAAAATGTTTAAGAAGCTTCATTTAAAATTTAAAAGGCAGAGCCCCCCGGACCGGTGGCCAGGACCCGGGCAGTGTGAGTGCCACTGAAAATCAGCTCGCGTGCCGCCTTTGGAACGCGTGCCATAGGTTGCCTACCCCTGGGCTCAGGAATGGAAATTAACCAATGTAAACCTGCTCATCAGACTCAGCAGTCTACAATCAGAGTATTCGAACTAGATCAGAGGAAGGAAGAAGGAAGCTTAGTCTAACTGTTCTTTAGACTCCTCTGTATGGTATGAATAACTTTCTACAATATTAACAGTTTTACATCATCTTATACTTGTATTATTCTGTCACATTAGTTTAATATTACTACCATGTACAGTAGTTTAGTATTAATGTGATACAGAAGTGAAATTACATGTGCACTTTCATATTGTTATATTGAACTCAAGTTCTTCTATGACACTAATACGATGCAACCGCAATAAAATATATACTTTCTAATATAAAGACATTTTTATATCATGTTGGCACAAGAATGCATTTTATTCCTTCTCGGGATCATTTGCCTCAATACATATGAGCCAAAAAGAGAATAGTCTACTGTGTGCTGTACATTAAATTCACTGTTCCTCACACACTGGTACTGTGTTGTACCTTCCACTAAGGAATTCACAGTTGGTCTTTGAGAAATTAAAATGGTGTTACTTCCTCCTATGTCCCTCTGTACTATACTGTACTAAGCTTTGGTCTATACTCCGAACCTATATTGGTATAACTGTGTTGCTCAGGGGTGTGAAAAATCCAC
The DNA here is from genome assembly GCF_965152235.1 of Eretmochelys imbricata. NCBI lineage: Eukaryota > Metazoa > Chordata > Testudines > Cheloniidae > Eretmochelys > Eretmochelys imbricata. Next base: position 194,572,398 of record NC_135574.1, read on the forward strand.
ATCCCTGAGTTACGTAGTTAGGGTTACCATATTTCAGGTTCCCCAAAAGAGGACACGGACGGGGGCGGGGGAGCTGAAGGAGGGAGGACAGGGAGGTGGGGAAGGGGAGCTGGAGGGGGGTACAGCTGGGGGTGCTGGAGGGGGTGTGTGTACTGGGAGGGGTATTTGGGGTGCTGGAGAGGGGTACCTGCAGTGGGGATACTCACGGAGAATGCAGGGCAGTTTCACTCCCTGTCACAGTGGCAGGGTGGCTGGCGCAAACCCAGGACACAGCACCAGTTGGTCAGTCAACGCCTCCCTGCGGGACCCCTTCCCCAGGGCTGGGAGCCAGGGTCTAGGTGGGTGGGATCTGGCTGCTGTGGCTCCAAGGAATGGACCAATCAACTACAGACGCAGGGTGGGATCAATTGGGAAGTGGACCAATCAGGGCTCTTTCTGAGCTGCAGCACCTGCTCTGCGAAAATCCTGGACATTGCCTGTTATTTGAAAATTCCTGCCCGACAGAGGACAGAGAATCAAAAAAGAGACAATGTCTGGGAAAAGCCAGACATACGGTAACCCTAGATGTAGTTATACTGACCTACCCCCTGTGCAGAGAGCGCTATGTTGGCAGGAGAGCCTCTCCCGCCGACAATGCTACCTGCGACCACTTCTTGGAATTACCTGCGCCGATGGGAGAGCTCTCTCTTGTCGGCTTAGAGCATCTTCATTAAAGCCCTGCAGCTGTGCCAGGGCAGCATTTTAAGTGGAGATGTGCCCTAACCTATGCCTGATTCTGCACCACTGAAGTTAATGGGAGCTTTGCTCAAAGCCCGGAGAACCATCCTCAATAGCCTAGATGGGTGGTGGAGAACTCCAGAGGGAGAAGGGAAGAGACATGCTCCCCAGGCTTCAGAGGAGGAATGGGACCATTAAATGGCTGGAATAGCCTCTGTGGCGCTAGCAACCTGCTCCCATTTGGCAGGGGGACTGGGCTGGAAGGACGGATTAGGAGGAGACCCTCTAATCCTCACCATCCTCTGTGTGATGTGGCTACTGCTCACTTGGACTGCCAGTTAGAGACTAGAGACTCAGGCCAGGTCTACACGACAGACCGATATCGGTAATAACTAAGTCGCTCAGTTTTTCAGTAAAAAATCCACATCCCTGAGCGACGTAGGTATATCGACCTAACCCACCATGTAGAAAGAGCTATGTCTACAGGAGAGCGTCTCCCGTCGACATAGCTACTACCTCTTGGGGAGATGGATTAACAACGCTGACGGGAGAAGCTCTCCCGTCAGCATAGGAGTGTCTTCACGTAAGCGCTACAGTGGCACAGCTGCATGGGTTTTAAGTGTAGACCTGCCCGCAGGTGATACAAGAGGAGTGGAGAGTGCTGTAAGTCTCCTGCTGGTAATTGGCCTATGCGGGGGAGTAGCCCGCAGGCATAGAACTGGTAGAGCCCATTCTGTTCCCTACCGTGCTGGGTCCCCTGGTATAGGGGGTAAGTCAGGGGCAGGCAGGGGTATGAAATGCTTAGTCATTGGGAGTGCAAACGTTTCCATTTATAAATACTAAAACAAAATCTTTTTAACTGTCCCAGTAGTTTAGATTCCAGATGTGACCTTTCTTAAAACTCTGGCAATCAGAGGGAAGAATGTCCTTCAGATTCTAAATATATCTTTTTTTTTTAATCTACTAGTTGCTGAGCAACAAAGTTCCTTCTTCTTTTTTTTTTTTTTTTTTTTAAATAGGCCCTACCGAAAAGAGCAGTGTGGTGTGTTCCCCTTGCTGGATTTGCAGCAACAGTTAACCACCACTGTGCTGACAACATGAATGGTTCTGGTACCTGTACAAGAACTGTATTAATACTTGCTGGAGGATTCTCTGCTCCCTGACGTCTTTAAACCATGATCTGAGGACTTCAATAGCTCAGACATAGGTGAGGCTTTTCGCAGGAATGGGTGGGTGAGATTCTGTGGCCTGCGTTGTGCAGGAGGTCGGACCAGATGATCATAATGGTCCCTTCTGACCTTAGTATCTATGAATCTGTGTCCAGCGTGAAGAAGAGAAATGGTCTGAGCACAATGAACATCAACAGAACCCAGCTGGCAGATGGTCCCAGGGCATAGGGGATATTGCCAGCTGGTGTATGTTACAACAGTCACCGCATTGCTCTAGTCTGTGCCAGGGTAGGGTCAGGAAATAAATTAGGGAGCCATAACCAGCTCCCTGGCAGCTTCCCTACACTACTGCATCCAGCAGAAGCTAGACTTAAGGGGGAATCTGGCCCCATGACTCCCTGTTATTGTTAAGCAGTTTACCGCACTAGCACGTCTCATATCATCAATGGGAAAACCTGCCATTCAACAAATTCCTTTTAACTTTGTTACATTTCTGGATAAGGCAAGGGCGACATTACATGTTAACACACTACAGACCATAAGCAGTGGTATGAAAGCCTGACACCACATAGCTATTTTGCAAGTCCAAACCATTTTCCTCTGAACATACACTGACTGCCTGGAGAGTCAAGTCTGCATACCTGACTTCCCAGTCAACTCCGGGCCAAACTGAAGGCCTGTTAGATTACAGCAAAGGTAAAAAAAGATGACCGGGAAACCTGGTGTAAAACTTACAGTGGCATGTATGCAGTGTTGCTGTAGCCACGTTGGTCACGGGATATTAGAGAGACAAGGTGGGTGAGGTCATAGCTTTATTTTCTTACCTTATATTATCTTTATAATAGAGAGACAAGCTTTCGAGCAGTCACAGAGTTCTTCTTCAGATCTGGGAAAGTAACTCAGGGTATCACTGTAAATACAAGGAGGACCAGATTGTTTAGCAGACATAGTCAACACATATTTCAAGGGACCATTCAAGGTAAAGTGGCCCATTTAACATCCCTCTGGTCACAGGGAGGCAAGAACGGCTGCAGGTTGGGGGGGGGCTAGGGGAAGAGAGGGCGCAGGGGGAAGCAGCTGGGGGCGGGGGTTGTTCGTGAGTTATAGACTGTTTGTAATAAGCTATAAATTCAGTGTCTATTAAGTCCACGATTTTGGAAGGGAACCCTCAAATACTCTGAGAGAATCTTGCTTCTCTACCGAAATAAAAAATGCCTACCACTGTGCACCCCTAGTTGTCACCTACAACCCTAACACGGCTGTTACTCTGAAACACCCATACAGGGCATCATCAAACATCTAAAACCCATACTCAGTGGGGAGCCCATCCTGAAAAAATTCTTCCTGAACCCCCTCTTCTGGCCTTCAAACAACCCCCAACCTCTCCAAGTTCATCAGAAGCAAGCTCCCCACAGACCAGGACACACCAACTCAAAGCAGCACCAGACCCTGCCAGAACAACACATGCAAAACCTACAGACACATCTCCGTTGCAACAATGATCAACACCCCCCACAACACAACTTCCAAGACCCCTGGGTCCTATCACTAGGTGTGGTATACCTCATTCAGTGCACTAGATGCCCCAGTAGCAACTATATGGGTGAAACCAGACAATCACTATACCCTCAAATGATCTCACACTGGAAAACGATAAAAGACAAACACACCTGTCACCTGTGGGTGAACGCTTTTCACAAAACGATCACTCTGTCTGACCCATGAGTCCTCATCTTCAAAGGAAACCTGCACAACACTGTCAAAAGATAAGCTTGGGAGCTTAAATTCATAATTTTGCTAGGCACTAAAAATCATATACTAAATAGAGAGACTGGATTTCTGGCTTATTACAGCAATCTGTAACCTACTAACAACCCCTCCAGCTGCTTCCCTCCTCCTTTCCTCCCTGTGACTAGAGGGTTGTTAATGGGCCACTTCACCTTGAATGGCCTTGAAATATGTGTTAACTACTTATGCTAAACTATCTGTTCCACCTTGTATTTAGCTGGGGCACTCTGTAAGTGTCTATATTACAATGTTGCTCCTGCCGATGTAAGTCGCTGTAGTGAGGCAGAATTGCTTCCCTCCAATGTGAGCTGGAGGGACCACTATACTCTCCCTGCTGGGTGGAGCCATGCCAGCCCCACTCCCCGTGCCAGAAGCAGAGGGAGGGACAGGAAGTATAAGAGGCCGGCCCTTTAGCTCAGTTGGGCCAGAACCAGCGAAGGAGGCAGATGTCTCTAGCTTGCTGCAGGACTGAGGACCAGACCCCAAGCTGTGCGGCTCCCTGCTCCCAGAGGAGACCAAGAGTGGGGAAGAGTTACTGGGACTGCTGTCCACCACTTACTCCGAGGAGACTAAGGACCCAGAGACTTTGGAGCCACTCCAATGGACTGTGGTAGGAAGTAGCCCAGGGGAACCAGACATTAGTTAGGTTGTGCTGTCGCAATACGAGTCAGCGTGTTTCGGCAGGATCCCCACTGACTCAGTGGCAGGATCCCTGGCCATTGTTAGGGCCCTGGCCTGGGACCCAGTGGAGGAGGGTCGGCTAGTTAGCTAGGGACTGCTAGTTAGCTTTTGTTTATTGCCTGATGCAGCCAGTCAGGGCTAATTGACACTGGCAATGCTAAAGCAGCAGTGGTTTAACGTGGCTTGTGTAGCCAGGGCAGAGCGCTGGGAGACCATCGCTATACTCTCAAATGATCTCACATTGGAAAATGATCAAAGACAAAAACACCCTGTCACCTGTGGGTGCAGAGCACGGCAGAGCGCTGGGAAAAAACCACCTCCATGAGGGCACAGCTCCCAGTACTGGGGCACTGTCTACACTGGCACCTTACAGCGCTGAAACTTGCTGCATTCAGGGGGGTGTTTTTTCACTCCCCTGAGGGAGAAAGTTGAAACACTGTAAATTGCCAGTGTAGACAAGCCCTCAGAGTGGCCTCTCTCTGAGCCGGAGACAAAGGGATTACTACAGTTGCCCAATACACCAATTTAATAACTCCACTTCTGTGAGAGGTGTAGTGCTTAAGTTGATGAAATTAGATTAATGCTGGGTCAGTGTAGACACGTCATTTCTCACATCAGATTGTTTCTCTGTCAGCTGGAGCCCAGCCGGGCTGATACCTGGAGCCTTGCCATGTGGGGCTCACAGCCTGAGCCCTGCCAGGCTGACAGCCGGAGTCACATTGCCCAGAGTTGACAGCCTGAGCCCCGCCACCTGGGCCTGACAGCCGGAGCTCTGCTGTGTGGGGCTTATAGCTGTAGCCCTGCTGGGCTGATACCTGGAGCCCTGCCGCCTGGGTTTGACAGCTGGAGCCCCACCACCCAGCTCTGGCTGTCAGCCCCAAGCAGCAGGGCTCCAGGTATGAGCCACGGATGGAAGGACTTCAGCTGTCAGCCCCGGGTAGCAGGGCCTCCGACTGTCAGCCCCAGCCAGATGGGGCTCCAGGTATCGGCCCTGGGCAGCAGGGCTCCAGCTGTCAGCCCTGGGTGGTGGGGCAACGGCTGTCAGTGGCCCACAATGCCCCACAGTGACAGTTCGATCAGTACAAGCACTCCTGGTGAGAACATGGACCACCGATCGAAGGCGCTAGTGTGGGTATGCAAAACTGATTCAATTACTGCAGTGCCTGTAAATCGACTTAATTTTGTAGTCTTAATTTTGCCCTCAGTTTCCCAAACCTGACGAAGAGCTCCGCAGAAGCTCGAAAGCTTGTCTCTCTCACCAATAGAAGTTAGTCCAATAAAAGATATCACCTCACCCAGCTTATCTCTCTAGTGGCATGTATGTAATTCCATACGTGAGAAAATATATGCCAAATTCAAACAATTACACATGGAATTAGTCCTCTTAATTCAATGGAACTATCTGCAGGAGTGTGGTCTTGCAGCACCGGACCCAACAATTCTTCCAAAAGCACAGACGCACTGACAGATGGCTAACGTAAAACCAAAATACTACGGCTTGAGATAGGTGCTGACCCTATAAACCTCCTGGTACAGCTGGAACAACCACAGTTAATCTGCCCTCAGGCTTCAAACCGCACTAGTTATCCTAAAGCTGTGCTGCAAAGACAAAACATGGCTGTGCCTTTACCAGCACTGTTAAGATGCACAGATACCCTCAGAGAGTTATCGTTACACACAACATTGTGCTTCTGCCTGTATTTTTATTAAGAATACCAGGTCTCAACTCCCTTCTTTCCCTGGGAAGCAATCTTTGGAGGATTAGAATAGGATGACACATGGAACTGGAATCTCTGATACAGCTTTCCTAGCCTCAGGTGAGAGCATCTTAATATTTCTGATTTTAAAAGGCCAGATAAAGATTAAAAGTAAATGTGAGATTATCCTTGTACAAGAAGGAGCAGTCAAGAGCACACATGATATTTCTTGCTTTGTTTTTTCTTTGTGGTTCACCTTCACATCAAAGGAAAAAACGAAAAACCAAAACCAAAACAACGTCCCTGCTCATATGACACAATTTCAAACCAGTTCTCCATTTGCCATGAAAAAGCACCTTTTTACCTTTTTTACCTCGTTACCTTTGTCCACTGGCAAATCAATTCCTGTGGAAACGGCACATACTGCTCTCAGTGCCCCTGCACACTCCCTCATCTGATCAGTACAATACAGTTTCCTGCTAATTTTTCAGCAAACAGTAGGCAGTGAACATGCTCCCACTGCTTGGTAGGTGCAGCTCATGAAATATATTAGCTGTCCAGGAGATTTATGCCGTCGTTTATGGGGGGATGTGGCTCAGGTAGCCAATCTCCATTCAAAAGGCAGGGAGAGGAAATGGAAAGAACTGAATGTGGCTTGGGAGGGGAGCACCCGAGTGCCCAGGACAGAGAACTCAATGCCGCAGGGGTAGCGGGAAATGAATGTGAAAACCAGGATGCTGTCCTGGGACCCATCAGCTCGTTAATTATTGAGAAGCCCATCGAGGTAAATGGGAGTGTAAGCGAGTGGATAGGATCCCCAGCCTGGGACAAACAAATCAGCCATGCCCAGTTCCATTTAGAGCCCCTAATCCCAGGTCCCTGTTTATTTTCCAACACAGAACAATAGGAAGTGCTGAACAATAAACAAGAGCAATAGCCCTGTTCTTAGCAGAAATTGTGAGGCCTCTAGCCACCAGTAACTTAAGGGTCTACACCTCCCGCACGTAGAGGGCGTCCACCAAGCTACAGCCACAGGAGAGTATGTCTCAGCTCTCTCCCATTTCCCCATCCTCGCATGGAGCTGGGGACCCTCCTTTATATACTCCAGCTGGTTTTGTCCAGTTCAGTTAGCTGATTTCCAGCACCTGCCTGCTGGGCTTCTGTCTAAAGGGCACCAGATGCTCCCTGGCCAGTGTGCCCTCTTACGGGGAGTCTTTCCACTGACTTCATTGAACTTTGGAGCTGGCCCTTAAAAACAGCCCTTCCTAATGTAGATGTGGCCAAGCGGGCCTCAGTGCCCCCCACAAAGGATTTGAAGCTGATACTTAAAGAATTTGCTGTGGCTAAGCCAGCCTGCATGTCTCTTCTCTTCTCAAATGATTTCAAGTCAGTGCTGTGTTCCCTCAAATGATTGAAAGAAAGCCCTTTAATCTGTGGCTAAATAAGGCTTGGATGCCTGGTTCAAGGGAACACAATATCACCATGCCATGATGCCAAGGCCATGACTGTGAAGACAGTATGTATGAAATGGCAATAGTGACACCATCTAGTGGACAGCAGAAAGAATGACAGAAGAATATTCTCTAACATCACCAAATGCGCTACAGAGGTAAGAGCAAGCCAGAAACAGTTAGTAGTGGAAATGAAACAATTTTTAAAGTGTGTATCAAATTAAGCTTACAATAGATAGTCTGTACATGTCAATTATAATAGATTCTTTACAGGTAGATTTTCATATAATTTAACTGTGCCTTTAGAGAATGCTTTCTATTTTTCATGTAAGAGTTTATTAATTTTCACCCCAATGCTCCCTCTCAACTCACTTTCTCAAAATAAAACTACTAAGTGGAGTGACATTAATTTGCTGCTATGCCTCTTTAATTAATCTGTTTCTGCTTTTGTTAATCCCAGAAATCACATACGATAAAGTCCATCGATGCTGTGATACTGTGCCAGCTTAAGTTTAATTTGCTGCACTATTCGTGAAGGGAGGGCGGTGAGTAATCTCAGAGATGCAGAAGTGTAAAGTCTCCTCCTGAAACTATCTCGTGATGTTAGAATGTTTGGCAAGAATGTTTCATATATAGACATATGAAGACAATTGGAAAGGATGTAGCTATTCAATACCAGCTGGTCTTGGACATGAATTACATTCTGGGTAGGTTCCTATCTGCAATCTAGTCTTCCTCTGGAATGGAGACTGAACTAGTCAGGGTAGCAAACATAGGTGCTGGAACTAGGGGTCCTGGGGATGCTGCCGCACCCCTGGTTTGAAATGGTTTCCATCATATACAGGATTTATAGTTTGTTTTAATGGCTCTCGGCACCCCCACTGTACAAATTGTTCCAACATCCTGGTAGCAAATGATTTACTGCTGGTTGTAGATCTGATTGATCTTGCCAGTTCGGTTGTGCTGGACCTCTCAGCAGCTTGTGACAGGGGATGTTGCTTTGGCAACTAAAGGATCTTTTTGATGTGCTTGAAACTGTACTTTCCTGGTCCAGACAAATCTAGAATACAGGGAGTCCGCTGGGAATGATGGACAGTTATGTGTCTCTACCAAGGGATTTGAAATCTGGCATCATTCAAAGATCCACCCTATCTTCCAGGTTCAGTGTGTACATGGGGCCACTTGACAACATAACATCACAGTCTAGCCCAGTGTTAGAGTTCAGGTTTAGAAATCACTCTCATTATGTTGTATAGGGTCTTGGTGTGGAGAGGGTCACATTAGAAATTAAGGGCCAGATTCTCAAAAAAGATCAGCACCCACGAGCTCTCACTTAGGTATCTAAATCAATGGCCAGAGTGTCGCAGCAATTGGAGATTCTGGTTGCATAGCATTTTTTAAAATAGGACTGCTTCACTGAGGCGCCTAAATGGGAGTTGAGCGCTTCTGAAATTCTGACCCCAACTATGGTTGTTAAGCATTTTAAAAATTGATATTATATTATATTTATATTAATTAATTAATATTATATTGTTATTCTTTAAACTTCCCCCCAACTTCCTTTTCCTGGTACAAAATTAATTGTTCACAAAGAAAGAACGGCACCTTTATTTAGACAGTCACTCCGTAGCCAATGACAGTCAACTTGTGCTCAGGACCTCTGAGGACCAAATCATATTCATACTTCTCACTGATGTAACACCTATGTCAGATAGGTACCTATTTCCTGGCTAGTGAAATACTAAGTCTTTCAGGATTTATATCTGAATTTGGGCTTTGTAGGAATTTCTATCTTCCTGTTGATAGTATAAATATAACCAAAGGCATCACATTGTACGCCTCCTTCTCCTGCACCATGAACACTGGAAAATTTAAAGTAGTTTATTATCGCTGTTGTTAATAAAAATCACTTTATATAGCACCAAGAAAGTCCATGGCACTTTACAGACATATAGCAAGGAGCTTTTCCTGCCGTAAGCAGTTTATTTCTAAAGTCTGCTGTGCTCATTCCTATGTCTTGCAGATAGCAGACACCAAACCGATTGCTTTAGAGCCACCCTTACTTGTGCTGAGTAGCACTTATTCCTTGAGCAGTTCTTCTGCTTTCAGTGGGACTACCCAAGGAGTGTGGTCCCAATCAATGGCAGAACGGAAGTGTCAGCATGGCAAAATTTGGTTCTTAGCCATTTCCTGTTGGTATCCCTTTTTCCACTGGATGACATGTTCCTTATAGATCCCTATTTTTTGCATTGAGATGAGAGAGCTCTATGTAGAAACAGGAAATCTTATATGTGCATAAACATGGAATTTTGACTTAGTGAAGACTTTCCTATGCAGTGTGGTATGGAAGTATTTGCTTACTTATGGCCTGATCCAAAGCCCATTGGAGTCCCTGGGATTCTTTCCATTGGCTTCAGTGGGCTCTGCATCAGGTCTTAAGGTTTGAGAGAGGGTAGAATTTGATTTTCAATTAGAACACAGAAATGCAGGAATAATCTTATTCAGAACGCTACTTTAGCCTGATTTGTTTACACATTGTCTCAGCATTTTATTTTATTACGCATTTTAATAATGCATATTGTAAAAGCTGGAAATGAGCATATTCCATGAGCTCAGTATCTTTCAGTTTGCACACCATCAATTGTTTTTCCTTGCGATTATACATTTTTACTTTATCATCCCTTTGATAACAATTTCTGCATAAAAAGTGACTTTATATTTCATTTTCCCAGTCTGTTATCTTAACAGAATACATCCAAAAACACCCTTTGTGCTGCTGCAGTAATATAACAGATCAGGAGAAGCTGTGGCATAAGAAATCAAAACCATAATAATGTCTTTGGGTTTTGCATTTTAAATACTGCATTCATTGTTGCACTGAGGTTTCAGATCCCTTTTCAGACATTACTGAGATTACCTTTGGTAATGCCTATTTCATTGTACTTTGATATAAAATAATGTATGTCATAAATCATCTAAGTGACTGTCATTAGAGTGAAAAGCACCTACTTATGATATGTAACAATTTGCTTTTCTAATTTGAAGAGGATTGAGGTATTTTAATTATATAAGGTCTAAAGCCCTTGTGGATGAAATTAGAATTCGATGTAAAATCACATTCTTCACAGAGCTGTAAGTTAGGAAATGATAACATCTGTATTCAGTAATTTGTACTTTTGGGGATGGACTAAATACAGGAAAAAATGGAGACATTTTGATGAGGGAAGTTTTGTCATTTTAATAGCAAAAAACTGAGAATTGAGAAAACACTGCTCATTTTTAAATACATTCTGTTCATCATTTGTTCTTTAAAAAAAAACAAACCCAACCACACGGATTAATAAAGAATATTTTAAAGGTTATCAATCAAAAATACTTTTAATGTAAAGAAACACTCATACCATGAGTTGGAGGGGAGTCGTGAAAGGAAAGGAGGGAGGTAGACAGAGGGAGAGAGCTATTTAAAATTATTGGTGTGCTTCACATTTTCAAGATTGCTTCCATTTGGAAGTGAATGGGGGGTTTGAGCTTCCTCAGTGCCGAACAATTTAAAATTATTGGAGCACTTCACTTTGAAGGTGCTCAAAGCTCTGAACATGTACATTGTAGAGAGATTTAAAATTATGAGAGCCCTTCAAATTGTTTAAAACATTGATTTTTTATAAAATTGATTTTTCAACGTTTTATTTCTTCAGTGACTAGGTAATTACAGCAGATCAGCAAACGAGGTACTTCATTCTGAAACTCAGACTTTCTTTCAGCCTCCTGCTCTCCCTTCTCATTCTCTCTGTCATTTTCTCTTCTTCCCCTCTCTTTCTTTCTTAATAAGTTTTCTGGTTTCCCTTGCTGCTGGGATAGACACATCATTCATTGTTCTTGCTCATAAATCTCTCTCTGACCAAGGAACCAGGAAGTTATTAGGGATGAGCAGAAGGTCAGGTCAAAAATTCAGTTTGATCAAACCTATCCTAGCAAAATAGCACTTTGCCCACTTTAAAATCTAAAACCATACAAAACATCAGTGCTAGTTTGGTTTGACTTTTAATCAGTGCTTTATTCAGAAAGTACCTCCAACAGATTTTAGAATGGAGGTTATGGCAACTCACAAGAATTAAGAAATTGCCAGTAGGGAGGATTTAGCTACACACACATACCTGTGCACACATGTGACATTTTCTAGTACTTTTTTTTCTCTCAGTAAACATGGACGACCAAAGAGAAAACTTCACAGAATCACCAAGCAGACGTAGGTGTGTCATGGAAGAAGGGAGAGACTACATATTTCAAAAGGTTCGAACATTTATATCCCCCAGTCCCTGTTGCTGTCCTGTCCCCCACGTATACAATCAACATTTTTATTCTCTCTCATATTTATAAAAGAGATAGAAAATTTTATAGAACCACCAATACCAGACAAACGGATTAGAGTATACAGTTCTCATTAAATATAGAATGTAATGCGGTTCCACTGGATGGTGTGTCAGGACAGAAATTGGCCTACATTATGAGCCCCATTCTCAGCTGGTGTAAATCAGCAAAGCTCTATTGAGCTGAATGCAACTATGTTGATTTACACCAGTGGAAGCTCTGACCCTATAACACATATGAGTGAGCCAGACTGTGAGCCAGACTGTGAACACTTAACTCACAACAGTAAGTAATTACTCACAGAGGCAGCCCCGTTGAATCAATGTGAGTAAAGGGTTCACTCTCCGGCCTAGTAATAATATCATTAAAAAGAACTTATTTTCAGCCCATCTTACAACAAGTGCCTCAATACGTATTAGAGAGACAAGGTGGGTGAGGTACACAGGTGCTGAAACCAGGGGCACAGGGGGTACTGCAGCACCCCCTGGCTTGAAGTGGTTTCCATTAAATACAGGGTTTACAGTCTGGTTCAATGGCTCTCAGCACCCCCACTATAAACACTTTTCCAGCACCCCTGGTGAGGTAAGATCTTTTATTGGACCAGCTTCTGCTTGGTGTGAGAGACAAGCTTTCGAGCTTACACAGAGGTCTTCTTCGGGTCTCAATGCACATTAACAGATGGGGGAAGTCGAGGGGAAAGCTAGTAGTAATCTGGTAAGAACAATAAGTGAATGAATCTCTTAGAGAATAGTTTCATGGGTATGTACGTATGTTAAGAATTTCTCCCAGTTCAGAAGATTCTCCCTTGTGTTTTCCTGTGTTAAATAAAACTATTTTGAAAAGGCTTTCAGTAGAGCTTTATATATTTTGTAAGAGACTCATATCAAAGTAAAATGAACATATTACTGAATTTTTGTCAGCTTGAACTAACACCTGCCACACACAAGGTCTTTAGCCTTTCATGCACATCATAACTTCAGTCTAAATTTAAAGGAACAGGGAAAGCAATAGAGCAAAGCTACCCAGATGTTGTACAGTCTGTACAATTGCAAATTTAAAAGTACCAGCTTTCCATCCAGATTTTAATGCACCAGAAACAATATGAAAATTCCAAGCCACACTGGATTATTGAAATGTCTGGCCATTTTGCTATGAATTTTGGAACAGATGTACAGAGGTAGGCAATAAAGCTGTGATAATAAGGAACATTTCTACAGCATCTCACAAAATTACTAATCTATAATGAAGACCAAAACTATTTGGTGGAAGAGAGTGTTTTTCATTATTTTTATTCAACTCAATGATGAGTATTCAAATGCCTTTACTTGACTTTGATATTGTTGTGGGTGTTGAACATTGTCATTCATATTCCCCAATATAGGACAAAGTAAATAAATAACTGCATGGTCCTCTTTTTTTTAAATGAAGGGAAATAGCATGGTGGGACAGCAGCTACTCCACAACTAGCTGGTGGTATTACCTTTTGTAGCAAGTTACTTTAAAAGCCAAGATTCTCAAGAGTAGCTACTGATTTTAGGTGTCCCCATTTTTGGGTGCTCAAACTGAAACACCTTCAAAGAGCCTAAGCTTCTGCCCTCCAGAAAGAAAAAAAGATCATTTTCAGGCATCCCAACCTGGGCAACCAAAATCACTAGTCACTTTTGAAAATTGTCACCTTTAATCCAGAGAAATGCCCAAGGTCTAATAAGGGAAACTGGCTAGATACCAAGGACTCAAGTCAGCTCCTGTTGAAATCAACAGCAAAAATCTCATTGACTTCAACGGGAGTAGGATTGGACTCCAAGTTTGCCATCAGTGTTTGAGAGCTAACTCAATGCACTATGGGGATACCAGCAGAATTACCCACACAAAGACAGTGCTACAGTATTCTACAGGAACAGTCCACTCCCAACAATGATCCTGCAGTGTCTGGGGCAGTTACAGTACTACTTTTAATGGGGGCAGAGGCCAGAGGAAATGTGTACTTTTAGAGAAGGTTAGTGGGGTAACTGCACTAACTGCTTTCATCTTTATAAGTACCTGCTAGCCACTGATTATTAGAATAGCATTAACAATGAGCTCAAGAAAAGAACCATATATTTTTATCCCTCTGACCAATGAGCAAGTGTTGTGATGGTGACTGCTGCTAGAGATGGCCAGGAGGAGCATAGGGCACAGAAGTTACAACCTCTCAGAATGACACAGTTGGGCCTTGCCTACATGCCGATGTCTGGTAAATAATGGGGAGGGGAAGCATCAGCAAAGCCAGAATCTATTTTGAAAAAAAAAAGGATACACCATAGAGAATGAGGCATGCTTGTCTCCATGCAAACAAGCAAGGAGAGCCTATTGACAAGGGGGTGGGGTGGGACGGGGGGAATCATTTTTGATAATGCTGGGCCAGGAGCATGATTTCACTCAGGAATAGTTCAAAGTGGATTTGGCCATTTGTTGTACAGTCTAAGGAAGATTAAAATGAGAGATGGTTGGGAATTTTCAGTCTTTTTTTTCATTGGAAAGTGTTGTTTTGTCAAAACCAATACTGTTCACAGGAGAGGGTTGATGAACATTCTATTCTGATGTTTCAAATAAAAAGCTTTGTTGTCCGATTCAAAATGACTTTTAGTTAATTTATACTACAAAGGGTTATTTTTTTAAAAAAAGTTTGAAATCAAAATAAAACATTTTTAAATGATCAAAAAGAAACCTTTTGATTGGCCAGATCTGATTTTGTTCAGATTATTAGTTTGCAGAAATTTTCAAGATTTTAATGCTTTGTCCCATTTGGGGATGGATTTTTTTTTTCAAATAACTCAAAAACTCTCGTGGGATCAGAAAATCATTTTCCATCCAGCTCTAATTAAAACATTGGTTACTGTGGGCTTGACTGTACCCTTACAATCTGCCCCAAGTAAAGGGCATATTCAATTCTTCAGGGGAAAGAATAATTACTTCACCCCATTCATGGAGCAGTGTATTCGTCCCTTTTTTTGTTGGCCAACTACTCTGGCTGGCAAGGTGAAGGAGGTGGAGCTAGGGCTCCTCCTACTATCCACCTCCTTGATTAATGGGGTGAGTATCAGGTGAGCAGCTTCTGCTCTTTCCCTGGATGGTTGAAGCTGCAATCTGAGCAGAGGAATTAAGAGCTTTACTTCCATGCATGGCTGGATAAAGGCTCTATGGAATTCCAGACATGATTGTTACTGTCCTGCACAACCCCCAGTACAAAGATTACTTACATATTTTCTATCTCTATGACACTGAGCACCCCTTTCAAAACATAGGCATGGCACCTAAGGCTATTATGTGAAATCCTCCAGTGAACTTAGAGCTTTCTGATTGAAAGCGGGAAAGAAATAGCCTTATAATAAGCATATAATTTTCTCAGATTTCAAGGCATATCATAAAAATTACCCTGAATCCCTTCCTTTGTCTCTTTTAGAAATGCTGTCAATCAAGAGAACATGGGAAGGGTCTACTTTGGAAGGAAAAGCTGTGGAATTTCAGTGGAGAGTTCTTTTTGGGTAGCACTTCCATTCAACTAGGTTGGTTTTTGACAATGTTGAAGTAATATAGGATTCAATCCTGAAATCCTTACTCAGCCAACACATGAATAGTCCCCCAGATAGGACTGATCCTGTGAATAAGAACCATTTGTCTCAGAAGAGTTGCAGGATTGGGACCACAGAGAGCATGGCCACTAGTAATACATGGGAATGGCATCTGCAAACATGGGCTTAGTCTGTGTACACTTCCAAATATTTGGTACTTACATAAGTCCTGATTTAAAGTCAGTCAATGGGACTCCAGTGAGCTTTGGATCAAGGCCATAATATTTCAATCAAAGATCCAAATTACTCCACAAACTTGGTCAAATATATATACTTCAGCCATTTTGGCATGAATCCTCTTCTGGAGATAATATAAATGGGTCTCAAGAAGCAAATTTTGATTCAAAGCCCCTCTCCCTCCTTAGTTCTGAGGTTTTCAGATGTAGGGTTCTGGTCTGGCCTATTACTGACACAGGGCCTAGCCCTGAAATCCTGGTCTAGATCTAGATCAGAACTTCCCCAAAGTTTGTAGGTGTACAGAACCATTTCAGCTTTACATAGCAGAAATCAATAGTTCAGGACTGAACACAAAGAGAAGAATGTCTAGGCCAATTGAAGCAGCAGTGACATTTTTAGGTACGTAGGTTATCCAGTTGGCTTTTGGCCAGATCACTGGGGTGAACACCCTCGGTCATGAGAACAGTGAGATCGGATTTGCAATTAGTGCAGGTTTAAACCTCATCCAAAAGATGGGTGCTCCAGCAATATGATGCCTGTTAGCCCCATACTGTGGTATGACTATTGTACTGCTTTGGGGAAGCACACCACCGACACAGTCACCATTTCCTGCCCCACCTTGGTTTTTCTTGGAAGTCTCCCACCTAAATACTGACCCAGGCCCAAACCTGCCTAGCTTACGAAATATGACAAGATCACAGCCCAAGGTGTTTCTTTTGCCTATAGCTGCCTTTGGTATGCACCTGCTCATTCACGCAGACCCCACCCAGCTGCTGCTATGGGAATGCTTTACTTGGATTTATTTTTTGCTTTGTTTCTGTATCAGGTGTATAACACTCCACACCTCTTGTGCAAAAAGGTCACTGGAGAGTCAGAGAATGTCACATAATGAGTTCGTTGTTTTTTTAACCTGAAGAAAGCCCTTCCTGAGTGCATAGTGTCTTTCACACCCCTGTAAGTCTTTGAGATAGTACATACTTTTATTTGACCAAGTTTGTATTGTTAGAGGGGAGGGGGGGGAAAAAGCCAAACAGCATTTTCACCTGAGCTGTGTGGTCTGATAGACTATGGAAGCTGCTGTGGGAAAAAGAAGAGAACCTCATAGGAGATACCTAGCAACGTGTAAAGCACCATTGGTATCACAGTCATGTCAGCTACAGCTTCCCACGATGTCACTTGTCTAACAGCACAGCTGGCCTGGTATCTCAGGCACAGGATCCTAAGTGATAACCAAAGCTGCAGTCACACCAAGAGTTACAGCAGTAAGTGTTGGATATACCACGAGGGTGAGGGAACAGACCACAGATGCACTTGTTGACACAACGCCTAATAGTTCAGGTTGATGTTAGACTGCCACATATCCATTTGGTCAGCTCTTTTACCATAACAGGAGTTGACAAATCATCATGTTTCAAAGTCTGTTAATTTAATATCAAGATACATAAAAGTACATGTGCCCCGATTGGCAATAAAATACTAACTTGGAAAGCTAAATAGACAGTCTTGACTAAGATACTGTACTAGGCCTCAGGAGGGCTGGGATTGATTCTCAGCTCTGCCACAGATTTTCTTGTATCATGTCGGGCAAGTCTCTTAATCTCTCTGTGCCTCAGTTCCCCATCTGTAAAAATGAGGAAAAAGGATACTACCTTTCTCTCAGAATTGCATGTTTATAATAATTAATATACATGTAATTTACTAAGGCTGTTAAAAATGAACATTCCAAACAGGTTTTAGAAAGCTGGTTTTTTCATTTGTTTCAAAATTCTGAAGAGCCCTCTTATCTCTGTGAGAACTGCCATTTTTCTGAGGCTGCCAGGCAGCAGTCCTTACCTGTTAGCAGGTTTGTGATGCGGGAAACACAGCTCCACATCTCAACTTATGAGGAAGGCAGAAGACTTTCAAAACTGATGAAGGTTTGGGCTATTTTTTTTTAATGTGTTAATGGGTTTCTAAAGAAAACAAAAAAGTATTTACCCTACAGCAGCTGTGACAGCTCCCCTGCTTTCTTGTGCAAAATATGGAGTGGCATTTCCTGCGCCTCAAGTCTATGGGGCAGATCCTAGCTGTCTGGGAGTAAAAGTCTAGATGTGTGGCCCTTCCATCCCACCCGTTCTACCCAGATGTAAGATTTTCTTCTGAGGGAGCAGTCGTGGAAGGGAGGCCACAGAGAGAGCAAGTGGAGCCAGAAATTGTCTGCACAAAACAACTTTCTGGAATAAGTACAGCACAAGCCATACAGAAGATGGTGATGCTTTTAGAAAACACCTTTCGTCTGTTTGGCCTGACTGTCCAAAGTACCCTTATTTATCATAAGTGTAACCCACCACTTGCTCTACTGAAAAGACTTAGAATCATAGGGCAAGAAGGGTTATCTAGTCTAACCTGCTGCCACGATGCAGGATTTGTTGTGTCACTTTGCAGCTCTGCTGTTCTTGGGGGAGGCACCAACACCCAGACGTACTCAATTCAGCCTAGCTTCTAAAAGTATAACACACATTGTAATCACCAAGAAAGTCTCTCTGCTATACCCAGAGCTCTATGTTTTCTGTGACTGGCGGTAGAATCCATTGGCTGTTGAATAATTTGGCAGCATACTTTTTAAAAAAGCATGTCTAGCATTTACAATGACTAAGATAACCTTCTACGGGTGTCCTGATGCTGTGCTCTCTGCTAACAGATAGCCTGAAACAACATCTCGGAGTGAGACCTGCCCACTTATCTATGTGGGTTCTGACCTGCAAAGCCTAGAATAACCATTTAAATGATCAACATTGGCAGCTATTTCCCTGAACACCATTTTAGTAGATTCATCAGCCACTTTTTGAGTGCGGGTGGAGCCTGGGCGTCTCTTTGGAGCTTGAGTAAAATACCATCATCTCCTTCCTTCAGCAATCTGCCCACTGGCCAGAAGGAATATTGGACTAATTGTAATATTTATTTTTATATTTGATTCCTTAAAATACTGTGGTTTTGAGCTTGAATTTTCAGTGTGCCATAGAATTCAGGAATCTGGGGTGGAGGAAAGAGAGAGAGAGAGAGAGAGAGAGAGAGACTTACTGCAGAATTTAGGTCCAGAATTTAACAAGTCTAGTGTCTCCTGAGTAACATGGAGCTTTGCCTACCCTTCAACACTGTCTTCAACACCTGTACTGCAGGTGCAATGTATGTCATGCAGGTCCTGCCCCTGGGGATGGCTTCAGTAGCGGGCGGTGTCAAGATTGAGGAGATGAGCCTGCATCAGATATCGCATAATGGGTCTTTGTTTTCCATCCACTAATACACAGGCTATGGGAGTGGGGAACAAAGAAAAGTTTTACAACTACTGTTCTGCAAGTAGGTGTCCTCCCAGGATTTGCTGATGTTACCATAAGAACTACAAAGATAACATTGTCAGACAGGAATCAGCCTCATGCTAGATGATTCGGAACAACAATCTACCAAAGCAGAGTTTATTTCCTATGTATCAGGTAATCAGACAGGTTTTTTTGGGCCAGCAAAGGACTGAAGGCAGAGATGTGCAAAATGACTGAAATACAAAAATCAAACAACATATACCTGATTTGGGCTTTTCTTGTAACCTCACAATTTAGCATAGGTTTATGGAAAGACTTGCTAAGATTCATAAAACTTGCTAAGACTCATAAAACTTTCAAGTGAACGTGGTGCTGGCTTTTCACAAACCTGGTCTGATATAAGGTTTTGTTTTTTAAATCATGCAAAAAAACTCTACTTTCCTGTGGTTTTGACAAAAGATCAGGTGAAATCTGGTGGGTTTTTTACTAAGTTTCCTGTTGAGATTTTGATTTTTGTTCAAATCTGAAACTCAAAGTAAAACTGGGGGGGGGGGTGCAATTCTAGTTCCCCCAAAGCTTTTCAAATGACTGATGAGGAAACAAAAGTTTCTGCCGATCTTTTGGATGTTGTCAGAGGAAGATGTTTTTGCAGCCATGCCTAAAACAGAGTAAGAGCAGGTAAAGAGGGTACAGACTTCACCTAGCAAGGATGGAGACCAGCCAGTTAGTTTGATCGTATACCAAAAAAGATATCTTTGTGTTACTTTTGCCTTCATGAATGGATACACAAAAGCTTGTGGCAAGTTCCAGCTGATTCATCGTACCCTGAAGTAAAGCTATATATGAAGGAAAAAGAGCATTATACCACCAGTCAAATCAGAATAAATTCTATTTCATAGAAGTCTTAAGGAAAGTAAAAATTCTGCATTTCCCCACTTTGCACTGTAGCATAAAACAGTTTTTGCAGGAGAAAACCATCTTTATTAGCCTTAGCCTCCCAACAGAAACCCTGCACCAGACCTCCTAAATGCAGATGACACTACGCAAGACCTGCGTACAAGAAGTGGAAGGTTGGACATATGACCAGGGAAGAGTATAAAAATATTGCTCGGGCATGTAGGAATGAAATCAGGAGGGCCAAATCGCACCTGGAGCTGCAGTTAGCAAGAGATGTCAAGAGTAACAAGAAGGGTTTCTTCAGGTATGTTGGCAACAAGAAGAAAGCCAAGGAAAGTGTGGGCCCCTTAATGAATGAGGGAGGCAACCTAGTGACAGAGGATGTGGAAAAAGCTAATGTACTCAATCCTTTTTTTGCCTCTGTCTTCACTAACAAGGTCAGCTCCCAGACTGCTGCGCTGGGCATCACAGCATGGGGAGTAGATGGCCAGCCCTCTGTGGAGAAAGAGGTGGTTAGGGACTATTTAGAAAAGCTGGACGTGCACAAGTCCATGGGGCCGGACGAGTTGCATCCGAGAGTGCTAAAGGAATTGGCGGCTGTGATTGCAGAGCCATTGGCCATTATCTTTGAAAACTCGTGGCGAACGGGGGAAGTCCCAGATGACTGGAAAAAGGCTAATGTAGTGCCAATCTTTTAAAAAGGGAAGAAGGAGGATCCTGGGAACTACAGGCCAGTCAGCCTCACCTCAGTCCCTGGAAAAATCATGGAGCAGGTCCTCAAAGAATCAATCCTGAAGCACTTACATGAGAGGAAAGTGATCAGGAACAGTCAGCATGGATTCACCAAGGAAGGTCATGCCTGACTAATCTAATCACCTTCTATGATGAGATTACTGGTTCTGTGGATGAAGGGAAAGCAGTGGATGTATTGTTTCTTGACTTTAGCAAAGCTTTTGACACGGTCTCCCACAGTATTCTTGTCAGCAAGTTAAAGAAGTATGGGCTGGATGAATGCACTATAAGGTGGGTAGAAAGTTGGCTAGATTGTTGGGCTCAACGGGTAGTGATCAATGGCTCCATGTCTAGTTGGCAGCCGGTGTCAAGTGGAGTGCCTCAGGGGTCGGCCCTGGGGCCGGTTTTGTTCAATATCTTCATAAATGATCTGGAGGATGGTGTGGATTGCACTCTCAGCAAATTTGTGGATGATACTAAACTAGGAGGAGTGGTAGATATGCTGGAGGGCAGGGGTAGGATACAGAGGGACCTAGACAAATTGGAGGATTGGGCCTAAAGAAATCTGATGAGGTTCAATAAGGATAAGTGCAGGGTCCTGCACTTAGGATGGAAGAACCCAATGCACCGCAACAGACTAGGGACCGAACGGCTCGGCAGCAGTTCTGCAGAAAAGGACCTAGGGGTGACAGTGGACGAGAAGCTGGATATGAGTCAGCAGTGTGCCCTTGTTGCCAAGAAGGCCAATCGCATTTTGGGATGTATAAGTAGGGGCATAGCGAGCAGATCGAGGGACGTGATCGTCCCCCTCTATTCGGCATTGGTGAGGCCTCATCTGGAGTACTGTGTCCAGTTTTGGGCCCCACACTACAAGAAGGATGTGGAGAAATTGGAGAGAGTCCAGCGAAGGGCAACAAAAATGATTAGGGGTCTGGAACACATGACTTATGAGGAGAGGCTGAGGGAACTGGGATTGTTTAGTCTGCAGAAGAGAAGAATGAGGGGGGATTTGATAGCTGCTTTCAACTACCTCACAAAAGGTTCCAGAGAGGATGGTTCTAGACTATTCTCAGTGGTAGAAGAGGACAGGACAGGAGTAATGGTCTCAAGTTGCAGTGGGGGAGGTTTAGGTTGGATATTAGGAAAAACTTTTTCACTAGGAGGGTGGTGAAACACTGGAATGCGTTACCTAGGGAGGTGGTAGAATCTCCTTCCTTAGAAGTTTTTAAGGTCAGGCTTGACAAAGCCCTGGCTGGGATGATTTAATTGGGGATTGGTCCTGCTTTGAGCAGGGGGTTGGACTAGATGACCTCCTGAGGTCCCTTCCAACCCTGATATTCTATGATTCTACCTTCCACCAACAGTCCACCAACAGACCATAGATCTCAGCACCTTCCAGGACAATGTAAAGCCTGCTTCATTGCAGAAACCTCCTCATTATAACAGCCCTCTTGCATGGCCTGATATCAATATCCTGAAAATAAGCAAAAGCAACAGAGAAACACTTAGGGTTAGAGTGTGCTGCTACAGGACTGAAGGAGGTGCAGAGCTGCTACCCTGGGGGAATCTGGGAGGCATTGTGTCTCGGGGGGCACATTCCCTTAATGCTCCCCAGTCTGCAGGGATAGTGTGTACTCTGCACTATCCCTGGGTTGGTGCAGCCTAATTTCCCCCCGCCGTTTCCTCCCCACACACCTACCCTGCACCCCTAACCAGTTCTACTACCTAGTGCAGGGGCAGTAGGTTGGGTCCATGGCCTTGCTTCCTCCCCAGACTTCCCACAACCTCCTTTGAGTGATTTGCACCCTTGGGGTACTAGGAGAGGAGGGAGGAGCCCTGGGGACTAGGAGGGGATTCCATCAGCGTCTCTCCATTCTTGCATTGCATAAACAAGTCAAAGTCACTACTGGTTATATCTCACTGAGGCTGCAGGCAGCATTGGTGGTTTCTGAGTGAAGTACCACAACTTCCTTGTTTTGATGCCAATTTGCTGTGTGACCTTGGGCAGGTCATTTAATTCTTTGTGTTTCAATGTGGAAAATTGGCATAATAATTTGCCTACCTCACAGGGATCTTTCAGTTTGTCCAGGAATATGAGCCGCTCAGATGAAAGGCACTCTGGGTGTCACCCTGTGAAGTGCTGAGCATCCTCATCTCCCGCTGACAACTCAGCACCTCCCAGGAGAATTGTAGCACTTTGCAGGATCGATTACTAAAAGTACATCCTAAGCAAAGGCTGCTGTGGGATATCTCAGGGCAGAGGCCCCGACTTTCTAATATGCCGGGGGGATTCTCCCCCAGCTCTCCTCCTGGCCCCACCCCCCACTCCACCCCTTCCCCAAGGCCCCACCCCTGTCCTGGTTCTTCCCGCCACCGCTTCACCTCCTTCCCCCTCCCCATGAGTGCCTCCTGCACACCACGCAACAGCTGATCATGGCGTGTGGGAGGTGCTGGGGGGCACCGATCGAAGGGGTTGCTGGTGGGTGCTCAGCACCCACCGTTTTTTTCCCATGGGTGCTTCAGCCCTGGAGCATCTATGGAGACGGTGCTTATGCCTCAGGGAATATGAGAAATTTCCAAAACTGGCTAAGTGGGACTCAACACGGGATTAAATAGGCGGTCTTTAGAAAACTAAAATCTGTGTGTATGACCCCTACATGGCCTGGTCATCATGAGGGTTTTCTGCTTTCATTTCTCTTTATTAATCAGAGAAGGCAGCAATGTCTCTGCCAAGAGGGCAAAAATGTCACAATTTTTGTAATTGCAAAATTTCTCAAAAGGAGTGCAATTTTTTTTTTTTGCACATGTACATTTTTCAGGACATTTCCAAAATCCTACAAATTTTTGCTGAGAAAAAATGTGAAGCAAAACCCAGAAATGTTGCACAATTCTATTCAATAAGATAGTTCACTAATGGGAACAGGATCCTCTGTTATGCTCAGCTGCGTATCTTTTGATCACACAAGATGCTGGTAATTGTACATTTATGGCAAAAGCACATATTAGCTTTCGTATTTATGTAGCAGCTAGACTCGATTACCCTGTGACACTGTTCTATTAATATTATCTTTTGATTGAATCTGTGTTTAGTGTGTTACTGAGGCATTTGGATGGTTTTGCCTCCCTGGGTCTCAGTGCTACAGAATGATATTGTAAATAGCTCTAGAATAGAAAGTGTTGTTTATCTGAATGAGTTCTTTAGTGCCTATTTATAATAAATATACACCAAAAAGTGCCCATCCAATCCTAAGGTTTAGACATCTTTGCCAAAAATTAAGGCTACAATGGCAATTAAAAATATCTTCATTCTGAAAGATCCTACCAGTTTCAGAGATACTCTTTATGCTTATAATGGAGAATACCAGCTGGTAGATCATTCTGTTTTATGCTGTAGGGGCTCTGGCTATACCATCTCTGGTGATTATAGCTGGGGCAATATGGCATGGGTTGAGATGGGGCAGGACAGGTGGGGTTTTTCAGGAAGGTGGGTTCCAAGCCACTTGGGATTTATTTTTTTTTTTGGAAACCAACAGGCAGCCAGTGGAGATCATGGTGCAATGATGTCATATGCTCTTGGGACTCAACAGCAAAACTCCTACTGACTTCAATGGAGCAGGCCCAAGCCCTTGGTGAGATACATGGCTCAATAAATGAGATGTTGTATTCTGTACGAGCTTCATTTTCTAGCCCAATTTAAGTGTAGCCCTATGCAGAGCGCTTTGCAGTTACATAATCTTGAGGTGACAGAGATGCAGAGGACAGTAGAAAAGGTCCAAAAGAAACATTCCCATTCACTTGGCCAGGTGAAGATGGAATAAAGCCATCTGAGTTATTGTGGCTCTGTGATCCTTTAACAGCAGCTGGGGACCCAACACCATCCCTGATTGTAAATGGCAGCCACACACACTCAGTAAGAGGGACAGACATATTCCTTGCCATATCTGAAATCCTTAGCTGCTTCTGAGGATGTATCTTCCATCACGATATTAACATCACTGAGCGCTATCAGTCATGGAGCCCTCAATGCCACTGTGGTGAGGAACTTCATCAGCTCCCACAGGGATGTTGCAACGCAGCAGGGTGATCTGCACTCTAGCTTCCCAGTTTAGCTCCAGTCTGGGACTTGCATACAAGTTGAACAGTCTGTATTGGTTCCAGTTTTGCCCATAACACCTCTCCCTTAGCCTTGTGCAGCACTGAGTACATAACACTGAGGCATAACTACACCAAAACCAACCCAGGAGCATCTTCCAGCCAGGTTTCAGTAACACATACACAACTGGGGGCCTCATCCCTAATTAAATTGTGGACAGCTGACACCTTACTATACACTGATGTTGCATTTAACAGCTTGCAGCACAGACTGGGACCTTTGTCCGCCATCAGCCTGGCCTTTTGAGAGTTATAGGCACAACCAAGTGTACCAGGATTAAACACAGCAGGTTTGTGCGCTCAAATTTAGATCATTATAAAGGCTTCAGCACTATGTTATTCTGACAATTTCCTGTACATGGCCCTGGCAAATGCTGACTTCTCATATATTTGCTGCAGACCTTTTGGGAAGTAATGGGTAAATCCGGAGCATCCAAGACATTGTGGGCTCTAGCTGAAGAGCCCCACCTTTCTGTTAGGGTATAGCTCTGTGGTCTTCACAAACTGAAACAAACAAAAATGGTTTCACAAACCTCTGGGATATGCTCACTGACATGTGTCTAACATCCGACTTCAGGAGATGTGTGTGGACACATGTGGTGTGGGAATGCAACCAAGAGGAGACAAACAAAGGTTAAGGTACAAATCAGTAACTGCATGGAATTAACATGGATGTACTCACCCACCAGGATACTGATGTGACAGAGTGCCTGAAGTTATCCTACCTTGACAATGTCCACTTATCCAAGACTAAATATGACATTTTTAACGTAGATTTGTGAATTTCTGCAGGGGCTTTGATTTAGTTCTTGACATGCTGCAGGGAAGCATAACTAAGTGAAGAATTACTGGTCACGTCATGCTTGTTTTATCTCCTTTTTAGGGCATTTCACATGCACTCCTCCTTTTACACCTTCTTACATAGGGGGAAGATTTTCTGCTCAATAGGCAGGGATGATGGAAGCTGATAGCACTAATGCCGCATGGCTAATTACACTTGGCGATCTTATTACCACACAAATGCAATGGGAAGATAAGCTGGGAAAAGAAGGCTGGCATCTAACTGAGGGATAACAGGGGATAACACAGCTCCCCTTGTTAAACTAAATTTGTTAATCTATTACATATGAGAAAAGGACAAATGGGAAGGAGAACTCCTCCTTGTTAAATGTTTACCAAGTGTTTGGCCTATTCAAACCCTGGGGAGAGGTAAACGCATTAGCCACTTAAAGGCTGGAGCATTTGGTCTTCTCAGCTGGAATTTA
The DNA here is from genome assembly GCF_965152235.1 of Eretmochelys imbricata. Classification (NCBI taxonomy): domain Eukaryota; kingdom Metazoa; phylum Chordata; order Testudines; family Cheloniidae; genus Eretmochelys; species Eretmochelys imbricata. The sequence goes on from NC_135574.1 coordinate 194,598,399, forward strand.
TCCTTGATTTGAGTGGAACATTTTCCTGACTTGGAAAGGTTAGCAGTCTTTGTCTGTGTGTGTGATTTGTTATAATGGACCATGATTATTCTTGGATTATTATAATAGTGCATTGGCACGGTTATAGTTAAAGTTTTGGCAGAGTTTGCATTATAAGCTGCTATTTTACAACTCAGCTGTAAAAGTTTACTTTGGTTTGAAACTTGATATACAAGATCTTAATCCAGGAGTAATTTTTTTTTAACCCAAAATGGCTAAAAAAGGTGTGCAGGCAAATTTTTAAGTTACGTGAGTATTAAATACAAATTGAAATGTGCTGGTCAAAGACACTTGATGTTATTTGCTGTCCTCCCAAATGGCTTTGAGTTCAGTCAAAATATTTTGAAACCACTTAGTCTATCATCTGGTTTTCTGACTTACTAATGTGAAGGAAAATTTTCAAAGGTGAAAAAGCTGAGATATTACACACTGAAAAGTGGCTGGTGTGGGACTTTTTAAACAGGTATTTATATTAAGTATGCATATATCGATATACTTTGTTTTCTTCTGCATACATAATCATGTCTATCAGGTCAATAACTTGTTTCAGTTAAACATATGCATTGATCAGTGCAATACATCAGGCATACTGGGCCAGAAGTTGTCCTGCTGTAGTCCCATTGACGGCCATTGAGTAACACTAGGATGAACCGTGGTCCATTATCATTATTTATATTTAGGGCCCTACCAAATTCACGGTCCATTTTGGTCAATTTCATGGTCCTAGGATTTTAAAAATAGTAAATTTCATGATTTCAAACATATAAATCTGAAATTTCATGGTGTTGTAACTGTAGGGGTCCTGACCCAAAATGCGGTTGTGGGGGGTGGGGTCACAAGTTTATTGTATTGGGGTCGTGGTATTGTCACCTTTACTTCTGTGCTGCTGTGTCATGAACCAGGAGATCTGCTCTCCCCTGTGAAATCTGGTCTTTTTTGTACTTTTACCCTCTACTATACAGATTTCACAGGGAGACCAGCGTTTCTCAAACTGAGGTTCCCGACCCAAAAGGGGGTTGCAGGGGAGTCACAAGGTTATTGTAGGGGGCCGTGGTATTGCCAACCTTACTTCTGCACTGCCTTCAGAGGTGGGTGGCTGAAGAGCGGTGGCTGCTGGCCGGGAGCCCAGCTCTGAAGGCAGAGCCGCCCCCAGCAGCAGCGCAGAAGTAAGACTGGCATGGGATGGTATTGCCACCCTTACTTCTGTGCTGCTGCTGGCAGGGTGCTGCCTTCAGAGCTGGGTGCCCGTCCAGCAGCTGCTGCTCTCCGGCCACCCAGCTCTGAAGGCAGTGCAGAAGTAAGGTTGGCAATACCACGGCCCCCTACAATAACCTTGTGACTCCCCTGCAACCCCCTTTTGGGTCGGGAACCTCAGTTTGAGAAACGCTGGTCTCCCCTGTGAAATTGTATAGTAGAGGGTAAAAGTACAAAAAAGACCAGATTTCACAGGGGAGAGCAGATCTCCTGGTTCGTGACACATTTTTCATGGCCGTGAATTTGGTAGGGCCCTATTTATATTATACATAGAGCAGTTCTTCCTCCAGTACGTGGGCTTTGCTCCTTCTCCCCTACTCTTAAAGGAGCAGTAGCTCAGCAGCCACTCTGCTCCTCTCTTCCTGCAAAAAAGCAGTGATTCCAGATACTCTATGCCCTTCCCTTCCCCTCCTGAAAACCAGCCAGCAGTGCCTGGCCCACCCCTTCCCATCCCACCATGTGCTTCCTGCCTCCCTTTCCCATCCAGAAAGGGCATAACTGCATTCTTGTGGGCATCCTTCCCAATCTTCTTCCCTCTGCCACTGCAGGTTTTGCACCTATGTGCCCCCAAGCCCTGGATAAAGAATTGGTTACACACTGATTCAGCAGGACGAGTGCCAAATACTGGTTCATTAACACTTCCTGAAGCATCCTGTGTTTTTTTTTCTTGGGCATTTCCCATCCCGGCACTGACCAGGTCAAACTGCCCCTACCCTGTGAGGTCACAGCTCCTATTTAATTGGTATTGCTCTGGTATGCATGCATGTCCCACAGATGCTTCCAACATATTTTGTCATATGCTATGTTTGACCATTCTGATATAATCAAGCTTAGCCCCTGATATTTCCCTGTGGTCACTGTTAGATTTGGAGACAGATTTCTGTAACTCAGAGGCTGCATTGCTAGATTTGGTTAAGAGCTACGAGAAGCTTGTACAGGGAGGTACTGAGATATCTCTGCTGCCAGTGTATCAGGAGCTGTTTGGTAAATGATGTCTTTTTAATGGTGATCACCCATCTGGCTGAAGTCCAGTAGAAATTCTTCCTCTAGCAATAAGAGTAGATCCTAGTATCTAAGGCCCTGTCTACAGGGGCAAGTTTCTGAGCACTAAAGCAGCTTTGAGCACTGTAACTCCCGAGGTCTACACACTGCCAAGCAAGAAACTGCGCAGTTGCGGTGCTATAAAAAAACCACCCCGACGAGAGGCATAGAGCTTCCTGAGCTGGGGCTACAGCGCTGCGGTAACAGTGTAGGCACCGTGGCGATTACAGTGCTGTGATTGGCCTCCGGGAGGTGTCCCACAATGCCCATTCTCACCTCTCTGGCCATCGGTTTGAACTCTACTGCCCTGCCCCCAGGTGACCAACCGACAGCCCCACCCCGTACATTCCTTTGCAAATTTGAAAGTCCCCTTCCCGGTTGCTCGGTGATGCATGCAGTGATCTCAGCGCATCCTTCCGGGTGGCCATGCCTGCACCACACACCAGGCGATCCCTTGCTTGGAGCAATGCCGAGCTGCTGGACCTCATCGGCATTTGGGGAGAGGAGGCAGTGCCGTCACAGATGCGCTCCAGCCATCGGAATTATGATACCTACGGACACATTTCAAGATGCATGATAGAAAGGGTCCATGACCGGGACACATTGCAGTGCAGGGTCAAAGTGAAGGAGCTGCGGAACGCCTACCACAAGGTGCAGGAGGCAAACCGCCGCTCCGGTGCTGCACCCACGAGCTTCCAGTTCTATAAAGAGCTGGACGTGATACTCGGTGATGACTGCACCTCCACTGCGAAGGCCCCTGTGGATACTTAGTTGGCTCACATGCCAGTCAAGAGTGGATGACTCGGAAGTCAGAGATGCATGCAGTCAGGAGCTCTTTTCTATCCCAGAGGAGCCTTGTCAGTCACAGCTGTTGGATCTTGGCGAAGTGCAAACAGGAGAGGAGGCCCCAGCAAGTGGATCTGATTTTGGGAACTGATGAAGTGAGTTGTTGGGGGTTGCAGAAAGCAGGCTTGTCTCCCACCACATACCGAGTCTGAGCAGCGGAACAGACTGTTGATAGACTCCCTCACTTCACGGGAATCTCCCTCAGAGATCTCCAGGAAACTCTTGTGGAGATACTGGGCAATCTGCTGCCACAGATTCCTCAGCAGAGCTGCTTTGTTTCTTGCCCCATTAACGGTAACTTTCCCACACCACTTTGCCTTGATGGGACTGGGGGGACGGGACCATTGCTGCACACAGGCTAGCCATATAGGCACCAGGGCGGAAGCCGCAGGCTTGGAAAAGACCCTCCCTTGATTCCCTGCTCACCCTCAGCAGCGAGATATCTTCCATAATGATCACCTCCTGTGGAAAGTGTGGGGACAGGAATGATTATCAGCCCCCCCCCCCCCCACAGTCTTGGCTCTCCCCAAGTGCCACATGCCAAGTGTACAGCTGGGTCCGGGAAGAGTGATTTACCCTGCCCCTGTGGCTACTCACCATTTTGGGGTCTTGTGGCTCATGTGTGCTTGCCTGGGGTCAGCCAGTTAGTGACAGGTGTGTGAATACTGACTGTGCTTTAAAGCATTGAATCACTGTTGTCTGTGTTGCAAATAATACTGCTTCTGTAAAATGTTGCATTTAAACTTCACAGAGATGACCTTGGAAGGCCAGCCTCCTTATCAGTGGCAGAATGGCTGCGCAGAATTTGAAAGCGTCCAAGAAGAACCAAGGAGGACTTTCTGTGTGAGGTTCTGATGCACTCCACCGCTGAGAAAAAGGAATTGAAGGAGTTGCAGGACAGCGAGAAAAAGGACCGAAAGGAGAACGCGGCACACCAGAAAGAAGTCACGGAGCGGCTCCTAACAGTTATGAAGTGCCAAGTGGACATGCTCCAGGCAATACTAGCTCTTCAAATCGAGCAGCTCGGTGCCCGCCCTCCCCTGCAGCCGCTGTCGCAAAACTCTTTCCCATGCACCCCACACACACTGCCAGCACACTCTTATCAACCTCCTGGCTCCACTCTCTACCCAGAGCATTCCACTCCTCCCTCCTCACAGTCGAGCACTATGGAATCCCCCTACCCTCTGCACTCAACACCCATCCCTCAGCAGTTTCACCCTGCTGAAGTACAGCACCGGGTGCATCGTATTCCAAAGCAGAAGGTTGGGTATGATTCCTGGACATACACAAATCTGTAGCTGTCCCTCCTCCGCTTGAGAACTTCTCTTCCCCCATACCTCCTCCCCCCTCCCTGCTGATGAAATTTTTCATTTGACTCTCTCCTCCAGTTGTTGTCTTTTTAATAAAAGAATCGTGTTTGTTTGGAAGCAATCTTTATTCTATTAAGTGAAAGCAAAAATAGCACTGCAAAGCAACATACAATAATGTTAAGGCCCCTTCTTGCATCATCTGCACCAATCACCTCTAGCATTACAAGCCCTGCAATCCTGAGCATAGCAACAAATATTAGTGGCTTTCAGCTTCAAATTGCTGCCTCAAGTCATCCCTGATCCTTATGGCCCCGTGCTGTGCCCCTCTAATAGCCCTGGTCTCTGGCTGTTCAAACTCAGCCTCCAGGCGCTGAGCCTCTGCGGTCCAGCCCTAAGTGAAGCTTTCACCCTTCCTTTCACAAATATTATGGAGCGTACAGCACGCGGCTATAAGAATAGGAATATTGTCATTGGCCATGTCCAGATTCCCATAGAGGCAGCGCCAGCGGGCTTTTAAATAGCCAAATGCACACTCCACAATCATTCTGCACTTGCTCAGCCTGTTGTTGAACCACTCCTTGCTGCTGTCAAGTTGCCCTGTGTATGGCTTCATGAGCCACAGCATTAAGGGGTAGGCGGGGTCTCCCAGGATCACAAGGGGCATTTCGACTTCCCTATGGTAATCTTCTGGTCCAGGAAGAAAGTCCCTGCTTGCAGCTTCCTGAACAGGCCAGTGTTCTGAAAGATGCGTGCGTCATGCACCTTTCCAGACCAGCCTGCATTAAAGTCTGTAAAACGCCCACAGTGGATCCACAAGCGCCTGGAGAACCATTGAGAAATGCTTCTTGCGATTAATGTGTTTGGTGGCTAGGTGGTCTGGTGCCAGAAATGGAATGTGCGTGCCATCTATTGCCCCTCTGCAGTTAGGGAAGCCCATTTGTGTGAAGCCATCCACAATGTCATGCACGTTGCTCAGAGTCACGGTCTTTTGGAGCAGGATGCGAGTAATGGCCCTGCACACTTCCATCAACACGACTCCAACGGTCAACTTTCCCACTCCGAACTGTTTAGTGACCGATCGGTAGCAGTCTGGAATAGCCAGATTCCACAGTGCTATCACTACGTGCTTCTCCAGTGACAGGGCAGCTCTCATTCTTGTGTCCTTGCATCGCAGGGCTGGGGCAAGCTCATCAGACAGTCCCATGAATGTGCCTTTTCTCATGTGAAAGTTCTGCAGCCACTGCTCGTCATCCCAGACATGCATCACGATTCGATCCCACCACTCAGTGCTTGTTTCCCGAGCCCAAAAGCGGTGTTCCACTGTGGTCAGCACCTCCATGAATGCCACAAGCAATCTTGTGTCATAGCTACTATGCATGGCAAGATCAATGTTGCACTGCTCTTGCTTTGTAGTTTCAAGAATAACTCCACTGCCACTCGTGATGTGTTGGTCAGAGCGAGCAGCATACTGGTCAGCAGCTTGGGATCCATTCCTGCAGCCCCAAAGAGGCAACCTGCAGTACACAAACCATTGAAAGATGGCGCCAAATGCAGACGGAAGCACAGGGATTGATGGGATGCAAAGCAATGCATCACGGTGCATTGGGACAGGACCCAGGATGCCCCACGACCCCTTCTGCCTTCCCACAAATCTTAGAAGCAAAAGAGAAAGAGGTGCTCTGTGGCATAGCTGCCCAGAGTGCGCCACTCTGTATAGCGCTGCAAGTGCCGCAAGTGTGAACACGCTATTGTGCAGGCAGCTGACAGTGTGAACACACAACAGCAGTTTCCCTTCTGTGCTCTCTGAGCGGCGCTGGAACTGCCAGTGCTGTAACTTTGCAAGTGTAGACGTGCCCTAATTCTTCTGATTCATGCTTCTGTCTAAGGAAAGAGGGTTTTGTGCCTCTGGGAGACACCGGCATATGTATACAAACAAGGGACTGTTTAAGTGTTAGTAAAGCTGAGACACAATTTCAAAGTTAAGGCTAATGTGCTATACACTTAATTCACGGTTATCAGTTTTTGTAGCAGTAAAAAGGCATTAAGGGCAGAGTATAACCTTTACCAAGGAGTTTCCTGAATTTTTTTCTTGTTTAGTTTGTGTCTCTACTTGTAACATCGTCAGCTATATTTATTTCTGATGTATTAAAATATTATGCCATTAGTTCTAAGTTTCTTGCCAATGTCAGTGTGATGCTGGTTTAATTAAACTGGGAAGCAGAGAAGGAATGGGAACTGGATTTAGATAATGAAAAGCAATATATCTGCCATCTTTGGAGAAACACTCACACAATAATAATGCTGATACTTTGCACTGAGCATCTCAAAGCATTTTACAAAGAGGGTTACATATAAATTACCAAGAAATTATCAGGAAACAAAACTTACCACAGGGAAATAACACTGTATCTGTATTTGTCCTAGTATTAAAAACATGCGTCTCGCATTAGTTCAGTAAGATTCACTGATACCATACAACTCAATACTTGTGCCTCCAAGGAGCTGATTCCCCTCAGCTTCCTTGCGAAGTCAAAGGGAGTTGAGGACACTCTGTAGATTACAGGATTGAGTCTCTAGAAAACATCGAATCATTCTGGACTCAAACCTGCTTCTAGTGATGTCAATGAAAAAAATCTTCCATTTATCCAATGTGAGTGGGATCAGTCCCTGTCTGGCATATTCTCCACTGTGGTATATTGGGTTTATGCTAATATAACTCTGTTGACTTCAAAACAGGTGTAATGGAATGGAGAAGTATGAATGAAGATAGTATCACAAAAAAAGCCAGGTAGACCTTGTGTATCTTTTCTGGGATTCCACAGAAAAGCAGTCAACCCTTCTCCTCGAGGTTTATATAAAAAAAAAAATTTGACAAACACAGAAACTCAAACAAACTAGCAGAGAGAGGCACAAGTACAAACAAGCCCCACAGCACTCCTACATATCCCTCAAGAGTGCTAAACCTAATGCCAACTTTACTCTTTTACTGCCCTTTGGAAATCAAAAAATACCCAATAATTTCATTCAATTTCTGTTGTATTTAAAGCCCCATCTTTTCCCAACTGTTTGCATATTATGGTGACTAATGGTAAAGCTCATTCATTTATTCAATATACAAGCATAAATAGAAAGTCCAAACATAGATGTTTATAGATATGTAATGTTAGGCTAGCTCAAACAATTAAAATGCAATGCTAGAACAATCAATATTAATTATTTTCTTCCATCACCATCCTTATATGGGGATATGAGGGCATGATGGGAGAAAATATGGGTAAATTAGGATAAATTTCACCAACAGATGGTGATAATTTCTACATTTATTAAAATATTTTCCACATAACTGTTATGTCTGAAGACATTTTTGCACATATATTAAACATGTGACTATATACAATATATTGCTAAATATTTGACCATTGCTAATGCTGCAATATGTTGAATACATTTACATAACTGTCAAATATTTTACTCTTTTAAGTAATGTATTTTACAAAGCATAACATAATACTGTGAAGGTATTTCTGAGAGGCAGAGAAAGATTGTATGTTCAGTTACTAACATGCAACCCCACTGACTTCACTGATTTGAGGATCCTGGGCCAGATCTTGACTCAGTCCATGGGTCAAGTAAGAAAACAACACAGTTAGGAAAAAATATCTGTATGGGGCCAGATCCTCAGCTTGTGTTAATTAGTGCAGGTCCACTGATGGAGCTACACCCATTTTTGCCATCTGAGGATCTGGCCCATGATTTTTAACATGTGTCCCTATGATATACAGATTTAATAGGAAATATAGGAAAACAGTAATACGATATAAAGTGGCTGAGTCAAAGTTGCTGAGGGACCCCTCATTTTTGCTTTTTGTGAATTTTATTTGTATTTTAACTGGACAGCCTTAACATCAAATTAGCATCGTTTTTTGCATCTAAAGTCATATTACACACACACACACATGCATGGACACACGTGCACACATACAACATTAAAAGAACATTAAGATTGCAAAGTTAAGCACTCAGAAGTCAGGATAGGCCAGAATTTGGTTTGTCTGTGCAACCTTAATGCAGCCCCCTTGCGCGTATGCATTACAATACCGTCATTAATTATATGACCATATACTATTTTTTCCACAGCGTCTCTGCCTCATTTAGTGCACAAGGTGGACAGTGCTTATTTAATATGAAACTATTGAATATTTTGTTTTCTCCTTCTTGTTCAACGTGTGTCCTTGTCTTATTTACTGCCACTGTTCAAACTCCGCTCTGATGGCAGAATTATTAATTTCCTTGTGCGGTTTTCTCTGGGGTTCATCGCAAACATGAATTCATTTATTTTCACAACATCCCTGTGGCATGAGGGGATGCTCTTATCACCATTTTACACAAGAGGCACAGAGAGATTAAGGTCAAAAGCATCCACTAATTTGGGGTGCCCAATTTGAGACATGTAGGATTTGATTGTTCGGAATACTCAGCATTCTAAAGCACTTTCTGTATTCAAAACACAGCTCCTGATGACTTCAGCTGCAGAGGTGAGCACTCAGCAAATCAGATCCTACAGTCTCAAGTTGGGTACCCAGAATGTGAGGAACACACAATTAGTGACCACATGTGAAAAGCTGGGCTCAAGTGACTTGCCAGGCATCACATAGAAACTCTGTGGCACAGTCAGGGATAGAATCCAATTTTCCAGGACACCATTCAACTGCCTTAAACATGAGACCATCCTTCGTCTTCCTGCCATCCCCTGCCCCATTCACAAAACACCTTCCAAATTCTGCAACAAATGAAGCCAAGTCTTATAGACAACAGCCTCATTCTCTACACAGCCCTGAATAGGTCCATCCTGGTAACCTTACCTCTGACATTTCTTAATTTTTGAGTGCTTGACTTTGCAACCTTAGTAGTGGTCTTTTAACATGTGTGTGTGTGTATGTGTATGTGTGTGTGTGTGTGTAGTAAGTGATAGCAGTAGTAGGTTGTATCCTTTATGTGGTCCAGCACTAGTGGGACATTTTGTGAGTGGGTTTCACAGATATTTGCAGACAGCAGAGGAATGGTGAAGCTCAGGGATCTGGGTTTCCATTCCAGTCTCTGAAGGAGAGTGTTTTCTAGTTGGCAAAGACTCTGCTGGTCATCTCCTCCCACCCCACCCCCCAAGCTTCAGGCACATCTCTGACACAAATGGCACCCCCCATACATACATACACCAAATTTCATGTCTCTGCTCCAAAGCATGAGTTGCTAGAGATTTTCAAAGAAAAACAATTTTTTCCCTGGCCTCCTTCTCTGAAATGGCTGAACAATGTTGACTGAAATTCTCCAGTAAAATGAATCCCAGTGCAGCCACCCAGCATGAAAAATTTCTATCCAAACTGATCAAGTTTGGGAAAGTTATTAATAACTGAAAACAGATTCTTAAAATAGGAAGTGGTGGGGAACCTTAGTAATTGGTGGTGCTGCTGGCGCACTTATAATTCTGCTCAGTACAAAGAAAGGGAGATGCTCTTTGCAAAGACTTCTCCATCCTTAGGCCCTCATGGTCTGGATTTTTAATCTACAAGGCACACTCCAAAGCCCATCTTTTCTCTCGGGCATTTACAGCCTAATTCAAAACCCATGAAAGTCAATGGAAAGACTCTCGTTGACTCCAAGGGTTCATATGGCTGGGTGGGGTGCTTAGTTTTTTTGTGGGAGAGACTTTTAATTAGAAATTAGTCGCTAGAAATGTGGGACTGATACATTCAGCATTTAATAATGGCTTGTTTCAAAAATTGGGAGCCCTGGATGGGTGCCAGAAACATTGAATACAGAAATAAATAAAATATAGTACTTTTTTTTTTGTCCATTGAGGATATAAGCAAAGAAAGACAGACTCTCTGAAGGATTTAAGGAAGAAAACAGATGTAGGAACTTTTACAGGGATTCATTTAGATTCACCAGGAAGATTGGTCAAGTGCTTAAAAAAAACACTCTCAAGATAAATAAACTTCTTGTTTGTAGGAACGAGTGTGTGTGTGTCTGTGTGTGAGAGTGAGAGAGAGAAATATTCCAGTGAGAAAATAACTCTAATTTCGAGCCAACCAACTAGAGATATCAGAGGTTTCATCCCAGTCCTCGTCTTCTCTAGGGGCCCCACAGGTCTGCCTGCACCTGTCCAAGGGTTCTGCTATGTCCCACATCACAGTCTGCACATCTCATCAATTTCTCATTACCACTGGAAGTACCAACTTCTGTCAGCTTCACTTGTTAGTTGGTTTCACAGAACTTAGCTCCTCTGGCAGTTGCCGCTGACAATGAACCAGAGAACTGCTGTACCAGGACCACCCTTTCGTCTCCCATTTTTCTCTGTATTAGAAGATGAAGTGTAGCTAGATTTGTTCTGCACTCGATTGTTAAAGCCTGATGGGATCCCATTCACTCAGCTGATTGTGCCCCAGGGAGATGCAGGAAATACCCCAAATTGGATTTTCACTTCTGAATTGACATTCTGAACCATTCCAGGTAGTCTGTGATTCAGCCACCACTATAATGTGTTGTTCAGTACAGGAGAATCTCAAACAGAATTACATTATTCAGCAAAGTACATCAACAGAAGGGAAATTAGACAAATGATTACTTATTGTGCCTGGCAGAAAGCTTTGCATATGGCAGCAAGGTCAAGTTAGCAGCTTTCTGTCCTTAAGTACTAGCTGGAGGAAAATATGTGCACGTGACTAGCAGAGACAGCCTTGGATTTACACACTAGATCCAAACACTTGGCTCAAGCTTTGGGGAAGTCTGGTTCCAGATCTAAATGCCATGGTTCAGGCCAAGCTCTATGATATGGATCTGAAATGAAACAGGAACTCCTATAGAGCTCTGGGAAAGTTCAGATCCAGACCCTCTATGTGTACACAGGAGGTAGGGAGGGAGAAGAGCTGGGATTGGGATGCACGCCATCTGCTTCCAACACCCAGCAAGAACTCCCCTAAAGAGGAAATACAGTCACAGGCGATGTTACCTTTTCTGCACCCCCCTCTCTGTGTACAGTAAAGCTTCCCCACTTCTCCCTCAACCCTGCCACAGGCCCTTGCAAGGCACACAATAATTAGGTTCTTTCTCTGAAGAGACATTTTTGGCTATGCCATCCAAAAATGAAGTCTTTCACCTTGGGCCCAATCCTGCCAGGTACTAAAGGCTTCCTGAGCGGTGCTGAATGCCCTCAGCTGAAATCAGTGGGAGCCAAAGTTTGCTCAGTACTTTGCAGGATTGGGTGCTATGCTGAGAAAACAACAAGAAGCCCAGATTCATCAGTCTCATTTTACAGGCAAAACTTTTCAGATTATTCTACTTTTAACTCCAACATGGAGAGCCCTTTCTTTTTAAGATACTGTCTCAATGGAAGAGAGAGTTGTGTTAAGCTTCTCTACGTGAATTCCTATGCAGACAACAACAAAAAGAATAAAAAAGAAAAGAAAAAGAGGGCAGTAAAAGGAATGGTAATTATTTCCCCTAGAGAACAATAATTTTGCATTACATTTCAAAACCAGCATGATTTAGCAAATTAAACTGAGAGCCAAAGATATTAAATACAGTTCCCTTCTTTGAAACCAGTGGCATCAACATTTATTTCCAATATCCCTTTAAATACTTGTATTTTGAAAAGCACAAATGCAGAGCTCTTGACAAGACTCCTGGTTTGCGTTTTTGAGTAGTAAGAAGCTAAAATTGACAAGAGAAACATTTTTCTCACTGGAAAATTGCAATTACCATTTATCTTTCTGACACATTTAGAACTCACTACAGCTGTTAATTGATAGACCCTTAATATAAGCAACATTAATAACAGTATCCTGTTCAAAACAGCAGCATGTTTAGTGTCAGTATTCAGACTTTGGTTATTTCATTATGAAATCACATTTTTTAGATCTCCTTCTAAAGCCCTGTGGATTCCTTCTGTTTAATGTTATAAGTATCTTTCTAAAGATGCTAAGTCCTAAAAAGGCTAAAAAAATAAAAGCACATCCTCCCTTAAGAAAAATTTACCAATCTTCTGCAAACACAGAGATTGTCATTAAGCCACTATTTCTTAATATGTAGTTGTAAATAACTGCCTTGTGACTGAAATGTATTTTCTTTGTCTCTGAAATGAATGTCTAAAGCTCTCCACAAGATTCTGTTTCACTGTATATTGGTCCTCCTATCATTGGTACGATGAATGCCACCTCAGCGATGTTGATGCACATACACTCTGAAGGTTTAAATTGTCTTTTCAACATGAACATTAAATATAACCTTTTAACTTTTTCTTTTTTGCTCGTTTTATTTTATTTTTTCAGAACCTGTCATTTTATGGGTGTTAAGTCACCTTCAAAGAATTTCCAAGTCTTCTGAAGTATGGAACAGTACTTAACAGTTACAGGTAATGTGCATAATTTTTGAAAGCACAAGGAGAAATAGCTATCTATGACCATGATCCCAAGCTTAGCCACTAACTCCTAGACTGAAAATGTACTCTGCTGAAGTCACTGTTACAAATGTTCTTTTGTTAAGCTCCATAACATTACATAGCTTTGGATATGAATGACAGGGTTTTTTTTTTTATAACTTACACATGTTCCAGTTTTACAGGAGGATTCTTCTACAGTAGAACTGGGAGAACGGAATCCCTTTTGTATCTGGGTTTTGGTTTATACCAACAATTTCTAAAATCTTGCTTTTGGCAGACAACTGACGTCTCTTCACAACCTATTTCTTAGTTATAAATCTGATTTGAGATTAACCTGCGGCTGTTAAATGAGAAGCTTTCTTTTACTTGTTATGAGTTTTCAGTTTATTCTGTGATAATCTTTATGTGTCAAAAGGAAAACAATGCCAGGCAATCAGAAACAAAATGTTCCAAAGTACTCAGTTGAATAGCTCCCTTTATGTGCTCTTGATTAATCAAATCTTTAGTATAACTCTAGCTCTCTCAAACTTGCTTAAAATATATATATGTGGCAGAGGGTGGTACTGCCAAACCACCAGAATAAAATTATTTCCCCAGCATATAAAAATAATTATATTCTATAAAGTTCAGACTGTAGAAGTTCTGAATAATTAAAACATTTTCTACACCTTGCTAGTGTTCCCAAAGTTAAATATTTTTTCTGTGCTACTATAGATAGTATAATTAAGAGGAAAGCAAGTGAGTTTACTCTTTGAAAAGTCCTGAAAAAACCAAGTAGTTTATTTGCGCCTGCAAATCCTTTCAGGTCTAAGGAACCAGCAAGATGATAATTTTTTACTGAAAACAGGAAGTTTGGCAAAAATGCAAAAGGATAGCTAAACTTTGGCTAGACAACCCAAAACATTGTGTTCTATTCAGAAAGTATTTCCAACAACAAAAAAGAGCAGCGTGCCTCAAATTCGTAGAAAGCTAAAGGAACAATAAAGGCATCTGGCAACATTAATTTACTGCCAAACTTGTGGTTGTGTTTTGCTGGCTTATGAACTGGTTTGCCAGTTTTCAATGATTTATACCAAGCACAGCTTTAATCCCACATTTATAAAACCTCAAATGTTTTGAAGACTAAAAAGCCTCAAGGAGTGTTTTCATTTTCTTTTCATCTGACCTGTATGGAGTAAATAGAAAAAAAAAATGCATTGGGGAGTTTAAGGTCATTCCACAATGTATGGGCCTCAAACATAGTGACTCAGGTAGGCTTTGCTGTGGGGAAGCTCACACCCTGGCTAAACTAACGCCGGTTCCGATCACCTGGGTTAACTATGCAGTGTAGACGCAGCCTGAGAAACAGGAGTTTGATTAGGTTTCTTTCTTTATAAAAACAATAATACTTTTTATCCAGAGATCTCAAAGCACTTTACAAAGGAGGTCAGTATCATTATCCCTATTGTAATGATGGGGAAACTGAGACACAGGGATGTGAAGTAATTTGCCCAAGGTCACCCAGCAGACTGGTGGCAGAGACAGAAATAGAAGCCAGGTCTTCTGAGTCCCGGTCTAGTGCTCTAATCACTAGGCCCATCCTGTCTCCTTTAATGTAGGCCTTATTCTCGCTGTGCAACAGTTTGTATTTCTGTTAAGCCAGTATCAAAATAATTAACTACCTCACAGCAATGTGGTGAGCTTTAGTTATGATCTTAAAATACTCTGAGATCCTTGGATTAAAAGTGCTATATAAATGCAAAGTATTTTTATTATTCAGCAGATATTGCAAAAATTACCACAGTTTGTATTTGTTTTTCGATATTTGTGGGATTTATGTTGTTTTAACACTTGAACAGCTTTTGGTAATGACACCATCTGTTAATGTTCACCCCCTCACTAAATTAAAACAAGTAGCAGAATTGCTAGGAGGCAGTTCTCTCGATACTATATCAGCAAATGCATGTGGGCACTAGGTCAAATTCAGATGCATTATGGGAGGTGGAGAAAGAGTCTGAACGGGTGTAACTTCCATACAGAGGAGCAGAAGGAATGTGTAAGGATGTGCACATTAAATTAGAATGAGGGCTACTTTAATTTACACCCTTTTTATACCATCTTGCCAGTTGCTTTTCTTACTCTTCTCCTCTGGCCCTTCAGTATGTGAATTTCATCACCTCAGACTCCCTTAAGATCAGTGACCAATTCCAAGGTAAGGTGTACGGAGAGTGCTACAAGTTATATGTTAGTAACTGGGTACTAGTCTAGGGGGAATCCAAAAGCCCTGATGCTGCAATGGGCTTTACATTGGCAAACCCCTGAACCTTCACTGGGCCCCAGAAAATTAATGGGTTTCTGTGTGGAACGAGGGCTCCACAGGCAAGGAGGCCCCTTGACATCAGTGGGTCCATCCATGCAGAACTCATTGCACAATCACAGCCCAAGTCTGTATAAATTACGTTGTCTCTTGGTGCCTCACTTAGATCCCTCTCGATTTACTCAGAATCACGTCGTCTCACCTTTGTCTCACTTTCAGTCCTGTCTTAGATCAAAGCCCACACATTAAGGGCTGGAGCCACAAAGGGACTAAGGTGTCTAACTGCCACGTTAGGTCCCCAAGTTGAACCTTTAGACACTACTGAGATGCTCAGCACCCTCACTCAGCTGCAGCCTTAACCTTTGGATGCCTAAATTCCCCAAGCGCCTAAATTTCTGTCGCTGGGCATGCAAAAAGCTGCCCCTGTCCTGACAATGCTGAGCACCTCCCATCTAAGTTCCAGCAGTATTCACAAACTAGGCGTTTCCCTGCTTATCTCGCCTACGGGGCCCAACCCAGTAAGCATGCTCAGAGCACACCTAAACCACACAAAAGGCAGTTGTAAGTGAGCAAATTGGTGGTGGTTTCCATTATACCCAACAGTCCAGTGGTTAGGGCAATCACCGGGGATGTGGGAGAACTGGGTTCCGGTCCAAGCTCCAATTAACAAGCAAGTATTTATACAAAGTGGAACAGCTTCAACAGGCAAGACTGAGAGCGCCCCATGTTAGAATACCCAGTAGGCTGGTGGTAAGGGCACTACCTGGGATATAGGAGTTGTGGGTTCAAGTTCTTGATCCAAATCAGACAGAGCAGAGATTTGAAAACTGGCTTGCCACATCCCAGGGCAATGCCTTACCCACTGGGCTGCTGGCTATCATAGGGTGGGGTCTCTCTTATTTTTCATGAAAGGGCTGATCTGGCTTTGGTGCCTAACTCCAGGAGAGGGTTCACAGCTGAGAATACCAACTGGAGATACTTGCCTCCCTCCAGCGCAAAGTAAGACATCTAACTCCCTTTTGCGAAGTGGTGCAGCCCCCCCCCCCAGCATTTCCTATTGTCTATCATAGGTGGCTCCCCACTCAACTTGCTAGCTTCTGTGAATTCCACTCTTAGGACAGGTCTACAACTACGGAGCTAAGTCAACTTTAGTTACGCAACTCCAGCTATGTGAATAACATAGCTGGAGTCAACGTACCTTAGGTCGACTTTTTGCGGGGTCTACACTGTCCTGGGTCGATGGGAGAAACTTTTCTGTCCACTTACCTTATGCTTCTTGTTCCAGTGCAGTACTGGAGTTGATGAGAGAGCAATCGGTAGTCGATTTAGCAGGTAGACTTGCTAAATCAACCCCCGGTGGATCTATCACCGTGCGTCGATCCCCCAGTAAGTGGAGACAAGCCCTTAGTTGCCTAGCTTTCCCTATCCATTGTGTAGGATGCCTAACTCAGGGGTGAGGATTCCACTGGGCAGAAGGGCACCTAAAAGTTAGGTGTTGCACTGACTAAGTCCCTTTGCGAATCTAGCCCCAATTACACTGCAGTTCTTTCTAATGAACTCTTCTGAAAATTAGCAGTTTATTTCAAGAGTGTGTTGGTACGTTTATTCAAAGGACAAACTTTTTCTGCAAACCCAACATCTAACTAGAATGATGATGAAAATATCCATAAAGAAGGACAATTGGGAAATTTTTCTTTCTCACATGCGTTTCTGAGCATTCACCCGTTAAAGTAACCATCCCATGTTAGTGTAATGAATATGTTGTTTGCACATTCCACTATCCAGAACACTGACTTCAAATCAAGGACACTTCTTTTCAGACATCTCTATCCCATTTTCCTTATTATACGCTGGTCAGAGGCAATACTGCAAATAGCCCAAGCCACAGAATACCCCTGATGGGGCTCCTCAAATTAAATTTGTTTGGCACTCATCCCAGTGATAGAATCATTACAATTCGCCTTTAAGCAAAGCCAGTCAATCTGTTGATCATACAGGTTTGTGCTCTTACAACAGCAGCTGATACCGCTGCAATTGATGAGTTGTACAATCGGCTTGACAAGACACTCATTAAAACTCCAAGCAAAGATATCACCCTTGCAATTGGGATCTGAATGTGAAAGCTGGACATGTAAGCTCCCTTAAAGAAGTAATGGGAAACAATGGTCTGGGTTTACAAAATGAGAGAGGAAGCCATTTAGCTGAATTCTGCTGCTCTTATCATCCGGTCACTATAAACATCCTCTTCACCCAACATACTAGACATTTACACACCTGGAGGTCATCTGATGGCATGACAAAGAACCAAATCAACTGTGTAATGATACAACAACACTGGAGATCAATGGACAAATACTTTCTTGAGTACAGACTGAGGGTCAGACCATCAACTGTTAGCCTCAAATACAGAATTAAAACCTGAATAGAGAAGTTGTTTGGCAGGTCCACTGCCTCTGGACTTGTCCAAAATCAACAAAAACTTTATGACTTCTTTCCAGAATGGGCTTGAGGAATTGTCACAGGAGAAAGAGAAGAACAACCCAAATGAACTCTGGAATAAAATAAAAACTATCATACTCAAAGCCGCCAAATCGCATATTCCAAAATGTCAGGATTGGACTGCACTATGGTTAACTGAAAAGGTGTTTGAGCTGGCAGAAGAATGACACAGAATAAAAGAGAATGTCTTGAAGACTGAAGAACATAGGAAAGAGTTCCAAGAACTGACTGACAGATGCAAAAGCAGACTAAATGAGACAAGAGTGAATACATAAAGGCAAAATGAGAATCGCAAAGAGAGTAATAATACAAAAGGTATGTTCACAGTGGTCAGACCTCATACCAAAGAGTTTCCCTTGTGATCAAACATAATGAAAGAACATGAGGGCAGAATCCGCACTGAAGGTGATGATATCAAACACTGATGGAGAGTTTATTGTGCTAAACTGTATGTCTCATCAGAATTATTCACAATACGGGATGACAGAAAGGAGTGTATGGAATAAATGTATTGAATAAATGGATTTTACTTACTTTATGTACTTAAAGAATACCTTGTTATATATAATGCCAGGAGATACCAGGAAAGAAATCAGACATACTCAAGAAAAAGGGTGCTACATCCTTTGGGAGTCAGAATCAGTCAGTTGTTGAAATAATATTTCTTTACCCACAGCAACACCAAAGGATATGCTGGAGAGAAATTTCTGGAAGCTCCAAGAAGGGAGAGTAAAGAATCTAAATCCAAGATGAGGTTATTTTTATGGCATGTACCGCTAAAGAAGGGTGTCAAGAGCACAGGACATGACGGATAAAAAACTCCCAATTCTGCTCCTGAACCCACGGCACTTGGACTATTTGAAATGTTCAATAATCACCCTGAAGTGCACCACTTGGAGTGCTTTTTGCTATTATTAAATGGAATTTATTCCTAAAATAAAGGCAAGTGAGACTCATTTATGGGGCATTATAGGCATAGGGTTGACATTACCAAGAGCCAGTCAGAAAGCTCAAATTCTCCTCAGCATTCTAAAGCCCTTTATGTCATCATTTTGCAAAAGGTATTTGATACCACTGCTGCATTCTCAAATGTGATCTCATTCTTGACCTTGTGTGGCACTTTTAGGAATAGCTCCCTCAGGTTTACTTTTATCAGATCATAAACCAAAATGTACTACTCATTTGCTTATGACATGTGCTAGAAATGTACCATTTGTAACTGGAAAGCCTATAAAGCCCCATGACATTTTTGTCAGTGGAACATTGAGGTCAAACTTCATTTCAATGGATGAAAAGAGAACCTACAAAATTAATGGGAGATAAAATTGGTTTTTAAAAAGCAGGAATGCCTCTCATTAGGGGAGCTAGAATGCTTTCTTCTGGAAACAGTGACTGATAACAATTTCAGAAACAATGTCAGAGGCTTTATCCCCTCCTAGAGTGATTAACTGGAAGGGAGGAAGATGTCAGTTTCTACACATTGCCAATGTTTGCACTGTGTTACAGCCTGCCCCCAACCTCATCTGCTGGAACTAAGTAAACTCCATCCTTCAGAACTAGACACATGTGGCTCAGCTCCAGGTGTACTGCAAATTTGTCACCACTAAACTGTTTTTCATATAATGTTGGTCAAAGCTGATTTTTACCAGTGCATGATCTATATCCATACCTACTGGCAAAAATAGAGAATAACTTTAAAAGGTTAGTCCCTTGAACAAGCAACGTAAAAAAAAGGTCTAATAGATGTTCAAGCATGAATATAATAATCATAACATTTTGCATTTCTACAGAACCTTTCACTCAAATTTAAGGAGGTCAATAATAAGTAAATAAGGGTGTGGGGGGGAGGAGGGGTCAGACGTACACATTGGCAGGGCAAAATGAAGATGTAAGTTACACATATTTTGGCTCCTTCTAGAGTCTCCTCTGATTGGGCTAAGACACAGATCCACAGAGGAACTTCAGGCATTGGGAAGCCTAACTCTTGCTTTGTGGATTCCACTGCACACACTCAGAGACAGAAACCTGGGGGGCTTGGGAAATTTTACAGTAGAGATTTCGGCACCAAGTGAGTTTAGATGCCTACAGGGTTCGGCAGCAGCTGAGTGGTGGCTTTATAGATCACCATGGTGCCTAAACCTGGTGTTTAGGTGCCTAAATCCATGTGTGGATCTGGGCCTAAGCTTTTAACAACCCCATCAGAAAGACCAGTTCTTTGCTTGACCCAGGTGCTATCCTCTGTATCCTTCTGAGGTCCATGCCTGAGTGCTTTGTGTGGACAATGCAAAAATACTTCTGAAGGAGACTTCTTCCAATATGTCAAGACATGAGGTTGAGCCCATCCAGGGTGTTCATTCCCTTTGATGGGCAGAGAGCACTAGGGCACCCAAGTCTTTCCCCTTTAGGTTAGCCTCCCACTCTCCTTGATTCCCCTTATTAGGTCTCTAGTTTCTTTCCAATTGAAAGAAATGATGAATCTGTTCATCTGTAAGCTTGTTAAAACCTTTATGTAAAAGAGTGCACATATATTAATAATTCTACGGCTATAAGCTCCATTTAGTTAATATACAAGCATTTTATATAGAGATATAGTTCTTACTAACTTTACTTGCACTGCTTGCTTATTCCCTTATAAAACAATTAAGTGGTTTCAACTCCATAGTGTGAAGTTTTTTTTTAATATCTAAAAGATGGAGTAAAACATTTAGTGTAGGATAGTATTGATCTGAAATAATTGGTCATTGGACTAGTTTAGAGAAAAGTATCATCATCATAAGCTAGTAATGTAATGTTATGTAGAATGGCTTCTAGAAATAATGCAACATCAATAATACTGTTTCATGCAGCATTGATGAGTGCAGGGGACTGGACTAGATGACCTTTCCAGGTCCCTTCCCGTCCTATGATTCTATGATACATGGACTCCAAAACCAGACTGAAGTCATATTCATTCTCTTGCTTTAGTCTCAGACTAAAATTGAGACAAAACTCAGCATTGTCTTACACCCTTTGCAGGTCTAATAAACCCTGTGGGATCTCATGGGATACACAACAGCAGTGAATTTGGCCCATTTACTTTAATTGTGGCTAAATAATTTGATTTAGCCTTTGATTTGATCTGACTTAAATTAGTTTTGAAATTTGGCCCTTTTGAAAATAACCTTTTATGTTGCTCTGTCATAATCAAGGATGAAGTTATGCTGGGGCTTGCCTGAGCTAAGGCCCAGTAGTTCAAGAAGGAGCGCCTCTCCCTGTTACAGCAGAAGGGCTGACCTTCTAACTCCTCCTCTAGTTCTGGCACTTGTTGCTAACTTTTCTGAAGTTTTCATAGTGTTATGCCTGGCTGTTCCCATCTCCCTTTGTTGTTGTCACTATCTCAGCCGATTTCCCCCAGTTTTCAGTGGTAAAGTGGTTACCCACAGACTCCAGGAATTATTACATGATGCTAGTTGGGGACAGAAAATTGGTAAATGAGAAGATTATTGCAAGGGTTATATTTCTAACCTGGAGAGATATTCAGAGTTAAAGAAATATGTCTATTTATAAACATATCTATGGCACTCATTCCTATAGTAGCCAAGCTGATTAATGAATGAACTAAGCCCCCCAACACTTCAATGAGGAAAGTAAATGCTATCTGAGTTTTACTCTTGGGCCTGGGCTTTATCCATAAGGCCATCCATCCTCTCACAAACCACTTCTTATTTGTGAACTGATATTATGAAGCATGGGAAGAACTGCATGCCTCCAGAATGTACTGGGCAATGGATGCTCTTTTTCATCAGGAAGAGATGGTCACAATGAAGAACTCCTCCACAGATGACAAACTCAGAGCAGTACCTCCATGTGAATGCAAACTAACCTTACTCTCACACAGTTCTATCCAGCATGAATTGTCTGGAATCAATTAGACATATTTTTTCCATTGTTGCCTGACAACTTCAGCAGACGCATATGTAATTTTTTTCCCTGAAGAACTTTGCTGACTGTTAACTATTTAAATGTTGTAAGTATGAAAGGCAATTGAACTCAACGCTCAGAGAACTAAATCTGGGATAGATTGTCATATAGGTGACACTGTTTGGGGAAAGACCACAGACGAGTTTAGAAAAGCACTAATGCCTATCCATATTTTTCAGTCATGCTTGTCATTGCTAATGATTTGCTTAGTTTGGTCAAACAGACAGAGCAGCAATGAGGACTAGTCGCAGGAATGAGTGAACCCATGTCTGTCATCATATAATGCTGTAGGTGCTTTCGGAGTATCAGTGGGTCAGAACCTCAGCTGATGTAAATTGGCCCAGCTTCATTGAAATCAATGCTGATTTACACCAGCTGAGAATCTGACCCAGAGTGCTTAAAGTGTCTGTGCCTTTTTAAAAAGGGTGTGAGAGAAGGAATCTGCCTTGACTGCAATGTATGCAGGGAGAAGAAAGAGAAAAGCAAGGAAAGGTGAGCATTAGAGCAGTGCAAGATTCCATTGACGGCAAAAGAGCTAAACTGATTTCCACCAGATGAGGATCTGGCCCACATAACAAGGGCGTTTTCCTATGCTGTGGGGACATTTTAATTGACAGCTGCATTAATGGAACATTTGTTGAGGCACAGATACTCAATTGGGCTCTGGAGATCCAGGAACTTTTGTTGTGAGATGGGACAGCCAGCACAGTAGAAATACATGGAGGATTTTGTTTACTTTACAGAAAGTTGTGTTTATTTAGGTTTACTGAAGAATGTGAATGTCGTAGACATCTAACTAGGAAGTTCAGTGGACAAAGGATAATAAAGTACTCTGACAAAGGCATGATATTTGTTTCTAAAATTTGTGTAACTAACCATCAGTGAGACAAACTGAACACTATTTCTGCAGAAGTAAGGAGACATGCCACCTACTTTGCACCACTTCTCTGGGAACCATATGTCTAGAATGTTATAAAGAGAGGTTGCTATAATGGGATTTAATGCAGCCAGATTCCAGTGAGAAATTAGGCACAGGCTACCACCTCCTCAGTCCATCTTCTGGGTGGTGGTAGGTAACTTTCACCAGGAAGGGTGGCAAAGTCCACCTCCTGCTTTAAACATACATGGCACAGAAACCCCTGTATTCATTCACTGCTGGGAATGTGGTTCAGACGTGACTGCAGTTGAGAGCCACTTACAGAGCTCAGAAGCCAGTACAATAATGCAGGGCCTCCTGGGTCTTGAAAAAATAGTCTGACAATGAAGAATGAGTAGGCTTTTAAGAATCTGCACTCATACTTCACTATTCATATTTTCAGGTATTAAGCGTCTGTGTCAAAACTTTTTTTTTTTTTTTTACACATAAGTGGTTTGTTGATTTATTTGGAGAAGACGTGGGAGAAATATAGTTTTTGGACAAAATACTGCGTGGTTTTTAAACATTGTTCAGTCTTGCTCTGCAAATCTTGCAATTAAGAAAAAAACAAAACAAAATCAAAAGGCCTAATTGAAAGTCCATAGGTGAAAAGTCACAAGGTGAAATCTTGGCCCCATTTGCAGTCACAACTCCCATCGATATCAATGGTGCCAGGATTTCACCCTATAACTTCTACCAAAATGATCAGAAATGCAGAGACACCACAGTGTATCTAGCATATGATGTAACTTTTTTAGTGCAATCCTTTTCTTTTTCTCAGAATTTTCCGTTGTTTTTTCAGTGTCAAGAAAAATATATTAAAATTAACTTGCCACATTCTGTGCTCAATAGCTAAGAACCAGCAGTTAACAAATCTCATTATGCTCAAGAAGCAGGTATTTTTCAAATGATCAGCTGGTGAACTGCAACAGACCACTCACCTCTCTAACCACTCTCTAACCACTCGCCTACAGGAGCATCTAAATTCTGATGCAAGATACCCAGGACTAGCACAAAGCATTGTCGTCTTCCTTAGCCTTTATACTGCAAGCAGGCAGTTTAATGCAATGGGCCAACAGTACCCTGAATAGAACAAATGAGTCAGCAATGGCTGGCACATATAATACACAAGGCTAATGTTCATAATCTTTAGAGAAACAATGAATTAGTATCAAAGGAATATGGTCAGTAGTCCAAAGCAGCTGCAGGGCTCTTCTCATGGAAACTGTGAGTCCTGCCTATTTCCCCTGCTTATATCAGAAGGGGAGTAGTAACCTGCTGACCTAAGAAGGAGAGTCATTTTAATACCGGCCCCCTTTTCCTAGTACTTACCTGGAGGGGCAGCAGCACATGCCTCACCTCACTATGTTATCATTATTATGTCATCCAGATCAATCATTTGAAGCTCGTTGGGTTATAAATGCAGCTTTGATCATTCGTTACACTTTGTTAGTGTTTATCAGAGCCAGGACTCCACTAATCTGAAACAGCAGCTGTTACCAAGCAAGGAAATCTAGTCTCCAAATGCAGTCACTGCAATCTGTTTTTTTAAAAACTATTCTCTTCTAAAAATTCTGAAAACAATGATAAATAATACAGTTGCAAATGCAGAAAGTTGCTTTCACCCTTTCAAGAAGACACTGTGAAAATGGGACATGACCTGCCCCACTGTTCATTTGAAATCCACAACTGCACGAGCAGGTGTGAAATACATACAGAAAAGGAAGTTCTCTACAAGCAAAACTTGCTGAGGGTCCAGGATTTCTAGGCTGTAGAAAATAAATCTCTTAAAAAAGAAACCCAATGCTAGTTTTACATCAAAGTCAGTTACATATAAGGCCCCAGGGTCTGATCAATAGCTTACTAAAGTCATTGGGAGTCTTGCCATTCGTTACAAAGCACTTTGGATTAGGCTTGAGTCTCCTTTTTAGTTCCATGTACACATCTATTGCAGCATATACTGCAATTAGGACAATGCAATGATACCACCACCATATAGATGAATAGTCTGCTTTAATTCCAAAGCCTTCTAACCAACAGGAGGATTGAAATTCTGTCACATTATCATAGCAACACCTATGAGTGTTCTTTAGCACCATCTAGCTAACGTGTAAGGTAACCTACACAGCTGCAATGCAATCTTCTTCCTACAGGTCTTCCATACCATTGACACTTATTTGGTTTAGCATTCAGACTTCAAAAGTCTAAGAGATAGTAGCTGCAAACTGATATGGGGGAGAGGGTGGGGTTAGCACAAAATGCAGAAGCAGAGTGTTCATTTCACAGAGGGACAGATGGGATCCCTTTTATTGAGCATCTGAGGTATGAGTGTAAATTCCCAAATGCAATTTACATAGTACCTTAGTTAACAACCTGGGAAACTGACAACAGGAAAGGCTAGGTGACAAAAATGCTGCTTTCCCTGTAATGTCAGAGACTGCAGAATGCCTGAGAAAATTGAAGAAGCAGAGACTTATAGCAAAACGACTTAGTAAAGCTGAATATTTGTAAGTGTTAGACTGGCCAGAAAAACTTTGACAGAACTGTTTCCCATTGGAGAATGCATTTTCATCCAAATGGAAACATTTTGTGAAATCTTACTGATTTTGACAAAATTTCATTATGGAGAAAAAAAAACTTCCAACAATACTGAAATGTCCCTTTCTGATGGTTTTTTTTTTTAAATGAAATGTCTTATTTTTCATTTTGAAATGGCTTTTTTTGTTTAGAATGTTTTTATTCTGTACTATATAATATAAACTAAAAAGCCAAAATCCAGACAAAATCTTTCAATTCCCCCCCCCCCCCCCCGAATGTGCTTTGGGGGAGACTTTTGAAATCTTCAGGGTCTGGGTTTTTTTCCAGTTTGGAATGAAGCCAAGTTTCAAAATCTCAATATCCTTCTGAAAATGGAATGTTCACCTACCAGCTCTAGTTAACACTGTAATTGAATTCTGTATTACTTAGACTGGTTTGATGGGGCTAGAGCTGTTATTGTGAAGGGAGAATTGACATATTTAATGCTAACAGATGGATGGAGGGAAAAAGTAAGAAGATAAGAATATAAGGGGCACCATTTTGGAACTACGCTGCCAGGGCAAGCAGGACAGCTATCCATGCAAGAGGATTCCTGAATCTGCACAGCTGAAGGGTCCCTTCTTTGACAATCACTCTCTCCCTTCTGTAGAGTACCTAAACTGTACAGATATGTTTGTAGAAGATTATAATTTAGAGACACTCCCTCATGAGGGACAGTATTATGAAGGTAGGAATGTGGAGATGTGCCCTGGAGGTGGGGGTTGGAAACACCACATGGCTGTGTGCACCAGCTCAACACAGAAGCTCTCCAGTTTGTTTTATTAAAAGTTTCATTCCTTTCTCATTCATTTGATTTGTTGTTTAATGAACCCCAAGATCATTACATAAACCTTTCAAACCCTTGAGAGTATTATTCTTAGATAACTCTCTGAGGTCACCTTGCAGAATTTTTGCCCTATCAGCTCCCTCCTATTGGTTTTCCACAGAAAAGAGGGGCATTCTTGTCCCCTAATGAGGGATACTGGGCCTCCATCCTAAGATGGAAAAGCAAGGGTTAAGATTTGCTAAGGGCTCAGAGCTGAGTTTTCTGAATTCAAGCTCTAATTGTGATCGGGTCACGTAATCAAAATATCATTTTCAAGGTAGAGGAAGAGAAATAGTCTGAGAAAAGAAATATCAAAACCTGCAGGCCTTACTGATGCAACACTCTGACTGACTTCAATGGGAGCTCTACATGAGGAAACTCTGCAGATCCAGGCCCAAGAAGTTTGTTATAGTTAGTGTAGATGGTTGGAAAACAGCAAAAAAAAAAAAATTAAAAAAAAAATCAGCAAAATTTCATGAATTTTTTTTAAATTAAAATTTCATTTTTTTTGGCAAGTTCTAATGGTCAGAACCCAACTAAATTGATTTTAGGTTTGAATGAATGAGAATGCACAAACTATTAGCCACTTGATTGGCTCAAAAGACTCACTGATTCTGCAGAATGACTAAGAAACAAGAAAATCTTCACTTACAGAAATTATTGCCTGAAATATGACAGACTCATGGTCTGTGAATGGTACAGAGCCATCCATAGTTTTATCAGAGAAAAAGGGAACAAACAAACAAGAATGGGAATGTTTTTTATTAGATCATAGTCAAACCAGAAAACTCATCAGTTGCATTTTATTTTCCCCACCAAACATAACAGATATCTTTATTTAAAGTATTAACCTTTTGGCCTCAGTTATTACTCAGTTGCTGAACATTTTGAACCTAAAATACAAAGGGTTCAGATAATAAAAAGAGCAGACACAACAAAATCACGTAAATCCAGTTCATACCATACTGAGTTATACCCAGTGCCACACCATGTAATGGGGTTACAAACAGGAAAAGGAAATTACGCAGGTCTGGCAGACCAATGTTTCTGAGATACTCAATGGCAAAGGAAGGTGTTGCTACTGTAGCTTCCATGGGGCTTTGTGAACATAGAAATTGAAGAGCATAGTCACTTCCATACTAGTAACTTGATATCCATCCTTATAATGATCATATAAGAGTAGGATCATAAAGACAATATACTTGACTGATATTTGCCTACATTAGGGTAAGAGTCATAGGCTTGTTTTTTTTTTTTTAAACTAGCCTTTCATAAAATACTCTAGCTTTCTGCCAGGCAAGAAGAGAACAGAATGGTGCAAGTCTGAAGAGATGTCATTCTCCCACCCTGCCAATGAAATGTACCACTAAGTTTTTGCACCACCAAGGTTAATGCTCAGGAATCAATCAAAATGTAAAAAGTTTTCAAAGACAGCCCTAAAGTTATTTAATTAGTATAATTAGGGCAACAATATTTTATTTTTACCTCTATTTTACTTGCTGCTGAAAAACCATCCACGATCTGCTTTCACATACATGTGTTGCAAATACTCTTTCCTCTCAAACTATTACATGTAGAAGTTGAACTTCCTGCTTGTATTACTAAGTTACTTCCATAAATGCATTTTCTACAGAAGAATGTTGGTGAAACCAAGTCATATTATTTTCTCAAACCACTAAACATATTTGTGTGGGTATGGGTGTGCATGCATGCGAGACAGCAGGGTAAACACAAAACTTTAAATCAAACTCCTAAAATCTTTATTGAGAGTAACATTACTTCCCTAATTAAAAGAAATACTTCAGATCCTGCAATAATGGTCCAACACACTATGGTAATCTGTAGTGTCTGGGGTCACTATTGTAGAATGTTGGAAGGTAACATTGCGAAAGCACTTAAGAGGCTAAGTCCCATTTTCAAAAGTCATATAGGCACTTAGGGACCTAATTCTCATTGAAAGTTAATGGGAACTCACGTCTGAAAATGCAGCTTAGTGCTTTTGAAAATTTTACAATAGTCTTTATTTTTGAAATAAAGGTTGTCCTCATACCCCTCAACCAGATTTTACTACAACTTAAAATAAGACCAAATAAAAAGAGAAGACACTCAATGGCAGCAGTCCCGGGAAGCTGAATAAAAACAAGTTAAAGAAACCAGATACTTAGCATACATAGGGGAGTCTTTCCATTGACTTCACTGGGCTTTGGATCAGGCTTATTTTGACATGCTCTGAGGACAGATACGAGACTCAGTTCTTTTTTCTGGTTTCACAAAAGCAAATGTCTTTTATTGTAATAATTATTATTATTCTCACTAAAATGAAATGTATATTTTCTCTGCTTTTTATTTACAACTTAAAGTGCTCCTCTCAGTAAATCAACAAATATGAGTATTCATGTCACCAAGTGCTGATGATTAAAAATAATTACTTTAATGGTAGCTGGCCTGATGCCAAACATGATTAGGTTCTGCATTTCAAGCATGATAGTAGATAATTTACATCTCCTTTCACACCAATACCAAACTACTCCTAATGGATTCTATTTTAGTTTTTATGAATTAATAGAAATTTAGTGCCCAATTCACTATATTATAGCCACCATTTGCTTTCAAAATCCACGGAATTGTCTAGAAAAAGGGCACAAAGTATCCAAATCACATAGATTCTCCATGTTTCATATCCAATAAACTCATCCTCTCCCTCCCCCCTCCCTGATGGCAATGTCCTTGCTTATGTCCTTAGAGGCACAAGAGGCAGAGAAAGAACAAAAATTTTCTTAAATAGGGAAGGTATTCCTTGTCACAAAGAAAAAGCGATGAAGGCGTGTGAGGCTCGTCCGCCAGGACACACACAGGTGTGAAATCCAGATTCCATTCAAGTGAGTGGCAAAATTCCCATTTCTTCAGTGGGGATGGCATTTCACCCTCAATTTATTAAGAGAAATTGGACATTTGTCTTTTGAAAAATATTAACTGATGCTTAAGGTCCCAAATCAGGGGCAGGGTGGGTATATATACAGGCTTAAACATTTACATTTAGATCTGAATCCAGGGTCTGGGTTTCCTCTGGCAAGAGTAAAGGATTATTCCAATAAAGGCATTGTCCTTCTTTGCTTTAGGCTGTCAAATTTTGCAGTGGCAAGAGAGAAACTCAAATTCCAGTTTGGCAGCAAAGAAAAGGAGAAACTAATTTTTCAATATTCTGTTTTAGAGATTCTGTCCAAAGGCAACATGAAAATTCAGACAATAGCAATAATCTACACAGAGTGCCTTCACTGAGAAGATGCACTGAGGGGAAGAGAATGCATGCAAAACAAACTGACCTTCATATAAGAGCAAAATCTTGACCCCGGCTATGTGGCCACATGCCACATTAGGCTTAGGGTTACCACCTTTGAAAGGCAAAAACTTGCACCCCTTCCCATAAGGCAAGACTGCTGCAACCCCAACCACAAGACAACTCTGTAACCCCCGCTCTTCACCTCACTCTGGCATGACTCAACCCCTCTCTAACACACACAAGTGGTGCACTTGCGTGTTGGTGGGCAGACAGCTCCATATTTTCAACAGTTTTGATCTGTTATTGCTTAAACTGCGGAAGCGGGAACATTTTAGCTGGACACAGAAACTTTTAACTTCAGATATCCCAGAGTATTGTGATAATAATGACAGGTTTCAGAGTAGCAGCCGTGTTAGTCTGTATTTGCAAAAAGAAAAGGAGTACTTGTGGCACCTTAGAGACTAACCAATTTATTTGAGCATGAGCTTTCGTGAGCTACAGCTCATTTCATCGGATACATTCAGTGGAAAATACAGTGAGGAGATTTATATACACACAGAACATGAAAAAATGGGTGTTATCATACACACTGTAAGGAGAGTGATCACTTAAGATGAGCTATTACCATAAGGAGAGTGGGGGGGAGAAAACCTTTTGTAGTGATAATCAAGGGGGGCCATTTCCAGCAGTTAACAAGAACGTCCGAGGAGCGGGGGGGGGGGGGGGGATAAACATGGGGAAATAGTTTTACTTTGTGTAATGACACATCCACTCCCAGTCTTTATTCAAGCCTAAGTTAATTGTATCCAGTTTGCAAATTAATTCCAATTCAGCAGTCTCTCGTTGGAGTCTGTTTTTGAAGTCTTTTTGTTGTAATATTGTGACCTTTAGGTCTGAAATCGAGTGACCAGAGAGATTGAAGTGTTCTCCAACTGGTTTATGAATGTTATAATTCTTGACATCTGATTTGTGTCCATTTATTCTTGACACATTATTTTGTTGAAGAATTGCCACTTTTAGGTCTGTAATCGAGTGCCCAAAGAGATGGAAGTGTTCTCCTACTGGTTTTTGAATGTTACAGTTCTTGACATCTGATTTGTGTCCATTTATACTTTTAGGTAGAGACTGTCCAGTTTGGCCAATGTACATGGCAGAGGGGCATTGCTGGCACATGATGGCATATATCACATTGATAGATGTGCAGGTGAACGAACCTCTGATAGTGTGGCTGATGTGATTAGGCCCTATGGTGGTGTCCCCTGAATAGATATGTGGACACAGTTGGCAACGGGCTTTGTTGCAAGGATAGGTTCCTGGGTTATTGGTTCTGTTGTGTGGTGTGTGGTTGCTGGTGAGTATTTGCTTCAAGTTGTGGGGCTGTCTGTAGGCAAGGACTGGCCTGTCTCCCAAGATTTGTGAGAGTGATGAGTCGTCCTTTAGGATAGGTTGTAAATCTTTGATGATGCGTTGGAGAGGTTTTAGTTGGGGGCTGAAGGTGATGGCTAGTGGCATTCTGCTATTTTCTTTGTTGGGCCTGTCCTGTATTAGGTGACTTCTGGGTACTCTTCTGGCTCTGTCAATTTGTTTCTTCACTTCAGCAGGTGGGTATTGTAGTTGTAAGAATGCTTGATAGATATCTTGTAGGTGTTTGTCTCTGTCTGAGGGGTTGGAGCAAATGCGGTTGTATCGTAGGTAGGAATAGTGGTCAGTAGGTTTCTGGTATAGGGTGGTGTTTATGTGACCATCGCTTATTAGCACCGTAGTGTCCAGGAAGTGGATCTCTTGTTTGGTACAGGCCCAACAAAGAAAATAACAGAATGCCACTAGCCATCACCTTGAGCCCCCAACTAAAACCTCTCCAACGCATCATCAAAGATCTACAACCTATCCTGATGGACGACCCATCACTCTCACAAATCTTGGGAGACAGGCCAGTCCTTGCCTACAGACAGCCCCCCAACTTGAAGCAAATACTCACCAGCAACCACACACCACACAACAGAACCAATAACCCAGGAACCTATCCTTGTAACAAAGCCCGTTGCCAACTGTGTCCACATATGTATTCAGGAGACACCATCATAGGGCCTAATCACATCAGCCACATGATCAGAGGCTCGTTCACCTGCACATCTATCAATGTGATATATGCCATCATGTGCCAGCAATGCCCCTCTGCCATGTACATTGGCCAAACTGGACAGTCTCTACCTAAAAGTATAAATGGACACAAATCAGATGTCAAGAACTGTAACATTCAAAAACCAGTAGGAGAACACTTCCATCTCTTTGGGCACTCGATTACAGACCTAAAAGTGGCAATTCTTCAACAAAAAGACTTCAAAAACAGACTCCAACGAGAGACTGCTGAATTGGAATTAATTTGCAAACTGGATCCAATTAATTTAGGCTTGAATAAAGACTGGGAGTGGATGGGTCATTACACAAAGTAAAACTATTTCCTCTTATTTATTTCCCCTCCTACTGTTCTTGTAAAGTGCTGGAAATGGCCCCCCTTGATTATCACTACAAAAGGTCCCTGCCCCGCTTTCCTGCTGGTAATAGCTCAGCTTTCCTGGTCACTCTTGTTACAGTCTGTATGGTAACACTCATTTTTTCATGTTTTCTGTGTATATAAAATCTCCCCACTATATTTTCCTCTGTATGCATCCGATGAAGTGAGCTGTAGCTCATGAAAGCTTATGCTCTAATAAATTTGTTAGTCTCTAAGGTGCCACAAGTACTCCTTTTCTTTTTACGGCTACAGACTAACACGGCTGCTACTCTGAAACCTATCACTGTTTTGAGATCTGAGAAAGATACATGGTCTTATAGGTCAAATTTTCAGAAGGGCATTCAAATTTGCATATGTGCAAACTTATACTCACACACACAAATGGGAATTGTCACTTGCAAGGGACTATCATCTGTATGCTCAATTGCCTGTTTACATGTGCAATTGCAAAAGCCAATATGGAAAATGTGGTTCTTAAAGTGCTAAACTATTTATGTACTGGTTCCATGGAGTAAGTTCAAGGCAGACTGAGAAGTCTTCAAGCTCTTAAATCTGAATTTCTTTGGCACTGGTGAATTTCAGTTATACCCTTTTTTGGGGGGAGAAGGAAAAGGAGGTATCTGTTGTGTGAATTTTTAGGGCAGTGAATTATTCCAAGCCAGAGCAAAGGTTTATAAACCAAATAGTGTATTAAGAATTCAGACACTGGTTATGAGCGGGGAGTGGGGGTGGGGGAGGAACGGTTGTTTTGCACTTTGCTAGCTCCATTTACTTCAAATGAGTTGTGGCTGCTTTAACCCGGTTTGAGTGTGACTGTCACTTATTCTCTCTTTCTTTTATCTCTTCACGAGTGCTTCTCTGATGGAATCTTCAGAGGTTCTAAGTAATTTCTAACCTAAGTACAGCTGCTTTTTTGTTAATCCTCCCTCCTCACCTGAAATATGCATGTTCCTTTTATATATAACAACAGTGGGCCAAATCCTGAGGTTCTTACTCATGCTTTAATCAGGCAAAACTTCCACTGACTCCAATGCGAGTTTTGCTGGAGCAAGTGAAGGGCTGAGTGCTTATTCTAAGGCATTAAGCACCCTCAGCTCCTATTGAAGAGGAGTTGCATGTAGCTGAAGACATACATCACCTTGCAAGATTGAGCCCAAATAAATTAGGCACCAGACATAGCAAATAAAATGTCTGTAGCTTCAATCTTTGGCTATGGAAGTCCCCTGAATGAGTTTGCACAGTGCAGAAGGTACAGTAGGCTGAAACTGGGCTGAATCCACGACCAACGAAACACGCAGTGTTGTATGTTGGGCAGTGACATTTTTAATACACACATGTCTGCAAAAGGAATATTAAACAATCTGCTGATTCCATCAGCAAGAACATTTCATTCACTATCCCCATGCTTTAGGAGGGTACAATCCTGCTCTCATTAAAGTCAATAGGAGTTTCATGCCAGAATTCAGGGTGAGCAAGATGGAAGTTTTTGTACAGAAAATTGTATCCACTGAAATGCATCCTCCTTTGCTTTTCCTACATTTCTGTGGAATTTGCTGGGGATATTTATATACGGCACATGACAGCTTAGAGGTTTGGACCTTAATTTTGCAAAATGAGATAAATAAGGGCGAGCTGTGGAGTCAATAATCTATTCCCGGGTCTAAAATTTAAAAAGCACTAAAAATTAATACAGTTTAGTATGGGAGGATGGGAGGTTTTATTATTTGCTTTTAATATGAATTATTCTAATAAATCTAAAGTGGCCTTTGACCAGTAAAAAGTTTGCATAAGATATAAATCATTTACCATAATTTAACAGGCAATGAAATGTCATGACAAATGTAACTATCTAAACCATCCTGTTACTGGCTGGTACCTGCGGTGCAAGGATATACCCATGTGCAACTGCATAAAGAGACACAACTAAGATTGATGAAGTGTGAGTCCAATGCCCCAAACTAATTGGGTTGGGTTTGGCTCTTTAGATTTTTATGTACTACTTTTTACGTACTGTTTCCTCCATTGCTTTCTCTAATGGCTAGGGAATTGCAAGTCAGGATTCCTGAGTTCTATTTTTGCTTCATTTTCCCCATCTTTTAAATGGGCATAAATAACACAAATATCTACCTGTCTCTGGGGGATTATGTGAGGGTTAGTTACTTCATGTCTGTAAGCTCCAGGTGTGACAGGCGCTCTGTGTGCAAAATGTAGTACTGTTATGGTGAGGAAAACATGGGAGAGAAGAGAAAGGAAAACATGCTTTCCCCACTCTCCCCAACCAACTTTAAATGAAGCAATTGTGCAGGGCTCAGCAGAGGAACTGCGGCAGCCACC
This sequence comes from Eretmochelys imbricata, assembly GCF_965152235.1. Lineage (NCBI taxonomy): Eukaryota > Metazoa > Chordata > Testudines > Cheloniidae > Eretmochelys > Eretmochelys imbricata. The sequence goes on from NC_135574.1 coordinate 194,632,526, forward strand.
ACTCACACATTGTATTGCCAAGCATATCTTGCCCACAAAGGTTTTGACTTGCATGTACTTAGAAAGGCAGAAAACATGGATTTCTAAGAAGATCAGGCCAGAGTTGGCTCCTAAGAAGAAAGGGAGAGCAAACAGTCCACTCACACTTAGTTAACAAACGTACTTCACTGCCTTCTTGGTTGACCTTGTCAACTAAGAGGCAGTGAGAGCTAATAATAATAATAACAATAATAACAATAATAATAATTAGCACTTATATAGCACTTAATGTTCAAAGCACTTTACAAACATTAACTAATTAACTAAGAGGCAGATATATATAATCTGGGAAGTCTGCCACATTCATTCTTTAAGAAGTGAGGCCCTGAAAACTGCCTGCACTACGTGGAATCTTTCTAGTGTTAACAATATCACCTGCAGCACTGTTTGCAGGCAACTGTGAAGGAGTAAGATAACAATGCTCCAAGGGTCCCAAGTCCCCAACTTAGTTTATAAGGACACCCTGCCATCCATCTAGATCTGCACAGAGTGGAATCTCATATCAGTTCTGTCCTGGAGACATAAATTAAGCAGCATCTTACTTAATTTAATATTCACGGAGCTTATTTTCCAACACAAGGTGTAGTTGCTAATGCTTGTAAATACCTGTATTGTCATTGCTAGTCTCTTTAAATAATTGGCAGATACCAATTAACCTGGCAAAAGACACAAGTGGAGGGAGGTAAGGAAAACAGCAGCCTTTTGAGTCTTCTGCCATCCCGCACACAGACCACATATAGCCTTTTGCACCTGTATCCTATACAATGAGTTGCAACTGCTTCTTAGGCTGATGCTTCTGAAAATTGTTTCCTTTCTGAAGCTGGATCAAGATTTTTCTGGGCTTGATAGAAGAGGTAGAAGTCCACACAGTTACTCCAGATTTGCCTCCTCCTAATAGCACAGTAGTCAGCCTGGAAGGCAGTGGATGAGCAGATGTAGTCAGTGAGCAAACCATTCTAGGTAAGTATTGCAGCATCTTTCTCACCCAGGGTGTGTTGATATTATGAGCTGGACGGAGGCTGGCTCTTTGCAGCTCAACAAGGGGAGTAACAGAGCCCGAGGAGCCGCTTTCCCTGGTGCTTCTACACAAGAGGCTAGCCTCAGCAGACTGAGGAGTGATGCCCACTACATGCTGGCACCACTCCCGCAAAGGGGCAAGGAAGGGCCACGTGACAGGCTGCGTGAGGGCACAGTGATGAGCCTTCTCGAGAGGGGCAGGAAGAGGTGGAACCATGGCCCCGCCTCCTCTGACGAATGCCAGCGGCTGATCATGGAAAGCAACCAGCCTATGCTCCTCACAGAGTATGGCTGAGCTGCCATGTAAGCACATGCACCAGGGAAACCACAAGAAGAATTGAAGCCATGTCCACTAGAATTCCCTCCAGGACTCCTGCTACAGAGGCTCCCCAATACACTCCCACTGGTAGGGCTCTGCGCCGGGGGTCAGATCCAAAGCCCACTGAAGTCACTGATTGAAAGATTCTCCTTGTCCTTCAAGAGGGCTTTGGATCAGGCCGTAAAGATACAACACCGCTCTTGATAAGAACGCTGCACTATATATGTTCAGTGTATTCTGTATTGTTAATTATTTATTCAGGTGCTATTACTTTGATAGTTACAGCATAGCCCAGTAACATTAAGCAGGACATTCTCCTTTGACTCAGATTCAGTTGTTAAACCAAAAAATGCCCCCACTCAACCCCTGCCCCTCAACAAGCCCCGCAGAGCCTGTGAGCATCTAAACCCTTGGTAGCGGGCAATGATTCTTTTTTGTGATTTCCCCTCTTTTTCATTATGTCTGAGATTGAGCGTCAGATTTGTTCCAGACTAACAGTCTGTGGCAGTGGACTGGGGAGATGAGCCTCCACCGAGACAAAGGACATACAACAACAACATCAAAATGAAAATGTATGAAATGTAAATGAAAGGCTGGGTTGCCAGCTCGTTGTTGGTGAGGTGGTTGTGATACAGTGAAATGAAATTCATGCTTCGCATGCCTGCCTAGGGAAAAAAGAAAACCCCCTCTCTATAAAAACCAAATTAAAAAATACTTTGCTGCTTTTACGTTGGTGCCAGGGAACTGTGACTGGGCTGTGAGTACAGCCGGTTGCACTGAAATTAAATCCAGCCTCCATCACAACCCCCACCACCACCACCCCAAACACACACTAACAACTGGCACTCATTGCTACATTGGCTGATGCCCACATCAAAGGAAGGCTAAGGACCGAATGGGCAGGAAGACCAAATTAGTCTCCCACTCAATAGCTGGTCTCTCCAGGTCAGGATTGAGACACACTGATAGAGCAAGTGAGGGTAGCAGTGACCCACCTACCCTTTTAGGTACTCATTTAGGTGCCTATCGCCAAGGTAACTCGGGCCTCCCAAGAAGCATCACAGCAACTATGTTCACGACATCTATCTGTCCTGTGGAGAGCAGACTTCCTCCTCCAGAGCTGCCAATCCATCTCCCACCCCCCAGAGTCCATTCAATACTATACAAAAAATGATAAGCCTCTTTTGGAAAGCATTCCCAGTGTGTATTACCAATACAGATAGGGGTAGGGCTCTGTAAGAAGGTATCCTTGTGAAGCACAGAAAAGTAAACAGCCAAAAAAACCCAGCATACGGTGGTTCTAAAACAAAATTCCATCTCCCCCAGAATGGGATAAATTATGGTCTTAGTTACACACCTGTACAAATCTTGAGTAATTCCACAGAAGTCCATACAGTTACTCCAGATTTGCCTCAGTGTAAATGACAGCAGAATGGGTTTCATCAACTGTAAAACCACAGTGGGACAAAATCTGCTTTCAGTTACACTGGGGTAACATCCACTGAAATTAATAGCAATTGCACCTGCATATCCGAGAACAGAATTTGACCCTCTATATGTTAATTCACTTCATTTTAAGAGAGGAATCAGAATTTACTACATGATTGAGATATCCTTGCCTAAGACCCTTGTTAAATATTCCATTACCAAACTGAAAGGAGGGTTGGAGTGATTTCCTTACATATGATGGAGTCACCCCTTCTTTGGAAACAGCTGGACCATCTCTGCCAGAGGACATCCCTGGGGCTCACATAAACACTTCTGAAGAGCAAATTTTTTTACATTTGGAATGCATCAGATTACACCAAGTGTCAGGTATTTTCAAAATATTTCCCAGGGGATGATACCACTACAAGTTCTTCACACACACTATTCCTCCACATTACACAAGTTGAACACTGTGCTGTGCTATCCATATACTCAGCATGTTATTTCAGGAATAAATATAAAGATTTTCAGTGAAATGCATTTAATAGTAGTTTGACCAGCGGTGTCACCTTCTTCCAAGACTATAGTTATGAGAAAGCAGTTTTTAATTAAAAAAAAAACAAATCAATATAATACCCAGTCCTTCAGCTCTGCGAAACACACAGGCTAACACATAATTTTTAAATGTATTTATTTTTTGTGGAAGCCCTTTATTTAGAAGTTGACAGTACAAGATGAAATCATGTCCACTTCAGATCATTCCAAAAACAAAAAGAAAAAATATTATTTTCTTTTCTCTTTGCTTTGTATCAAAAGAATGTAATTTTGGTGACCTTATGGCTTCTGTAAGAATTAAATGCACACCTCACATGAATACACAGAACACAAACATGCACACATTCTCCTTTCATAGAGATCTCAGGTACAAAACCACAGTTCACACAAATACTACATAATGACACAATACAGCCAGACATACACACATTTACAAAAACCTGTGGCATGCACTATAAATATATTATACAAAACTACAGAGGAGATGTATACTATCTTGGAAGCTACAAAAGTCATTGTTAAATTAAAACCACAGGGAACCAGATCCCAATATCCCAAATAAAATCAAAAAGTAAAGAGTTAAAAATTTATTTTTCAAGTTTTTTTCTTAGTTTTCCTCTAGAAATTTAATGAAAAGGCAGACCTCCTGCCACCATTTTCACACGAGTTCTGTGTGTTTGTGTGTGTGTGTATACCTTCACATGTAAAATTGTTAATCAGACTGAGCTGAAGAAGATGTAGCAGAGAGGGAAAGATGTGGGTAGAGTGGTAAAGGGGAGAAGCAGTTCAAGTGCTGTTTCATTAGATTCTAGTGTATAACTGATGTACCAGCACCAAGGAAGTCTTATACAGGTGAGTCACATCATACGCGCATTTAACTTACATGAATTCAACTATATGCACTCAGCAAAAAAAAAAGAAAAATAACAAGATACCTGTAAACAGCGCGGGCGATTCCACCCACCGTTCCACTCAATGAGTGTATGCCCAGGAGTGAGGGTGAGATGGGAGACGTGAATCTGCTGTTCCCTCAGTTGGTCTCAGTTTCCGCGTGCCTCTCATAGTGTGAGCATCTCACCGTGCTAGTGTGATTCTAGTGTTTAAAGATATGTATTTTTCGTACAACATGGCCCCTAATTGCAAGCCAACTACTTCATCTGGTGCTCAATCAAAGAAGCAGTGATCTGTTCCAATGCTGGAGGAAAAACTGGCTGTGTTGGACTTATTGAGAGACAGTATGTCGGTCTCCAACGTGGCGCGTAAATATGGCCGCAATGAATCTAGCAGCCGTGCCATTAAAATTAGAGAGAGAGAAATTTGTCAAGCCATGGCATCAAGTGCTCCAATAACTGCTAAGGTGATGAGCCAGGTGCATGATAAAACTTTAGTGAAGACTGAAAAGGCATTAAACTTATGGCTGGAAGACATGAACCATAAATGTGTGCCTATTGTTGGCAACACATTGTGAGAAAAGGCTTTTAGCCAATACACGCTGTTCAAACCTTCCACCAAAGAGGGACAGCCCTCTGATGAGAAGGAATTTAAAGCCAACCAAGGTTGGCTTAACAGTTTTAGGAACTGCTTCAACCTCAAAAACGTGGAGACTACTGGTGAAGATGCATCTGCCAATGAAGAGGCAGCAAAAGCCTACCCCGAATAATAAAAGAAAATCATAGAAGAAAAGGGCTATCTTCCGGAACAAGTTTTTAATGCTGATGAGACTGGGCTCTTCTGGAAAAAAATGCCCAACCGCACTTACATTTCGAAATGAGAAAGACAAGCCCCTGGCTTCAAAGTAGCTAAAGACCGTGTGACTGTGTTGTTTTGTGGCAATGCGGCTGGGCATTTAATAAAGCTGGGCTTGCTCTACAGGGCTGCAAATCCCCGTGCCCTAAAAGGTAAGAACAAAAATCTCCTGCCCGTGTTCTGGCAATCAAATAAAAAGGCTTGGGTGACGGCAGCATTATTTTTGGATTGGTTCCACAAGTGTTTCATTCCGGAGGTCAAGCGGTACCTCGGAGAGAAAGGACTTGACTTTAAAGTGTTGCTGATTGTAGACAATGCTCCTGGCCACCCTGCGACACTCCGGTTTGCACATAACAATGTTGGAGTCGTCTTTCTCCATCCCAATACCACCTCCATCCTCCAACCTCTTGGCCAAGGTGTGATTTGCTGTTTCAAGGCCACGTTCATGAGACTTTCGTTCTCACAGATACATAGCGCTATGGATGCTGATCCCAATCTTAATGTGATGGAGTGTTGGAAGTCCTTCAACATTGCCGATTGCATCTCTTATAGTAAACAGGCAATGGATGCAATCAAGCCTGCAACAGTCAATACATGTTGGCGAAACCTATGGAAAGAATGTGTGAATGATTTTAAGAGTTTCCCGACCATTGAGAAAGAAGTGAAACGCATTGTGCAGGTGGCCAGACAAGGGGGTGGTGATGGCTTCGTCGTCATCCTTGAGTAAGAAATTGAAGAATTAATTGAGAGTCATAGAGAAACATTGACTAACGAAGAGTTAGAGGAACTGATAAAATCGTCTACAGAAGACGAAGATGATGATGATGAATAGGAAGAGCCAGCAAGTTGGAATCTTCTTAAATTTGCTGAAGTGTTCCAACCAGCGAAACACTTGAATGATTTAATTTCTAAATATTATCCCTCTATGGAACGAAGCCTCAAAATCACACGTAGTATTACAGACGATTTGAGACCATATCAAGAAATGTTTGAGCAGCTCATGAGACAACAGCTACAGTTGCCGATCACCATGTTTTTCAAGGAAAAACAACCAGCAGCAGATGAGCCTATGCAAAGAACTTCTCGAGCTGAACCAGAGCCAACCACTTCATCTCCAACTCACTCTCCATCACCCAAGCTCTCCGTCACCTCCGTCTCCTGGATCGACATCAAGCCCTGATGACCACCTCTAATTACCCTCCATAATTACCCCCTATAATTAAAAATAAAGTACTGTACAATTATATTTTGCAAATGTACTCTTTATTATATACTGTACATTACTATATACATTATACATTTATACATATTACTGTACAGGGTTGTATACACAAAACCATGTACAGTATACTGTACTTTATGGGTGATTTAAGGGATTTTCAAGGATAATTTTGACTATACGTGATTTTTGCCTTACGCGCTGACTTTAGAACCTAACCCCTGCATAAGATGCGACTCCACTGTAGTTGTTTCCATTGTTAATCCTTACTGAATGGGTCTCTTAACCCCAGCAGAAAGCTAGCAGGAGCCCTTCCCTACACTGAGACAGCATATGAATAGATATGGCTGCATGAATAGTCTGTGTGTTCAGAAGCAATGGGGAGAGAGCGTACAATAGAGGGAGTGGCCTCTGAGGCAAAGGGAACCATTGCCTGGTTAGAAATCAGGTCTCCCCTGTTATGCTTGACTCCTCCTCAGCATGTTCATATAAGTCAGTGAAATACCCAACCTATCTCTGGCAGGCAGGTCATATGTAGAGAGATAAATACTCCTCCTGCCCACAGGCCTCCAAACACCCTCAGGTTCACAGGCTTTGCCCAAGGCTAATCCTCCCATTCCGTAATTCCCTTGGAATCAGTCATTAGCTAACCCTCTTTCTACCTGTCACAATCATTGGTAAATCCCAGTCCGGATTCATCCCACCCAGCAGCCCTAAAACATGAAAAGGCACCTAACAATGTTCAGCCATCTAATTAAAAACACCCCCTAATAAATTATTTAAAAATGGAATTTAGCAAGAGACATAGATACAGAGAGATGGCACACAGGAGCTTTTCCCACAGGACATACTTCCTCCTCTTGTAATGTGAGATGCCATCTGAAGCCAATGTACTATTTACATATAAAAATGAAAGGCAATAAAAAGGCTGTGTAATGTTGCTCTGCAAGCAATGGCATGCCTACATAACCTAACTCTTTGGAGTAGGGGTCTTCACACATTAGTCTAACACTCCTTTGACTCCTACAAAGTGGAATAAAACCTATTTCAAATATATTATTTGATGAAAGCAGATGTCAGCAGATACCGCCTATGTAATTGATATTTGATTTATTCAAGATTTATGCATGCTGTGCTTTAGATTTATTAATGATAATCCCCTGCTCTTGTGTTTAATATAGTGGAACCAAAACATAATTTGCTGGGATCAGTCAGAAATGCATCAAAGTGATTAACTCTACATGCAAACCATTATCCAGTGACATCCCTACTGTGCATAGTGCAAAAGGAGGTAATAATACAGTAATTGGCTTCACTTAAGCAAGTTAGATATTTGCTGTGATTGCTGGTAAAATTTGGTCCCTTTAATCTCTATGGTTCTATGTCTGCTCATCCTTCATCTTCTTTTGATGCATTCCTTTTCTCAGAAGCATCTGAAACTTAAAACAAAAACTTGGCAATTAAGCATAAGAATCATACTCAGAAAAGCAATGAAATGTAGCTCTATCCTTGGAAACAACTTGATCGAATAGTGTCTAGTTCTGTATTAGAGCATTTTCACAGGTCATCTTTGTTTGCCAGCATCCATGTGGCCACATGATGTGTTGCATGGACTCCGCTAGGTAGGCTGGCCGCTGTGATGCATTTGTCCTGAAATGGGGGAGATCTAGCCCTTCATGTGGACCCACAGCCCCATTTGGAAGGTGTACATGTGTACACATCCCACATTAAGGCAGGCAGGGAAAGGGTTAATTGGCTGCAAAGGCAGTCAGGCAGATGGGTACATAGGCTAGCTATGTGAACAACCGGATGGTTGCGAGTCATGGAAAAGCTTACAGGGTGGGATTCAGTTAGATGGGGAGAGACTGTGATGACAGGGGTGGAGGAGGGTGTGCAAGAGTGGGATAGGTTGGAGAGGAATTGTTGAGGGGCAGAGGGATAAAAATGGAAGATAGGTGAGGAGATGTCATGTGGGGCAGAGGAAGGATGGTACAATTGTGAATGTGCCAAGGAATCAGGTGACAACTATCGCTGAGCAAAGATCACCAAGAAATGATGCCAAGTCCTACACCTCTCTTCTTTCTCCAACAGCCTGGAGGTAGCACGCTGGGGTCCGGTGTCCCAGAGCAAATTTGCTGATCCATTGGGTCCAGGGAGCAGGGTAAGAGTGGAGTCAATACTGCTAGATAGTCTTCCACAGAAAGACCAGGAGTTGCTCAGTTCTTGGGTCTGGGTGCAGATTCTAGAATGAAGAGGCAGTTGGTGGGAAAAAAAGAGGGTGTGGGGGCACGAGAAGAGACCAAAAACCCAGTGAATTTGGACAGAGTCACTGAGGAACTTGATTCTGAAACTGAGGTCACCTCTCTAAGTACCCAGCCTGAGTAGCTGCAGCCTGAGATGTTCTGTAGACTAGCTCAGTGGTTCCACTCCTGGGCAGTACCATTTAGGTTACATGTCCTAGGATTTGTTTTACTTCTGGACAAACCTATTTGGGTATCATGGAGCACCCATGTTGTTTCAGTGTTGATGGACCAAATCTTTCAATCCTATCAGCAGTCTGGTGACACAATTCTTGATGACCAAGTCATCTATAGGATTGAGTAGAAACCATGTTATCCCTGTCTCCTTTAGGCATTGTAACAGCAAATATTACTAAATCTGACACCATCTAAGTTTAATCTCATTGTCTAGGACACACTCCCTGTAAAAAAGCCACATCTGTCAGAGGTGAGCAAAAATTCAACCCTCTGTGAATACTAATAGGCCAGCACCACAAAAAACAAACAAGCGAACAAAAACTCCAGTCATTTTTAGGACTTACAGACTATTATCCCATGCCAGGATTTGTCACCATAGCAGCTCCCTTGACCAGCCTCACCCAGAATAAAGCCCTGTGAAATACCATTCCAGGCTTAAAAAGACAGGCAGCTGGTATTATGCAGCCCTGACATGATAAAGAGATTATCTTGCAGCCCAGTGCTCTTGAAGCTGGCCTTGGGCAGTACTGTCCCAAGGAACAGACTGAGAGGAAGACTGGTGTTCAATCTAATCAGAAAGCTGTTCCCTCAAGAGAAAGCCTTAACTGAGAGGCGATGTGACGGAGAGACTGCCGAGACTCATCAAGCCCTCGGATCGCTACCCCTTCCTGCTTCTCCACGTGGGCACCAATGATACTGCCAAGAATGACCTTGAGCGGATCACTGCGGACTACGTGGCTCTGGGAAGAAGGATAAAGGAGTTGGAGGCGCAAGTGGTGTTCTCGTCCATCCTTCCCGTGGAAGGAAAAGGCCTGGGTAGGGACCGTCGAATCGTCGAAGTCAACGAATGGCTACGCAGGTGGTGTCGGAGAGAAGGATTTGGATTCTTTGACCATGGGATGGTGTTCCATGAAGGAGGAGTGCTGGGCAGAGACGGGCTCCACCTTACGAAGAGAGGGAAGAGCATCTTTGCCAGCAGGCTGGCTAACCTAGTGAGGAGGGCTTTAAACTAGGTTCACCGGGGGAAGGAGACCAAAGCCCTGAGGTAAGTGGGAAAGCGGGATACCGGGAGGAAGCACAGGCAGGAATGTCTGTGAGGGGAGGGCTCCTGCCTCATACTGGGAATGAGGGGCGATCAGCAGGTTATCTCAAGTGCTTATATACGAATGCACAAAGCCTTGGAAACAAGCAGGGAGAACTGGAGGTCCTGGTGATGTCAAGGAACTATGACGTGATTGGAATAACAGACACTTGGTGGGATAACTCACATGACTGGAGTACAGTCATGGATGGTTATAAACTGTTCAGGAAGGACAGGCAGGGCAGAAAAGGTGGGGGAGTAGCACTGTATGTAAGGGAGCAGTATGACTGCTCAGAGCTCCGGTACAAAACTGTAGAAAAACCTGAGTGTCTCTGGATTAAGTTTAGAAGTATGAGCAACAAGAGTGATGTAGTGGTGGGAGTCTGCTATAGACCACCGGACCAGGGGGATGAGGTGGATGAGACTTTCTTCCGGTAGCTCGCAGAAGTTACTAGATCGCACGCCCTGGTTCTCATGGGTGACTTTAATTTTCCTGATATCTGCTGGGAGAGCAATACAGCAGTGCATAGACAATCCAGGAAGGTTTTGGAAAGCGTAGGGGACAATTTGCTGGCGCAAGTGCTAGAGGAGCCAACTAGGGGGGGCGCTTTTCTTGACCTGCTGCTCACAAACCGGGTAGAATTAGTGGGGGAAGCAAAAGTGGATGGGAATCTGGGAGGCAGTGACCATGAGTTGGTTGAGTTCAGGATCCTGACGCAGGGAAGAAAGGTAAGCAGCAGGATACGGACCCTGGACTTCAGGAAAGCAGACTTCGACTCCCTCAGGGAACGGATGGCCAGGATCCCCTGGGGGACTAACATGAAGGGGAAAGGAGTCCAGGAGAGCTGGCTGTTTTTCAAGGAATCCCTGTTGAGGTTACAGGGACAAACCATCCCGATGAGTCGAAAGAATAGTAAATATGGCAGGCGACCAGCTTGGCTTAATGGTGAAATCCTAGCGGATCTTAAACATAAAAAAGAAGCTTACAAGAAGTGGAAGGTTGGACATATGACCAGGGAAGAGTATAAAACTATTGCTCGGGCATGTAGGAATGATATCAGGAGGGCCAAATCGCACCTGGAGCTGCAGCTAGCAAGAGATGTCAAGAGTAACAAGAAGGGTTTCTTCAGGTATGTTGGCAACAAGAAGAAAGCCAAGGAAAGTGTGGGCCCCTTAATGAATGAGGGAGGCAACCTAGTGACAGAGGATGTGGAAAAAGCTAATGTACTCAATGCTTTTTTTGCCTCTGTCTTCACTAACAAGGTCAGCTCCCAGACTGCTGCGCTGGGCATCACAAAATGGGGAAGAGATGGCCAGCCCTCTGTGGAGATAGAGGTGGTTAGGGACTATTTAGAAAAGCTGGACGTGCACAAGTCCATGGGGCCGGACGAGTTGCATCCGAGAGTGCTGAAGGAATTGGCGGCTGTGATTGCAGAGCCATTGGCCATTATCTTTGAAAACTCGTGGCGAACGGGGGAAGTCCCGGATGACTGGAAAAAGGCTAATGTAGTGCCAATCTTTAAAAAAGGGAAGAAGGAGGATCCTGGGAACTACAGGCCAGTCAGCCTCACCTCAGTCCCTGGAAAAATCATGGAGCAGGTCCTCAAAGAATCAATCCTGAAGCACTTGCATGAGAGGAAAGTGATCAGGAACAGCCAGCATGGATTCACCAAGAGAAGGTCATGCCTGACTAATCTAATCGCCTTTTATGATGAGATTACTGGTTCTGTGGATGAAGGGAAAGCAGTGGATGTATTGTTTCTTGACTTTAGCAAAGCTTTTGACATGGTCTCCCACAGTATTCTTGTCAGCAAGTTAAGGAAGTATGGGCTGGATGAATGCACTATAAGGTGGGTAGAAAGCTGGCTAGATTGTTGGGCTCAACGGGTAGTGATCAATGGCTCCATGTCTAGTTGGCAGCCGGTGTCAAGTGGAGTGCCCCAGGGGTCGGTCCTGGGGCCGGTTTTGTTCAATATCTTCATAAATGATCTGGAGGATGGTGTAGATTGCACTCTCAGCAAATTTGCGGATGATACTAAACTGGGAGGAGTGGTAGATACGCTGGAGGGGAGGGATAGGATACAGAGGGACCTACACAAATTGGAGGATTGGGCCAAAAGAAATCTGATGAGGTTCAGTAAGGATAAGTGCAGGACGGAAAAATCCAATGCACCGCTACAGACTAGGGGCCGAATGGCTAGGCAGCAGTTCTGCGGAAAAGGACCTAGGGGTGACAGTGGATGAGAAGCTGGATATGAGTCAGCAGTGTGCCCTTGTTGCCAAGAAGGCCAATGGCATTTTGGGATGTATAAGTAGGGGTATAGCGAGCAGATCGAGGGACGTGATCGTTCCCCTCTATTCGACATTGGTGAGGCCTCATCTGGAGTACTGTGTCCAGTTTTGGGCCCCACACTGGAAGAAGGATGTGGATAAATTGGAGAGAGTCCAGCGAAGGGCAACAAAAATGATTAGGGGTCTAGAACACATGACTTATGAGGAGAGGCTGAGGGAGCTGGGATTGTTTAGTCTGCAGAAGAGAAGAATGAGGGGGGATTTGATAGCTGCTTTCAACTACCTGAAAGGGGGTTCCAAAGAGGATGGCTCTAGACTGTTCTCAATGGTAGCAGATGACAGAACGAGGAGTAATGGTCTCAAGTTGCAGGGGGGGAGGTTTAGATTGGATATTAGGAAAAACTTTTTCACTAAGAGGGTGGTGAAACACTGGAATGCGTTACCTAGGGAGGTGGTAGAATCTCCTTCCTTAGAGGTTTTTAAGGTCAGGCTTGACAAAGCCCTGGCTGGGATGATTTAACTGGGAATTGGTCCTGCTTCGAGCAGGGGGTTGGACTAGATGACCTTCTGGGGTCCCTTCCAACCCTGATATTCTATGATTCTATGATTCTATGAGAGGAGTGTCTAGCTGTCATATAGAGCCCTGGACCCTCCGCTATTACCACATAGGGAACAAATTCATGATAGTCATGGATTATGCCCCTTCCTTCCCTCCACTCAAAAAGGCCAAATGTAATGAAAGATGCCAATACCCTCTAATGCTCCTTCCAGGATTGGGCTCTGCAATACGGATTTTTTTGTCCCAGCAAGGGCTCAGCAGATCCAAGGATCTCTTTTGAGGGTGTAAATGAGCAAGGGGGTTCATATAAACCACCCAAAGCAGACAGAAAGGGAATCATTGACTGCAAAGAGAACCAAGCAGTGGGCCTGCCCCACCCCGGAAAAGCTGCTCAGTCTCTTGACTAGAAAAGGAGGGTCTGCACAAGGGGTCACTAGGGCCGGGTTAGAAACAACGCAGAGTGATACTGGTACCTCAGAGAGGAAATGCTCTCTCTCTTTCTTTGCCCCCACCCCACAAAGGCAACAGGCCCAGGAGAGACCCAGACCAAGACCCAACCAAAGAACACAGACAGCCTGGAAACTAGTTACTTTATTTATACAAGAGCTGGCGATGGAAGATTATTTATATCTCTCTTACTCCCTCCCCCCAGGCTGAAGAAAACCCACCTTCATTTGGCAGTTGCCTCTCCCTTGGGACCAGACTGGAGAAAGTCTCTGTTGGTCAGAGCAGAGATGCGTGGTGCAGATGGGCATGTGGGTCCGAAAGCAGCAGTATTTATGGTTTTCCCCTTGTTTTCCCTTTGTGCTGTTGCACAATACTACCATCAATTATACAGTGCTGTGGAGCCTCACCTCTCACGGGACCTGTAACGCTCACCAGGATAGACCCTCTGCATGTGGCACAGGGGGTGGCTTTCTCAAGTTCTTCTATATAACGTCAGTAATTCTTTCACTGGTCAACATGGTTGTTTACAGTTCCCAAGTGATCTCAAGTTTCAAAAGTACACAACTGACAAGCTAAAAAGATGGCAACAACTCTGCCTGGTAGGAATAGGCTGGCTTGCGGATTACAGCCCCTCTTTGAATGGGACTAAGGACAATCTACTACTCCTCCAGCAAAATGTACATCATTTACAAGAAGTCTACATTCACATCACAAGTTCATGCAGCTTTGAGAAATCCACCCACTGTTGGGGAGCTAATTAATTTATTTATCCCAAACAAGGAAGAACCACTACCCTGTGGGATTCAATCTGATGATGGGAGGTTGTGTAGGAAAAAGGAATCCCATCATTAAAACATTGTACAATTTATTTCTTTTTAAAAAATTTGCTCATGCGGTTATACATTATTCTGCTTCATTGTTCTTCCATAAGCGTTATATTTAATTACAAGTTATGTCCCAGAACACATTCCTACCTGTTCCATGGAACAACACAGACAATGACAGCTTCTGATCATCTTATTTCAAGTCCTCCAGTTGCTGCCAAGGCAATATTGGAGATAAGGTAAAGAACTATGCTAACACAGCTTAAAGAAGCACTCCTGTGCATTTTTAATGCCATCAGTGAATTGTCGCCAGAACTCAAAATGGATACCATTGAAGCTTTCTATTTAATGCTGTTCAAGATGATCAACATCACAACTGGGCTATATTGTGTTCTATGTTATGTCGCTAATGTTATGTCGCTAAGGACAAAAACCATCCGTAAGCACAGTAGATTATATCTACATGCAACCCCCTCCTCCAGAAATGTCACTGGGAAGGGGGAAGTGCAGAAGACAAAACTAAATCATAAATGGCTACATTGTAAGGGCCAGTGCTGCTGGAGCAGACAAGAGATGGATTGCCATTCAGAGTGTGACAATGCCTGCCCTGCTTCCCTCCTGCTCTTGAGTGGAGGGAGGTAGTAAGTTATTTCACCCCTTTTAATAGAGTAATTTACACCTGGCCCCTTCTGCCCACCATATGCCCATCAGCGAGTGGAGGGATGTGGTCACAGCTCCTCCCTCTCTCTGTCTCCTATGTGGTGACCCACCATTGCTCTGCTCCCAGTGGCTAGATTCACAGTCTGAGCAGGGCTGACCAGGGAGGTGAGCGATGTGTGTGTGTGGCGGGGGAGGGGGAGGAGGAGGTGGGTTAGTCAGCTATTCAGAGAATACAGGCAGAGATATTCTAGTTATCAGGGTTCTTTCAGCAAATCTGCTGGGCATCATTCTGCTTCCACTGACGCTGACATAAATAAGGAGTAGCTCCACTGAAATCAATGGAGCCACATTACGGGGTATTGGGGCACCATAGGCACAGGAATGAAGGACCGATGACTTTCAAGGACTGCCTGCAGCTTTACTTAGGGTCATGCCTACAAATAGTGTAGTGGGAGGAAGGTAGCAAGCCAGACCAGGTTTCTCACATTGTGTTATGATGAAGAATCGAGATGCTACAGATGCCATTGACAAATCTGATGACACAGAGGAGACTGGTCTGCTTTGCCACTAAAGAAACTCTAAACTGTGAGCAAGCCCTTCAAGAGTGCCATGAGCTAGAGCAGTGTTTTTCAAAGTTTGGGTCATGACCCAGTACGGGGTCACCTTGCTCAGCTCCCAGGCACCCTAGCGGCTCTGGTCAGCACCGCCGACCGGGATGTTAAAAGTCCCATTGGAGGTGCTGCCCAGCTAAGGTAGGCTAGTGCCTACCTGTTCCAACACCACGCTGTGCCCTGGAAGTGGCCAGCAGCATGTCTGGCTTCCAGGCCGGGGGGCCACATGGCTCCGTGCGCTGCCCCCATCCTGAGCACTGGCTCCAGGAGGAGCTGGCAGTGCCTGTGGGTGAGAGCTGCGCCGAGCCGCTTGCGAACTTCCACCTGGCCGCTTCCAGGGTGCAGCGTGGTCTGCGGTGCCAGGACAGGCAGGAAGCCTGCCTTAGCACCCCCGCTGCACCGCTGACCAGGAACCGCCAGAGGTAAGCTCGCACCCCAATCCCGTGCCCCAATCCCCTGCCTCAGCCCTGAGCCCCCCCACAACCCAGAGCCCCTTCCTGCACCCCAAACCCCTCATTCCTGGCCCCACCCCACAACCCTAACCCCAACCCTCTGCCCCAGCCCTGAGCCCTCCCCAAACTCAGATCCACTCCTGCACCCCAAACCCCTCATCCCCTGCCCCACCCCAGAGCCTGCACCCCAGCCCAGAGCTCTGATCCCCTCCCACACCCAACCCCCTACTGCAGCCCACAGCCCCCTCCCACACTCCAAACCCCTCATCCCCAGCTCCATTCGATCACGGGCATCAACAATTTTCTTCAGCTTGGTCTCCAGAAAAAAAGTTTGCAAACCACTGAGCTAGAAGGTGCAGTCTGCTAGGCACAGAAAGAAAAACAAGAAAAGGGAAAGGGCCAGTGCAGAGTCAAAGAGTAATAAAAGCAAGCAGTCAAGCCCAGAATGAAAGAAAATAAAGATCCAGAGAGAAAATATTGCCAACCACAAATATTCCAAAATCACAAATCAGTAGCCCAGAAATCATGAGATTATTTTAAAAAGCATGAGATTTTAAAAATAATAAATTCTGGATTCTTTTTATTGGCCTTCTGGTGTCTGAGGCTTTAGAGGTCACATTTTCAAGCTTTTCTCCACAATCATAAGGGCTAGAAACTTACTTTTTCTTTTAAATGAAAGCTGAGGTTCTCACATAACCCCAGGGTTCCAGGAGATTGAGCATTAAGGAGAAAAGCAAATATCATGAGATGTGCAATGAACTCGCAAGAGTTATCGGCAGTGAAAGAAGCACAGCACCTTAGAGAGCCTGCTGGCTACAAGGCAGAACAATCTTATTAGTAGGCTTGGAAGGTCAGGTAGTCTCCCCTGTTAAAAGTAATATTTAACTTTTTGGACTTTTCAATATTCATATTTGTTGAAAGTTGAGATTTTAATAAGTTGTAAATGGTCTGTTTAGTGGAGGGATTTCTAAAGCTGAAAAATGTGCTGGAAAACACACAGAGTTAATAATGCAGGTTTCTCTACACCCAGAAGTACTACCAACTTGCCTCTATCACACCTGGCTTTTTACTGGTAAGGCATTTTACCCCTGTTGTAACCACTCATGAAACCCAATCTCTAACTGTCATTACAGCTTTTGCTGTGTATTGTGAGGCTTGGGTCTGTGGAAAGGTTCCTGATTTCTCCAACAGCAGTCTGCATATTCTTCAGCAAGCTGGACTTTTTAAATCCCAAAGTAGGTCCAAAAGGCATGATGGGAAAGACGAATTTGCATCAAGCCAACGAACTAACATCGCTTCCATCTGCCACAAATTCCATGCTCTTTGAGGCTTTTATATTAATTGATGCAGGCTGCTTCACTGGTGTTAAGTTTGTACGTGCTAATCTGTTGACTATGTTATTGAATCCACTCTCGAACTATAATCACAATCTTCCAAAACCTGCTGCACGTGCGGATGTGCTAAGAGGAACAGCAGAACATCATTCTCAGCACTGCCATGATCAGCCACGGACAACTCTAACAGTGGGCCTTCTTCCAGAGAAAACAACCTCTCTGATTCCTTTTGTCCATCTTTCACTACTATGCACTTTGAAGAGCTACCTAATGCCGAGTAACATCTCGTTTTTATGACATTTAAGGCACTCAGCTTCTCAGGCTGGTGACAGTTTCCAGACGTGTTACTTCACCTTTTCCACAGTTTTCTTTGTTTCCTGTCCCTGTTGTCTCAGGGTGTCTTCTTGTGTTTCTTTTTAGGCTTTTTGGTTGAACCTTATTACACCAAAATTTGCATCCTTATGTTCTCCCTTTTCTGTGCAGGAGAGTTGCTCAGTTTTTCCAGTGAAATGTACATCAAACGATTTCTCCTCTGTATCCTATATGTTCTCCTGAACTGGAGCTAGGCCTCATGGCCATCTGACTCACCTTCTATTGTTCATGAGGAAATGTGCTTGGCGTTCGTCCCTACTTCTGAGTGAAGTGAGACCTACAGTATTAACTCTAAGTGCTGTTCAGCACATGATGCAACATTCCCAGGTCCCCACTGCTCCTCTGCCACATGACCTCTCACTTCACCTCAGTTCGTTCTTGTATCTCACTGACTGACTGGCGATGCCCTGCTCCTTGTATACCCACAAGGACATGGCTGACAACATTCTAGGAGGTTCGAGGAAAATGTCATTCTCAGAAAGTCTGGAAGGTTCCACAAGATTCTACAAAGGACCAGAACATTCTAGGAGGTTAGTGAAAAATTAATCCACATATGGAATACCTGAAACATTTTACTTCAAACATTCTATTTTCCCTTTTGTCGCTAATAACAAAAACAGCACCCTGAGCCCGGTGCCCCCCAAGCCCAGCACCCCAGGCAGTCACCTGGGTCGCCTGCCCCTAAATATGGTCCTGAATAGGATGCAGTAATGATGGTTTAATAGGTGAAATGCTTCCCTTTGAAGTTAGTGCCCTAGTTTGGCACCAGAGTGACTGTGCTGCTAGACATATTGAGCCATTGTAATCCATGGAGATGCATATGTGTAAATAAAAGAAGAATTTGGCACACTGTCTACAGGATAAGCTATAAAACAGATCTTCTTCATCAGTGGCCAAATAGCTAAATATGTGTATTAATTGTAGATCTTAATGGCACAGTTCCCAAATATGAATGTTGAAACATTGTCCTGACCTCCTTGTAATCATGGTTAAGAGGATTTGCCATTGATACACCAGCTCAGAGCTGGATTTACTTCAGAAATTAAAAAAAAAACCTCCTGCAATGGCATGAAGCATGTTTTTGTGTTTAAGGAATCCAGATTAGTGTTCCACAAGAGGTGCTCAGAATAATTCCATATCTTATTTTGGGCCCCTCAAGAAGACTCCCACAGACAGGGCGAAAGTTTGATTCTATAGCAAAACAGAGGTTTATTGAATAAGACAAAATGGGAGGAAATCTGTTCTACAACCTTAAGTGAGCTTCTGCCCATGGAAGACAATGAGATGCACATCATTTTTGTGGAGCATTTTAGAGAACTAAATTAGGCAAAAAGCCTAAAAATAAAAGGAACAAAACTTCAAGGCATTATTCTTTCAGAAATGAGAAATTACTTTTGTATTTGTATGTATATTAATATGTATGTGTGCATTTGTAAGTACATCGTGTGTGTATAATATGCATACCCACGTATATTACATATGAACATAACATAAAATATAAATAAGCCAACAGAGAAATCACAGAATCCTGTCTCCTAAAAATTCTTGGTACAGATACAATAATTAGATAACTTTACTTTTGAATGTAGTATAGTTAAAACAGAGCTTTCTTAATGGTATTTTCGAATGAGGAGGAACACTATTAATACAAAATTTTTTTACCGTATTTCCTAAACTGCCATGAAGGGACACAATTCATTTTTTTAAAAAAATGCAATGAAAATAAGTTGTTTTAAAAATAAATTCCTCTCCAGTGTTTGAACCTAAACATATTGTGATTGTGTCAGGAAGATAATAAGATTACAAACAACAGTGAAACTGACCAGTCATTTTTGTATTGCTCAGTCACGATGACTTAAATGCAAGTGAACAAAGAACAAACATGATGAAAAGTGAATTCGATTTTTAAAATTCTTTCAATAATCTATTCAGAAATCCATTTGAATAGTCTGTAGGGCTATTACTGACTCGGGTAAGGATTTTTATTATAAACATATGGGGACATGTGAATGAAGGATAACTGTTGAAATCAATGGGAATACATGGGTGGAAAATTTTAGGGGGTAAGGGGAGCGAGTGTAGACATACACTCAGAGCAAAATCATGCCTATAATTTCTATTTTATTTTATTTTATTTTCCACCCTGATCTGTTCTCCTTTCAATTTGCTGGAGGTTATTTAAATGCTTTTATTTAATGTTCTCTCCTCTTTAGCAGCCGTTTTTCCTCTCTATGTTCAAGTCTGGCTGTCACGCCTATCTTGTCAATGTCCCTTTAAACTAAAGCAAATAGACTGACAACTTTCATCCCAAACAACTCACTGGAATATAAAACTCATCAAATCAAATAAAAATGCAAGAGATTATAAACAATAAACATTCAGTCCTTCCAATAGTAGGCGAGTATGATATGTAGGCACTTTGAGATGTAAAGGGAAGAGACAAGGCAATCTGAGGTGGGCAAGAGTGAGAGTGAAAGGTTGTTGGTATGCCACTGATACGTGGAAGGATCCTATCTGAAAAGAATAAATTCAGTGACAGAGAATGTTGCTTCTTCTCTTCCTCTAACCCCTACAACCCACTGTTATTAAATGCTGAGCAGCAGCTGCAAGACCATTACTGGGCCTTCCTGTGCAGCCAAAAAGGTTCTTAAGAAATTTGTAATAGGTTGTTTTTGGAACCAAAATGTAATTTGTTTATACCACTTCTGGAGGAGTATAATGGATGAAGGAAAAGTGAAGCAGAGAGAGAGAGAGAGAGAGAGAGATCAAGAGAGCACGCACACACGAGATGGACTTCCATAGAACAACACAGCATACTAATTCATTCTGATATTGCTATTTAGTACCTGCAAAGTCTACCATTATGCATTATTAAATTCATGTATTATTGAATCAAAATCCTTGTTGCCTGGTAAGAAATGTGGATGATTTCTTAGCTTAAATTAAAGCACTGCTTCCTTATTTGAATAAAACTGCATTACTGGCTGCCTAGCATGATAATCAGAAAACTGCATTAGGCAGGTAGTACTGTATGAATTAAAAAATAATGAAACAAGATTTTTCAGTCAGACATTGTTCCCTTGCCTGCTTTTCATGACAGCATATTTCCTACTTTGAGTTGATAAGACAACGGCAAATGAAGATAACAACATGAGGGCAAAATCATTCACTCTAATAGGCTCCACCTGTGCAGACTTCAGCTCATTTACATGGCTGCAAAAAAATTAGAAATCATGCAGCAATTAGTCTGTTCTAGATTATGCACTGTGTCAACTGATACCACTCTGGAGAGCACTAGTGCTAAAATGGTTTCAGAAGATAAATCTACTAGCCTATACAAACATTTTTAATTACGTGGAAAACAGAATTGCCTGTTTGGAAACCTCCATTGTGAACCCACGCTGCCTGAATAGCACTGGAATCATATGTCACAAAATTCAAATGTTTATATAATTGACTTTTATAATGTTTGATGACTTGTTGAAACTGAAATCATGTCTCTGATTCTGCTGCTTTGTACCGCTGAGGAGTTAAAGGAATATCTGTTCAGGGAAGTGTAATGCATTAGAGATATAAGGGATTTTCTTTTATTGCTTTAGTATGTTTGCTCCCTTCAGTCTTGGATTGCAAAGCCTAATCAGTCTGTTCTGATTATCTATTGTCAGATGATTACTGGCGTTCAGCAACACTGAGAAAATCCAACAACAGCAGCTATTTAGATGATAAAAATCAACAGCCAAACTGTGTACTGCTACCTCACCATGTTGAGCAGTTACTTGCCCAAGTAGGCCCAATGAAACCAATGCAACTACTCTTGTGAGTAATTGCTCATCAGTGTGAGTAAATAGTTCACAATCTGCCCCTAAATTCTTTGCCAGGGATAACATATGTTCTGGTAGAAGTGCAGAGCCATATCAGCTAGTGTAAATCTGCATAGGTCCCTTGAAGTCAATGAAGTTATGTCAATTTACAGCAGCGGACGATTTGGCCCCGGGGATTTTACTGAGAGTCCATTGGATTAGAACAGTGGATCTGAACCTTTCCAGACTACAGCACCCTTTCAGGAATCTGATTTGTATTGCCTATCCCCAAGTTTCACCTCATTAAAAAACTACTTGCTTACAAAATCAGACATAAAAATACCAGAGTGTCACAGTACACTATTACTGAAAAATTGCTTACTTTTCCATTTTTATCTTATAAATTATACAATATCAATTGGAATATAAATATTGTATTTACATTTTAGTGTATAGTATATAGAGCAGTATAAACAAGTCACTGTATAAAATTTTAGTGTGTACAGTACTGACCTCACTTGTGCTTTTTATGCAGCCTATTGTAAAACTAGGCAAATATCTGGAAGACCTCTGCGTACCCCCAGGAGTATGTGTACCCCTGGTTGAGAACCACTGGATTAGAGATATATTTGTAACTTTCTTGGCTATAAAAGTATCTAATTACATTTTAAAACAGAGCTTTTATTATATATTGAGTTTCTATCCCTTAGGGGAAAGTCCTATAGAATTTAAGAGGGATGAAACCAATTGACTTCAGTAGAGTTTGCTCTAAAACCCTATAGAATTTCAAATTTCTATAAGTTTTATTGGCCATCTTTTAGAATTCCTGAATAGTGACGTAATTGCCCATTAAATCCCACAGAATGGACAAAACAAGCCTTTTAGAATGACTACCAGTTTCTATATTGTCTATAGGACATTTCCATGAAATGTATTATAGTTTTGCAATTTTAACTGGATTAGTTCAGTAAGAGTCCCTTTTTAAAAAAAATTAATGGTCCCAAATATAGTTACAGAATCCATTCCCTGATGTAGAATTTGCAGAATCTAAGTTTTTTATTTTTTCCTTTTGACATGTTTTGTGTGCAAGCCGGTTTCTTACAGAATAAAATGTACTGAGCTTTTGTAGAAATAATTGTCAACACCACACTAATGCATATGATAGGCCTGAGTCTGACTTCAAACCACTTTCACACCAGTATAATCCTTCTACTGTACTTAACTGGAGTTACTCCTGATTTACACTGGTATATGTATTAGACATAGGAAGCATTCCCAAGAGACGGGTACGATTACAGGGGTGTAGCCTGGCATCCCTACTCCCCACTGATGCCTACCTGCTGAAATAGCCCCTTGGGGCTAGGCATGGCTGCTCTAACTCACTCCAGGATGATCCCCTGCCAGTTCCAAGGTCAATGTAGTGTGAAGGTAAAGGATGTCAGCCCTTTGTGTAGTTCTAGTTGTAGCTTTACATTAAATGTCACCTTTACATTAACAATTAGGATGTAGAAAAGGTTAATCACATTACAAAATGACAGATGACCTAGCATGCCTCAGTGACTGTGATTAGCAATTCCATAGTAATTTGACACGTCCAATGAGTCCATTTTCAATATTAAATATTTCAACATTTTGATGTACCAGCTCAACATTGCAACATGACAATAATGGAAACTGGGCTAGAACCAAGACAAATAAACACTGTACCATGTGTAGACTTTGTATTTGCAAAATATTTCAAGTGCATAGCTTCTTCCAGGAAGCATTTTATAATTAACATCAGAAAGGGGATCTTTCTGAAGAGGTCAGCAGCCTGAGGCCTACAGTTTCAAAAGTGACAAGTGATTTTGGGTGCCTCTGTTTTTAGAAGCTCGACATGGAACATCTTAAAGGGGCACAATTTTCAGAAGGTGGGTGTGCAGCACTTCTAAAATGCAAAATCAGACACCCTTAAGATGCTTCGAATTGGGCACCCAGCAATGGGAAGTATCGAATAATATTAATCATGTCTGAACATTTAGACCTAAAGCCCTGGGCCAACGGAATAAGTAAATAATTCTCTTGTAAGAATCTTTTATATAAATAAATTAAATGTGTTTAAAATTTCTCATGTTAGGTTAATATATTGGCTTCATGTTGTAATGAAACATTTTATGGTGGATCAAAAGTTTAAACGGACAAGCCCCAAATACATGATACTGTATTACAAGCATTTTGACATAATTTTGAGAAATATTTTTTCTTCACATTTGGGAACTTATTTTCATGATAGTAAGTTTCTTTTCAATGATTTTTAAAATGTGATTCTTTTGAAAATGATAAAGAATTAATTTTGAGTATGTGTATATATATAAACATGCACACACTATATTATATACATAAGCACACACATACTTTACACACATACAAATACACTAAAGGAATCTTAAGGTGGTAAAGTCAACCACTCAAAAGTTAGGAAATGCCAGAATGGAGGTTTCTTGTGTAAAAGATACATAATTTAATTCCACATTCACATCAAATAGTTCGAGTTACTCTGATCTGTCTCTGCAATTCATTTTGTGGGCTCAAAAATATAAATGCAAACTATGCAGGAACCTGCAAAAAGGAAGGCCTGACCGCACCACTTTTGAAAATCTGCTCATCATACCAATCCATGAGAATCAATCTCTGGGCCAGAGTCTCAGCTGGTGTAAATCTGCATGGCTTCATTGACTTCTTTGGCTCTGCACCAATTTACAACCACAGTGAATCTGACCCTAGGGCAGTGCCCCAAACTTTTTATGTTGTGCCCTCCCTTACCGGTAATGTAATCTGTCTGCACCCCCGCCCCCTCCAGGGGCTGGGAGCAGGCCTGGGGCCTGGGACCTGAGGCTGGAGTTGCGGCTGGGGCCAGAGCTGGGAGCAGAGCAAGGCCCGGACCGGAGCCGGGGCCGGGAACTGGGCCACAGTTGGGAGCTGAGGCTGCAGCTGGGCCATGGTCAGGTCCAGGAGTCAAAGCTGGGGTCTTAGCTGGGGGCAGGGCTGGGGCCAGAGCCGGAGTGGAGTCGTATTGGAAAACCCGGGAAGTGGGTGGGCACAAGCCCACCCACTGCTATAGACCCCTCCCCCAGCCTAGCAGGAGGGACCACTAGACTCAGGGACCAACTGATTACGGGGGACAACTAATGAAAAACAGGGACCGGAGTGAGGGTCAAAGGTTCAAAATGCGTAGTGTGGCGTGGCGCTCCTCCCCGTCCCCCGTGGCAGCTGGCCCGGGCTGTGGCCATGGCCGGGGCCATGGAGTGGAGACACAGCTGGGGTTGGGACTGCAGCTGGGAGTGGGGCCGGAAGCCAAAAGCCATGGCTGGGAACAGAGCTGGAGTTGGGAGCTGGCCACAATCAGGGGCAAGGCCGGAAGCAGAGCCGCGGTCAGGGCTGAGAGCCAAAGCCAGGACCTTGGCTAGCGGCGGGGCTGGGGCCAGAGTGGAGCTGTGGGCAGAGCAGGGCTGGGTAGTGCTCCCTTAGGGTCGCCAATTTTGGTTGGATGGATTCCTGGAGGTTTCATCACATGACATAATATTTAATTAAAGATTAATCTTTAATTCCTGGAGTCTCCAGGACAATTCTGGAGGGTTGGCAACCCTATGCTCCCTGCTCACCCCCCATGCCATGCTCCCTGCTCTCCCCCCATGGGAGCTGGCCCAGGCCGTGGCCTGGGCTGGGAGTGGAGCCACCGCTGAGGCCAGGAGCCATAGCCAGGAGTGGGACTGGGGTCAGAAGCCAGGAGCCACGGCCAGGAGTGGGTCTGGGAGCTGGGCCACAGTCAGGGACTGAGGACAGGGCCAAGCCACGGTCGGGGTTGGGAGCTGAATCCGGGGCTTCGACTGGGGCTGGAGCCAAAGTGGAGCTGGGGACAAAGCAGGGCTCAGTGGCGCTCCCTCACCGCCCCCTCTAGGAGCTGGCCCAGGCCACACTGCACCCCCTCAAACATTCCTCCATGCCCCCATTAGTGGGGCGTGTTAGGATATAGATAGTCAGGCCTGTCTGCAAAGCCTATACTCTAAGAATTTAGGTGTATTCTTATCACTTAGCTAGTTATAGAGGTATAAAAGAAAGAATCAAAATCACTGTCTGCCAGTGTAAAGCCCTTCTCTTACTGCGACAGTCTGAGGCCCTGTTCTTAGGCTAAGGCCTTTGGCTAAGCAGCAGAGGCAGCCATAAGCTGGGAAGTGAACGGTCACATCCTCACATTCCAAACTAGTCACACTGAAAGAAGGCAATCTGGGGCTGTTAGAAAGGTGATCTGATCTATCACCTCCAGAGAAAGGGAAAAGCCTAGAGGATGTGGAAGTTTAGTTTGATAGTTTTCTGTTTGGTAAGAACTCACTTATCAATAGACAGAGCTGAGAAACCCTTATGTCTTTATACATGTAGTTGTGAAATCCTCACTTCTGTACTGTTTTGTCATTATAGTTCCCACTTTGCTATTGTTTATTTGCATGGTCTCTGTCTGGTTCTGTGATTGTTTCCGTCTGCTGTATAATTAATTTTGCTGGGTACAAATTAATTAAGGTGGTGGGATATAATTGGTTAAATAATCATGTTGCAATATGTTAGGATTGGTTAGTTAAATTTCAGTAAAATGATTGGTTAAGGTATGGCTAAGCAGAACTCGAGTTTTACTATATATTCTGCAGTCAGTCAGGAAGTAAGGCATGGGGAATGGGAACAGGGAATGGGGGTGCGGAAATTGGAATCATGTTTTGCTAAGGGCGGGAATGGGAACAGGGAATGGGAACAGGGACACAGGCAAGGCTCTGTGGTGTCAGAGCTGGGAAGGGGGACACTAAGGAAGGAAACTGGAATCATTGCTTGCTGGAAGTTCACCCCAATAAACATCAAATTGTTTGCACCTTTGGACTTCGGGGATTGTTGCTCTCTGTTCATGCGAGAAGAACCAGGGAAGTGAGCAGGTAAAGGAATAAGCCCCTAACAGGGCGCACCCTACAGTTCGGGGGCCAATGCCCTAGAGATTGATAGAGCGAACATTGGACTATGACTCAGGAGATCTGGGTTCTGTTCTCAGCTCTGATGCTGATTTGCTGGGTGACCTCAAACAAGTCACTTCACTTCTCCAGGTCTCAGTTTCCCACGTGTAAAATGCGTACTTTCTTTGTAACACACTTTGAGATCTATGAAGGAAAAGCACTACGTAAGAGCGAAGTATTATTGTCCTAATAGCACTGAGGTGTGTAAAGGATTAACATGTTATGGCTGTCTTTCTTGAAGAATTCATAGACACTGTACAGTTTATAGAGTGCCTCTTGTAGGTAGCGCTGTCCTCCTCTCCTGTGAGTTCATAAATCATGTAGTAATGTAGATATGCTGTAAGTAAATCCTAGATAACTTATGTTTATAAACATTAGATAATGTACAATTCTCTATCGATGCACAGCATATTGTACTACTGTAGGTCAATATAAGGGGACATCCTTTCATGAGATATGATATCCTTTAACATGCTACTTGGGCTTCTGTCAAGGTTCCTCCCCCACTCTGAACTCTAGGGTACAGATGTGGGGACCTGCATGAAAAACCTCCTAAGCTTATCTTTACCAGCTTAGGTCAAAAACTTCCCCAAGGTACAAAATATTCCCCCCGTTGTCCTTGGACTGGCCGCTACCACCAACTAATACTGGTTACTGGGGAAGAGCTGTTTGGACGCGTCCTTCCCCCCAAAATACTTCCCAAAACCTTGCACCCCACTTCCTGGACAAGGTTTGGTAAAAAGCCTCACCAATTTGCCTAGGTGACTACAGACCCAGACCCTTGGATCTTAAGAACAATGAACAATCCTCCCAACACTTGCACCCTCCCTTTCCTGGGAAATGTTGGATAAAAAGCCTCACCAATTTGCATAGGTGACCACAGACCCAAACCCTTGGTTCTGAGAACAATGAAAAAGCATTCAGTTTCTTACAAGAAGACTTTTAATAAAAATAGAAGTAAATAGAAATAAAGAAATCCCCCCTGTAAAATCAGGATGGTAGATATCTTACAGGGTAATTAGATTCAAAAACATAGAGAACCCCTCTAGGCAAAACCTTAAGTTACAAAAAAGATACACAGACAGAAATAGTTATTCTATTCAGCACAATTCTTTTCTCAGCCATTTAAAGAAATCATAATCTAACACATACCTAGCTAGATTACTTACTAAAAGTTCTAAGACTCCATTCCTGGTCTATCCCTGGCAAAGGCCCAGCATACAGACAGACCCACAGACCCTTTGTTTCTCTCCCTCCTCCCAGCTTTTGAAAGTATCTTGTCTCCTCATTGGTCATTTTGGTCAGGTGCCAGCGAGGTTACCTTTAGCTTCTTAACCCTTTACAGGTGAGAGGAGCTTTCCCCTGGCCAGGAGGGATTTCAAAGGGGTTTACCCTTCCCTTTATATTTATGACAGCTTCCCATTGACTTCAGTGAGCTTTGGATCAGACTCTTTGTTATCATACAAAAATAGGGTGAATTTTAATTAGTGGTTTTTTAAAATATTTTGTTTTACTTGTTATTCAGCAAAACAACACACATTTGTTCCAGGCATTGGAGTATTTCCTCCCATAATGCCTGGGTTACATTTTATGGCATCAAGCATCAAAAACCTTAAAACAGGCAACAGAAGGGATGATTATTTTTCTAAAAAATCATAAAGCAATACATGAAAAAGCATTTCCATCCCTCCAGAGGTTGTATTGACTCTCCCCACAAGCTGACGGCACAAGATTGCTTTGCACTGTGGAGAAAAATGAATGTAAAAGAAATGAATTACAGCCCAAAAATACATCACAAGATCTCAAATAAAGGACTAGGCTGTGACTTTAAGCAGAGTCCTGAAGAAGGACTGAACCAATCCTACAGTAATCCTGGAAGATACACACCCCGGAATTCAGGTTTCAGAGGAGCAGCCGTGTTAGTCTCGATCCGCAAAATTGTACCCTGGAATTGTTGCCCTGCTGCTTCCTTGCTCCAGGGAGAGAAGGAGGCACCCTCTGCAACAACTCAGCTGTTCTGGCCAGTGGAATCAAGGGCTCTACCGAGGCCCACTTCTTCTCCCTGCTCACCTGCTATTGGGAGAGAGTATGTATGAATGCAGCTCCTGTTTACCACTTGAGCCCCAGGCTCAAAGTCCAGATAAGAGTGTATAAGGGGAGAGTTTACTCACTTGCCTTTACTCCCTTTTGCAGGCTCAGCCCAAGTCACAACCTAGCCAAAAGTAAACAGGCCTGGTAGGTCAGGTGAACTTTGTATGGAAAATCTCTGGGCAGGGGGTGAATGAAAGAGTGGGATAAAAAGGAGCTCCCTGTTCTGAGCATCTCACAGACTGAGAGCCACCTGTGCAAACCTTTGCTATTGCTTTTATTTTTTAAAACAGCTCGTTTAACCCTTTTTTGTGATCACCATCCCTAATGTATGGACATTATCCAGCCCAGCAATGGGGCACTGCAGTTCACGAAAGGAAGTGAAGAAACAAAGCTTATCAAACTGAAAGTGCCGAGGAAAGTCAGGGAGCAGAATGGCATGGCTCTCAGTGGAACATGGCCAGAATGCAAGATACACTTTCAGTAGGTGCTATATGGACACTCCCAAGTATAGAGGTGCCTAAATTAGTACAAGCTGGCTTGACAGGCCTTTAATAGTAAGGGCTAACAAGAAGTGTCTGCTAACTGCTTAAAATCATTCTAATGATGCCACAGTCAGTGGTGCTGACTGGGATTCAATATAAAATGGAATTTATGGAGAAATTTACGAGTTTAATGGAGAAATCTGTTAAGACCCCTGAAAGCCCTTATATAGCTATGAGGTGCTTTAACACTACATTTGCCTGAAGGGGTTCAAGTTTCACAGCGTAACCAGACAGCAAGGGGAAAGTATAACCATGTATGCCGCGGAGCTGGTAACACTGACCACAGGCTGCTCATTTGGAAATGTCTTAGAAGAAATGCTATGAAGCACGTTCTTCTGTCATTATTAATGACTGAAATCAAAAGCTGGACAGGGTGAGCCTGATCTAAGACGTGTGGTGCTTGCAACATGAACAGAAACCACAAAATGATCGGTGGGGCAAACAGACTCTTAAAACCATCAAGGATCAACAGAGAACAGGGATGCTGTGCTTGTAGCGATTGCTTTAGTTGCAGCGGCTGCAGAAGGGATATGTGGGCAAATTTAGCATTGTAGAATGCAACATGTGCCACAAGATGGGACATTCCGTTCACAAATTAAAAATTAAGATTAAGAATACTGCCTCTTATATCTAGTGAGTACAGCTGACTCGGGGTTGTCCTGAAACTCATGTTGGCATAGCGACGTCTCTCAGGGGTGTGAAAAATCCACACTCCTGAGAGATGCAGCTATGCCGACCTAGCCTGCTGTGTAGACAGTGCTAGCTTGATGGAAGAATTCTTCCGTTCACCTAGCTACCTCCTGTTGGGGAGGCAGATTAACTACAGCAATGGGAGAATCCCTCCCATCGTTGTACTGAGTGTCTACGCGGAAGCAATGCAGCTGTACCACTGTAATGTTTTAAGTGTAGACATACTCTCAGTAACCAATTCATTGAGCAGATTTAGTCCTTTGCCCTGTCTGTGAGTTACACGCAAACAGACTACTGGTGAAAGCCTGGTCCCATTGAAGTCAGTGGGAGTTTGGCTGTTGACATCTGTGGGGCCAGGATTTCATCCTATGAATCTTACTAATTTGTTCACTGTTCTAAAACGATCAATGAAAATATGGTATGAAAGTATTTCATCCTATGGAGGGCTCAGAAAGGGCTCCCTGCTGTCATTCCTGTGACTCTATAATGGAGCTGTGTGACTGGTTGAAAAATCCCAAGTGATGTTTCTGCTGCCTGGCTTGATGATGAACTACTCTGCCTTTCTTCTGAAATGAATTTCATTTTGCACTATTTATTAGTACTGTTCTTGCTGTACTGTCTACAGATCCCAATCCAGGATGAAAACAACCCTGCGCACGCAAACAACACAAAGAGAGTCCCTGCCCCCAAGAAGCTCACAATCTAGGATTTAGATCTCACTGTCTCTAGCTTGATTAAAACCCAAAGTTGTTTTCCACAAACATTTGAATAATACATCCCTTCCACAAAGGTTTGTGAAATCTGACGAGAATAGAGTGTAAGCAAGACTGATGCAAAATCGTATTTAGAAGTCAACAAAATGTTGACAAAAATTGTTCTTTCCACTATTCATCCAATCCTTCTAATGGCAACTAGAGGAAATCCTACTGCTTCTACAATGTAAGAGGGGATGGATGCAAACATGGCTTCTGTAGTATGTTTCATAAAGAAGGGAAGAAAATGAGTTAAATGGCTAGCCTAGTGCACTGCATGTGGATACAACTGAGCACTATGCGGCTGCTAGGGTTTAATGTAAATAACATGAACCACAAATTCAGCACAGAGCTGGGCCCAAAAAAGAACATAGAAGTGACATAGAAAACCCGCACAAAGACAGTAATTTACAAGCAAGAGTTCTGTGCTTCTGGAATATAAGGGCAAGAGTGAAAAAAACTGCCTGTGTTAGTAATCTAGGATCTGGAGCAGAGTAACCAAATCTATTGGGCTGAGATTGCCTGAAGGCATAAAATTAAACGGGGGGAGAGACATTCAGTTTAATCTCCAGCATGACAGATGCTCTTAAGGGGATTCTATGTAAATATGCAATGTATTGTTTTTTGTTTTTTAAAAAAAAAGGAGCTGAACGACCTCAGTCACACACGCAATACCAGTATTTTGCTCTATCTTAGAGGAGATTTAGTTCAGTACAAAAGCCACCTCAGAATTCCAATTCACCTCCTTCCCTGGGCCAATGTAAATCAGCTCCATTACAGGGATAGCGTAAGTATCCTTCAGAGTAATATGGCTGCTACACTGCTCTTGGGTATGCCAGCACCAAAACAATCCGCTGACCTACTGTTGTCTGAAAGAGCAGTACACAAAGCACACTAGGGAATTTTTAGTGTGCAGCAGCAGGGTCCATATGGACATTTAGTGCATGCCCTGCACTGTATATTTCCCCTCACCCCCACCCCAGTTTGCTATGCACTAACTCATCCTTTGGACACCCTCCAGGAAGTAGTATTTGCAATGGCCCCTCTGACTTCTCTATTGCATCTAGAAGAAAGGGGACCCCCTAACAGCTTCTCAGAAGCATATAGTGCAAGGAGTGTCCCATTTACCATGATCCCCAGTGCTGGCTATCTCACAGACCTCTTTGGGATGGACTTCCAAGAGCAACTCTATCCTTTGGCAAAACTGAAAATCCCAGCTTAATTACAGGATTGCATCAAAGGGCTGACAAATTCTTCCCCGGGATCACAGCAGGGAGCCAATGGACTCATACACTGGGCCAAATTTAGCCCTGGTGTCTGGAAATAATTTATTCAAAATCTTTCTTTTTCAACAAAAATAAATAAATAACCGAGGAAAACACTTCAAAGGGGGAGGACATTTTTACTCAGTTATGGAAAAAGAGGGACATGCAAGCATGAGCTAAAGATGAGACATTATTGTGCGCATGTCTGATCTTAACCTTGTAAGAACTCCCAGACAACTGGTGTATATGGCACATGGAATGTCTGACACAGACAAAGCTTTTCTAGTGCAAATCTATGTTGATTTTACTCTACAGCCACAGGAAAAAAAAATCTATATATCTATATATGTAATAGAACTGCACTTCAAACAAACATTTCTTTCTGCCCCTGTGATCCTCCACTTCTACCATGGTGACTGCCTAATGTAAAGGTCATTGCTTCATCTCCCTACAAGCCAATAAAAGAGAGGAGAATCACAGAATATCAGGGTTGGAAGGGACCTCAGGAGGTCATCTTGTCTAACCCCCTGCTCAAAGCAGGAACGATCCCCAACTAAATCATGAGTTAGCCCAGAGAGGAAGTGGAGCACCAAGGCAACGACACTAACAGCAGCAGCATGTAAGATACAAGGGAGATTTAAAATGTTTTAAGTCCGTAATGCCCATGTTTAAGTGAGTTTTGTAGATTGGGTTAATACTGTCATCAGTCTCCTATGAAAACTACCGAACACAAGAAATACTGATCTCATATAGAAGGACCATGAGCGATAAGATCAGAAATCTAAGCTATGGTAGGCCAAATTCACTCATGTTGCAATTCCACTGAACTCAGTAAGAATGACTTTGACCCATTATCTTTAAATGAGGAATTGCCTGAATTTGCTCATGTCCAAAAAGTTGCTGAAAAGACAGCAGATTAGTCAAGTTCACAATCTGATTTTATAAACATCTTGTCAGGTTTGTAATTCAACTTTTCAGGATTTTTAAAATAAATGTCACGCTTGTGAAATGGGCCCACTTGGCAGCAGTGTTCTCATTTCATTTGCATAATTACTGGGGGGTGAGGGAGGGCTGATATCATTGCTTATAGCTAAAGTCGCCTGACACTTCCTATTATGAAACCATGATTTCAGTTGCTTATAACTTTGCCAAACTTTAAATGTTTGGGCTTAAATTTTCCATAGTGGGTGTTTGCCTCAAGCTACATTTTTTGAGAAAGTTTCACCTAATATGGTTCCACCATCTCTCAGAATTAAGATAGGGGAAATAATACTGTTTGCCCAGTTAAAAAATTGAAAAGCACTTCCATGTTTTAGAGGAGAAACCTGAAATATGGTAGGGAAGTTGCCCTAGTGTTAGGGATGTGCCTTTTGTTGGCCCTGTGAAAATGCACC
Source organism: Eretmochelys imbricata (assembly GCF_965152235.1). Lineage (NCBI taxonomy): Eukaryota > Metazoa > Chordata > Testudines > Cheloniidae > Eretmochelys > Eretmochelys imbricata. The sequence goes on from NC_135574.1 coordinate 194,665,522, forward strand.
CAAATCTTTCCAAGTTATAACCTCTGAAAAATCTCAGTTCACACATACTCAGTAGAGACTTGTTAGACTTTGGCAGCTAAATTCTCCAGATTTTGTCTGCACCCCACAAAACTCCTATGAAATGACCAAATGGAGCCTGTGCCATCTCCACAGACGGATTGAGCATGCTCCATCCCTGGGATGCAGCGGCTGAGTAGGATTTTCCTTGCAGTTTCTCTGTGTGGCTGCTGGAAGCCACTGCTGTGCTGGGCACCAGAGTTGGGAATAGGGAAATGGTTTCTCCTGTGCTCTCAGTCCTCCACTTTCTGGTGCCCAGGCAGCACAGAGGAGAAGGCCAATGCAGCCTGAGTGGAATGCGAAGGAGTGAGGAACAGAACGAGAAAGGGGGAAGAGAAGGGGGGATAGGGGAAAGGGGAAGAGTTTGAGAGGAAGTGAACTTAGAAGCAGGAAGGGGGGACAAGCGAAGAGTGGTGCAGAAGACAGGGAAGTTAGCAGCAAGTGGTGGGGGAGAGGGGCAAGAGCCAGGGACAGGGGAGGACATGGGTGGGACACTCATCATGGATGTGGGAGATGCCGGTTTAATTCCCCTCTCTGCCTGATGTGGGGAAAGGGATCCGTACTTGGGCTTTTTCCCTTCCAGGAGAGTGGCTTACCAACCAGGCTCTCAGGCCATTCTCACACTCTCAGTGCATAAACCATTAGGTTTTGTAACTGGGGCTCTAACATACCTGGTTCATAAAGGAACAAGACCTTTAAAAATAACCCACAATAACGTTACTTTAATCCTAAAAAAAAATTATTAATATTTTTCTTTCCTTAAAACATTAGTATTTTTACTTGGATTAAATAACAACAGATGTAAACCATCTTGCTTGAATCTCTGTCTTTTTTAGAAAAAATAAGATAATCCTTACAGCACTGTATATTTATAAGCATGCACAGACCCTTTTGATACACTGTTAAACAGAGCAGGTTTACCTCTTTGTAACAGAGGGCCCAATCCTGCAAGCTGCTTGACTCCCTCACTCCCCCTGACATAAATGGAAGTTGAGGGTACTCAGCACCTCACAGGGGGGATGCACAAAAATGCTCAGTATTGGGCCCAGAATGCAGCATTTGGTTAGCTTTTCCAGCATCCTCCATGGATCTGGCTGCTTTCTGAGCAGTGGTTTAAACTAATTATTTTGTACTTTGATGATCAGAGTGGGGAAAAAAAGTCGAGGAGAAGGTAGCTATTTGTTAAACAAGATTTTGAAAAGCTGCTATTTATCAAAGCAGGCAAAGCCCTGATACAGCACATCTTCATCACAATTCGCTGCATGGCATTTCCAAAACACCCTTTGTACCGAATGCTGGGGATACTTCTTCATTAAAATTAACTGATTACTCTACATTCACAAGAGCCCAGCCCAACAGCAAATTTAATTGCATTCACACTCATAACATGGCCAATAATGACTGAAGGGGGAAAGCTACTTTATTAAGGGTCCTTTTTAGGATGGCTTTGCAGCTGACAACAAAAGACAAGCCCAGTTCCTGGTGAGTAAGGTCAATATTTAAATGGCACTTTAAATTAAGGTTCCCTTTATAAATGCTTTATTCATATTTGTGAAATGGTCATTAGATGCAGCTACATTCCTTTGTATCTTATTAGAAAGCATTTCTTTTTATTTTTTTGTAAAAAAAAAACATACATAGTAAATTCCTAACAGATGATGCTATAACAAGCTGTTACAAAGCATGTAATATGGAGATATTGTTAAAACAACGTGTGCGCCTGTTAAATGCAAATATGTTTAATTTTATTATGAAGTATGCTATAAAGTGCACCATAATTTATTAAATAACATTAAAGTATTTATAGACGGACCCCTCTCTACAATGTAGCTTGTTACTAGTGGAACAAACAAGCAATGCCAAATCTATTATTTGGACTTTTTAAACTTTCGTGAAGCAATTTTTTTTTTTGCTATGAAAAAGCAGATGTTCTAAAGCTACAGCAACTGTAAACGTGCAATATATGCTCGAAGGCTGAAATCTAATATTTAAAATGAGCTGTTCCAGTGAGAAATGTCTCCATGGTGACCCATGGGAGTGAAGTGGGAACTAAACTTGGCAATAAGTGCAAGCTGATGCAGCTTCCTGTTAGTGGAAAGAACTGATCAAGGATTCAGTGCATCTAAATTCCAAATTGGACTGAAGTGGAGTATTCCTGCATGTGCTCAACAAAATGAAGTAAATAGGGTTTTCTGTGAATTGCACCCCACCGACAGAATAGATAATGTCTGGTTTGTTGTGAGCCAATAATTTATGCAACCACATCAGGATTTACAATGTTTTTTAACCATGACAGTTATACTGACTTTAGGTCTCAATGGCTATTAATAAATGTTATTTTTTCTAATAATTTGTTCATGTGGTGCCAGCTGTGTCACAAATATTTATTCTTCATTTCTAATCATTTTCCTTAAATATTTGTATACAAAAATGCCATTAAACCAAAATAAGGTTTTGATTTTTAAGCTAGGGAATTCAGAAGAGATCTGTGACTCCATCCTCAACCCAGTGTTTGGTGATCTACTAATTAAAGACAATATCAGCTACAATACCAGCATAGCAGGGTGAATTAAAAACAGAAGGAAAGATGTGGATTTAATTTACAGCAGTGCAAAATTGGAGGTCATGAGGTCAGAATTTCATATCATCCCATAGTTTTAGTACTAACTGTGTGAAAAAATATTAAGGGCCAAATTCTACTCTCAGTGTAAATTCAAAGTATCTCCACCCAAGAACATTAATTCACCTTACATTTATGCCAGTTAATCAGATAGCAGAACTTTGTTTCAAAGAGGGGATATCAGAAAACTATTAGCAGTGGAAGTTTAAAATGATGTAGGATTTGGTTGGGATTGGGATTTAAACATAAGTAATATTTTCTGTAATCTTAATTTCATAATTGCACCTTCCTCATGTGACTTATTTATAAAAATAAAAAAGTGAGATAATAGTAAAGGCCTAATCCTGCAAAGGCATTGAGGGCATTGGGCAATTCAGAGAATGTGTTCAATACCTTGCAGAAGAGAGACTGGACTTTGCAGGCTGGGCCCTACATTTATGGCGGGGGCAGGGAGAGGTAAACATAGATCTAAAATGAGAGACAGTTGAAGGAGATGAACCCTAAAACTGAATGAGCCTGTGAGAACCCACCAGGGAGTAGACGTAAGCTTTAAAACCACGTTCTCCACATTCAATACTCTCACAAATCCAGGCAAGTTTAACTAAAGCCAACACATTTTAAAAGTCATTATTTTCCTCTGGTTCTTATAGACCCTGACAAGCCTCTTGAAGATGGGAAGCCCTAAGCAGTACTATATTTGGCTCTATAATGTGCACAAAATGTTCTCTGGGTCTATGAGACACCATATTCTGATCTCAGTTACACTGGTGTAAACCTGCAGTAGCACCACTGAATTCAAGTGCCGCTAAATTTATAGGTCAGACAGCTGCAGCTCAGGTTTCAAACTCCAGTGATGAACGTTCCATGATGTCAGCCTTCAAAACCTCCCTAGGTTGTCAAAACCCAGGAGGAAAAAGGGGCAAGTCAGGACATGTTTCAGAGTAGCAGCCGTGTAAGTTTGAATCTGCAAAAAGAAAAGGAGGACTTGTGGCACCTTAGAGACTAACAAATTTATCTGAGCATGAGCTGTAGCTCACGAAAGCTTATGTTCAAATAAATTTGTTAGTCTCTAAGGTGCCACAAAGTACTCTTTTTCTTTAAGTCAGGACATTGTGTTTCTAATGTAAATAAATGAGGAGACCGGAAGCAATAAAAGGCACAGATGATTTTATTTATTGTTGCTTTGTATTTCATAGAATCATAGAAATGTAGGGCTACAAGGGACCTTGAGAGGTCATCAAGTCCATCCCCCTGTGCTGAGGCAGTACCAAGTATACCTAGACATCCCTGACAGGCGTTTGTCTAACCTGTTCTTAAATACTTCCAATGATAGGGATTCCATACCACAATTTCTCTTTGATATGTATTCCAGTATTTAACTACCCTTGCAGTTAGAAAGTTTTTCCTAACATCTAATCTAAATCTCCCTTGCTGCAGATTAAGCCAATCACTTTTTGTCCTGGCTTCAGTGGATATACAGAACAACTGATCACATCCTCTTAATCAGAGCCCTAAAACATATTTGCAGGCGGTTATCACATCCCCCCTCAGTCTTCTTTTCTCAAGACTAAATATGCCCACTTTTTTAAACTGTTCCTCATAGATCAGGTTTTCTAAACCTTTTATCATCTTTGAAGCTGTCCTCTAGACCCTCTCATATTTGTCCACCTCTTAAAGTGTGATCCCCAGAACTGGACACAGTATTCCAACTGATGACTCACCAGCGTAGAGCACGGTGAGGCAATTACCTCCCATGGCTTACATACGACACTCCTTATTAATACATCCAAGAATGATATTTGCCTTTTCTGCAGCTGCATCACATTGTTGGCTTATATTCAGTTTGTAATCCACTATAACCACCAGCTCCTTTTCAGCAGTTCTACTGCCTTGCCAATTGTCCCCCATTTGGTATTTCTTCATTTGATTTTTCCTTCCTAAGTGTAATACATTGCACTTGTCTTTATAGAATTTCATCTTGCTGATTTCAGATCAATTCTCCAAATTCTCAAGGTTGTTTTGAATTCTAATCCTGGCCTCCAGAGTGCTTGCCATGTCTTCCAGCTTTGTGTCGTCCGCAAATTTTATAAGTATACTCTCCATTCCATTAACAAAGTCATTAATGAAAATATTGACTAGTACCAGACCCAGGACAGACCCCTGTGGTACCCCGCTACATCCCAAGTTGAGAGTGATAATTACTCTTTGAATAAAGTCTTTCAGCCAGTTATGCACCCACCTTATAGTAATTTAATCTAGACCACATTTCTCTATGAGAATGTAATGTGGGACTGTGTCAAAAGCCTAACTAAAATCAAGTTATATCACATCTACATCTTCCTCCCTACATTAGGGTTGCCAACTTTCTAGTCGCACAAAACCAAACACCCTAGCCCCACCCCTTCCCGAGGTCCTACCCCTGCTCCGGCCCTTCCTGAGGCCCTGCCCCCACACACTACATTCCCCCTCCCTTGGTGGCTTGCTCTCCTCAACCCTCACTCACTTTTACTGGGCTGAGGCAGGGGGTTGGAATACAGGAGGGGGTGAGGGCTCTGCCTTGGGGTGCGGGCTCCAGGGTGGGGCCAGAAATGAGGGGTTCAGGGTGAGGGAGGGGCTCTGGACTGGGGCAGGGAGTTGGGGTGTGGGAGAGGGTAAGGGCTCAGGCTGGGGGTGTGGGCTCTGGGGTGGGGCTGAAGGGTCTGGAGTGCAGGAGGGGTCTACAGGCTGGGGGATGGGGCCGAGAGTTTCGGAGAGTGGGAGGAGGCTGCAGGTTGAGGCAGGGGGTTGGGGTGCAAGCTCTGGGTTGGAGCCAGGGATGAGGGGTTTGGGGTGCAGGAGGGTGCTCCAGGTTTGGGGGGAGCTCAGGAATGTGGCAGGGGGTTGGGGTTTGGGGTTGGGGCACGGGCTTTCCTCAGGTGGCTCCCAGTTAGTGGCGAAGTGGGGGAACTAAGGCAGGCTGCCTGTCTGCCCTGGCACTGCGCTGTGGATGCCCTGGAAGCAGCCAGCAGGTCCGGGTCCTAGGCAGGGGGAGATGGAGAGGGGCAGGAGGTTCCATGTGCTGCTCTCGCCCACAGGCACCACCACCCCCAGCTCCCATTTGCTGGGAACCGGCCAATGGGAGTGCAGAGCTGGTGCTCGGGGCAGGAGCAGTGCACGGAGCCCTGTGGCCTCCCCTCATCCCCATCCCTGCCTAGGACCCGGACCTGCTGGTCACTTCCAGGGCACAGAACGGTACCGAGACAGGTAGGGAGCAGCCTGCCTCAGCGCCACAGCACTGCCGACCAGCCCTTTAACAGCCCGGTCGCTGGTGCTGACTGGAGCCGCCAGAGTCACTTTTCAACCTGGGTTTTCAACCAGAACACCTGGCACCTGGTCACCCAACCCTATATACTAGGCCAGTGACCCTGTCAAAGAAGGAAGTTAGGTTGGTTTGGCATGATTTGTTCTTGAGAAATCAATGTTGGCTATTATCCTCTAAATGCCTGCAAATTGATTGTTTAATAATTGTTCCAATATCTTTCCAGGTATCAAAGTTAGGCTGACTGGACTATAATTCCCCAAATCCTCTTTGCTCCTTTTTGTAAAGATAGGTACTATGTTTTCCCTTCTCCTGTCCTCTGGGACCTCACCGATCTTCCATGAGTTCTTAAAGATAATCGCTAAAAGTTCAGAGGTTGCTTCAGCTAGTTCCTTAAATACCCTAGAGTGAATTTCATCAGGCCCTGCAGACTTTAATATATCTAACTTATCTAAATATTCTTTAACCTGTTCTTTCCCTATTCTGGCTTGCGTGCCTTTCCCCTTGTTGCTAAAATTAGTTGTGTTAAGATCTGGTTACAATTGACCTGGTTAGTGAAGACTGAGGCAAAACAGGCGTTAACACCTCAGCCATCTTGATGTCATCCATTATTAGCTCTCTTTTTCCCATTAAGTAGTGGACATACACTTTCCTTTATCTTTCCTGTGCTTCTATTTATAGAACCTCTTCTTATTGTCTTTTATGTTCCTTGCTAGGTGTAACTCATTTTGTACCTTAACTTTTCTGATTTTCTCCTTTCACTGTTATGCTATTCTTTTGTACTCCTCCTTAGCAATTTGTCCGTGTTTTCACTTTTTGTAGGTTTCCTTTTTGATTTTCAGGTCATTACAGAGCTCCTGATGGAGCTCTTTTCCTATCTTTCCTTGACATTTGGATAGTTTGCTGTTGTGACTTTAATATTGTCTCTTTGAGAAACTGCCAGCTTTCCTGAACTCCTTTTTTCCCTTAGATTTTCTTCCCAGGAGTCCTTACCTGCCAGTTCTGAGTTTATTAAAGTCTACTTTTTTGAAGTCCCTTGTCCTTATTCTGTAGCTCTCACTCCTTCCTTTCCTTAGAATCTTGAAATCTATCATTCATGAGTAAGGCTTCATTTTAGTCACAGATATTTCTAATAAAAGTCACAGACAGGTCACGGGCAGTAAACAAAAATTCATGGCCCGTGACCTGTCCATGACTTTTACAAAAAATACCCATAAATAAAACTTCGGGGGGGAGGGAGCTGCCCGGGGGCCCAGTGGGTGCTGGGGGAGGGTGGCCTGGGTGCTGGGGAGGGGCAGACGGCGGCCCGTGGCCCAGGACTCCTGCTGGTGCGGGGGGCAGGTTGGCAGGGCCAGCAGGCTCCCTACCTGGCTCCGCACCTCCCCCATTCCCCAGCAGCAGTGTTTGAGTGTGGGAGGGAGCAGAGGGTTGGGGCACAGGATGGGGTGAGGCGGGCTCTGGGTGGAGCTTCTCTGGGGGGGCTCCCTGGAAGCAGCAACATCCCCCTCTCTCAGCTGCTAGATGGAGGCATGGCCAGGCAGCTCTGCACGCTGCCTCTGCCTGCAGGCACTGCCCTCGCAGCTCCAATTGGCTGCAGTTCCCAGCCAATGGAATGTTTGAATAAACTAAGGATCTAGATCCCTAATCTTGACTAGCATACAATTTTCAAAGGTGCCTAAGTGACTTAGGAGCATAGGTCCCATTTTCAAAAGTGACCGAGGCATTTTGAAGCCCATCCCATTGACTTTCAATAAGACTTATCACTGGTCTACGCTTGAAATGCTAGGGCAGTACAGCTGCACCACTGTAGTGCTTCGGCATAGCCACTCATGACAGTGATGGGAGGTGTTCTCCTGTTGCTATAGTTAATCCACCGCCCTGCTAGGTGGTAGCTAGGTTGATGGAAGAAATCAACAAGACAGCTTGTGTAAAGTAAGGCGCTGTTCAGTATCCATGAGTCTGTCACATTAACCTCTGCATTATTTTGTTATTACTTCATTTTCTTGTCGTTGTTATTTTGAGCCAATTAAAATCTATGTAGTTAAATTAAAAGGCATGACTGGGAGACATAAAAAGAATGACTTCCCCTGCTTAGTCAAATTCAGGGATCTGTTGAGATTTTTGTGTTAAACTCCTGGATTCTCAAAAGGGCAGCCTTGGGCCCCAAAATTTCTTTTCAAACTGACTGAAACAGATGGTAGCACTTTATATATATATATATAAGCACATATGAGATGTGCTTCTCATCACCACACAAACTTTCAGAATGGTGCCATGAGCAGGATGGGGAAAGCTTTCTTTCAAGTCAAGTTTGTTTTATACATGGGCATTTAACATGATTCAGTGATGGACCATTCACTATCCAAAGAGAGAAAATTTTAAAAGAGAACATGGAGTTAGAAGAGATATTCACTACAAAGCCACATGTATGAATTTCTTCACAGCAGGTTTTAACTATGCAGGTTCCATTAAGTAAAATCCCTGTTCATTGCACTGTGTATTTACTACGCTGTGAAACAAATGTGCTGAGTCTTTGGAGTTTACTACACACTAAATAAATCTAAATCTTTTCCCATCAAGTGGCTCTTCTCCACATAATAACATATCACCAAATCTTAACGTCCTTACTCAATCTTTATTCTTACTCAGGCAAGGCCTTTTCAAAGGAGTTTTGCTTGAATAAGAACTTCAGAGGTGCCAACTAATGTAAATTTTTTGCAAGTCTCACAGTATTTGGTGTTCTACTTAAAGTATGAGCTCCTGGAGTCATGTGGTTATTTGAGAAGCTCAGCTTTCATTTAAAAAAGAAAGTTTCTAGCCCACATGGTTGTAAATAAAACATTGAAAATGTGACCCAAGTGCATCTAAAGGTTTAATAACCAGAAGGTCGTTAAAGAAACAAAAATGACTTAAAAATCTAAGATGAAAATAAAACAGAGTCTCATGATTTTGATGTGACTCATGAATTTTGAATACCTGGCGTTGGCAACACCAGGACTTCAGGATTTTACCCATACACTATACAATTAAATTTGTTAAGAACATAAGAATGGACTTACTGGGTCAGACTAAAGGACCATCTAGCTCAGTATCCTGTCTTCCGACAGTGGCCAGTGCCAGGTGCCCCAGAGGGAATGAACAGAACGGGTAGTCATCAAGTGATCCATCCCCTGTCGCCCATTCCCAGCTTCTGGCAACCAGAGGCTACAGACACCATTCCTGCCCATCCTGGCTAATAGCCATTGATGGACCTATCCTCCATGAGCTTATCTAGTTCTTTTTTTAACCATGTTATAGTCTTGTTTCTGTAACTGTCTCAAAAAGGAGCTTTTTCATTTAAAATAAATTCTTCAACTTCAATATATTTTTTCCTATTAAATCTTTCTTCAGTCACATATTACCTAGAGCAACCCTTCACATCTCAGTTTTTATTTAGATAACCAAAATAAAGTATGGCTTGCCTAAGTGCTACAAAGAGTTCATGTGTATATAATTTAAAGAGGGGAGTGCATTAATACACTTTCCAGCTGAAGGATGAGCCAGTCACTATCATTACAGTTCCCATGCCTCCCTTTATAGCTAAAGTCTCACAAAATCCTGTGCCTTGTTTCAAAGGCTGAAGAGCTCTTAAATATTACAGATTATTTATCTGAATAAATTTCAGAGAAAGACCATCGAGTCTGCCACTTTGACACTCATCTTCTTTACTGTCCCCTCACTGATCAAGTTTCAGAAGTTTATCAGGATAAGAATTTTTTTTAAATGTACATGATCTGCTCAGTTACTTGGGGTGAAATCTTGATTCCATTAAAATCAATGAGAGTTTTGCAATTCGCATCAGTGGGGACAGGATTTCACACTTAGCCTTCATTCTCTTGTGGCCAAAGGAATGAAGACCAGTGGAGTATAATAAGGTAGCTGGCTTGAATTTCCCCACCTACATTCTCACACTAGAAGAGTGCACTTAGGGTGACTTAAATGTAATGCAAAATTAGCTGACTTTCTGTATTCTTTTATTATTTTATTAAATAATTTTATTTATTTATATATATATATTGTGATCAGAAGGGCCAGGGAGCAGTGCTAGAGTGGTCGAGGGGAAATATATAAGCCCTAGGCTAATTAAGGTATGGTTCCCTGTGGATTAGGGAGGGTTGCTATCAGTTAATTGAAGTACCTGTAGTCAATTAAGGCCCTGTCAGGAACCTAATAAACCCCCCTGCCTCAGGCAGTCAGAGATGAGGTGGGAGCTGAAAGACCAGAGAACTGAGGTAAGGGAGATCCTCCCCCAGTGCCCAAGGATGGAAGATTCCCCACCCAAGGGGGAAGGTGGTAAGAACCTGCAGGGGTTATAGAATCATAGAATATCAGGGTTGGAAGGGACCCCTGAAGGTCATCTAGTCCAACCCCCTGCTCGAAGCAGGACCAATTCCCAGTTAAATCATCCCAGCCAGGGCTTTGTCAAGCCTGACCTTAAAAACCTCTAAGGAAGGAGATTCTACCACCTCCCTAGGTAACGCATTCCAGTGTTTCACCACCCTCTTAGTGAAAAAGTTTTTCCTAATATCCAATCTAAACCTCCCCCACTGCAACTTGAGACCATTACTCCTCGTTCTGTCATCTGCTACCATTGAGAACAGTCTAGAGCCATCCTCTTTGGAACCCCCTTTCAGGTAGTTGAAAGCAGCTATCAAATCCCCCCTCATTCTTCTCTTCTGCAGACTAAACAATCCCAGCTCCCTCAGCCTCTCCTCATAAGTCATGTGTTCTAGACCCCTAATCATTTTTGTTGCCCTTTGCTGGACTCTCTCCAATTTATCCACATCCTTCTTGTAGTGTGGGGCCCAAAACTGGACACAGTACTCCAGATGAGGCCTCACCAATGTCGAATAGAGGGGAACGATCACGTCCCTCGATCTGCTCGCTATGCCCCTACTTATACATCCCAAAATGCCATTGGCCTTCTTGGCAACAAGGGCACACTGCTGACTCATATCCAGCTTCTCGTCCACTGTCACCCCTAGGTCCTTTTCCGCAGAACTGCTGCCTAGCCATTCGGTCCCTAGTCTGTAGCGGTGCATTGAATTCTTCCATCCTAAGTGCAGGACCCTGCACTTATCCTTATTGAACCTCATCAGATTTCTTTTGGCCCAATCCTCCAATTTGTCTAGGTCCTTCTGTATCCTATCCCTCCCCTCCAGCGTATCTACCACTCCTCCCAGTTTAGTATCATCCGCAAATTTGCTGAGAGTGCAATCCACACCATCCTCCAGATCATTTATGAAGATATTGAACAAAACCGGCCCCAGGACCGACCCTTGGGGCACTCCACTTGATACCGGCTGCCAACTAGACATGGAGCCATTGATCACTACCCGTTGAGCCCGACAATCTAGCCAGCTTTCTACCCACCTTATAGTGCATTCATCCAGCCCATACTTCCTTAACTTGCTGACAAGAATACTGTGGGAGACCGTGTCAAAAGCTTTGCTAAAGTCAAGAAACAATACATCTACTGCTTTCCCTTCATCCACAGAACCAGTAATCTCATCATAAAAGGCGATTAGATTAGTCAGGCATGACCTTCCCTTGGTGAATCCATGCTGGCTGTTCCTGATCACTTTCCTCTCATGCAAGTGCATCAGGATTGATTCTTTGAGGACCTGCTCCATGATTTTTCCAGGGACTGAGGTGAGGCTGACTGGCCTGTAGTTCCCAGGATCCTCCTTCTTCCCTTTTTTAAAGATTGGCACTACATTAGCCTTTTTTCAGTCATCCGGGACTTCCCCGGTTCGCCACGAGTTTTCAAAGATAATGGCCAATGGCTCTGCAATCACAGCCGCCAATTCCTTCAGCACTCTCGGATGCAACTCGTCTGGCCCCATGGACTTGTGCACGTCCAGCTTTTCTAAATAGTCCCTAACCACCTCTATCTCCACAGAGGGCTGGCCATCTCTTCCCCATTTTTGATGCCCAGCGCAGCAGTCTGGGAGCTGACCTTGTTAGTGAAGACAGAGGCAAAAAAAGCATTGAGTACATTAGCTTTTTCCACATCCTCTGTCACTAGGTTGCCTCCCTCATTCAGTAAGGGGCCCACACTTTCCTTGGCTTTCTTCTTGTTGCCAACATACCTGAAAAAACCCAGGTTGAGAGGGGCTGGGGCTCAGAGTGAGGAGCAAACCCAGACCCCTCTCCTGCTTCCCTCCTCTACCACCTTCCTGGGCTACTAGCAGGGACCTCAGTGGCCCAAGAGCAGGGGCAAGGGGTGGCATCTTAGCCTCCCTGTCAAGAAAAGTGCAGGACCCACCATACTAACATTGGCCATCTTGCCACAATATATGCATACTCACACATATTTTTTATCTTTATGTTCAGTGTGCCAAATGGTGATCTTCCACTATTTCAGGGGGTGTGACTGTAGTTTTCTGTGACCAAAGGATCATGATCCTTTACTGTAATGAGAGAAGAGAAATTCTTAAGCAGCTCTATTGAACGTTAACTTTTTGTCCTTGAGATATTCCCTCTATTTTTTAAAAGGAGAGAATGAACTTGGCAGTCTTTCCTGGATACAAGGTTCATGCACCATTTTTGTACTAACCAATTGGTTTTGGTCAGATATTTTAGTAGTTTCCAGTCCTTCACCTACATATGCCACTAGACATAATGCCCTGAACAGTCTGGGAATGTGGCCATTTGTTAAATCTTGCTGGTGTCCGCTTTAAGTTGTGCCAGGTTGAGTCTTAATTTTTATTTGTCTAACTTAGTTTTACTGTTAATCAAAAAAATTGAAAAGGCTCATCTTTATTTGTATTTAATTGTTGAATTAAAAGCCAACCGAGAAATGCACCAAAGACAGTACTAACATTTAGGATGGTGGGTCAGTGAGCCCTAAGGATTACAGGTACTAGCACTTCTATTTAAATGTTAGCTCCACTTTCCTTCATTTTATTTTGGATTTGCACTTGAAATAAAAAAGAGCACTATAATCCAAAAATCATTGTTGTACCACTACCGTAAGTGTCATCTGTTGCATTACATGCACTGTTGCACCATCATGAGATGACAGTGCAACCCAATGCAGCTGTATTACAACACACACATCTAGATATCACATACGTAATAGAGACGTTCATGAGACAAATAACAGAGCCAGGAGATAAAGGAATATATGTTCCTTGACTTTAGCAAAGCTTTTGACACTATCTCCCACAGTATTCTTGCCAGCAGGTTAAAGAAGTATGCGCTGGATGAATGGACTATAAGGTGGACAGAAAGCTGGCTAGATTGTCGGGCTCAACGGGTAGTGATCAATGGCTCCATGTCTAGTTGGCAGCCGGTATCAAGTGGACTGCCCCAAGGGTTGGTCCTGGGGCTGGTTTTGATCAATATTTTCATAAATGATCTGGAGGATGGTGTGGATTGCACCCTCAGCAAGTTTGCAGATGACACTAAACTGGGAGGAGAGGTAGATACGCTGGAGGGTAGGCATAGGATACAGAGGGACCTAGACAAATTGGAGGATTCAGCCAAAAGAAAGCTGATGAGGTTCAGCAAGGACAAGTGCAAGTGGCATCAGTTCACACCAGGTCTGGATTGTCCCCTAAACTACATGTATTTGACTGAGTTCTCTATACTTCTTCCAAGTAATGTTTTATTTTACTTTGACTCTTATGGAAAAGGTCTATCAAATTTTTTTATGAATGAAATCAATAGCTACATAGAACTTAGGCATCTATATCTCCCTGCTAGGTTTCTACAGAAATTGTTCTATGAACTTACAGAATTGGGTTTAAAAAGAATGTTATCCTTTCTATAGAATTTTCAAGTCAACCTACAGATTTTAACAGAAAATCGTATCCTGCATCTGGAATGCTATAGGTTGGTTTAAAAATTCTTCTGGAAGGTAACTGTTCTCTATTAAACTCTATAGGACTTTTCCATAAAGAGATTTTATGCCACTTGTGAAAGCCAAGCCTGATTCAACTAAGTGCATGCTAGGTAATCCAAAACACAAATAAAAGCCCTGGGCCAAATTTTGGACTTGTTCACATTGACTTTAGTGGGACATGCATAGGAATAGATGAGGAGAATCTGCAATTCTTGAGTGCATGTTCCATAGAGATGATGAACTAGAGGCATCACTTCCTAAACATTAAAGCCCTGGCCCCACTGAAATCAATGGCAAAACTCCCATTGATTTCATGGGGCCAGCATTTCACCCTAAATCTTCAAAACTACTCGCTGTCTGCTTACCTTTAATATTTTCTACCAACTTCTGTTTCCAGATTGGAGGAGCTGTATCTCCTACAATACACACTAACAGCTTTTCTCTCTCTTTTTGCCCAAGATTACAGATAGAGAGGTGTTGAAAATAAACTAGATCAGATGGCCATGGGATTCCATTACCTATTTAATGCCTCAAATACCATTTCTCTTCAAATATGGTATGACATTTCACATGTACAAGTTTTTCTTTCATATTAGTGAGTTCATTTCAATAAATTCAATATGCATATTACTAATTTGAAATGAAAAATTTAACATATAGCTCCTGCAATTAACTGGGTGCTGTAGATTTTTTTTAATCTCTGTTAAGAATTTACCCCTCCTTCTGCTGCCAAGACTGAGCCCTTTCAGGCAGGGACCATCATTTTTTGTTCAGCATTTGTACAGTAACAAGCACAATGGGGTCCTGGTCCATGACTGGAAGTCCTAGGTGCTACTACAATACAAATAATGAATAAGAATGATGCTAATAATGACTAACAGGGCTATTACAACAGAGAATCTGTTAATACAAACCTTAAGAGGTACTAATAAAATAAGCCCTTTTAGGCGTTAAGCCATATACAATAAGCACAGAAATGCTGTTCTTCTGTTTGAAATCAGAGTAAGCCGTACTTGCTGTCCTCGTGTTCACTTTAACTCAGTGTTTGAGAAGCAGAAACCTTCATTACTCTCCAATGTCACTTCTCTTTCTTCAACTCAAAGCTGCAGCATCGATCACTATTTGTCATCAGAGTGCTTGTATCGGGCAGTGGTGGATGAGAGTACAGTAACTATGGACTAATAGACTTTGGAAATGTGACTTGCATCAAGGTGATTGAATTCAAAAAGAATATTTCATTGTTGCATAGGATTTACTGCTCTATTGGTCATACAATATTATGTTCCCATTCTGATGGGACAGGCACACAGACATACCCTGGAAAAATAGTGTAAAGCCACTCCACACCAAGTAACTTGACAGCCCAATTTCTGCCAGCAGCAAAAAACCAACAGAACAATAAATCTGCAGCTGGCCTAGCTGTGAAGGTGTGAAGTATGGGGACAGGGACACCATCTGGGTGGGATTTGCGCCTCAAAATAAGCATATTCTACATTCAATGAAACATATGTGGTTCATTTTGGCCAAAATCTATATGAAGTTCTGTACACAGCACCTGTACAAACTGCCCTACCTCAGAGGTAGAATACGTAGGACATACAGGTATATGCAACTGCTGCTATAGGCTGATATTGGCCTGTATAAAAGGAAGTATTGCATAGGTGAAACTGCAAAAATGTGTTGGAGGACCAGGAAGGAGAATTTTATTCAACAAAAAAGCTGAACTCTGATGAGAGGCATGCTTTTTAAAAAATTAGCTTGGGTCTCTGTAGCACTTGTTCATTTCCTTTCTCCTTTTTACTTCTCTCTATCCTTTCCTCAGTCTTCAGTTTATTCCTCCCATTTTTCTATATATGCAATATTTGCTCCTCCTTTCCTTCTGTCCCCTCAAACCTCTTTTCTTTCTTTCCCTAGCCTGTGTTCTCTTCCTCATTTCCCCCAAGTTTTCAATAACTTCTTTCCCTCTCTCATGTTCTCCTTCCCCACCCCCATACTCCCACATCTTTACCTTTCCTCACATTAAAAGTTCTCTCACACACTCTCCTCCCTCACCCATAAAATCAGGTTTTCTCATACTTCCCATCCCAAAATCTCCCTGTCTCTTGTACTTCCCACCTACACAAGTGGGATACCACCACATTAAACTCTCGTCTTTTCAAACCCATCACTTTAACCTTGACCTAGAACTGCAATGCTCTTTGGGCGTATGGTGCTTTGGACCTCAAACTTTGCAGTTAATCAATGTAAGTGCAGGAGTCTGACATGCAGATCAGTTTGCAGGACCGAGGCCTTAAGATCACTCAGTCCTTCCTGGGATTGTCCAAAACAAAACCAGCCTATTCAGAGTTTGCTAAAACTACAGCACAGACTTCGTGCAGATTATGATCAAAAGTCACCAACCTTTTTAAACTGAAGCCTTGCTATCTGAGATGAAGCATGGTACTAGAAAGGCTACAGCTGCTTCAAATGATGTGCTCCTTTAATCACTTGATTCAGCTCTCATTGAGATCAATGAGAGCCTTTCCATTGACTTTGATGGAAATTGGTTGGAATTTTCTAGCTGAAGATAAGGAAGCAAAGCCTAAACCTAATGGGCCAATATTCTTCTCTCAGTTACGGTGTGCAAGAATCTGAAGTCATTCCACTGAACTGAAGACAAACACTGGGTTTACAGTAGTGTAAATGAGAGCAGCATTTGACCCAAGCAGAGGTGCTGAATTCAAATCCTGTTCAAGATCACTTCTTCTACAGGTGAAATGCAATGTGGCCTTTCAAACTTTGGCAAGCTATATAGTGCCGTATGTGTTCCCGGAGAGGCAAAGATAAACAAGGGAACTTAACACAGTTCTGGAATAGAGACAGGCTCCTTATATTGCAATAAATATTAGCCATGCTTCCTGAAAAAAAATGTGGAAGGACTTGAGGCCAGCTTTTGATATGCACTTAAACTCTTGACATCTTTATGAACAGAGGGTGCATAGAGAATCTTGCTGAGAGGCTAAACCTCACATGGAAGGAGGATTACTTGTGCGATGAAAGACTGCTTATGTAAGTAAAACTGTCCAGGATCCAGCCCTATGTGTCTGTTGATCTTACATCATAAAAATTGATTAGGTATTAATTATAAATACTTTTAAGGGTAAGTAAGTGAAGAGTGCCTTGCCATAAGCCTCCTTTCTGCAGATCCAGTAGCATAAAGGGTGTCTTGGGCATCCTGAAGCAGGCAGTTAAGGATTCCCTCAGCATAGGGGAATACTCAGTTACACCAGCTTAATGCAGCTTGGTCTCCCAACCCTCAGGCACTTGGGGCAGGGAGGGGACATGCTACAGACAGCAAGGGATCACAGCAGTCCAGAGATCCTGGGGATAGCTCATACAGAGCTGTTCCAGCCAGCGTAGGTTAGAGCAGGCCTGGACTGCGGGGAACAAATGGTACCACCACTCACCCTACCTTCAGCTCCATGGCATATTTGATGATTGAGCCCACTATGTTTAATGAAAGAAAAAAGACCCAATCCTTCAACCCTTACTTATGTAAACAGTCCTATTGGGCTAGATCCTGAAGTCCTTGTTATCAATGAGATTTTTTGTCTGTGCAAGGATTGAGTAAGACTGTCAAGATTTGGCCCACTGATGATACAAAGTTGGGAAGCATAGTCAATACAGAGGAGGAGCAGAATGTTACACAGAAAGATATGGGGTACTCTGAAGAGTGGATGACAGAAAATGGGAAGAAATTCAATCGTACAAAGTCATGCATTTTGCATCCAATAATAAGAATATCTGCACCAACCTGGGCGTTCGTCAGTAGAACATGACAGGACTAGAGAGACCTGGGTGTGTGGGTTCGTCACAGGATGACTGAGTCACCAGTGTGATGCGGCTATGAAAAAGGCAAATGTGATCCTAGGATGTAGTAAGCAAGGCATTTCCAGTAGAGATAAAGTATTAATGCCATTATACAAAGCACTGGTAAGACCTCATTTGGATTACTGTGTACGATTATGGTTTACCAGGAAAGACTAATTTAAACTGGGACAAGTGTAGGTGTAACCCTTCTGCCTGTCAGAGTTGGCAGCAACAAGGGCCAGGTTCAGTATCTAGGGGTTCCATTCCAATAACACAATGCAAAACCGGCTCAAGCCCCCACGCAATGACCTGGGACAAATATATACCACCATCGCTGGGCTCCTCCAAGAGGCAATACTTCCCCTCTTGCAAGCACAGAGTCTGAGTGTAGCAAAAGCCTTTTAATAACAGAGAGAAACAATGTGGCATTATGCTGGGGAAACACCACCAACAGGATTCATAACACAACCCATGAGGAAAAACCCCACCCCAAGCAAATTGGGGCTTGTCCTTTCCCTTGGGTTCTTGAGTCCAGCAACCCCAAATCACCCAAAGTCCCAAAAGTCCAACAACCCAAAAGTCTCTGTCCCTGGTCAGGACAGCCCCAGAGTTCAAAAGTTTATCTGTAGAATTTTACCTCCCAACTTGGGTTGAGATGGGGGGGGTCAAGGGGCACCTTACATGGTCCAAAGCTGATTGCCCCACCTCTCCATGTGGCTCCGCTCCGCTTCACCAACCATCCCATGAATCACTCCACTCTGCCAGCTGTCCCTATAAGCTGCTCCAGGCAGCTCTGCTCTGCTCCACCAGCTGCTCTGCTCCGCCAGCCATCCCGCAAACTGCTCTGTAATATATCTTCAGGCTCCCCCACTACTTAACACAACACCCAGTGATTTCGGCTCTTAATAAGTTTAGCTCTTTTGTGATTTCAGCTTGTAGTAGGGGAGCCTCAGTGCTGGTGCACCATTGGCCCAAAGTGAATTCAGCTCAGCAGCCTGTAACTAGACTCCTAACAGAATCAAAATTAGCTCTGATATTCCACAGTGGAGAGAGGAAGAAGTACAACTAGCATGTAAGGCCCTCACCAGGAGGCCCATACCACCAAGTATTAATACCTGTCCCCAGCCTCTCTCTCTTCACTGGGTTTTGAAACCCATGACCCTTGCCTAGCGAGTGCTGCTTAGTTGATGGTGAGTCCCTCCATCATAACAAAAGGCCAAGGACAGTTCTACTGTCCTTGATTCACATAATCAGGATAATAACAGCTTATTCCTGCCCCAATAAAGGAGAAACTGGGGCTCCTACAGCAGCCAAAGTGACCATTTAGGCAGGGTGGGTGTGCCTGTGCAAATGAGATCACCCCCCAAGTTCTTTTCCACAACCCACCATGACTCGCCACCAGATGTCAGGGTAGAGCTCATCCTGACTCTGCTTACATAGGGAAGAGCTACTAGGATGATCAGGGGACTGGAGGATATGAACATGAGAAAAGAGTGGAAGAGCTTGGCTTGTTCAGTCTAGCAAAAAAAAAAGGCTGAGAGGGGATAAGACATTCTATAAATACCACAGGGGAGTAAACACGAGGGAGGGTGAAAAGCTGTTTAAGCTAAAGGACAATGTTGGACAAGAACAAATGGATATAAACTGGCCATGATCAAATTCAGGCTTCAAATTAGAAGACTTCTTCTAACCATCAGAGGGGTAAAGTTCTGGGACAGCCAGGAGTTGTTGGGGCAAACAATTTAATTAGTTTTCAGAGTGAGCAGGGCAAATGTATGAGTGTGATTGCATGATGGTTTCTTGTGATGGTAAGGGGCATGGCCCAGCAGCCTTGGGGCTCACTTCAAATTTATTTCTTATGTTCCTAAAGCTCATGCTTCAAGGTTTCAGCTGGCCACCTTCAGGGGTCAGGAAGGGATTCACCCCCACGCCACCCCCAATGTATTCTGGAAGGTTTTTTAATGTCCTTGCTCTGAAGCATCAGGGATGGCCATGGCTGGAGATGGGACACTGAGGCAGGGGCCAGAGCTCTCAGGTGGCAATCTCTCAGGTGCTTGGCTGGCTAGTTCTTGCTCACATGCTCGGGGTCTCATTTATCACCAGATGTGGGGTCAGGAAAGAAGTTTCCCCCAGATCAGATTGGCAGTGACCTTAGGGTTTCTTTTGTCTTTCTCTGCAGCGAGCAGATGTGGGTCACTTGCCAGGATTATCTGGGTAAATCATTTCCCTGCTATTGTGGGGGTCTTGGGCACTGGAGCACCTTGGTCCCTCCTATTCTCTGCCTGTGGCATGTAATATCTAGTCTCCTGTGGGCTGCAACACTTTGGTCTCATTTTGGTTCTTGGGTTTAGCGTGCAGGTGCTGGTGGTCTGTGGTAGACGAGTGGTAAGACTAGTTGATCTAGTGATCCTTTCTGGCCTTAAACTCTCTGACTCTGATGGAACCACTCCCATAAGTTAGGGCTGCAGGATGGGGTCTGAAGTTTGTCCATTTCAGAAGAAATGCTTCTATTTGCTGAAGACACGTCTTTCAGCTGAAAGGTATGTAAAATGTTGGTCAAAATGTGGTCTCTCAAAGGAATGCTTCACATGACCCTGGTGCAGCTGTAGACTGAAGGTGATTTGTCTCTAGTATTCCAATTATGCACAGCTTAATTATCTGCTGACTAATTGCACTTGCCTTCTTGAATGTCCCCAGGTAATAGGAGCAGTGGTTTTTTGTTGTTGTTGTTCATTGGGCCATGAAGGCAAGTCACTCAATAGCTCATCCTTTCTGGTACTGTTAGACAAAGGGCCCATTCAGAAGAAAACAAAATCCTGCACAAAATCTATTTTAAAATAAAAACAAAAAACTATAAGTCCCTGACTCAGATCTCCCTGCAGTAATTAATATGTACCAGTCTCTGTGGAATTTATTTATACCCCAGGGAAGAAACAAAACTTTTTCACAGTTTAGTTTAAAATTTGTATTAATGTCAGAAGAAGTTGCAGGAATATGAGGTTAATCCTGACAGTGAGATACAGTAGCTACCTAGATCATCACATCTTGGAGGGGATTAAAGTCAAAAAGTATCTTTGAGCTACTCTCATTGCAGAGTTCTTAAGTAAAACAAGAGCATGTCGATTATCTGAGGTGCCATGGCCAGGGAAGAGCCACTCTACAAAGCAGATTGGTAGGGAAATACCCACTGCTGATCATGAATCCACCATGGGTTCCTGCTTCATGCTGGGAAACCATGAGATTTAGGTGTGGAGGTCCTGGCAAAACAGCTCCAGAGGCTGGCAGGGATCACACGGATCAGCACCTAGGAGCTAACCCTTCAGAACATGCTTCAGTCCCTCACAGCTATTCAAAGTGCATAATTAACACAAAGTCCAAAACCCCATGATCTGAAGGGGAAATCGGCTGTTGCACTGTATCTATCCAACACATGTGCTACACCTAGGGCAAACCAATGGGATGAACTATATTTTCAGGTGGGAAAATCATGGGGCAAATCTTCATCCTTTCAGGCTTATGAGTCTCCAGAATACTAGTGGATGTTCACCAATCTTTGACAAGCAAAAGCCTTTATGAAACCTCTGATGATACACATGGGATATAATATTCACAATTCAGCACATCCCACTTCCTGAAAATACACGTTCACCCAGCAGAGTTAAATCCCAGATATTAATGCTTCCGTTACTCTACTGTAGCTAAAACAAATTTAAAAAACAAATTTAAAAGAGGAAGTTACTCACCTTATGCATTAACAATAGTTCTTCGATTTGTGTCTTTCTTTGGATGCTCCACTCATGATTCCCTCTAAGCTGTGCACGTGTGCGCACGCACACAGATCCTAAACCCCGTGCACACGGCGAAACACCACGCACACAACAATTTGCACAGAATTTTTTTGCACACCTGGCCTGTCAAAAATTAGAGGGAACATTGACTCCACTGTAGGTGCGCTTGCGTCCCTGCCCTGATGATCGGAGAATGTTGGTAGCAGCGTCTGTTAGGCCCACACATTCACTGTCCCTCCTCATGCTCTGCCATGAGGTTAATCAGCATTGTGCAGGTGAAACCTCCTCAGTTTCTTCTCCAATGCGGAGTCCCTGACAAGAACTCTGAAGTACAGGGGTGGAGGGTAGGCCGTGGAGCACCCATAGGGACACACATCTTGAAGAACCATGGTTACTGCACAAGGTCATGACCCTTGCATGTATACCTCTGATCAGTGCAAGGAAGTCGAATGGAGCAACAAATGCTTTGTTTGCTCTGATGCCTGAAACTGACCAGAGCTACCCTCATGGGGTAATTTCTATTTTCTGCTGCACTGTCTCCCCATGAGGGTAGGATCCAAGAGAGCCTCGTTGATTGGGAGGGCTACTCTGGATGAAGAAGAGTGCAAAATGTCATCAGTTTACGGTGTAATTCTTTTATCTCCTCTGGAGGTAATTGCAGAGTGTCTGCCACCCTCTAAGGCCTGGTCTACACTGGGAGAGGGGAGGGATTGATCTAAGTTACGCAACTTCAGCTACGTGAATAACGTAGCTGAAGTTGACATACTTAGACCTATTCACCGCGGTGTCTTCACTGCAGTGAGTCAACTGCTGCCCCATTGACTCTGCCTGCACTTCTCGCGGCGCTGGAGTACAGGAGTCGACAAGAGAGCACTCAGAGGTCGATTTATCATGTCTAAACTAGACGCGATAAATCAACCCCCACTGGATCGATCGCTGCCCTCCGATCTGGTGGGTAGTATAGACATACCCTTAGCTAGGTCTTGAGTTTAAAGAGTTTAAAGTCATCTTCTAGAGATGGCAGAAAAGGCATCACTGATTTGTCTAATGAAGGAGGAGATATTGGTTAGTTATGTGACCTCTTCACTGAGGTCAGCCTCCTGTTCCTCCCTCATCTCTTTGGGAGGTTAAGAGGCTCTGGATGCAGAGGCTGATGGAGGGTGCCTTGATGCATGGTGGGCCATGCTACATGTTCACCACCTTTGGGTGTGGAGGGCTGTGGTGAAGATTCCCATCCTCTGGGTGAACCTTGGCACAGGTCTGAAGGAGGTTGGAGAGCTGCCTCTGTTAGATGGAATTTAAGTCTAAGCTCTCTAGCCTTTCAAGATCGCGGCTTCAGCTGCTGACAAAAAACACAAGTTCTGGGGAATGTGGTTTTTCCCCCAAGGCAATGGACGCGATCAGAATATCCATCTGTTACAGGGATGGCCTCTTTACAGGAGAGGCACCTCTTAAACCTCGGTGAACCAGGCATACCCCGCACCAGGGTAGTCACCGGAGAAAGAGGAAGAAGTAGATTTAAAAAAAAAAATGTTTTTAAAGAAAATCAAAGGAAACTCTAAACTAACAAATAAAGAAAGATTAGTAACTATTTAAGTTTGAACAATAGAGTTAATGATCCAACAAATGGACAGCTAATAGCTCCGTCTCTGAGCAGGGGCAGTTCAGAAGGAGCTGAGGAGGATTCCTGCACGCAACGCTGGCTAGCCTTGCGGCAGAGCATGAGAGGGGACAGCGCATGTGCAGGCTGAACAGACGCTGCCACCAAAGTTCTCCCAGCAGCAGCACAGTGAAGCAAGCGCCACTACCATGGAGCATCCATAGGGACACTACTCAAAGAAGGCAATAATGCTCCCTAGAAGGGTTAGTGTAGCAATCCAGCAAACATTTTATTAGAATACAAAAGGCACATTTAGCTGAGTGATTTTTCCCAACAAGACATTACTAGAGAGACTGAGGGGAAACACTGTAGAGGATGAGAATAAGAATACAGCTGAGTATATGAGTATTTGAATCCAGACTGGAGACTCTGGGATGATGGATACAAGCTGGGCATTGACTAAAATGTCAACAGGGCTTCAGTTTTATAGCAGCAATTTGCATGATATTAGTCAGAAATCAATACTTGCAATCTAAATTTTGTATATCGTTAGTTGAAATTTGATGTCTGTGTCTCTTTCTTGGACTGATTTTTCTTCTGCAATCAGCATGATGAAAAAATAATGCTTACAAGTTAAGTCAGAGTTCTCTGCCAGCTGAAAGAAAACTGGAATTGCTAGCTGGAAAAGGGCAGATGCAGGGGGTCCAAGTTTTCATGTTATCTTAGACTGTAATAATTAGCTCCCTCAATGCTAATAAGCAAGTATAATTGCACTGGATGTAATTTAATTCCCATTTTGGCCTTGGGGATTCAAATCCTACATAGGACCAACAAGAACACAACATTTCTACAAAGGGAAGGAAGATCTAGAGGCTCAAGAACATGACTGGGAACCAGGATACCTATTCCCAGCACTTGGGCAATTTACTAAACCTCTTGTTGTGACATTTTGTCCATCTGTCAAATGAGCATCATACCGCTTCCCTGCCTCTCACGGGAGTTGTGAGACTTAATTCATTTAAGCCCAATAACTACAGCTCTAACCAAAACAATCACTAGCAAATAAAATACAGCAACAAGGACTCTTTTGCACTGTGTAAATTGCACAAGTGGTCTCCAAGCAGGCTGAGAGAGACAGGGGAGATTCTGCTTGTACAGAGCAACTTTCCATCAGTGGAAAGCTGGTGGAGGTGACTCCACTGACTAAACTCCATCTCTCGACAAAACGAGACAAGGTGTGTCAGGGTGTAGCTGCACTACCACTCATTCTCCACTGGCATGAGGTCCCTGCGGGTTCTTACACCAGTGGCATAAGTTGAGGCAGCTGTCTTGCAGCATCATACACATTGACATCCTCATCGGGTCCTGACATGTTCGGAACCAGTCCATAGTTACATTGTTCATTGATTTGCTTTTACTGAAATAAGGACATAGTTGTTGTTCCTCACTTGGGTATTATTGATCCCATTTATGTGATGCCCTAGAAAATGCTCCCTGGCAGCTTATTATAGAGTTAACTTACAACAGGCAACTTGGATTGTGTTTATGATCAGACAGTACCTGTGTGGTAATAGTCTCTTCCAGGACCATAACACTAAGCCTTACCTTCCCCCTGAGAGTTACGCTGCCAAAATCAAAAAAGTCAAATGGAGCAACAAATGCTTTGTTTGCTCTGATGCCTGAAACTGACCAGAGCTACCCTCATGGGGAGACAGTGCAGCAGAAAATAGAAATTACTGGGGAAAACCTGTGAAACACATGCTAGGACAATGTCAGCTAGCTGAGAGTAACAGGGAAATAAAGTCAATTATAAAGTGCAGGATTCAGAGACAAAAGCTGCATTTTATAACCTCAATTTTATACTAGACTTATGTTTCTTGTTTCAGGCATCACTGAAACTCTACAATGCATGTTCAGGTTCTAGGACACCATGTTGCTCTATTTGGTAGTTTTTAGTAAAAGGGAGCTGATATTTCAGAATTGTAATCCATTTATAGGTGGTTAATTCTCAATCCCTTGTAAATGCTAGTTATGAAAGAAAACGTTAGAGGGTTTCTTAGGAAATCAATACTTTATTATACAATAATTGCATCTGCACATTTAATGTTCTTCATAAGACTTAGAAAGAATGAAAGAGGTTGGTAGGGTCAGCTGATGCAAATGGTGCTTGCATGACCTGGAAAGTCATCAAGAATTTGAGGCCTAGTATTGAGTGCCTAGATGCCATTAAAATATTTTCACAAGTGCAACTTTTATTATGGAAACCAAACTGCTAGTACATCTCTGTAGGTGACACTTTGGCCCAGCACTGAATATAAACCTGGTCACAGTTATAATTGAAATTGCTGCTTCATTGTTCGTCCAAGAGCTTTGAGTATTCGTTTGCCTGCATGATTTGTTTCTTTTAGGAATAGTAGTTGAAATTTGTTCTCCCATATCTTCCCCTGACTCATTCTCTAGTTGGTCCAGCTTTCAACATAGGAGTCAGTGAGGAGCTAGTGGTAGGGTTATAAACCCTGGAGACAGGATATAGCTGAAAAATCATTCTTCCAAGAATTTCTGGGTCACTGTCTAATTGATACTAGTATTGGCATGCTTCACTTTCGGGCATGTTACAACTCCACAGGCAGTTCTTATTCTGCACCCAGCCATGTGTGACTACTCTAGGCAGTAAGTTGGAACCCAAAACAATACTGCCATATCAACCTAAAACTCTCCAGCCCCAAGAATTTTTACCACACAACAGAAAACAGTTGTTTCTCCACTATGATCATCAGCAACATGTTTATTTTTTTAAAACTGCACACTTTTAAAGGCAATGGGCCATGTTCCTTAACAATAATTTGCAAAGAAATCACAAGCTATTTCAAGATACTGTGGGTTTTTTTTATGGGCCTCTGCAGGACGCAAAAGAAATGAGTTGTAAGTCTCAGTATATTATAAGGAGAGCCCTTCTATGTCCACAAACTGTAAATCCTTCATTAACAGAAAAGCATTTAGAAGGAAATGTTTGTACCATCATTTTTGTCAAAGGGTGAATGAGAAGTTGCTACTAATTCATAAAACAAACCTGTCATTTAAAACACAATAAGGGGAGATACAACTGGGTTTTCCTGAGAAACCTAAAAGTTGATACCATAGGATCAACATGTAAATTGATTTGATAAAAATCAGATAAGTATTAAATATTATATCAACTATAGTTGATTCTAATTTTGTGTGTGTGTGAGAGAGAGATTTCACTTCTGTGCTTCTGTTATGATTTCTGCAGACAGGTCAGTGTGTGTCTGCTTTAGTCCAGCAACCATACACTGATTTACATGGAAAATGGGGTGTTTGCAATAGGAAGTGGTAGGAACTTAATTTTTCATGTGAAAGCTTAGGCTCTGCTGAATACAGCAAAATCCCAAGACATGGAATTCCTGGTTTTGGGGTTTTGTTTTTTTTTTTTTTTGAATAATAGATTTCCCTGGCACTTGCCCAAGACTAGCGAATAGTGATCCTTTCCCTTACCCAGGGTGGGCTGGAATTGCGGACATTACTACTTGAAGAAAGGAAATGTTGGGATAAGCACTTATACATTTTTCTATTCTTCACCACAGTATGTTCCATAGATCCTACAAGGGCATCTTATCAGCTGAGTGGAGGGAGGGAGGGAAAATAGATTTGTGTAACAAATAGGTGAGCAAAAATAACTAGGCACAGTTTCCTGATTGACTGAGGCACTCTACTGTGCAGCCATTCTCTGAACTACCCTGTCAGATAAGGGTTGCCCATCCACTTTGAACTGTTTCATGAAGGAATGCACAAAGGACCAGGTGGCCATCTTGCATTTTTCCTCTTAAGGGAATGTCACCACCCAAAAGATCATTGCTGCTTTCAGGGAGTGAGGCTTGTGTGCAGAGGACAAGCTCTTTACCTTGTATGCCTCAGATATATGCCTTGTGATCCACCCAGATATTGAAGACTTTTTGTCCCTTTCAGCCAGCTGATAGAGCGCATGGCATTAGCCTTGCCTAGATATATTTTCCCTGTTGTGAGGACATCCACACTGCATCATAGCTCTCCCACTGGACAAAATGGCTTAGAATAGAGGATTACAGTGCTATATCCTGTGATTTATAGCATAAGGAGTTGGTTCTAGGCTGAATGATGGGATTGTTCCAAGAACCACCTTTTGAGCATTGACAGATAAGGAAAATAGAGATTGTTTTCTCAGGAGTCATAGGCAGGATCACGTGACAGCATTAGCACCATGATTATGTCCAAGGTGGAGCCCTGTGTATCTGAGGATTCAGCCAAAAGGCTGCTAGGAGAAATCTGTGTCTGGATGAAGGGTTGGTGTAGGAGCAGTTTTGATAGCTTTGCACCACCTACACAGAGATGATCTTCTAGGGGCGGTCTAGGCAGTCTGTAGGGATACTTTGCACTGGTGGAACAGTTCAAATACAGATATAACACAGCCCAGGATCTTGACACTGGTGTCCATAAGTGACCTACACTTTGTACAGGAGAAGCAGTATGTACCTTGTAGACCCAAATGTGAATGAACATGAAAGAGAGAGTGATTTCTCTGTTAGGAAAATTCCTTCCTATTCAACTAACAATCACATACATATAGCTCAATTAAAATATATATTTAATTCTCAGTGGGACAGGAAAGGAATTTTCCAAAGATAGAGGAAAGTTCACAGACAAAGACAGGCTTTACTTTCTGCTGTTCAGTATAGCATAACATATTTTAAAATGAAATCCAGTATTGCCAACCCTAAGTGTTCAAAAATCATCAATTTCATTTTTTAGGGATATTCTTTCTATTTGCCACTTGGTTTTTGAGCCTTTAGTGTTTACATTTTCAAGTTTTTCTCTACAGCCGAAAGAGAGAGTAATTTACCCTTTAAATAAAAGATGAGATTCTCATGTAATCACATGACTCCAGGAGCTGGGACTTTAAGAAAAATATCACAAGGCTCACAATAAAATTGCAAGAGTTGGCAAGTCTGAAATTAGGTGAAAACACCACATACTGAGTTTTTAGCAGATCCATCAAAAGTGATTCTATGCTGGGTTCCTTAGGTGTGCAATCTTTCCCATGACACTTTAAATTGGGACAGACTGTCAACTTTAATTTAATTGTCTGGTTTCTGTCATTTTTATCACAGCTTTACCACTGGATGCTATCAACTCAAATTTGGCTAAAAATGTAGATTTTTGTAAAAACAAAATTTTACAACATAAAGAATTAGGAAAAGTGTTCCTGTGCCTTTAAAACAAAAAACACAGTGGAAACAGTTTTTTTTTTCTTTTAAAAAATAAACAGACCTCTGCAGTGTTGGCAACACAGAGCACCTGAAAGCTGGACTGATTATACACTAAAGTAAGACATTCTCCGAAATGGGAGAAACACAAAAAGTAAATACTCAATATAAAGAGTGAAAAGTAAATTGGAGTTTGATTTTGCTTTCATTTTATTAATTTAAGGTTTTATAAATAACAGATTTTTTAAAATATTTGCTTTCAAGCTGCCCCCTTTAACCATTACTTTCAGTGTGAACACTCCAACAACCTTTCTAATGCACTACTATGTTCTTCTTGTGCAATAGTAATAATAATGCCAAACTCTTTCATAGTGTTTTTTAACAGTAGATCTCAAAGCACTTTTCAATGAAGGTCAGTATCATTATCCACATTTTACAGATTGGGAAACTGAGGCACAGCAGTGAAGTGACTTGCTCATGGTCACCCAGCTAACCAATGACAGTGCTGGGAATAGAGCCCAGTCTCCTGAGTCCCGATCCAGTGCATTATCCATTAGGACACTCGGCTACCATGAAGCCCACATTGACATCTCCATTATGTTTTGTCGTACTTTAACACAACATGAAGCATTGCAAAGCTTCCAAAACAAAAGGAGAAAAAATGCCATATTTCAATTTTTGCTCTAAATCTGTGTCATGAATACTTCACTCGGAATACACAAATATTTAGCTAATCACGTATCTAATCAGGGATCGTAATAGAATTGGCTATGGGTTGCTCATATCAATGGGCAGCTGTAAGATACCCGTTTAGCTCTTTTCCTTCTGAAAATGCCCATATCGAGGCTCTGCTTCTCCATTCACTTGGTGTAGCTCGACACACATCCGGACATAAGCCATATGGACAGTGCATGTTTAATGGACAGAAGTTTCCTGTTACTGGTGTTGCCTAACTCTATCTTTAGCAGTTTGGAGCAGTGCAAATGTTGAGAGCGATCTGCTCTCCCCTTCCTCCAGAGTTAAAAGTGCCCTCACCCGCAGGATTGTCTGCTATGACGTGCCTGTTAATCTTCAGGATTAACACAGAGCAGGCTGGCAACATTAGATTCATAAAGATCTGACATCACAAGCTCTTTGAAAACTAGTCGAATAATCTCTCTCTGTCCTTCTACCTCCATCATCCTTCCAGCTTAATAAAACAATGAGAGAAAAGAGCAAGAACAGTGAAGAAGTTTTCTTGACCCCGATGCGGCTAGTGGCCTGAAACTGACAGGTGCTGAGTAGCCTCTATTCGGTCTGACTTTAACTTCCTTGTTAGTTCATTATTCTCCTTTCTCTAAGGAAATTAGCATTTTACTCTTGTATCCTTTCAGCCCTTTTAACCAGGGCATTACCCTCTCCATTTGCAGCTCATGTGTTCATTGCCATTCTAAACTCCATGGTCTTTTACTGCCAGTTCTGGGAAGTATACAGCACTATCTGGCAGCCCCCAAGTGTGTCAGTTTTAGAAAGTGTAAAAGGAGGTGCGCTCAAGAGCTTGCGTCTGTCTAATCACCACTGCACTCTCCTTTAAACAAAACAAGCTACAGAACTCAAAAGAGCTTGAGAGGCAGTTTTCCTTCCAAAAGCATAGGAGCAAAGAGCTGAAGGACTGTGCTTCTCAGGAAACCTTAATTCAAAATGAAATGTTACTGATGTGTCCTGGCTTGCAATTTACACCAGTCATTTACCCAACTGGATTTCAAAGGGTACTTTGCAAAGATATGCTTACGTTCCCAAACTGTGTTGCTTGTCCTGGAGAAATAATCAAACTCTAGAAGAGACCCATCCGGGGGTTATCATAGCATCTCCGTTATCCAGATACAACGGAGAGTGTATGGAACTTGAGCATTCCAAAAAGGTAATTTCTCAGTGTTGAATATAGTTGACAAGCTGAGTTCATCTCTAGTAGGTCAGATCAGAGAAGTTCAGGAAGACAAAACTGATCAAACATCAGCATTTCTTAAGTTAGATTGCCCTGCTATCTTTATGCAGGCAAGACTCCCATTGTCTTCAGTGGGTCTTGTGAACACACAGAATACGGTTCTGCTTTGAAAAATGACCCTGTAATAAATCATAGATTTTAAGGTCAGAAGGGACCATGGTAATCTTCTAGTCTGACCTCTTGCATAACATAAACCGTTGAATTTCACCCAGTGATTCCTGCATATACCCATATATGTGGTTGAGCTACAGAATATTTTTCTATTGTAATTTTTAACAACATAGTGGAGTCCATAATTTCTATCTTTCCACGGTTTCCATATCAAAGCTTTTCTAGCATCCTCAGTGATGCTTCTACAAGTCCACTGCTCTCAGTAAGTTTGTATATGTGCAAATCGCTGGACATTAGTAAACAATTCTGTTGTGGATGCTGCTGCTGCAGAAGGTGGAATGGAATCCAGCTCACTGTCCCATAGCTGTGCTGGCCCCTGCGGGGTTAACAGAGTAAAAAGCTTATTTCTGCTACATTCTCTGGAGGGATGGGTGAGTTTTGAGGAAGATTTGTGGTTGATAGAGTATTGCTGACTGATGTTGAGTTAGATTTCAAATTCATGTCAAGGGCACCTAACGACAAAGCTGCCTTTCTAACTTTTATAAACAGAAATAATTAATGTCAGCAGTTCTGACTATTAATTCACACAGAGCTAGAGTGCTCCCTTGGTCTTACTCAGAGGAGCAGGGAGGCAAGGATGAGCCAGTCCCTCCTCTTTTTTTCCCTTGCTTGGCCACTTGGATCTTGGGAATAGGTCTGGTATGCAAAACCCCCACTGCTATCAGGATACTCCCTTGGAAACAAGTGGTATGGTGGAGGCAGAATGTGGCAGGTGTTTTAGTTCTGGTCCTCTCCCCCTACATTAGCTAGGAGATAGGGGAGGAGTCAACTGTACACTTGCAAGGGCTACAGTAATTTACTTCTCCTGCCCCTCAGAGCAAGGGGGTAAAAAGGGATGTATTGTGACTCACATATGTCTACACTACAATGCAGGCCTTTGCTCAAGCCTAGCCTCAAACCTGACCACTCCTTGCATCTACACTGCAATTGTGCTAATGCAAGGCTTTGACAGTCCGAGCTCAAGTCAAACCAGGACCCAGGGTCTGAGCTCGAGTCAAGCTGGAGCCCAACGTCTGAGCCCTATTTCTTTGCAGTAGAGACATAGCCCCACTTGACTTGGGTCCCAGGAATCATCCAGAAGTATCCCACAATTCCATGGGACTACGTCCGTGGTCCTCTCTATTCCAACAATCAGTAATCCGCTATCGAAAACAGAAGCCACTCCCCCTTTGGAAATGGCAGCAGCTCAGGTCAGCATTAACCCATTCTGTTCTGATCACTGATCTGCAAACACACTATCAGAGTCTCATGGGTTTGCAATGGAGAGCAAACTGATCAAGCCTTTTGCAAAGTGAGCTGCTTCCTAGTAACAAGCAGCACGGGCAGTAAAGTTCTCCCACAGTGCACCATGGTCCTAGGGCTAAAGCGGCCACATTTATGGGTGGTGGGTATTAGGGACAGTGGGATACAGTTACTTTGACTTGTGTCTGCACACTGCAGTGTGGACACCAGAGTAGGGCAGCCTGGCCATTTTTTTATGTATTTTCCAGTTGCCAGGAAAATAATTTAATCTGCCTTTTTTGGTATGTAGGTCTAAAGATTTACATTATTACCACAATACTCTGGGATATCTAATGTTAAAAGTTTCTGTGTCCAGCTAAAGATGCTGCAGTGTTCCCATTTTTGCAGTTTAACCAATAACAGATCAAAGCTGTTGAAAATACAACAGCTGTCTGTCCACCAACACACAAGTGCACGACACGTGTCTGAGAGAGGGTTTGAGCCATGTGAGAGTGGGGGGAGGGTTGAGAAGTTGCCTTGTGGTTGAGGGTTGGGGTTATGACGGGCTTGCCTTGTGGGAAGAGGTGCTGAGTTTTTTTGCATTTGAAAGATGGTAACCTTATGCCAGGGCCCTAGGTTCAAGCATGTGTCAGAAAATTCTTAACCTAGGGTTAAAATACAGTGTAGATGCTCAAGCCCAGGGTTCCTTAACAAGAGTCAGCTGACTCAAGTCGCACTAACCCTGGGCTTACATTGCAGTGTAGACCTATCCTATGACACAGTTCCTTCACTGGGGCAGAGCAGCTGTATGGTTGTGTTGTATCAATTTAGTCCACAGGGAGCATATCTGAGTGAAGTGGTCCCATTTTTATATAGCCATTTTTCCAAGGGGAGCCGCATTGCAGAATCAGTTACTGAAGAGACAGGTAAGAAAAATAATAAAGATAATTGGACTTTGAATGGAGAAGGAATTCAGGATCAAGCCCTGATGAGGGAATTACAAGTATACCAAACAAAAATGGGCACAACTGAAAATAATGAATCTTAATCCCAAACAGATTTGCAATCATCCTGTAAAATTTGGTGTCTGCTCTGGTGCAAACATGAGCATTCTTATGCATTGTGATTAGCAATCAGATGATGCAGTGAATGATGCCATTAGACAATTGGGAAGGCATGAACAGTAACAAATACCTATCATGTAAATTAATACATGATCTTGGGCTATTTCCTATGGTATAAAAACATAATGAACAGAGTTTAAAAATACAAAAGAAAAAAATCCAGTTGCACAATTGATGAATCTAACCAGTGTTTCAAAGGAGAAATTGATAGATATTTCCTTCCACATAACATACCTAGAAGGTGTATAGATAGGTGTAAGTGATGTAAATATTTCCTTTGAGAACATGCTGTAGGTGCTATTTATTTCTAAGAATGGTTCAAAAGGAGTGCAGTGAACATAGCATATTTAATACCACAATTCTTTCATATCTGTACTGCCTCCTGAATGAAAGCATCCCTTGGACTTTCATCTAGTTTGGCGTGGACACTCTTAAATGGGAATCTTACATATGCCACTGAAGGAAAACAATAAATGAATGACATAAAAGTATATCCTTCCATTTTAAAGAAGGTACAGGGAGATGATGGATACAAAGATAAGATGACCCAGGAGACTTTTTCGCTGTCTTTCAAGAAAGTTCAAAAACTAAAGTCAAGAAATAGTCTGTTTTCATGAATAATAAAGCAGGGGGCAGATAAAAAAAGTTTTGCCTTTCCTCTCTGCTAATGTCCATTGTGCTTCAAATAATCCATGCTGAGGTACAATTTCATGTGTTTAGAGAGAAATGTGGAAGGCACGACTATTCATGCAATGTAAAGAACAAAAGTCCTTGGATGAGCTATAAGCCTCTAATATGCATGAAGAGTTCTACCACATAAAATCAGATTAAACAGCTACCATTACATTTATGTATAGTAAAGGTACAAGATATACAATCATGGAGAGAAAGATCATAAACCTAGTTTGCATGCTGAGAGAACATCTGTACATTTATTGCACCACCGTTCATCAACTGTTTATTTCAGTGAGTACTTTACAAAACGTAGAGACAGAGATGGTGAGAAAATAAAACAGAACAGCCTGGAATACCTGATTTCTTCAAATTTTAAAGAATCAGAACAACAGAACCAAACTCCAACTACACAGGAAAAATAAAGAGATATTCTGATGATTAGACAGAAGGCCAGATCTTCAGCTAGTGTATATCAGCATGTTTCTGACCTAGCCCTAAAGTTAAATTCCTGTTAGATATTTTCAAAGGCACTTATAAACCCAAAGCTTCATTGTATCGTTAGCTTAGTAATTTAAAAAGATGGGCTTTCTGTTCCAGATAGTAAAGGTGAGCTTCCAAAGGAAAAATTGTTTTTGAATAACTTTTTGTTTCTTTATGATGTATTAAGAAAGCCTACATATTTAAACAGGGTTTTCCATTTGGTCTTGACTAGTCTATTTGACATCAGTACCCTACTCCAGGGGTTCTCTACCAGGGGAACGTATATCCCTGGGGATACGCAGAGGTCTTCTAGAAGGTACATCGACTCATCTAGATATTTGCCTAGTTTTACAACAGGCTACATAAAAAGTACTAGCGAAGTCAGGACAAACTAAAATTTCATACAGACAATGAATTGTTTATATTGCTCTATATACAGAAATGTAAGTACAATATTTATATTCCAATTTTATAATTATATGGTATAATGAGAAAGTAAACAATTTTTCAGTGACAGTGTGATGTGACACTTCTGTATTTTTATGTCTGATTTTGTAAGCAAGTAGTTTTTAAGTGAGGTGAAACTTGGAGGTACACAAGACAAATCAGACTCCTGCAAGGGGTACAGTAGTCTGGAAAGGTTGAGAACCACTGCCCTACTCTATGGTTGCCTGGAGAACTGGTAGGATTTATTATATCATAGGTATAATGAAAAGAAGAAATACAGATTTACTGAGTGGTGATGTTTTTAGATAGATCATTTAAGTGCTTATCTTTGTATATATGTATTTAGCACAAACACTTTTGGGACAACTTCTGTTTGTGAAGAACACAGCACTCTTTAGCCTTCAAACAAGTGTAAAAAAGATCCCAATCCATATCTGAGCCCTCCAAGATGGCCACCAACAAAACCAGGGAACGATGAGACATTTCTATGATTTATTTTAAAGAGAGAGAGAGAATGCTTCCAGGCCTTCTTTATGCATCTATAAGAAGTAAAAATGGCCTGACACATTTGTTTCCTTTGTATGTCACCTTTGAACTCAAATCATTAACACTAACTGGTTTGCTTTCTCAAAACCACCAGTAAAGCGCTTGGAGCTATGAAAAGGTTAATATAAATTTAAAGTTAATACAAATACAAAGTTAATACACTATCTCTTGAATGGATGCAGACAGACAGGTGATTTATATAAGTTACAAGCCACTTCAATTCCTGCTGACATCCAGAGAGCACAAAAAGAGTAACCACAATGAATCACGTTGTTTGGAAAAGCTTTTGATTTCTTCTTTTATTACCACTAGTTATTGTTTCATAACATATAGATAAAATTTTGACTAACTCTACATTACCATTCTCTAGTTCCTAATTTCAACAATCTGCCTGCATCTTATATTTCCAAAGGAACCTTCACTCACTTGGAGGTGGAGATCATTGGAAAAGTTGTACATAACTAGGCCTGTTAGAAATGTGGGGATGCTATACAATTGTGACTGTGATTCTGTTTCAAGAGGGATTTCTTAACTTTATAGTTGATACAACTTTTTACTGTGGTGAAGTTTTCTGTGTTTCATGGTTAGCTTATCCATTTGCATCATGCTGCAGAAAATAATCTAGGTAGTTACAAGTACCCGTTGGGTGTTTATACCACACTCATCGCTCTGGTATGAACAGTAGGACTGAACACTTCAAGGAAGGATTGGAAGGTCGCCAATTACATACATATAATTCCAGCGTTCCAGCATGAGCAATGTATAATGCTCCCATTGGATGCCCAAATCCCTAAATAAAGTGGCCACTCTTCTGCCCAAGCACAAAAATTTGTGGTATAGGGAGAAACAGCATAGAAGAACAGTGCTCTTGCGCAAGCTGCCCCATCTCTGGATAGGAGCCCCAGGACTTGACAGGAACCCCACAGCACAGTCATCATGGGAGGGAGACACCACATTGCTCATATAACGGCCAGGAGGTAGATGATGCAAGTGTTGCAGAAATAAGTAGAACCCACTGAAGGATGGCAGCAAACCATGGTAAGACAACATCCACAATAACCAACCCACTGATAGGCAACTCATGTCCCCTACACACTTCCACATGAGTTCTACCTACACAACAAAGATTAGCAGAGATCATTCTCAGGGCTCCCACACAAAGATGTTACATAACTGACCAGTCAACACAGTGTGGAAAACATGTAGACATGTCTGCAGCCCAACATCCCTGAAAATGGACAAGGCCTCTCTTCAGTGAACTCAAAACTAACAATTGGGTAGACAGAGACAGGAATTAGATTGTCATCCACAATTTAACTGCAGGTGAAAAATGCTGGTACAAAATTTGCAAATGAAAACATCTAAAAACGTACCCCATGGGGTGACATTCATACCATCTGCATCAATTAAACCCAAATATTTGGCTTGTTGTTAAAGAGGAGAAAATAACACAATAAATATGTATTGGCAATGTAACATCTCTTTCAAAATAAATCTGTTTAAAGCTCAGATAAGGAAAGCACTTCATTACATGCTTAAGTCCATCCCTATTCAGAAAAGCACTTAAACACACATTACACTTTAAGCATTGCTAAAGTTCTAACGATATCAAAAGGAGGTGCTCCAGTATTTGCTTGAATCATACAGTATGCTTTAAAAAAGCACATTGTATGATATGATTGTATGAGCTATTGATATTGTAGGTGTACAAGGAACATTCAGAAACTATTAATAATATAGGGTTATTCCCAGTACACAATGGGTGCAAACATTGTCTTTGAGATCCGACTTACCAGAATAACTAAATGAAAATATTCTTGCCTTTGTTTATTACATAGTCACAAATATGATACCAAAATAATTATAGCAAATCTAAATTGCTGAACTTCCTAGCTGGCTTAGCAGCCAGCTTGTGAAAATTGCCATATGGTGTTTAGAGTTGTATTTTCTAACAGTCCATACTAAAAGTTAGGATCACACACACCAAGGACATGAACATGACACAGTTTTCATATCACAGCTTCACATTAATGAATGCCTGCATCACGTTAATAATCCTGTCAGGCCTGTCAAGAGGGCACTGTGCTTGCTATTTGGATGACACTTTGTCCCAGTCTCCATGTGAATAATTTGTCTTTCATCCCCAGCGGAATTGCTTCCGAGTGTTTGTTTGACTGTGTGATTTCTGATCTCTGGCCTACTATTTCACTCATCGTTATCTAAAAGAGCAAATATAATAATGAAATGAAAAGTTGCCGGCTAACAAATCTAAAAGTTGCAAAGGCGAATTGGCACGAATTTTACTATGTGATTAATACAAGTTGACTCTATGTCCTGATGAGACTGTGTGGCTTCCCTGGGAAATACCCTTCTGCACCAGTTATTCTTAGGTGTTATTTCTGATTAATTATGCGCTCGCTCCATTAGAAAACTGATGGGCAACTTTGCATCTGTCTCTCTGTTTTTATTTTACACAGTTAACTTCATTGAAAAATTCATAGAAAAATAAATGAATAGATGGCCAGTGTGTCCAAGATTTTGCTGCAGTATAATGAGTCTACGGTGTATTCTTTCATATGTGTATAGACTGTATACAAAATTGAAGGTCACTATAATGGTAACAAGAGATACAGCACCAAAGTTTCATTTGGGCATCAACACAGCTTCCTGTATGCAGGCACATTTTTGCTACCCATAAAATTGCCCCACAGTTCAGTGTGAGTGGAATTATAAACAGACAGAAAAAACACCTGACTCATTGCTTAGCTTAAGGGGAATAGCCCCTTAAACCAAAGGAAAAACTCACATTTGTGAAGTTAAGCCCATGCATAATAAGCATTTGCAGATCAGGGCCCTAACCATAAATATTTATGTTTCCAATTCACTGTAGGCACAAAAATGCATTCACAAAACAGGTTACAGTACAAGTTTCTATCATCACGGACTACTTCCTTTGAATTTCAGTGAGAGTTGGACGCCTATCAGGGCCCTTTCAAAATCCCAGCTATATATTTTCAAAAGACACCAAACACCTGAATCACTTCAACATCCTTGGCAAATATGCTCCAAATAGTTGGCTTTTTGTTAAAAAGAGGAGAAAATAAAGCAATTCATTTTTGGCAATGTAGCATCCTTTTCAATTTACATTAAAAAATGCAGTTAATAGCAAACTAACATATTTTGGGGCCTAAAATTTCATCTTTAGTAAAAATGAACAAAAATCAAACAGACTCCCGCCTTTCCTCTTTGTTAGACAGTTTAAAATTAGACTTGGGTGACTAATGCAGATAAAAATATTCTGCAAATATTAATTTGCGTCAGCCTTGTCATCCAGTTTCCTGACACAAGTATTTGCAGAAAGCAACCTTCAAAGCAATTGCCAGTGTTTACTTTGGAAGAGTTTTTGTGCTCACCCAATCTAGGAACAGAAACGACTGCAGGTGACTTATGGGACCAGTCATTACTACGTAATACAGCTCAGATTTAGAATATCCATGGTGAATTTATAGCAGAAAACATTTGAAAAGGCTTTTGTCAAATTCACTTGAACTACAAATACATCTGAAGAAACTGAAAACTACTTGTGGATAAAAAGAACTAAAATAGTTAAAATAAATTGTTCACTATGGGCCTGATACAATGGGAATCTTTCCATTCACCTCAAAGGGCTTTGGATCAGGTCCTGTTTGCTCAGCTCCATTTTGAATGTTCCATACAATTCTAAGGCTTAATCCTGCGGGCAGGCAAAGTTCAGAGTTTATTGGGAGTTTTGCCTTTTTGAAAACTGTTGGATCAGTCCCATAGAGGGTCAAATACAAGTAGTAATTAAAATAACTCACATGCTGCTAGCATGTCAACTAAAGCAAGCGCATCAGGGTCCCAGCATGGATTTTAATTTGCTGCTAAATTACTCATTGATAGCAGCTCATATTTTGCAATATCATTTTTAGTTAAGCCTAGGAAAAATGCAAGACCCGCATGATTAGTTATTAGATAGGGAGGCTTGCTATCAGTTGGTAGGTATTTATCTCCACTTGCTGCCTGAATTTTCATCATAATAGAAAATATCCATGCTATGTGCACACTAGCAACAACTTCTAATCCATCTGTAGCAGCAAAAAATACCAGTGTTGAGGTGGGGGTAAGGGCTGGATATTTCCCTCCCAGGAAAAGGCTTGTGGGATAGACAAAGTAGGCCTGAAGCTCCATAACGGGAGGGGCTTGGTGAGTCATGCAGAAATAGAGTCCCCATACTGGGGGTGGTCATGCAGGGAGAGGGTCCCTAAACATTGTTCATCTGTCCCCGCAGCTACACAACTCGGAGGGAACTGCGTTCCTCTTGATTCTTTTCCATTCCTCACACTTCCACCCAGGGTTAATGGTGGTTTGACCAGCATTAGCCACCAGTCAGTTCTCCTCTCAGAAGCAAGCAAGTTAAGTGGAGCATGCTGAGCTAAGCAGAGTCCCCAGACATCTCACTGTTGCCCCAAGCCTGTGGAGACTTGAACATACTGAATTTTCATTTGAGACTTTCTATAGTCTCAGATGGAGGAGTAGCATGCGTCAGAGCATCTGCTCACCCCACCCCCAAAGAGTTTCTTGAGAAAATTCTAGGCAGTTTGGCTCCCATACAACAGTGGGTCATGGTGGGCATCCAGTCATTGATGAAAAGTAAATGTAACACTTGTCCAGGTTTATTATGCTTAGTCCATACTGATTATTCTTCTAGTGTCTCTGATATCACCGGTTTAGCATAAGACAGTATGATATGTTAGTGGGTGACATTTTGCACCTCTACTTGGCATTTTACAACATAACATCAGAGCTAATACTCTCCTCTGCTTCTGTGAATGGAGCTAAAATCCGAGGATCCTGGCTGGAAGCTGGGGAATGCAGAAAATGGAAGAAC
Source organism: Eretmochelys imbricata (assembly GCF_965152235.1). NCBI lineage: Eukaryota > Metazoa > Chordata > Testudines > Cheloniidae > Eretmochelys > Eretmochelys imbricata. The sequence continues at coordinate 194,705,437 of NC_135574.1, forward strand.
CTGCCTCCAAGGCATACTGTCTCTTTCCCCCAATAGCCATTCTCTGGCTCTATGGGCTGAGAGGAGGCTGTCTGAGGTCAAGAGTTGGCAGGGCTAGGGTGACTACACCCCTTTCTCCAATACATAGGCAAGCAGCCCAGGCTAACGCTAACCAAATCACTATGAACCTTTGGAGTTTCTTCCACCACAGACCACACACCCATCCCCTCAAGAGTTTGTTTACAGGGGAGATGTACCTGCAGGCAGAGGGAGCCAGGGCCGGCTCTACAGTTTTTGCCGCCCCAAGCAGTGAAAAAAACTGCAGCTGTGGACAGCAAAAGGGAGAAACTGCCGCCGATTTGCCACTGCAGCTGGCGGAACAGAGAAGCTGCAGCCGAATTGCCGCCGCAAGCACCTGCTTGGAACGCTGGTGCTTGGAGCCGGCCCTGGAGGGAGCACACATGAACTCAGCTCCTGTGGGAAAAGTACCTGGGGGGGGATGTAGAAGCACCAATATAGGATCCCTGAATTGGCTGAATTCTCATGACTACACAGAGGGCATCCGTCCCTCAGTGCCATCAAATAATTAGAAGGCAACTCTGGGAGCCGGATCCCCAGCTGGTGAAAATTGGCATAGCTCCAATGACATCAGCAGTACTGGGAGTACACATTTGCAATGCTTCCACTGCCCTCTGTCAGTTAGACATGATCCAAAGCCCAGTGGAAAGACCCAAATATACTTCAAAGGGGTTTGGATCAGGCCCCTACCTGCCCCCTCATCAGCCCTCCAAGCTGGAGTATGGGTGGAGAGGGCTTGGGGGGAAAGCAGAAGCATGCCATGGGTCCTGTTTTTCCTTTATATGAACAAAACTCCACAAAAAGGAACAGATCCCTCAAGAACAGTATCCAAATATCTATTGGTACATTTCCATTATTCCATGGACAACCAGCCATTTACCCACCACGTTAACATATACTTCCTATTAGTCACAATATATCTACTCCTAATTGTTAGAATTCATTCTCTGGTCACTTTGAACTGATTTATGGATTTGTATTTGGACACTATAGCATTGGTGGTGGCAACTTGTCCAATTGATTTTTAATTTCTACTTGGAAAAACAAATCCTTAGAACTATTTGAATGTATTCTTTGTCTATACTGGAGTTCATTTGAAGCATTTGATTGAAAGTGGCATTTTAGGTCAGAACCTCTTGAGTCCAAGAGCTCAGTCCAGCCAGGTGACATATTGGATATTCAGGAACAACAGACCTGAGACATAAGCACACAATAGCGCAGTAGCCAATTCTTTGAATTAGGGGTGATGAGTGCTGCTTTGACAAACTGGGAGACAGCATTTTCTTCTAACCATGTAGGCTCACATGTAACAGTCCTGAAAATAAATGTTTAGTTTGAGGACAATTCTATAGCATGGAAAACGAACAGTGGGTGCAGATCATGCAATCTGCTCCTAAACATAGACACTGGAAAACCAATGAAAAAACAGAAAAAATGGATGAAGTTTTGGCCAAGAGAGGGCAGTTGTCCCTAAGTATCATTCCCCATCCCTCTGACCTTGTGTGAGCTCTGAGTATTTGGGGTTTTATAGTCCATGGCTGGTGTGGGAGGGGGCAGTGAAATGCCCCCATGATAGCCATCCATTTGGATTTCCACATGGAACATAGTATTGATGCAGCTACACTAAGCTATTAAAACCTTCTTGAGGGAATTGAGGTTGGTTTGAGTGTGAGCCAGGAGCTAGCACAGATATAGCTCCTAAAGGAGTCACAGTGTTGTGAGGGAAGGGGCAAGGGAGGTTCAAAGAGACACTGATCTAGCCCTCTACAGATACTCTGAGATCCAAGGGATGTCTTCGTGGCTCTCAGGAACCCATGAGTTAGGAGGCCAGAACCCCATCTCTTTAGGTGAGGCCTGACTCCAATCTATGATTGAGAAAAAATTCCATGAGTTACAATTCACTGAATTTCCTGGCCCTTCCCTGGGTTCTCCAATAGGAGCCCTCTTTTGGACCATAGTTCTAATTGTTCCTTCCCCTTCACTTGTAACTGAAGTTGAGTTTTGAACACAGGTATCCCAGGCTCAGATGCTACCATTGGTAGATCTCTATTTAATTGAACTTTACACATTGGGTTTCTGATCCTGGCCCATTGAAGTCAATGGGCGCTTTACTGTTGACTGCAATGGGTGGAGAATCAAGCCATAAAAGAACTGAGGGTAGGGTGACCAGATAACAAGTGTGAAAAATTGGGACGGAGGGTCAGTAATAGGGTCTTATATAAGACAAAGCCCCTAATATTGGGATAGTCCCAATAATATTGGGATGTCTGGTCACCCTAGGGTCCACACTGAAGAGCCTTGGTCATGCCACTGCCTTCCAAAATGGGTGGATCACCAGGTCCAGTGATCTTCATGGTGTCCACAAAAAAGGATTTGATTTGAGCACATGTGGAAAGAAAGAATAAGCAAACAATAAGGGTCATATTCTTAGCTGGTATAAATTGAAACAGGTCTTATGACTTTTATGAAGTTATGCCAAAGTACATCAGCTGGGAATCTGACCCTAATTCTCTCCCTTAGCAACAAAAAAGGATTGCATCTGACAAATACCAACATGCCATTATTTAGCCTCTTCTTTTTGTACTATGTAAAGTCAAGGGCCTGATTCTCCTCTCGCTTACAATAGTGTAAACCGGGAGTAAATCCACTAAAGTCAATGGAGGTATGCTAGTGGAAGACAGGAAAACTGTCCTACAGTTGGAGACCTGAAAGATGGGAGAGGGTATGAAAGGCGGCAAATTCAAACCCAATATGAGCAAATACTTTTTACATTCATATAATTAGATGGTGGAACTCATTGACACAGGAAGCCATTGTTGCCAAGATCATAGCAAGAGTTAAATTGGACTGGATATGTATATGGATAAAGACTATCCAGACAGATCGTAATAAATGAAAACAAAAAATGTGGAAGTGATCTTAAACCTCAGGCTCAAGTCTTAAGCCAATCTCTAACTATCAGAGACCATGATAAGACCTAGTGTGGAGGCAGATTATTCCTCTTAGCTGCTGCAGAGCCTAACACCTTTCACTGAAGCCTGTGGTACTGGCCACTGTCAGACAGGGAATACTGGACTATATGGGCCTTGAGTCTGATCCAGTCTGGCAATTCGTATGTTTTCTATATAACAAAAAATGTGTGTTCAAAGTATTGTGTTCAAAGTTCTGAGCAGAGAGCTCAGTATATCATATTTTGTCTGCATGGTCTAACCTACCTAGTTGCAGTGTTGTTAAGGAACTCAATATAAATGCTCTGCTGACAATGGAAGTGTGTACCTGCTGTTTTGAACATAATAAAAATATAATTTAAAACCCTACTAATTCATATGATACCATCTGAAAGAAGCAGATCAGGAGGGAAACTTATTAGTTTAGATTCATGTAGATGTTAGTAGGAATAACCTACGTTCTTGATCCTTCTCAGACTGTGTAGTCACTAGGGAGTTGTCTGGCTAGATGGGATTTTGCACATCTGTCAGCTAAATCAGAGATCCAAATGCAAAACCCAGCATGCAGGAACATTATGTGGATTTGTGATACTCTCCTGAGGTTTTGGGGGTCCATAAACCAGTGAATGGATTACAAGGAGACATTACTACAGTATTTTCATCTGTGATAGATATAAAACTTTCCTCCAATGTTGCTCACAATATTTAAAGGAAAAGTACCGATTTCCCACAGATGCACCCTGTTAAATTTCAAAAAGATAAGCAGCATTCAGCGTGAAGAAATTGAGAAATGTATCTAAAAATCAGATGATCCGCTTTGGAAACTCCAGACTTCAATGATCAGAATGATGAGTGAAGTTTTCTTTTGATTTGTTTTGCACAAGAACACACATGACAGAATGCAAATCACTTGTGCAAAATGTGAGGTAGGGCTGCAGTTATAGCTATCTGAGCCATGTAAGATTCATTTGGGAACATGGAAAACTAGATGAAGATCAGACGCCCACCTACTCCAGTAGACACATCAACTGAAAATTGAACCATGCAGTTTTGTTCACAAGTGTGTTCCTATCAGTCCAGGCCACTCCTCCAATCACTCTACTTGCCTCCATTCTCCAAATGCTTTACAAAGCTATGAATTATGAGGGAGTGTCTCCCTCTGAACTGAAGCAAGGAAGACTGAGTTATGATGCAGTGAGGAGTTGTCTTCCCCACTCCCTCTGCATTATAACATAGTACAGGCACATCCTCCTCTCCCTCCTGAAGACCCTTCTGGCTAAGGTGGGAGGCAGTCTATCCCATCAAGTTGCCCTGAAGCTACCTGAAGTTCCTAAGAAGAGGCAGAGTGGGCTACTCAGCCCCAGGAAGATGGAGCAGGGGAAAGGCCACCAATATCCTCCTCTGAAAACACCATGAGGTAACATGAGGGCTCCTGGAGTGGGTGTCAGGCAATGAACCACAGCCCAGGGCTGTGAGCTGCATTTTGGATGGGTTCTGAGTTCAGTGAGAAATGTTTGCACAGCCCTAGTTATACCATGTGACTGGACTAGAGGACCTCCCGAGGTCCCTTCCAGTCCATCATAGAATCACAGAAGTGTAGAAGAGGAAGGAGGGTCTTGAGGTGAAGGCACTGGATTGGGACTGGGTTCAATTCCCAGCTTTGTCCCAGACTTCTTGTGTGATTTTAGGTAATTATCATACAATCATCCGATGAAGTGAGCTGTAGCTCACGAAAGCTTATGCTCAGATAAATTGGTTAGTCTCTAAGGTGCCACAAGTACTCCTTTTCTTCATACAATCATAGAATATTAGGGTTGGAAGAGACCTCAGGAGATCATCTAGTCCAACACCCTGCTCAAAGCAGGACCAACCCCAACTAAATCATCCCAGCCAGGGCTTTGTCAAGACGGGCGTTAAAAACCTCTAAGGATGGAGATTCCACCACTTCCCATTCACTTCTGCCACCACTGAGAACAGCCTAGCTCCATCCTCTTTGGAACCCCCCTTCAGGTAGTTGAAGGCTGCTATCAAATCCCCCCTCACTCTTCTCTTCTGCAGACTAAGTAACCCCAATTCCCTCAGCCTCTCCTCGTAAATCATGTGCCCCAGCCCCTTAATCATTTTTGTTGTCCTCCACTGGACTTTCTCCAATTTGTCCACATCCTTTCTGTAGTGGAAGGCCAAAAACTGGATGCAATACTCCAGATGTGGCCTCACCAGTGTGAAACAGAGGGGAATAATCACTTCCCTCGAACTGCTGGCAATGTTTCTGCTCATGTAGCCCAATATGCTGTGAGCCTTCTTGGCAACAAGGGCACACTGTTGACTCATATCCAGCTTCTTGTCCACTGTAATCCCAGGTCCTTTTCTGCAGAACTGCCACTTAGCCATTCGGTCCCTAGTCTGTAGCGGTGCATGGGATTCTTCCATCCTTAGTGCAAGACTCTGCACTTTTCCTTGTTGAACCTCATCAGTTTTCTTTTGGCCCAATCCTCCAATTTTTCTAGGTCACTCTGGACCCTGTCCCTACCCGCCAGCATATCTACCTCTCCCCCCAGCTTAGTGTCATCCACAAACTTGCTGAGGGTGCAATCCATCCCATCATCCAGATCATTCATGAAGATGTTGAACAAAACTGGCCCCAGGACCGACCCCTGCAGCACTCCGCTTGATACCGGCTGCCAACTAGAAATCAAGTCATTGATCACTACCCATTGAGCCCCGATGAGCTAGCTGGTTTTCTATCCACCTTGTAGTCCATTCATCCAATCCATATTTCTTTAACTTGCTCGCAAGAATACCATGGGAGACCGTATCAAAAGCTTTGCTAAAGTCAAGGTATATCACGTTCCCCATATCCACAGAGCCAGTTATCTCATCATAGAAGGCAATAAGGTTGGTTAGGCATGACTTGCCCTTGGTGAATCCATGTTAACTGTTCCTGATCATCTTCCTCTCCTCCAAGTGCTTCAAAATGGATTCCATGATTTTCTCCGGGGACTGAGGTGAGGCTGACCTGTCTGTAGTTCTCCAGATTCTCCTTCTTCCCTTTTTAAATTCACTTAATCTTCCTGTGCTTCAATTGCTCTTCTGTAATATGTGGATAATAATCCTTCCTTTCTCCCACCCTTTGGCTGTCTCATCTATTTAGACTGTAAATCTTTGGGGGAAGTAACTGGCTCTTATTATGTGTCTACACAGTGCTTAGCATGATGAGGCCCTGACCTCGGTTGGGCCCCTATGTGCTATGTCACAAATCTCCATTTTGCTGTGTTATGAGTAATGATAGGTGAGCTCTTTTTACCAAATTTTGAGTAGCTCAGTCCTAATTTTCAGGCGCTCAGAAGTGTGACTTACTAACATGCTATTACTTCCACATTTGGGTTAGGACAGGCTGTAAAAACAGGACCAGAGAAGGGGAAGAGAGGAAATTTCTAGTGAAAAAATATACAGTAGATATGTAAATATCCCATAAACAAACCACCCTTTATATCAGCCTAGCTTTTTCATCCTTCTATTCCTTGGCTGGGAAAAAAAAGGGTGAACTAGTTTTGTGAACCCCTGAACCATTCAAAGGTTCTCAAAACTCTCAATTCCATGAGGTTTGTTCATCCCCAGTTACAACCTCCATGCTGTGCCAGGCAATTTGCCAGAGCCTAAGAGCAGGTGTGGGAAATGCCTCCTCTTCCACTGATAAACGTGACACAAAATGCTTCACGGCAGCTGGCACACAGCTGGGCAAATAGGTCAGACATGCTGTATTGCTCTGTTGATAAGTAATTCCATCTTTAGAAGCACCTCAGATATTGGATGTTGGAAACAACAGAAGGAACTAGCACTGCTGTGTAGGCAACATTTGTGCCAACTTCTGACAGCCCTACATGTAACCAAATGCTGCCATAGGTAACCATGAGGGTTTATCTTACCTCTCCAACATCTGGATGTGCAGCTGTGGCCTCTGCTTCCTGGCAGAGACAGCCTTTCCTGGGATGGAAATCTGATTTGTGGATTTTGACCTAACTATTTTAGATACTTATATGCCCCCTATTACTGTAGTATCCGAGTGCCTCACAATCTTTAATGTACATATCCTCATAACACCCTCCGAGGTAGAGAAATGCTATTATCCCTATTTTACCTTGGGGAACAAAGACACAGAGACTCAGTGACATGCTCAAGGTCACACAGGAAGTCTGTGGTGGACCTAGGAATTGAATCCAAGTCCCAGGCTAGTACCCTAACCACTAGATAATCCTGCTCTCACCAAAATCCTCTGGCCAATACAAGAGACCTGTCCTTGTAGGGGAAAACAAAACAGTTCCAACAAAAGCAAACAGCTCTTCATTCCCCACTCAATAATCCTGTTCCTGTCAGCACTGGGTTTGCCACACCACCTCTCTAGGTGAACCCCAAAGTGGCTCCATACCCTCCCACTACAGAGGCCTTGATCCAGGGATCCTAGCATGTAAGCAGCAAACTGCCCCGCTCCACTTCCAGGTGTCTGCTGCTAGTCAAGCTTTCTTCTCACTCTGGGTCTTTGGTAGTTTCTTCCACACAACCTTCACAGTCTCCTTCATCAGCTTCCTCTCAGCCTGGAGCCACTGCTGGTCCTTCCTCAGACCCTGGTCCCTGGAGAGCCCTCCCAGCACCATGCTGCTCTTGTCAGCTCTTCCCCTATTCAGAAAAGACTGTCTCTAATATTTCCCAGCAGGCATGGCTCCCCATCTCTTGCACTCTTAGGCATATTATCCAAGGGAGGGAGGTGAAACTGAGGCTCAGGTCAGCGGTGGGATGCGATCCCTTTCACAGCCCAGCTCACTCTGGGACAGTAACCTTCCTACTAAATACCAATAGAAATACTACATACTATTATCATTCATAAGCCAAATCTTGACATCCTTATTTTCACCTCAATCTCAAGGGGACTATGCACATGCTTAAGTTAAGCATTTGTGTAAGGGTTTAGCTGGATCAGGGCCAGAATGTTCAGTCCCTTGTATGATTGAGCCCTCTAATTGTAATTTGCAGACTAGAATCCCTTTTTCTGATAGGCCACCCAAAAATAGCTGTTTGATGGGCTTTCAGTGTGTCCCAAAGAGCAGCAGTGAGCCATCTCATGGAACAACCAAATGCAAATACAGAGTAGAATTTCAAGAGCCCATAGACAGACTCTGAGAGGCAGGACAATAGCATATCTTCCTTACCATTTCCACCCAATTTTACCTCTAAATATAAGAGAGCTGCTGTATTAAAATTCAAGGTGAATTTAAAATCTTGAATACAGATCAAGCCATCATGGAAGCAGGGGTTAGATGCTGACTCTCTGGCTGACAGCTGATGACAAAGAACACACATACAGTACAGTGCAAGGATGTAGTTAATGTGTGACTACCCCAGTTTGCATATGCTAGTTCCTATTTGCATGCACAAACTGGATTTTTGCAGGCACACACATTGTGTGGGGACAATCCTGCCCCCCTTTTCAAGTTTGGCCCTAAATCTGCATTTCTGGTGCTCTATACCTTGCTGTACCAGTGCCCCTTATACTTTCGAAAACCAATCTGCTGAACATACAGTTTCATCTCTGCATTTCTGAGATGGCAACTGTTACTCCACATCACCTTAAACATACACAAAAATCATGTTCTCTTCCTAGATGCATTGATCACCCCTTTTTGCAAACTCTTTGATGCTCACAGTCGTAAAGGTCAGGAGCTCACTGGTCAAGTTGTGCAATTTAGAGGGGTTTTTTTCCATGCTGATTCTTCAGCTCAAGAATAATGGCACGTTCAGTGAACACAAGACATACCAGACAAACAGCAGTCAGCTGGAGATCGCTGAGGAACGTATTCACCAGACTGTCAAACTGATCACTGTATCTGTATTTTATACTTGAATAGATAGTAGGGCAACACATGAACAGGTTTTTTTAAGCTATATAGTGTACATTCTTTAGCTGACAAACTGTATGACTCCAAGCACATCCACATTCAAATCAAAGCTGTTTGTTTTTGCTGTCTCAGGTGGTTTCTCTATTTGAAAGGATTTTTGTATCCTTCAAATACCTGTTTGAAAATCAGTCATTTTAATTTTAATTTTAAACCAGTTTAGACCTTACTTGCATGATGACAAGACACTATCTTCTGTTTTGTTTTTGTTTTAGCTCACCTGTTTTCATTTAATAAAAATGTTCTTTCGTAACTCATGATGGGCTAGAGAATTCCCAAACCATTCAAAATACTTTAAAGTTCTTTTGGGACATAGCCAGATACTTAATATTGTATTACATTTTATAGTTGTCACTTAATCAAGCTATTTAATATTATAGTACATTTTAAAACTGTCACTTAATCACATTTTCTTGACCCTTTTATGTGAATTAAAGATCACTGTAGATAAAAAATGGCATGCTTTAGTTTAAATAGATTCAGTATGTCCAGTTTGACAGTTACTTCTGAGACATTAAAAGAATTTTCTGTGATTAATGTGACCCACACACGTTAAATGGTGTAATGTTCCATTTCTTCAGCCATTAGAGGAAACAGCATCAGACAGAAGGAGCCAAAACTTATCCAACTGTATGTAAAGCTGAAAAAGTCTAAAGATAATGTAGAGCAAGGCATGCTGAGCTAAGAAACTGACTTAAACTGACTCAATATTTTCCTTTTCCCTGCATCTTGAGAGGAAAAAAATGTTTTACAATAACACAGTAAGTGCACATTCTACAACAAAAGAAAATCTTGCTCATAATGGAAATAAACACAATTCATTCAGAGACAGGTGAGCAGAATTATTCTGTGCTTAATATAAATAATTAATAAACATTTATTCTAATTTTAGAAAAGCTGCCTTACTGGGTATTTACTCACAAGAACAAAAAAAGGACCTAAGAAAAGACTATCATTGGAACCATTTTTTATGACTGTGATAGTTTTGTGCAGTTAATCCAGACCTGCTTCACTGAAGATGTTATGCTCTTAATCGTTCACTCTCATTGTAAAAATACATGACATGTCTTCACAGAAATGTTTAAAAGTACCAGGCTTTTCTTTACCATTGGTGCTCAGTTTCTACTTCTTTGTTCAATTGATCTGACTATAATTGTTCCTGCTTTGTATCTTAATCTCAAATCAGATGTTAACAGCTGTGAATATAAGTATTGCCTTATTGTGTGTTTTTCTTGATAGTTTAATTAGAAGAGGTGACTAATACTCTAATCCATCCAGTAGGACATTTTACAATGACATTGATCTTTTGTTTGACAGTAAATTTGTTTGATAACAGAACAGAATATAATATAACCATATTGGTGTTAGTAATTCAGGTAGTCAACTAAAAATACTCTGTATACAGTACATACACAAACAGCGAACAATAGGGCAAACTAATCAAGGTATAACAAGAACCTACATAGAAATCTGGATGTTGGAGGAGGAGAATGGCTCAAAATGTACAAGTACTGCTAATGAAACATATATGATACGTAAATGCATCTCTTCAAAGCTCCCAATGTGGCCACGTTGAGAAAAGGAAGCCAGATGGCAAAGACTAGACACCTATATGGAGGCCTCTGTCATTTTCTCCAGTGAGATATTTTGTTACCTCAAATGATGTCATTTTGTGATAGGATGCAATTCATGCCTCCCCACTAAAAGTATGAGTAATGAAGCTTTTGCAGAGGACCATGTGGGGGCTGGGCAGATGGGCTCTAGCACCTTAACCTGGAGAAGAAATTCCCTCTACCAGTCAACGCCAACTGCCCTTTCCAGCTGTTTTGGGGCAGGTACAAAGAACCTCTACACGGCAGGTGTAGAGACCTACTGAACTGGGACAAATGTTACCTTTACTCTATTGTTAAAACATAATACCTAAGTTGAGGGCCATAGAGGATTGCTGATATTTACACATACACACACACGGCCACATCCTCAGTCGGTATAAATTGGCAGTATAGCTCCTCTGATATCAGTACACTAATTCACACTAGTTGAGAATCTGGCCATATGAACTGATTCATAACCTTTAATACTATTAATCTATTAGTGGGTATCATGAGGTTTAGTTAGTTAATGTTGGTAGAGTGCTTTCAACATATGAAAGGCTGTAACATGCCAAGTATTATTTTTACTAGGTAAAAGTATAAGTATTACCTTCCTCTGCCCCTCCTGTTGTTTGCCACTACAACTTGTTATGTGAAATTACACTGTAAGCTCCTTGGGGCATAGACAGAGTCATTTTGTGTGTGTTTGTAAAGGGATTGGGCACTAATGGGCCCTTGATGCTGGTTGGGGCCTTTGGGCACGACTGTAGTATGAACAATTACCACCCTCTGTACATTTCTTTCCAGTGTGAATCCAAATTGCATACATGCTGCTGGCTGTATTTTGTAAGCAAATGTTTTGCAACTCGGAAATATGTCAGCTTGAACAACATATTTCACCTCCTTTCTGTGAACAAATATGTGTGTGCTTCGTGATGCTATTTGCTCTTCAGTTTCAAATATAAACATGGATAAAAACTGAAGGGAATGCCCGTTCCTTTACATTCCTGTATTAGGTACTCAGTATTCACCCTAACTCCTGTGCGGAAGGATCACAACAGCTGTAAACTCAGAAACCCACCGTAACTCCTCGATAGAAGAACACGCCTAGATTGTGTACCAAGACGTATTTGTAAATTGTCTGTATGACCTTTAAGTTTGTCTTGTATTGCCTTCTTTATCAATTTTCATGCCAACACTGTATTTGCTATTGAAATACAAAATTAAATTTCTCTGCCACATGCAGTACAACCCTGGTCTTACCTTTTGGGGAAATATCCTTGATGACCTTATTGGTCTAAAAAGTTTTTACACAGCTTTGTTTTAGTTTCTCTTTAGCTCTTCTCTCAAGTCTCCCATATATGACACTATTAGAATTCTTTCCCTACCTTTCTACTTGCCACCTCCTTCCCTATTCTTTTGTTCTTTGGCTAATCTTTCCTTATATATTAATGAAGTCCTTTGTAGTTTCTCTTCAAATCTTCAACTGGATTCCTGTGTGACTTTTTAAAACAAATATACCTCCTAGAGTCTTTTATCATGAAAATTATTAATACTTCCATCGCTTCTGGCATTGTACCATCAGCTCTAAAATGGTCTATTATTATTTCTGATCTTAAGCTGCTTTCTCTTGACCCAGAAATATTGGCAAATTACAGACCTATAGCTAAGCTTTTATGGGGAAGGTCTTGAAGCAAGTGGTAGCCTTTCAAGTGCTTAACCATCTAGTAATAATCTTTATGACAAATGGCCTTCTGGTTTGCAGTTATGCCTAGTTTACTATGCATAGTGCTAAGAGAGTGCCCCTTAAAGTGGCCAATGACTTTTTATAAAACCCTACTTCATGTGTCATGTCTGCCCTTACCTATCTTGTTATGAGCACAGCTTTAGACTGTGCAGATCATGGTATCCTCCTAATCATATGCCAGGTTATAAAACTCAGGGTTGGTTTGTTCGATCCAAATACATCAACTTGTCACTATTGATAATCATTCATCTGCACCAAGCATCGTGCATCATGTTTTCAGTATCAATGTTAAGATCACTGCTCTTGAACATTATTACGACTAATTATTAAGATGAATTTGACTGTTAATGGTAGCAACACTTTTTTCAGTTTATGCAAATGATTAACTCATGCAATATACATTTGTCTGTGCAATCTGGAGAGCTGTGAAGGGAGCTTTGAAGAAAGATGGATCAAAGTGGAGGCCAAGTAGAGAGTAAAAAACAAGGTCTCCTGGATGACACTAGCTTAGCTCAACTTTCTCCCCCAGTGCCTAGATCCCAAGTTTTAGTACCCTACGAGCTGGGGCTCTTGGGGTAAATTATAGCACCTAGTAAGGGATGGGGGCAGTCAAGCCCTGGCTTGTGTAGACCAGGAAAACCTGATTAGGAAATTTGTTGAAGGATACAATGTAAGCCAAACACACAAAATAGTTCAACAGGTAGCCAGATAGATGATTAGTAAGGAGAATAAACTGCTTTACTGCTGAAACTTCTGCTTTGTAATTGGTGGTCCTGTACCACATACTGGACTCTGAATTGCACCAAAATATACTGCAAGCTTATCTAAGAGCCAAGTACTAAGGTACTTACTCAGGCAGTCTCCTGTTGAACTCCATGTGAGTTGCCTGAGTAAGAACTGAAGGCCCAGTTGTTTCCCCTTAACCTGTGTGGGGAGCAGGTCTTCACCCATCTCACAGAAGGAGGACTGAGCTGCCTCCATGGCACCATGCTCTCCTTCCAAAGACTCAGAATCCAGGTAGGCGAGGGCAGCAGGACTGGGCATGTATCAGCCCCAACCAGCCCTGAGGGGATTCCCAGGAAAAGATACTGCAACCTGAGTTTATATCACCTTTCCCATAACACCCTCTCTCCCCAGGGCAGAATCCCTTTTAAAGGGGGTCTTGTGCAGAAGCATTTCCAGGGAAGCCTTGGTTCTGTGTCTCCATTGGAGCTGCACTGCCAGAGAACACGGAAGGCATGCTGGGATTCCAACAGCAGCAGAGAGACACAGAACCTCTGTGCAGATAGATTCAGAGGGTTTGGGGGCTGGGTCAGACTTGACACTAACCCAACGGAGCATGAGGGGACTTCCCTGCATGAGAAATTCCGCAAGGGGAACCTCACAGAGTTTGCCTCCCTCCAATCTCCCCTTGTGTGAACTTTACCACATGGCTAAGGTGTAAGTGAGGAGCTATGGGGTTTTGTCCCCAGTACAGACATGACCGTCTCTTGCTGGAATGACTGTAAATGCTATGATGGGAATTGAGGAATACAGCAAAAGGCAAAAATAGGTATATACATATAATTCTAACTATTAACACAGGCATAAAAGACAGAATTGGGTACACTGAATTCAATGATTTTTTTAATCTAGAACGGAAATAAGCTGGCGAAGATCATAAAAATGATTATCTTGTTTATAAAGTATATTGAGAAGAAAAAAACAATGATAATTATAGCAACAATATAAGAAAAAAGTAGAAAAACCTGATAAATGAGCAAACTTATATTTTCAAACATGATAAAAATGGTACCTAGAAATCTAAACTTGAACAGAGTTCAATGCACAATTGAATTAAGGTGGGGGGAGGGAAATCCAACCAAATTGTTAAACTTCCACTACCGAGTTTGTATGTGGTTTATGTGGACAGAGCTATGAAATGAATAAAAACAGCAGCTAAAGGATTGAACTTTTGTTGTCAGTAAGAAATCCAGATCATGGATAAGGATACTATGAATGCTGTGTAAAGAGCTCTGCAAAATATCCTCCACTGAACAGGAACTAATGATTGATGAATGCACACATGTAATTGAACATGCAAAAAGGAAAAGCTACATCCCAAGAAAAGAAACAGAAATGCTATCAAGAGGATGGAATCATGGTAATATTTGTAGGCTAAGAAACATGCAAGGAAAAAAGGCAGATTATGGAAAATGCAAATTGTAACATAAAATACATGTTTGGGTCTATGCATATTCTACATTAGATTATCAAGGGAGCATCTGTCATAAATAGAGTCATGTAGAATGTTGGCAGGGAAACTCAAGCATGTAAAGTTTGCATGGTTTTGGGTTTCATTACAAACGGAGGACCCCACGCTGTTCCCATTGAAATCAATGGCTAACTTCCCATTGACTTCAATGAAAGCAGGATCAGGCCCTTGCAAATTAGCCTATGTGTGGAAAGGTTCACAAAGGTGCACAGATCTTTCAAGTATGCCTGGGGCCCAGGTTCAACCAAACATAAAGGCTGGTTCATCATTTCCTATCAACACCGTGTGAAATGTGATCATCTCTGCTGTGTTTTGCTTTGAGATGTTGGGTCCAGTTAAACCAAACTCAAGCAGGAAGAACCCACACAAACTGAAATCAAATGAAATTTCACAAAACCCCTTGCAAACTGAAATGATTTTAATCAAGGATACAACCAGAAGACTAACCCAGAGTACTGGTTAAGACTAAGCAGAAAGTAGAGCATATTAGTAGCATGAGAATTAGAATGGCATCAAGGTCTTGGAGGCAATCATTTTTTGAATCAAGCCAAGTATACAGTGGGAATAGGTTATAAGGCTAAATCATTTCTTACCACAACTTAAAGTGGACTTCGTTCTTGCTTAACTCTTCTTTTCCATGAATACACCACAACTTTGTTTCCGTTTGTCTTGTTCCTTATTTCAAAAGCAGCGTTTGCTTTAACAGTCCATTTTTTCCACGCAAAATACTGAATCTAATTGCAGGAATATGTCATTCCCTCCTCTGTGCCACATAGCATGAGTTAATGATGATGAATGAAAGTAATAAAACCCAAATCTTTTTCAAACTAAAGCTCCTGTTAAATTGCTGGAAATTATATGCATGCGTCTACACTGCAGAAGGTCAAAGATCTCACTTCCTGTGTTTGGCCACACTACTCAACAGGCAACTGGCTGGACCTACAGAAATATTGCTGATGAGATCTATGGGAGTCACCTAAGTAAAGCAGTTTCACTTAGGGGTGGAGATTTCATTATAATGCTTCTCTCCTCCCCTTTGGAACACTAATTATGATTCACCAGAGCCCAGAACCTGCCTCGAGTGTCTGTGGAAGTTATTTTTGGATTTTCAAAAAATGAGGATTAGAGCAGTAATACACCATCTAACATGATTTATGTTCTCACAGTAGGTCTCTCAATTTCCCTATTACAGGATTTCATTCTGTTGCATTACATATAAAGCAGAAGCAATTCAGCTAATTTAGAGCCAGATTGTGCCTCTCTCACTCTGAGTAACTCCTTACTCCTGGAGTAGTCCCATTGACATGAAAGGTAACTATTTGCAGACCAAGACACTACTCAGCAAATCTGCCCCTTTGGATACATCAATTTTCAGAAACAATTTCTTGTTTTACAAACCACAGAAGCATGTTCATATTCTTCTCTTCCCTTTTCACACATTTTCTCCTTCATCCACCCCCGTCTCCTTTATTTTGCCCTACAGTTGCCTCTTCACTGCCCCTTTGCCAATCACAAGATCCGTTAGCTCTTTCTTCCTCTATCTCATCCCCCAACTCTCTCTGGGACCTTTATGTCACCCTCTCCTTCACCGTCACCTCTGATGCCTCTCTCTCTCACCCACCGCCTTCCCACTTTGTTCCTAACTCCCTCCCTCTGCTCTGTTGCAGCCTATTTTGGAGATATAGCACAGCAGACTTCAAAGTGAGATTTAATAGTAGGCTCTTTTGAAAAATCTCCCCTTTAGATGACTGTTTTCTCCCTGCAGATGAGTTTGTCTGAGTTGTATTTCACACTAGTATATATCAAGGAGTAACGCCGTTGAAGTCAATGAAATAAGGTTTCATTTGCAGGTGAATAGCTTCAGCAGCAGAAGCAAAACAAAAATTTACTAGTCTAGTAAGTTACCTTTCAAAATCTTTCTGTCTCCATGCAGAGCAGACCGGAGAGGAGCAACCCAGAATGGGCTAAGTAGGTAGTGGCATATGCCAATGTAAGAAGGCGTCCTTTGCACAAAGTCAGAAACTGCACAATTACAGACAATCATCATGAAGCTGCTCTTCGATTTATGAAGTAAACTGAGGTCATCCGAGGCACTCATGCCCATTCTTCTGCACTGTGTGTAGTTGACTTTGCAAGGTGGACAAGAACAATCCTTCTCTTCCCTTCTTTTGTTATGTTTTTAAGATACCTTATTCAATATCAGAATGCTTTTTTGGTCAATAATCCAAACACCTTCAAATCACAATGGCGGAAATCAAAGAGTAACTCCACTGAAGTCAGTGGAGTAACATCAGTGTCCGAACATTTTAAGTGAACTAATACCAGGCTCAGGATTCTGCCAACATTATGTATGACGTTCACTTTTGTATGTACTTAAAACATTGTGAGAATTCAATAATATTGATTACATTAAAAAAAGAAAATCTGTAAGGATTAAAAAAACCCACCCAAGTGAAAATAAATTTAGGGGCAGGGTAGGTTTGATGCTGTAGCTCTTAGCAATATAACAAAATGCACATCCTGGTTTTCTGCCATCTACACACAGTTGGAGTGGGATTAAGTCCATTTATAAGGCTGCATGCCTATTTTAAAAAGGCATACCATAAGCTCTAACCCAATATAGTTTTAGAGGCATAGCCCATACAATGCAGCAAGGAGGATCTCTTCTGAAAACAGACCCTCCTGCTTACAAACGGCACCATGTTTTTAGCAACAGCCTGCCTTATGGCCTCACAGCCACAGTTAAAAGGAAGGGTGGCACTAGAGAGAGCATGGATACATTCCTACCACCACCCACAATGGGACTGAGAAATGAAGGCAATGAGCTGCTAAAGGAGCCATGATTCAGTACTGCCAAGAGCCAAAAGAGCATCTACAACACAATGTGACCAATGGTATCAAAGGTGCTGATAGATCTGACAAAGTCAGCGGAGGAAGCTGGCCATTTTTGTACCAAAATTCAGCCTAAAGCCACGCTAACAGAGGCCAAGCAAATCCAAACTATTCAGATGCACCAGAGCTGTTTCACCACACACTTCCTGGCTGCCTTAGCCAAAGAAGGATGGCTGAAGACTGGGCAGTATTTAGAAATTTAGCTTTTTGAGAAGAAGAGTGGCAGCTCACTTGAGAAGACGCAGTGTCCTTTAGAGGTCAGCATCTCTCGCTCTCCCCATTCCATGCCTGGCATCTCTCTCTCTCTCTCCCCCCACATCTTCTTGTTTGGTGTTTCTCCCTCTCTCTTCCTCCCGCCTTCTGCTGGGCATTTCTCACTTGTACTTTCATTCCGTTCCAAAAATTGCCTCCCTACTTTTCCTTGCCTCCTGCAACTTCTGTCTCCCCCTCTTCCTGCGGGGCTTCTTTGCTAACTTCTCCTCCATAGCTCTCCCAGGTGCCTCTTGGCTCCCTTTGTATCTCCATCTGCATCCTTCCAGGTGTCTCACCTTCCTCCTTAGCGTCTCCCGACCCCAGGAAACTCTCAATCTACCTCCTCCACGGCTACTTCTGCACTCCTCAACCTGCCTCACTACTCTTTTAAATCCTCATAATTTCCTGTCTGGCTCCCTCTGCAACCCTAGGGCTGCCTCAACTCATTCCAAAGCTCTACCTGACTTCCCTCCCTCACCTCTTACCAATATTTTTAAATGGAATTTTTTTCTGAGTTCACCTAGAGCTGAACTTCAGCCTAGTTCCTGGGCTGTGGTAGGGTTGTTCGACCTGAGCTTCAGTTTGGGGATTTCTCTATTACAGGTCTCCCCCCTGTATTCCTAACAAAGACTCCAAAGTCTTGCTGAGGTCAGGATAGCATCAAGCCTTGTAATGAGTTTTCTTGCAATGTCTGTGACCTTCACAGTCTTCTGTTTTGAGTTTGAACAGTAGTGTGCACGTAGCTAAGTTTCTGATCAAGACTACCAGGAGCCAGCAAGCTGAGCCAACCTCCACTGTCCCCCTCATTGCAAAGTACAGGCCTATATTACTGCTAGGGTATACACATTGCCAGGCAGAGAACAATCTGCACTTGCAATAGCAATACCTGGGACCATGCACAGAGTAAACAAAGAAGTTTATTTGCAAAGCCTGCCAAGAGGCAAATTTCTCTACATTCGCTTCATGTGCACAATTTTTGCACAGCTGCAAGCTCAAGTTGCCCTGCGAGCATTTGTGGGGGGAAGGGTGTGGAGTGAAAGGCTGGATTCCGACTTCTGCAGTGCCAATGTCATGAAACTTTGGAGACATGAATCACTGTTCAGCTCCACGGGTGCTGAGTTGCGGAGCCTCTGTGACCAGCACCCGCAGAGCCAGAATTTGAGATGAATAGAAGCCTCTGAGTGGGACTCCAGTGAATGATGTAACAGTTATACAGATGGCATACTGGTAATCATTAAACAGTTATTGCCAGCTCCAGTGGGAGAGTGAATAATGAGTGCCCAGGGTGAAAAAATTCACCCACGAAGTCGAGAAAAATACACATATTCTGATTTTAGACGCATGGGTAATCAAAGAGAGGCAAGTCCTTGCCACAATCGATCTGTTATCAGAAACCTACGGCAGCTGGTTGGTTTTTGAACTTTGCCTCACAGACTCCCATAGGGTCACAGTTGGCTGCCAAAAAAAAAAAAAAAGTTCATGAATTCTTTCACCTCAGCAAGTGCAGTCCAGTCTGAGTGGTTCCTCCTCCCCACCCCCTGTCCATTTAAAAAACATATTTATATATTCTTGGGGCCCCACTGAAACACTGAGAAAAAAAAAAAGACGCCAAAGAAAATACAGTGCTGGCACTATTTCATTTCCACTGCTGGGTGAACTGCGACGGGCTAGTTAAAGTGAAATGCAACAATCTGACTGGAATTAGAGAGCTGTCTTTTAACCGCGGTTATTATCCCTAGAACCTTTCTAATAGCAGTCCCAGAATATAAGTTTAAAGAAAAAAAATCACTTTAATGGAGGTCTCAGAGCTACATTTTTATATTGCACCATGCTGAGCTATTGATTAGCTTTACATTAATTTTACAGGCCAGAAGAATTTCTCATGATTTTCTCCCTTTGATTTCACTGCCCATCAGCAATTGTATCAGTTTTCTGCCTAGCTGCTGAGCAAAGTTAACTGCTGATGCACTTCCTATCCTTGACTTTTGATTCCAGCCTGTTTCAGCAATCTCCACCAGTCACTTCCTGTCTCCCCTACTTCACCGTCTGGCACTTACTTCAGACAAGTCAATATTTTAAAATTATATCTGTACCAGGAGTAATTAATCATAAAGCTTTATGCTTTGCAATGTTATCTGAACTTCTGCTTGGCATTCACAAGTATAAAACAAAACAAAATAAGTTCAACTGTGAGTATCAACTTAGGTTCACATACTTGTCACACTGGTGCTCCTTACACCCGTGAATAAGTGAGCATTACTTGTAAAGTCACTGCTTCCTGACCATTAAAAATTAGGTAATTCAGTTTGACTTTTCTGATAATGCAGGAAAATATATAATTTTATAATCACAATAGCCAGAGTTACTATATATGGAGACATATTATGTTGGAAAAAATAAATGTTATAACTCTCGGCATAGTCCTGAGCCAGGTGGTGGGGAGGGGGTAGAAGGGATGCATGAGCTCCACTGACCAAGGGAAAAGCTCCTGGAGTCACAATTCCCCTGGTGCTGATTCTTTGCTCCAGGGTGG
This sequence comes from Eretmochelys imbricata, assembly GCF_965152235.1. Lineage (NCBI taxonomy): Eukaryota > Metazoa > Chordata > Testudines > Cheloniidae > Eretmochelys > Eretmochelys imbricata. The sequence goes on from NC_135574.1 coordinate 194,725,660, forward strand.
GTAGCAATTTACTGTGAATGTAGGTCCACAGTAAATTACTACCTGCAGTCTGGCTCTAGCTCAGCTACTCTGACCAGTGATTGTAGGGGCTCCACTAATTTCCTACCAATTTCTTTCCCCTCCCTCCCACTCCACTCCCATCTGCACCTGCAAAGGCAGTAAGCAGACAAGTAGCCTTGTTAATTCCTATGCCGCAGACGCAAGGTCCAGGTAACCCATATAGGGCATTACTGGGGCTCTCACTCCCTTGTGCCAGCGTATAGTCCAAGTTAAATCTAGTCCTGTAGGTGGAAACATGACATTTCTACCTGTAGATGATGACTCTGCCTCTCTATTACAGCAATCCAATTCTGTTGTGTCCTTTGACAGTGTCACGTGATGCCTATCTTCTCAGGATGACAACGAATGACCCTGATAGTTCCAAACTGGTGTATCAGAATTGCAGAAATTCTTAAGCATTCCCTATGCCTACATAATCTATTCTATTATGCAAACATAGCAGCTTCATAGAGATTCAATCCATAATTATGCAACAGCACTCTGTTAGATCTATGACACCTACAACTAACAGGGTTGTCAACCCTCCAGGATTGCCCTGGAACCTTCAGGAATTAAAAATTAATCTTTCGTTAAAGACTGTTATTTGATGAAACCTCCAGGAATACATCCAGCCAGAACTGGCAACCCTAACAACGAATAGAAACTTCCCCCAAACACACCAAGGCCTGATTCTGATCTTAGAGCAGTGTAAAAACAGGAGTGGCTCCACTGTAATCAAACCAGTTACACCAGTGTAAAGCAACAAACAGGCTCATTGTTTCTAATCCTCGTTTTAATAGCTCCATTTTATTAAGTGTCCTTTGTGTTATGTTGCACCATTCACATCCAATGTAGCTAGCAATATCCATCCGTCCTAGGGGAATCCGTCTACTATCAGCCAGTCACGCTGCAGTGAAGGAACCAACCTAGTATTCAGCAGACTGCTATTGTGTTTCCTTAAGACAACTGAAGAATACACCTGTGTCAGTTAACAGACATGCATGTAATTGATGACATATGCTTCTTTAAAATGTTTGTTTAAAACAAAAACTCTTCTTAAAGTGTCCCAAGCAATTTTAGGGAGATTAATTATCTCCTTCCTTATTCTTTTTCTACCTTTCCAAACATTTCATGTCTCCCACAGATACTAAATCCATTGGATTTCAAATTATGTCACAATTAGCAGGAAATTAATTAGCATCTGGCCTATCCCCTAGTTTTCCTCCAGTGGAGATTGCCAACTTTTAACACAAGCCTAAAGCGAGGACTGAGAAACTAACACAGCAAATGGTACAAAGGGCATTGACGTGTGTGTTTGTGTGTGTGTGCTTTAAAATGCACCTTACAACCCTCAGAACTCCAGACTTATGTGATCAGAAACATTTCACTTTTTTAATCACCATTCATTTGGGAAGTTTGCAGCTGATCCTTTCTACCTTTTCATGAACTATCTTTTAAAATACTCACGCACCCTTTTAACAGCAGAAGCCAAAGTTATTAATTAGCTATGTCTTTTAGTCCCATCATACAACGTTTCTTTTTCACGTAATCTCTTCAGGTGTCTGTAAGGATTTTTCAGTCTGTAGTGTCTATATATTTCAGACTCCCATCTGAGTCCCAGTTGACACAGTTTCCTGCATGATTTACAGGCCTCTGCAGTCTATTCTCTTTGCTGCTGTATGTATTTTCCAGTTCTTTCAGACTTCTATTCACTGCAAAGTACTTACATTTGTTTCTTTGCCTCCTCTTTAGAGGATTTTGGCCACTATTCACTATGCTCTCTGCCCTTCACCTCTGCTATTCCTTTTCATGGTTATTTCTATCCCGGCTATCTTTCTTCCCATGTTGCAGTTTGCGGTGTACAGCTGCCCAGAGGTGTTTAACTGTTTCTATTGTGCAGCCTCCAGTCACACACAGCAACTTCGCAGGAGACTCTCCTCTCATGTCACAGGTTTTAAGTCAGAAAACAAGAACCGTGTGTAAATAGTTAAAGAGAAACATGCTCCCCAAGTTAGCGGCGACCAAATGTTACTATCCAATGGCTTCTGTTCCAGACAAAAAAACACCTCAGCAACTGGCATTAATTAGCACCCTCGCTGACAAACTCAGTAATAAGATGAAGGGTTGCATGGGCATAGAGGTTGAACGAGGTAGACTTAGCCATCAAGATGGTCCTACCAGCATGATGCCACAACCGTGTGGGGTGGGGAAATTTGCACTCCTGCTGCCCAGGAGCTGTTCTGTATATACATCATAGGTTTGGGTCGACAGGACTATGCGGCTAGTACCTTTCAAGAACACAAACACTCTCTTGGAAAATAGGCAAAGAGAGAAAAAAGAAACCCTAACCCTAACCCTTTTGAGCAAACACAGGGTTTCTAGAGCTTAGACTATAATTCTCTGTATGTCAGACTTGCTGGAAATACACTTCCCCTTTGGTATGACCCAGTTTTATGTTTCTTTCCCAAACTTGACATTTAGGGAATTTTGTCAATTTACTTTTAAGTGGGGTGTTTTTTGTTGAGGGAGGAGTGGGCATTGACCAATCTCAAGCCTGTAACATTCTGAATGATTCTAGACTTAAGCAAATAGCCGTAATCTATTCCCCCACCCTATTCTTTTCCTTTACTGAACACAGAATGTAGAGAATCTACTGTTTTTTACTGCATCCATAGACATAACAAGGGGAGGGGTCAGAGACAGAAAGAAAGAAAACCGGCATCAGTGTAAACAGTCCAGTCCAGCAGCAAATTAACCCTACCTCATACTTGTATCCATGTCTGTCAGAAGAGCTAGTGATGGAATTACAGTCCAACAGCTGGGCATCTGGATTGTGCAGCTGACAGGGTTCCTCCATCTGGACATAGATGTCAGTTTCTATACCGGATTTTGTTCAAGAAGAGGGGAAACTGAAGAGTTCTACTCAGTACCTGTTACAAAACAATATTGCCCCAAATGGTTACTGCAATTCCATGTGTTGGCACTAACAAGCATGTCAATCCAAGCCAAATGTATGTATTTGGACCTCATGCCCCTAGGTTTTCAGTGACATTAGGATATTGGCACAGACATTTATTTGCACAAGATTTTCTGTTTGTCTGTGTAAACAGGCGAGAACACCATGCTGAAATGACCCTTTACTCCTCCCACACCCCGCCCCAAAGAAGCTCGCTTGGAGGAATGATAAGAACAAAGAGAGGGATAGAGCCTGCTGAGTCTCAGTCTGGCCCATCAGCCTTCCACAGACCATTATAATAGTTTTAAATTTTTTTTTAATTCTCTAAGAAAACCAATTTCATCCTTGAATGTTCAATTGATCTACAATAAACAAACAGAAAGGCATTAGGGAAAAATATTGTGTATCTATTTTGCTTTGCTGTTTAGAATTTAATCCTGGGATTCTAAAGGAATGATTACAAATAATTCTGCTAATGGTTCTTAATGTATGTTTCAAATGTAGCTGCTTAGGATAGGACTATGGAGTACACGTTCATTATGGGTCACAGGATTTTAGCCAGATAGGCTATCACTTTTGATTAAGGGGTTGAGTACCCAAATCCAGTATGTATATTACATAAACTTTCACCACTGTTCATCTAGACTCTGTGCAATAAATACATCATTCTGGAAGTTTTCTAAGGGTTACTTACATACTGTGACAGGCTTACTGAAAATAAATGCTAAGGTGACAATAAAACAGTAGTTTAGAACAGTGGTTCTCAAAGCCAGTCCGCCGCTTGTTCAGGGAAAGCCCCTGGCGGGCCGGACTGGGTTGTTTACCTGCCACATCTGCAGGTTTGGCCGATCGCGGGTCCTAGTGGCCACGATTCACCGCTCCAGGCCAATGGGGGCTGCGGGAAGCGGTGCGGGCCAGGGGATGTGCTGGCCGCCCTTCGCGCAGCACCCATTGGCCTGGAGCGGCGAACCACAGCCAGTGGGAGCCGCGATCGGCCGAACCTGCGGATGCGACAGGTAAACAAACCGGTCCGGCCCGCCAGGGGCTTTCCCTGAACAAGCGGCGGACCAGCTTTGGTTTAGAAGAGGACTCTGTAACTGAAGTTTTCACTTCCTACTGAGCCCAATTCATAGACTTTAAGACCAGAAGGGACTGATATGATCAGCCTGACCTCCTGCATAACACAGGAAAAAGAACCTCACCCAGTAATTTCTGCACCAAGCCTATAACTTTTGTTTGAGCTACAGACTATCTTCTAAAAAGATATGCAATCTTGATTTAAAAACTTCAAGTGATGGAGCATCTACCACATCCCTAAGTAAGTTGTTCCAATGGTTAATTGCCCCCCTGTTAAAAATCTGCACTTTCTTTACTATCTGAATTTGTCTCACTTCAGCTTCCAACAGCTGGATCTTGTCAGGCCTTTTTCTGATAGTAGATTGGTCTCTATTTGATCAGAAATCTCTTCCCTTGTAGGTACTTGTAGACCATGATCAAGTCACTGCTTAACCTTTTCCTGGATAAAATAACTAGATGGAGCTTCTTTAGTCTCATTATATGACAAGTTTTCCAGGTCTCTGCTCAATTGGTCCCTTTCCAATTAGTCCCTTCTGAAGTGTGGGCATCAAAACACGTCACAGAAGTTAAAGGTAAATACAGTTAATTATGTTTTTGTATTTCTGAAGAGGACGAGGTTGAAATTGAGGGCTTGTCTTCACAACCCGGGTAAGTCGACCTAAGTTACGCTACTTCAGCTATGTGAATAACTCATGTAGCTGGAGTCGACATAGCTTAGGTCAACTTACCCCAGCGTCTTCACTGTGCTGTGTCGGTGGGAGATGCTCTCCAGTCGACTTACCTTACTCTTCTCAGAGAGTGCGCTCTGTGGTTGACATAGTGGGTCTTCACTAGACCAGCTAACTCTCCCCTGCTGCAATGATTGCAGCAGCATTGATCTCCTCATAGTGAAGACAAGCTCTCAGTGTGCAGGAGGAGGGGGTCAAAGTGAACTGGCTGGACCATTCTAGGAACCCAAAGTCCACTGAAAGATTCTCACCCACTGCAATGGATTTTGCATCAGCCTCCAAAGGAGTAAAAATGGCAAGGCTAAGTTTTCTATGGGGTAATAAAATAGCCAGTGCAGATCAAGGTTCAAGTGAGTTTTATGTTACATGCAAAAACTAGCCTCAATGGTCTAGTGAATAATTTTTTTACCAATAGAAAACTACCACACAGAATAGCACATACATTCTATAGCTCACAATGCACATAGGTAAGGAATACAGATCTATCCGTCTAGGTTCTTAAATCACACCCATCATCATCATATCTGAGCACCTCATACCTGACATGCATTGGCAAATTTGCATGCACATTATCCACATTATCCCAGGTCAGCATTATCAATATTGCACATTAATCCCACATATACTCAGAATTATTTGCCTGAAGAGGAAAAAAAATACTGCAAGTTGCCTGAAATCTACTACACAAGATTTTGACAGGATACAAGGTCCCAGTACGACAGTTTTTTCACCTTAATGTATGAATCCGTTTAGTGCTCATGTAAATTAGGGATTAACAGCGTTTCATTTGAGCCAACTGCTGAACAAATTTCTTACCTATTTCTGATTGTGTTCTGGCTCACAAAATCCCTGCTCTTCCTGTCATGGGACTCTTGAGCAACGATTGCCAAACTGAGCCATACTGTGTGGTCATTTTTTTTTTTTATTTGCAAAGGTGTTAAGAATGAGAAATCAAGGCAGCTTTCACTTGTGACCTACACTGTTAGGTGTCCGGAGCTGAAAGATGAGTCCTCTAACCAATTGCACCACCATCTACCCACAGTGGGGGGATTTTTAAATTAGTAAGTCGGGTCACACAACACAGAGTATCAAAGCCACAATCAATTCTGATTTCGGATGCATTGCAATGCAAAGCCTCACTGGGCCCTTAAAAACAAAAGAGGGCACCAATACACTTCTCCATCAATTCCAACTATTCTTTTTGAAAATGAGGAAAATGATGAGAACAACAACAGGGAATTAATACCTTGCTCTGGCTCCACACCACATGTTTCTCTTTGGGCTATTATTATTTATATTGCAGCAGCACCTTTGAGCCCCAGTCACACATCAGGACCTCACCGTGCTAGGTGCTGTACAACCACAGAACAAAAAGGATGAACTCTGCCCCCAAATACTAACAATCTCCGTTATGGGCTGTTCTGCCAATATATGCAGACTAGGTGGAGTAAATTTACCTACACTGCTGTTATTATTGTTATGATTAACTGTATTCCTTTAGCATATTGTGTTTCCTTCTGAGGTCAGAACTCCATTGTGATAGACATTGTACACAAATAGACCTCATCCCAAAATGCTTATAATCTAAATAGCTAGAGATTATCATCTTTGTTTTACTATTGGGGAACTCAGGGACCAAGAGATTAAATGACTTGCCCAAGGTTACATAGAAAATTGGTAGCAGAGCCAGAAACTAAACCATCATCTGCAGAGACCCAATACTGTATTTTAACTATAAAACCATCTTCTCATACACTGGGAATTTTGTGACTATTGCCTAAGCACTCAAATCATACTGAATGAAAGGATCTGATGACCAAGTCATAGAATCATAGAATATCAGGGTTGGAAGGGACCTCAGGAGGTCATCTAGTCCAACCCCCTGCTCATAATCCCCAACTAAATCATCCCAGACAGGGCTTTGTCAAGCCTGACCTTAAAAACTTCTAAGGAATGAGATTCCTCCACCTCCCTAGGTAACGCATTCCAGTGCTTCACCACCCTCCTAGTGAAAAAGTTTTTCCTAATATCCTACTTAAACCTCCCCCACTGCAACTTGAGACCATTACTCCTTGTCCTGTCCTCTTCTACCACTGAGAATAGTCTAGAACCATCCTCTTTGGAACCACCTCTCAGGTAGTTGAAAGCAGCTATCAAATCCCCCCTCATTCTTCTCTTCTGCAGACTAAACAATCCCAGTTCCCTCAGCCTCTCCTCATAAGTCATGTGTTCCAGTCCCCTAATCATTTTTGTTGCCCTCCGCTGGGTGTTTGCCAATTTTTTCACATCCTTCTTGTAGTGTGGGGCCCAAAACTGGACACAGTACTCCAGGTGAGGCCTCACCAATGTCGAATAGAGGAGAACGATCACGTCCCTTGATCTGCTGACAATGCCCCTACTTATACAGCCCAAAATGCCATTGGCCTTCTTGGCAACAAGGCACACTTGCAAAGTCCCTTAGGCTCCTTTGAAAACCCCAGCTCACAATCTGGAAAATAAATCTTGACTTTTATTTTATACCAGAAACTCAGCAGTATTTTGAATTACATTTTATAGTTATACAGCCTGGGAAAATTTGGTCTGCCATTCCATTTTATGTAGGTCAGATGTTAAAGAAGTTTCAACAGGCAGGGAAATATGTATAATAAACTATTTGATGCCCAAGTGGAAACCATGCAAAAGGTTAATCTTTTGTTTTTTAAGAGCCAGCACGTTGAAGAGGTCCCTGCAACATCTTTCGTGATCTCATTTGTTCACATGGTATTAAAAGTAATGAATAGCCTTTTATTTTTCTGAGTTTCAGTTGCAGAATGTGCATGCTAAGATAAAAAGGAAAACAAAAGTGCAGAAATAGCAAGATGCTATATAACACACAGCCCTTCATCACTTGCACTGATGCACAGTGTTACAAATTTTATCTAATCAACTGCCATTTCAAGCAGTGGAGAATTCAACAAGAATAACAATGTGGTGACAATTTAGGAGGGTTTTTTCCTTCATAAAAACACTGTCTTCTGTTTGGTCTAGATTCAGGTCAAGACATTTCACTAATTTGCTAGTCATTAAAAAGATATTTTTATACCCAGCCTGTAATATTATACTCTTCAGTGATGATGATAGCTCCCAACAGAATTCCAGACTTGAAAATGAAGGCTCGGAAGCTGAGCTGCAATTATGATACTTTAAATAATTCCACAAAAGTAGAACCACTGTTAAATAATTTATAGTCTTTGATCTTGTCACAGATCTAGTGAAATCTTCACATCACTCAAGCTAAATATTTTCAAACAGAAATGGGATAGGTTACTTTTTTCCCCCTTCTGTTAGTGCAGCCGCTCAGGAAATAAGAGGTTCTGGGAGCCAAATTCTCATTCACTCCCGTGTAAGTTATTTCAGTGCAGCTCAGATCAGAATTTTGCTCTACATGTTTAACTCTTTCAGAAACAGGGTTTCACAACAGCTTTTTTGAAAGATTAAAAAAAAGTTTTTTATTTTTATTTTTAAAATAGTCTGAATCACATTTTTAATAGCTAGCAAGATCTTGAAAATACTGTTCTTCTGCTGTGATATTTCTTTGTCTGTCCATACAAGGAACATTCCGTGTGCTGCAAAGGAGGCTAAGCATTAGGCAGATGAAAACACAATTCATGCTAAACTTTGTAGTGGCACCTACTTTCATGGTGTAGTAGGTCAGAGTCTGCCCCAGCCTCACCCAGCTCTGGATGTGGAATATTCAATGTTAGTATCAAAAGCATTGGGCCAAAAAAATAATATCTGGTGTAACTCCACTGAAATCAATAGGGTTGCATGGGGGATGGGGGTGTTGTCTTATTCAGACTGATTCAGACGCACATAGTCGGCACATTCTTACTGAGTGGATAGGAACTGGGTGTGGCATATAAGAGACCTGGGTTCTATTCACAGCTTTTCTTGGGGTAAGCTTGCACAACTTCTTTGTTATCTTATTTGTGAAGTGATACTTGACAGTCTTCTAGGGGAGAGAAGGCCTTGCTTATTAATTAGGACTCTGAAATACCCAGAAATGAAAGCAGCTGGCAGCAGAGGTGAGCCCAAAACTCCTGGCTCACAGCTGAGTGCACTTTCCCCTAGATGAGGGTATAGGGATCCAGCATCTCTCTCTCTCTCTCATCCACAGAACATTGCTCCAACCTGAAAGTGCAGAAGAACAAACAATCTAATTCAGCTGAAGAGTGGAATCTCTTACACAGAGATCTGGTCCACAGAGCTGGTTGAATTTTTCCAGATTGAGTTTTTGATGAAGTTTTTCATTGAAAAATTGATTTTAAATAGAACCTCCATACATACTGCTCACCTCCCTAAAAATGTCATTTTTTCCCTTCAGGTTTTTTGACTATTAAAGGGGTTGAAATTTTCTGATGATCAAAAAATGTCAAAAGGTTGAAATTTTGACATTTTCTGAAAAACAATTTAAGAGTGTAACATTTATTTTAAAATTTCAGTGAAATTTTTCAACTATTTTTGCTACCAGCACTACTTCCCAGCCTTACAGTGGTGTTGTGAAGGTGAATCTATTTGTTATTATGTATGTCTACACAGCAACTTCCCAGCATAGATAGACATTCCCACACCTTTGATTGTTATTGCAGTGCATCTGTAAGCAAGCTTTTTGTTTCTCCCTCCACACTGTTATCAGCCCTTTTGCCCCAGGTTATCTTACTTTTCTTTGTTGTCTCTGTGTGTCTGCATGCATAATGAAACTTAACGGATTGGGAAGAAAAGGCTCTTTATTCATTCAACACATGGTGGTTGGTGGGGGTGGAGTTTACAGGGAAGAAAATGCAATGGGGGAGACAGTTTGGTAAGGAACAACACAGATAAGTGTTACATTACTCTGGTTCATTGCTGAAACTGGCTCCAGCCTTGGTGAGTAAGGCCACGAGGCATGGGCGAGATGTCTTGTACTGCTCCTTATGCTCACGAAAGCTTATGCTCAAATAAATTGGTTAGTCTCTAAGGTGCCACAAGTACTCCTTTCCTTATGTGAAGACACCCTTGGGATCACAGGTTGGAACTTGAGAAAAGCCTAGCAACTTGGATGGTGCTTGAGGACAGGCACCAGTGTAAAGCCCCCCAAATAATTTGTTTTTTACAAAAGCGGCACAGGGTTGGGGGGAAAGGGAGACAAACAGGAAGACGCCACCCCTCCCCAACTTTTTAATGCTGCTTGCAATACACAGTGATCCCTTCCAACCGCAACCATGGCATGTTCAGGAAAGCGTGGTTGTGTGACCCAGATTTCACCAAACAGAGGGCAGATTACTTGTTGAATTGTTTGCGGCTTAAGGGCTAGCACTGAAAACTTCCCCTGTTTCCCCTAGGTGACCCTATGCGATATCACTCTCCTGAGGGTAACAGAGGCAGCAAGGAAGCACATGCTGCAAGCGTCTGGGTACAGACCCAATCCTTATGCTGCAATACTATGTGTTGCAATGATGCCAGCAGAGTTAATACTGGAATGGAGTGGGAAAGTGTCCTACCATGGTGGATGAAATAAGGCAGCCCTTCCCAGAAACTTTCTGCAAAGGATTGCAGAGTACAGTACCTCCATGAAAGCTTCCTAGAGATCTTCATGGAGGATTCCCCGGCCATCCCCATGCACATAAACAGTCTTTTTCTGAGAGCACCCTCTGCATAGCTGGAGTGGCCATCGATACCTACTACACCTACTTTTTTGTTCAGATTAATCATAAAAAATAAAAGCATGTAACCCCTGCAGTTTGATTGGAAATGTGTACTCACCAGAGGTGCCTTCCCTAGCATCACGCTCTGTTGCCAACTGGTCCTGTGAAGGGATGGGCTCCAGGGTTAAACACAGTTCTTGGCTGTCAGGGAGAATGGATCCTCCACTTGCCTGCCTCACACCTCCTCCTCCTCCTCGTCCTCTTCATCAACAATGTCCTCCTCGTTGTTGCTTGAGGTTGCCCAGGGCTCCTGGGAGGTATCCACGGAGCGTTTTGGGGAAGTGGTGGGGTCGCTGCCGAGAATTGCATGCAGCTCCTCATAAAAGCTGCATGTCTGTGGGGCGGAACCAGAATGACCATTTGCCTCCCTTGTCTTCTGGTACGCTTGCCGAAGCTCCTTTATTTTCACGCGGCACTGCTGCATGTCCCTGGTGTAACCCTTCTCCCCCATGCAATCTTGGCATAGATGTCAGCGTTTCTTCTACTGGTTCAGAGCTCTGCCTGCACAGACACTTCTGCCCACACAGCAATAAGATCCACCACCTCCTGTGTACTCCATGATGGAGCACGTTTGCAGCCTTGAGTCTTCATAATCAGCTGGGCTGGTGAGCTCTCCATGATGATCACACAGGAAGTGAACATTCAAAAATTCCTGGGGCTTTAACAGGGGAGCAGCTGTTTCCTGTGTAACTGGCTGACGTGCAGTGGAGTTGAAAGTGCTCTCCAGAGCGGTCACAGTAGAGCACTGTGGGACACCTCCTGGAGGCCAATTCATTCCAATTACACAATGCAGTGTCTACACTCTCCCCATGTTAACCCATGGATATCGAATCAAGCGCTACACCTCTCACGGAGGTGGAGTACAGAAGTCAACTTTACAGGCCACTTAGGTTGGTGGAAGGGACTTGGTAGTGTAGACACATATATTATTAGATAGACTTAATGCAGCTTATGTCAACCTAAGTTTGTAGTGTAGACCAGGCCTGAGAAGTGCCCTCCCTGCTGTTTCATAGATATACCCAAAGATACTAAAGTGATAATAGCTGTGTAAATTGATAGCCAAGCAAAGACAATATTTTTTTAATTTTAATCCATGTTGCTACACCAGATCAGCAGCACTTCCCAACTTGTCTTTGAAAAACACTAAGTATCTGTTGCAATGCAGTAGCTGCTCATTCCATGACACAATCCCTTCCATGTTTGATGCCTGATGCCATGAATGAGTGATCTACCTCCTTAACCTCCTATGAAGCAGATACAACTTTACATTTCAGAATACAACATTTTCTTGCAACAGACCTGAATGTGCCCTAACTAGCCATCCCCAACCTTGCTCCCTTCTCTTCACTCAATGACTTCCTTAGCTCCTCCTTCACCTGCTCCTACCTCATTATGCCTTCCTAGTTGCTGTGACACTTTTGCACCTCCTACTATCTGTACACATGTTGTTCCTCTGTGTTTCACCAGATGAGAATTTTGCCCATTATGTTTACCTGTTTGCCCATTCAGAGAATGCTGTCTATGCTACTGGACAGCCAGTTCAGAGGGCCAGTTAGAATCACAGGGCCATTCCCCAATTTGACTCTGACCTGGAAGTTGAATGCATTATATTGTTGCATCTCTTGGACAGTTAGGTACCTACTACTTTTTAGTTACTAATTCTTTTAATTAAAGGTAAGCAGAATTGCTAGCAGATTTTTTTATTTTATTTTTTTTACATAAATTGCAATAGAGAGCGTAATATATAGAGGACACAGAATACAGCAGAGTTGAGTGAGTATAAGTATGGACTACCATAAGTATTGGTACTATAATAAAAGTTATGTCAATTATCTGGTTTTTAATCAGATCATTGCACTTGCTTCATGTTTCCTTGCTAACCTAAGACAGGCAGTAAGTCTTTCCATTTCTCTGAATTCTTGTGAACCCCATTTCTAATATGCATATTTGTTTTTAAAACCACAGTGAAAAACCATTATTGGCGGCAGTCACAAGGATTATATAGATAGATAGATAGATAGATAGATAGATATAGATAACTTTTGTTTAATTTCAGTAAATCAGGACAGAATCATCAGAGGTTCACACACTATTTCCCTTAAAGGTAACATACAAAAGAAAATAAAATTGGGTTTGTGACCTTTTTTGCTTCTTTATGTATAAAGAAGGTTTGAACATTTTTGGGAAAGCGGGATTTTTCCGCTTGTTTTTTTACATTAGGATTGAGATCTGATATGCCTAGAAGAGTATATGGTGACTGGGGAATTACTAAAATGACAACATCAAAAGGGCCAAAGGAGTGAAACCTGATCATTTTAGAAAGGAAAGGAATTTTGATCAGACACTGTAAAACTTTTTAGTTTGGTTAATATCTATTTAATTTCAATTGCTAATCAACATTCTGGAGAGACAAAATCTCTGTTAAAGATTCAATATGCCATTTTTTTCAATGAATATGTGAGAGTTATACACACACACACACTGTATATATATATATATCCTCTGAGATCTCCAACAAATCCTTCAGCAAACAGAAGACCAGAATATTATATTTCAGAAGTAAACAAACAAAATGAGGGGGAAAGAAGCCACTTGTTCAAAGCAAGCACATGCCCAATTCTTACCAAGTCATTTGCAGATTTCCTTTATAGTCAGTGAGAATAACTCATGTATCCAATTTGAGGGTGACCCTTTAGATTGTTTCCCTTATATGTAAGGCCCTACCAGATTCACGGCCATGAAAAACATGCCATGGACCTTGAAATCTGGTCTTCTCCCATGAAATCTGGTCTTTTATGTGCTTTTACCCTATACTATTTCACGGACGAGACCAGCATTTCTCAAATTGGGGGTCCTGACCCAAAAGGGAATTGCAGGAGGTCACAAGGTTATTTTAGGGGGGTCACGGTATCGCCACCTTACTTCTGCAATACCTTCAGAGCTGGGTGGCTGGACAGCAGAGACTGTTGGCTGGGCGCCCAGCTCTGAAGGCAGCACCCCACCAGCATGCACAGGTAAAGGTGGCAATACCATGCCACGCTTACTTCTGGCTGCTACCTTCAGAGCTAGGCAGCCGGAGAGTGGCAGCTGATGGCTGAGGGCCCAGCTCTGCAGGCAGCAGCACAGAAGTAAGAGTGACAATACCCTACCAGGCCGTCCTTACTTCTGTGCTGCTGCTGCTGGTGGCAGCTCTGCCTTCAGAGCGGGCCTCCCAGCGATCAGCCGCTACTTTCCAGCTGCCCTGCTCTGAAGGCAGCGCCGCCGCCAGCAGCAGCGCAAAAGTAAGGGTAGCTGTACCACGACCCCCCCGCTACAATAACCTTGCCACCCCCACCACCTCCCAGAACTCCTTTTTGGATCAAGACCCCTACAATTAAAACACCATGAAATTTCAGATTTAAATAGCTGCAATCAGGAAAATTTACGATTTTTAAAATCCCATGACCATGAAATTGACCAAACTGGACCGTGAATTTGGTAGGCCCCTACTTATATGTCTATACTTATTTATTAATTATTTGTAGTCTAGTACCACTTAGAAGTCCTATTCAGGGATCAGGGCCCCATTGTACTAAGCATATAACGAAAAGATGGTCTCTGCCCCAAAGTGCTTGCAATCCAAGTATATGTCAAGACGCAAGATGTCGATACAAACAACTGCTAGGAGAGCATAACAGTGTGGAGAATGATAAGCAGTAGCCACAGCACACCAGTGATAACCATGTCAGACACATTTTATGCCTCTTTTAAAACTGGGGCACTTTGAGGTACATTGACTGAAAAAAAAAAGTTAAAAGAATTACTCTGTCTAATTAAGGACTCAGTTGTGCCGAACCCTGCATTTGTGCACCTAGAAGGTAGAGGGTACAGTAGTCTCCGTCCTCTTGTGTGGGCCAGTAAAAGTTAAGTCCTCCCACTTCTGAGTCCAGTGATATCTTGGCTAATGCTGTAGCTGGTATTAACCTCCTCAAAGGACGGGGCAGAGCAGCCCACCCTTTCTCTGCACAAGGCATCAGAGGTAGCTCCTCACCAGAAGAATGTACATTGCACCTGACCAGGAACTAGTCGACACCCCAACTTTTTACCTCATCTGATTTACACAGTTGCCAGTAACTGAACATGTTTTTTAATCAGGGTTAAGTTTCCACAGTGCTGAATGTGGCTTCTCCTGGTGTACACTGCCAATGCTGGAAAACGTTTTGCACTGTGCCAAGCTACCACAATTGTTGGTAAGATTTCATAGAGCAGGCCAGCCCTGAGTGTAGCTGTGCTAAACACCGGGGCAATACGGATCTGCAATGACTCCTACTACAGGCTGTGGCTTAATGCAGTGTATTACAGCCTGAGAAAAAATATCACTACATTTAAATTGACTGTATCGAATAAAAAGGATTAACTACCTCAGCACAGATCAAACACATGAGACACCCTAGCTCAGCACATACAAACATACATACAAGCCCTAAATCAAGGGCTCTGCTATGATGGGCCTGTCCCTGGAAAGGTGTAAATGCTCTTACCTTTGGATGAGTGCTGCCTTGTGCTGCCTGAAGGGAATTTTTATCTGGGATACTAATATAACATACTTGATACAGAACTAGCCATAGCATAGCTAAGAGGTCTGTTTCTATGACAAGGATTTAGGCCTTTGGCGGACGAACACCTTGTGAAAATGCATCTATATCGGCTTTTGTGCAAAGCTGCAATTTAAATTTTTATCTTATCACACACACTACACAAGACAGCGAATCAATGTCTTTTGATAACTAGTGTTAAAGAATTTAACTAGCTTTGCTTCACAGTATCATTACTTAAAATATAGTTCTTATGTGCATTTGTATATATTAAAACTTATACAAGTAGTTTCATGCATCCTTATACAGTCATATAAACATTTTCCTTTCTCATCACAAAGCAGTAATACCTGGATTATGCCAATTCTGTGCCTTTTTTGCAAAGGGTACTAAAATGTACTATAATATAATGATGCAGAACATTATATATCTGGTAGAAAGTTAAATGCTAACAATAAAGGTTCATAATTTGAAAAAAATTTGAGCAATTGTGTGTCTGATTTATGGATGCAATCATGGTAATTATGTGGACAAATTAAGCAAGAAAATGCACGTCTATTTTGCTGAAAACTTAGGCAAAAATGGTAACAAACTGAATTTACCAATGGTGTCATCCCAGGTTTATATGTAATAAGTAAATCATAGAGGCCTTAATCATAAAATTAGGGTTTGTAGGTGCTATGGTAATATAAACAATAATAATAATAATAATAAAAACCAATTCACTATCATAGAAATTAGATTGCTGTTATTGTAATCTATTCCATCCTTCTCCCAATGTATGATTATTCCCTATGGGGTATTTTCCACTGCTTTGCCCAATACAACTTCAAATCAATAACATAATAGCTTTCCCCACACTTCCTTTGAGAACTGTTCTACAGCCATATAGATCTCACAAACTTGGTCCGTGTGAAAACAATAACTTTATTGTAAAACAAGTGGTTTAGTAGCTATTTGGGTCAACAAACATACAGTAATACTATATCAACTTTCTCTTTCTCTCTCCCAATCAAACTCTGCTAGCACACTTCCAGTTCCACTCATTGGTCTCTTTGCTCTTCATTCTCTCATCAGCTCACGTTTCATATATCTTAATATCCCATACTAGCTCTTAACTGTTCCAAGCAGCCCCATTGACACATTTCTCTCCAAAAAAGGCACCAGCTCAGACACAGAGGGCTTCAGACATTCTATTTCAGAGTAGAATGGTTCTAATCATCTGGAAGTGTTTAATTCCGTCTCCTTCCACACATACAAACCTCCAAGTCTTTAGGATAAGTTCAAATTGGAGACACTAGTAAAATCCTGGGTATATTCTGTTTGCGATTTTACATTCATTCTTACCAAAGTTACTATTGCTGAGTTGGGTCGTCCTCAAAGATTTTGTCTTGCATGAAGAAGTTTCTTCTCAAGTGTGGGCTCCAGCAGCTAAATCTTCTCTTTTACAATGCTCATATAATGCAAAACATTATTTCTTATCTGAGTTTATATCACTTTTGAGATTTCCTCTGTTAAAAAGTGCATTGGGGTAGATTCTCTGCTGGTGTAAATCATCATAGCTCAATTGAAGTCAATGTCAGTTGATTACAGCCAAGGATTGGGCCCAAAGTGTTCAGATTTGTAGAATGTTGGAGAAAAACCCACTGATTACATATCTGACTGGCACTCTGGATCTTCATCTGGCTTCTCATTTGCTACTAGGTCCAGTAAAGAGGCCTAATATTTAAGGCCACCAGTAGACTATGGCTTGGTATCTTCTAAGCTAGTCAGGGATGTGAAGTTATTTATGTCCAGGATAAAACTTTTGGGACCCAGGCACAAGACATTCTCAGTGGAGAATCAGATGTCAACCCCCATTCTAATGGAGGGTATTAAAATGAGCTCAAGCCAAGAGGCAGAACAAATACAACTGAAAATGTTATATTTTATGTATATGGATGAAAACAGTATTTAGACTTGCCTTCCCTGGGTTCAGCATCTTACATATTTTAGATTTTTCTACATATAAGCCACTGAACCCAGGAAAGATAAGTCTAAATGCTATATTCATCACATAGACACTATATTATGACTACATTCAAATGCTTATGATATAGAAAGAAATCTTAATCACTGGAAGATTGAGCCCTTGCTAATTTGAATCTGTCAATTCTCTGCTTTCCCCTTGATTTACTGATTCAATCCAAACCAGTTCAGTTCAAATACCTTCTGGAAAACTGACACAAATGGAGGAGAATGGGTGCCCACATGGCTTACAAGCCAGCAAATGCCCAACACTCACCACTATTCCAGCTATTTCAGACATGTTCAGCCCATTTCTATTTGTAACGTGTTCAGAGTCTCAGAGGTTTGTGACCAGCTGAGAATGCACTGAATTCTCATCATCACAACTGCTGACTAGATTTATGTCTTTTAAACCAACCCTTGCATCTACTGAAACAAAGAACGTAACGAGTGGGATTAGTTTAGCTGTTGACTTTGGATACCATATACCCTACTCTTCATTCAGTGTTTGGCTGGGAGTGAAGCGTAGCAGAAATATCATATGACAAACCTACCACATGAATAAATGCTGTTTCCCATTCCTCATGCAGTTAAATCTTTGGTCATTGACCTGCTTAGGATATAACATCTATTCAGATAATAAAACCCAGCCAGCATGTAATAAAATGCTTTAATCCATAGTCCACACATAAACCTTCTCCAGAAACAATGACGGTTACAAACTGTAGAGTCTAAAACTTTTCCTTAGCTAGGGAGCCAAAAATCACTTAGCACAGAGCCATGTTTGAATTGTGAATTTTGTCTGGGAAAAGTACAAAACCCAATGCATAATTTCTGCAGATGTGGAATATTGCTAAACACAATCTAAAATGTAAACTGCTAGCGTGAACTCCTGTAAGATGTTTTTTCTATGGGGTGAGTTGTATAACTTGGTTTGTATTTACAGCCTTACCTACCCTAGTAAAAGCTAACTTTTGTAAATTAGGGTTATATATTGCTGTATTTTTAATGGGGTTTATGATGTGGTTTTTCTACATCCTTACTTAACAAGTGTAGAAATACAAGTACATTTGTCAAACATTTTTATTATCTTCTTAATAACTTGTTAACTATGTTACAGTATTCTGTGACGAGATTTATGTAAAAAGGGTTTATTATCTCATTGCTAATCAAATAATTTGTCCAAGTAACTCTTATTAACATTAATGAAAATGACAGTGTGTGGTAATCCCTTGTGCATTGGCTACCAAAGGGATCCACGGGGACCAGTTCATTTAAAATGATCTAAAGTCATTTATGTTATTTAGAGAGACGTAGACCTTGCACACAGGTCCAAACAAGCTATTTAGTAAGAGATTGTTTGGACCATATCAATTCTCTTACAGGGGCGGCAAGTTATATGGGCCTGTGGTGCCCATGCTCCAGCAATATTCAGGGCACCGGGGCCCAGCTCCACCAATTTTCGGGGCCGGGTTTCTCCCCCAGCCACGCCGGCTGCCCTGCGCGCCTCTCCCGGAGTGTCCCCTGGCTCCACACACCTCCCCAAGAGTGTCCCTGCCTGCGCCCTAGGCAGCGGGTGGCCGCCCTGCCGCTCTGTGCTGTGCTCCCTCACTGGCCGCTGGTGGCTACAAAAGGGAACGGCTGAGGCGTTTGGGTGGAGGTTCAGAGGAGTGAGTGAGTGAATGCAGCAGCTCAGGGAGCCCCAGGTGGCTGCTCAGCCTGCTTTGGACTTTCTTTCCCTTCTTCTCTTCCGCTTTTCTTTTGCTAGTTTCCTTTCTTCCTGGCTGTAGCCAGGGCACTCCGACACCCCCCCCGCCACACTTCCTCCTCCACATCTCCACTCTACGGGGAGAAACTCAGGCTCTTTTCCTGTCTCCAGGCTGCAAACAACTTCACCACTTCTCCTCCCTCCTCCCACTGAGCCAGCTTCTTTCCCCTCTGTCTCCATTGGTGCAATGCAGCCTCCAGCTGCCCCATGGCCAGCGGGACTTCTCGCTGCACCTGAGTGGCTCCTTTCAGGGCTTCTCCCATGGTGCAGTGTGGGGTCTCTCTCCTCCATTCCACTCATAATCTCTCTCTGGAGTTGAGGGTGGGGAAAAGTTTGTTGGTTGTCAGTTTTCTCTCTGAACTCTTGTCGCTCTTGTTTTTGAATAAGGATTTCTTGCTCCGGGGAACTGTAACCCCCTGGACCTGAGAGGGGCCCTAGGAGCACATGCAGTAACAGTGGTGTGGGGTGAGTGTGCTGCCGGGGGGGAGAAGGCTGGGGGGAGTCCTCGTCTCTGCCCCCAGCCCCGGGCCAGCCTGCCTGTACCCCAAACTCCTCATCCCCAGCCCCACCCCAGAGCCCACACCCCCAGCCAGAGTCCTCACGCCCCCACTGCATCCCAACCCTCTGCCCCAGCCCTGAGCCCCTCCTGAACCCCTCATCCCCGGTCCCACCCCACAGCCCTTACCCCTACACCCCAACCCTCTGGCCTAGCCCTGAGCCCCCCCCACACACCCCAAACCCCTCATCCCCAGCCCCACCCCAGTGCCCTCACCCCCAGCCAGAGCCCTCACCCTCCACACCCCAACCCTCTTCCCCAGCCCTGAGCCCCCTCCTGCACCATGACCCCTCATCTCCAGCCCCATCCCAGAGCCCTCACCCCCAGCCAGAGCCCTCATCCTCCCTCCCCCCTCCACATTGTGCAATATAGGGAAACTGTTAAATGCTTACTGTTTCCAGTCCATTTTTACATGATTTTTTAAAAAATCAGCTTACAAGGCAGGTGGGGAGATGGGGGAGTCTTGGACCCATTCTGGGCACCAGCAAAAATTATACAAAACTGCCACCCCTGTTCTCTTAAACCTTATGGCAAGTTAGGACTAGTACTCCAATAGCATAAAGGGATATAAAGAGACCAAAGTAATGTACAATATGTAAATTTAGAATGATCAAAGCTTTTCATTAGCAACCAGTGGATGGCAAATAATTGTATTAAGATGTATTACTCCAGCAATATCATCAGAGCAGTTCCCTTACCAGGGTGCGATTTTGTACTGATTGATTGTGAGTGAGCAAATCCTCCAATGATGGATTTATACTGACCTCTTCCGCTTAGTACTTCAGGCTTTGGGGAAGCTTTCTTGCATACTGTTAAAGGTTCCATGAGGACAAGCTGCTCCTAGATAGTATTCAGAGAGGAAGGTATAGGAACATTCTCCATTTGCAAGCATGTGTGACATGGGGAATTGGCATATTTTTACTCCATAGTATCAAAAGATCATGCTTCTCTATACTTATATTTAAAATGTACAAGCAAATACCACATGTACTTACTTAAATCCTGTACATTTAAACACACACATCCATGTCTTTCCATTGTTAGCTGAGATCACTGCTATGCAGATGATGCCCATGGGCAGACATGAAGATGATTTGCAGAATAATCTAAATACTGCTGTGCAAGTAGAAGTTTGATCAACATGGTCCATAACATAGGGGCTATGAATGAATTATGTCACTTTAATGATATTCTCGAGAATACTGAGTTAAATCACAAGCCAGCAATAGCTTTAATTATGTACAATTTACCACATTTACCTGGGACATTATTTGCCCAGGTCATCATAATTACAATTTCCACCACTTCTAACACCCAAGCCCCCCAAGAATAAAGAGGATTATTTAAGCATCTTCACTCCCACCCCTTTTTTTAAAGTCAATTCACATAAACTAATCACTCATTTCCATACATGTGGACAATTTGCCTGACTATAAGGCATCTGCACTTTTATGTTCATTTTGCTGACATATGTAGTGCTATAAATTCAAACCTTGCCTTTTAAAAGAAATGTTGGTGATAGCATTAATCAACTGAGTCAGATTCAAATCTGAACTCTCTCAAACATCTCAAGCTTTGAGGGATCCAAAATGAACCCAAAAGTTAACAGTTCTGGACAGAATACTGCTGGTGTTTTGGTAAGACAAGAAAAAAAGTTATATTAGGGTCTCAATAGACACAAGTCCAAAAGGAAAACACTTGCAACGAACAGCAGAACATCATGTATGAATGGTTGCAGTTATGAAAGAAAAGAGCCTTCTTGGCAATTGAAATGTAGGCATTTTTAAGGATGAGTTTTGTAAATTATATTAGGAACAAAGAGAATCCTGACAACGGTATTGGTCCATCACTCGATGGAAATGGTAAAATTATGTTCAATAAATATTTCTGTTCTGTATTTGAGGAAAAAGATGATGTACTCTCATCATATGAGAATGATAACACTTTCTATTCTTCTGGTATCTCATGATGTTAAATGGCAGTTACTAAAGATAGACATTTTTAAATCAGCAGGTCCAGATTTCTTGTATACAAGAGTTTTCAAAGAGCTGGCTGAGGAGTTTACCAGACAATTATTGGTGAAGTTCCAGAAGACTGCAACAAAGCTAATGTTTTGACAATATTTAAAAAGAATAAATGGGATGACCCAGTAATTACAGGCCTGCCAGTCTGACTTTGATCCCAGGAAAGATAATGGAGTGGCTGTTAGGGACTCAATTAATAAATAATTAAAGGAGGGTAATACAGTTATCATATATAATATAATATAATTAATGTCAATCGACATGGGTTTATGGGAAATAGATCCTGTCAAACTAACTTGATACAGACAAAGAAGGTGAAGTAAGATCTTTTACTGGACCAGCTTCTGTTGGTGGAAGATACAAGCTTTCAAACTACACAAAGCTCTTGATATCTATTTTTGATGAGATTACAAGTTTAATTGTTATAGATAATAGTTCTGATGTAATAGACCTCTGTAAGGCATCTGACTTGGTACCACATGACAATCTGACTTAAAAAAAACCCTTAAATATAAAATTAACGTGGCACACAAGAAATGGACTAAAATATAATTGTAAATTGGGAATCATTATTGGGCAGGTGTATTTCTAGTGAGATCCCACGGGGTCAACAGGAATCAGTTCTTGGCCCTACGCAATTTAACATTTTTATTAATGACTGGAAGAAAACAAAATCACTACTGATAAAGTTTGCAGATAACACACAAAAATTGGAGAAGAGGCAGATAATGAAATACACTGATACAGAGCACTGATACCAAGATCACTTGATAAATTGGGTGCAAGCAAACAACATACGTTTGAATATGGCTAAATGTAAATGTATATATTTAGGAACAAAGAATGTAGGCCATACTTACACTACGGGGGGCATTATCCTGGGAAATAGTGACTCTGAAAAAGATTTGGGCATTGTGGTGGATAATCAACTGAACATGAGCTCCCAGTGTGATACTGTGGCCAAAAGGACTAATGTGATTCTTGGATGCATTAAGAGGGTGTTATATTTCTGGAGCCAGCAGAGGAGGAGATAGACAGACAGACAGACACAGAGGGACCTGATGGAAACACAGCTGTCTGTTGTGGTGGCTTTACTGTTGCAAAACTAAAAGTAACACAAAAGTGAGATTTTGCACTGGGGAAGGGGGGAGAGCACAGAGCCCCCTGAACATTTAAAGGGCAGGACATCACATGCCTCCATCCTACTTTAAAAAACTTTCCAAACACACATACATTATTGTTTACATGACTAACATGACACACTTTATAACCTAACTAAAAGCTGCAGGTGGAGTACTGCAGACTCTTAAATTGCAAGGGGTTAATCTACCCTGGAATAGCAACTCAGTAATCAAACAATTTATAGGTTCAGGTGCACAACCGGTTTTCACACTCTCTTGGGATAATGTGGTAATGGTGTGATGGCAGTGTCCTAAACAACAGGAACAGTTGGTGGTACAGAATCAACTGGATCTGGTACCATAATTTCTTCCACCAAGTTATCAGAATTGTAATGGAAGGAGGTTTGATTGAAGGAACAGAAAGGTCCTACTGGAACATCCCCAGATTCTGGTATTAGTTGAGGCTGCAACTGGTCCATATATCACTTCAATACAATACCATTGGATAGTTTTACCACAAAACAAACAAGTCTCATGCATTTTACAAGTTCACCAGGTGCCCATTTCACTCTACAACAGTGGTTGTGAGTCCACAATAAGTCTGCAACTTGAAAAGAATGATAACAAGTCTCATGTTTCAGAGTAGCAGCCGTGTTAGTCTCTATTCGCAAAAAGAAAAGGAGTACTTGTGGCACCTTGGAAATTAACAAATTTTTTTGAGCATAAGCTTTCATGAACTACAGCTCACTTTTGTCAATCAATTTGCATAGCTTTGGATTTGGCTACATGTAAGGCAATATCAAGATCTAGCAGGACCCAAAAAGTATGTAAAGATTGCTTCAAGAGTTGCAGCTGACTCTTGGGTAGTATCCTATGAAGGATTCCTTTAGACAGGCAAGAGATTGTCCAATTTCTGCTGATGACTCAGAATAGATATGTTAGGTTTTAAGGCATGCTTAAAAGTTTGTACAAAGCATTCCACTAGTCTACTTGTAGCAGGATGGTAAGGAGCTAAGCATATGTGCTAAATTTCATTTAAAGCTAGGAACCTCTGAAATTCTTCAGAACAGAAATGAGGTGCATTGTAACTCACCAACTTTAACAATAAACCAAACTGGCTAAACAAAGTATGAAGATGACCAATGATCTTCTGTAGTAGAAGTAATTCTGAAAACTTCTGGCCATTTTGAACAGGCATCAAGTACAACCAAACACATATAGCCTTCTAAAGGTCCAGCAAAATATATATGAACATGTGTCCAAAGATTCTGAGGCCACAACCAAAGGTGTAGATGAGCGGGGCCAGGATCATGCTAAATTTGCTGACACGTATTATAACGTATCTGTCAAATTGAGATAGAACTTCATCTGAAGTTTCTTTGGGTTGATGAGAACTTGGGCATGGCAGGTGCAACAGTTCTTCAGCATTGCTATGCCAAGTCCCTTTACAGAATTGAATAGTATAGGAATGAGCAGGAAACAGCAATGCCTATTGTTGCATACAAGCATCAGCTAATGACGGAATTTCATGTTTCGGTCCAAACACTGAAAGAAACAGGAGATGATCCACCAGCAAGGTAAAATGTCTATTGTACAAAAGAGGGATGGAATTTCCAAATTCCAAATAGAATGATGAGAGCTTCTTGCTCTATGTGCGCATAGTTCTTCTCAGAAGTAGGGAGTATTTGGGATGCAATGGCAAATGGCTTCTCCATGCCATTAGGGAAAGAACTGCACCCACCCCATATGGTGAAACATCAAAAAATTGCAATTGCAGCAAAGCATCAAAATGTGTAAGAACTTCGGCTGATGTCAACAGTTTCTTTGCTTCCTTAAATGCACACGCATGCTCTTCAGTCCATCTCCATCTTTTCTTTGCTTGTAACAGTTCATGTAAAGATGACAATACTGCCAGCAGATTAGGCAGAAATTTATCATAGTCATTAAGCAATCCTAAGAATGAACATAACTGTGACACATTCTCTGGTCGTGGAGCTTGAAAAACTGCTTTCTCTTTCTCTGGCAATTTTCTTAAGCCTGTCACATAAATTACATGCCCAAGGTATTCAAATGAAGGAGTGAAAAATTCACATTTGTCTTGATGTACTCTCAGTCCATGGTCTTTCAAACATTGCAAGAGAGCACTCAAATTTTGAAGATGATCCTCTTGATCCTTTCCAGTAACAAGGATGTCATCCAAATGGCAATGAACTCTGTTCAGCCCCTTCAGAATCTCATCCATGGCTTTCTAGAATAGGGTAGGCATCGAATGGCAACCTGTTGTAACAAAACAAGCCATTTTGCATGTTGATGATGGAATATCTGTGAGATGCCAGATCAATCTCCATTTATAGGTATGCATTCAGCAAATCCAATTTACTAAAACACTGCCCACCACTAACAGTAGCAAATAAATCTTCAGTGTGAGATAGCAGATACTGGTCTGCAATAAAACTGGATTCTGTGTCACTTTGACATCTCCATAAATTCAGATTGAGACATCCTTCTTGATCACTGGTAGAATGGATGTAGCCCACTCAGTGTGTGAAACCAGTGACAAAACTCCAATGTTCACTGAACGGTCCAAATCTGCTTCCCCTGAGGCTTCAGAGTATAAGGCACAACTCTGGACTTGCAATATTTTGACTGGCTGTCAGACTTAAAAGTGAGCTTCACTGACACATCGCTTATCTATCCAAGTTCTTTTTCAAACACTTTGGCATGTCTGTCCAGTATTTCTTTAAGATTTTGAGGTGCTTTCATGATCGCCTTGATCTCAGTCCAATTCACCTTGAGCTTTTCAAACCAAGATCTGCCTAATAATCAGGGGTACTTAAACTTTCAACTGGAGTATCCCTTTTGGGACTAACTTTTCTCCAGTATAAGTCTTCAAAGCCCTGTTTCTTGTCTTCCAGTGGAACTTGTGACAAAGTCTGGTGATAGGTAGATGCAGAAATCAGTGAAACAGCAGTTCCAGTATCAAGCTCTTTTCTTCTAGGAACTTCTTCGACCCAGGGTGTAACCCAGATGCCATCTCTGACTCCAGCTTCTGATAGCATGTGTAGTGCCAGGTCTTTGTCAGTGTTACAAGAGCTCATGCCTTTTTGCACATTAGGAATTCCCAACTTCCATCCTTTCTTAGCTTCAGTTTACACAGGTGTCGTCTTGAATATACAGTTACTCTGTGTTGCTGAATTGTGTGACAGGTCACAACAATGTGTCCTTCCTGCAAATAATCTGATGTTCCCAGCAATCCTTCTCCGAGTGTGTAGTTTTTTCATAATGGCCCCACAGAAATTCCTTACATTCCCATGGTCTTCTGTCAGACCTATTCAGGAGGTGAACTTCTCAGTTCACAATAAATTCCAGAGAATCCTTCTCTGCGGTCTCCATTGCAATTGCTACTTCAACAGCCTTCCTGAATGTAAATGCTGATACAGTCAATAACTCCTTCCAGACCTGGTCCATACATAATCCAGAGACTAAATGGTCACACAGTGCATCACTTAATGTTTGTCCGAACTGACAATGCTTTGACAACTTCCTTAAAGCAACAACAAACTGTGCTATTGACTATCCACTTCCCTGATATTGCTGATGGCACCAACAGTCTGCTATCATGGATGGGGTCGGAGAAAAATTCTACATCGCTGCAGTAATTGCGGCATATGAAGCCGTTCCAGGCACAGCTGGAGACAATGGGACATGCAGCCGTCCATATTGCCTTCAGACCCATCACTGTCAGCAAGGTTGAAACTCGTTGTCCATCTGGAATAGAGTTGCAAGCTACCATTTGCTCAAAACATTTGAGATACATCACTCATGAATCGCCATTTTCAACAAACTCACCAACACTGCCCACAAAAGGTGACATTTGTCTGCTCTCCTGTTCGACTTCACATCCCATGGACACCTTTTCCAAAGGGAAATTCTTTTTTGTTACTGCCCTATCTGTGCCGGATCACTCTCTGCTGGCTGTGTGCTTCCACGTTCCTTTGGCTGAACTTGGGCTCCCTCTGCTGGCTATAGACCTGCCTGCATGCACAAGGTCAGTCAAGATGGCTGCTTGCTGCCGCTTTACTCCTCCATTTCAAAAGTTCTGACAGTAGTTGCAGAACTCTTATCCTTTGTTCCGTCTTTATTTGCCTACTTCCCTCTCTCTAACTGTCTGGTTCACGTTGTCCCAGCAAAATGGAGTAGCAAGCTGTCTGCTACCACCTGTGTCTCTAGGTGAACTTAATCCCCTTTTTATTTTATAAGTGTTACTTGCTTACTTTTTCATCTTCTTGGTCAGGTGATGGGAGCACTGGACACTGGTGGGATTTAAATTCCTCATCACCAAATGTTCTATTTCTGGCTCCAGCAGAGAAGGAAATAGATGTAGAGGGAGCTGATGGAAACATAGCTGTCTGCTGTGGTGGCTTTATTGTTCTGGCTGAAAAACTGAAAGCAACATGAAAGTGAGGCTTTGCACTGGGGAGTGGGGAGAGTACAGAGCCCCTGGAATATTTAAAGGGACAGAACCTCACACAGGAGTATCTCGAATACGAGTAGAGAGGTTATTATACTGCTGTATTTGGCATAGTGCGAGCACTGATGGATTAGGGTGTCCAGTTCTGGTGTCCATAATTCAAGGAGAGTGCTGAAAAATTGGAGAGGGTTCACAGAAGAACCATGAGAATGATTAAAGGATTAGAAAACATGCCTTAGAGTGATAGATTCTAGGAGTTCAATCTATTTATCTTAACAAAGAGAAGGTTAAGGGGTGATTTGATTATAGTCTAAGCACTTATATGGGGAATATTTGAGAATGGGCTTTTGAATTTAGCAGAGAAAAATGTAACATGATCTAGTGGCTAGAAGTTGAAGCAAGACAAATTCAGACTGGAAATATTCAGTAAATTTTTTAATGGTGAGACTAATTAATCATTGGAACAATTTACCAAGGGTTGAGAAGGATCCTCCATCACTGACCGTTTTTAAATCAAGATTGCATGTTCTTCTAAAAGATCTGCTCTAGGAATTATGTTGGGGAAGTTTTATGACCTCATACAGGAGATCAGACTAGATAATCACAATGGTCCCTTCTGTCCATGGAATCTATTAATCTAATGAGGACAAACGGGTGCTGAATGACTTTTGGTGGAAGTGCGCTGGATGGCTGGACCCAAAGACGGTTTATAGGAACCTCACTGTAAACCCCATCAACACACGCTGAAGTATAACCCAAAATTACCATTAGGTTCAGTAAATTTGGCGACACGAAAAAGTTTTAAAAGTCTGGCAGGGACACAAATTCCTCTTGCTTCTCACACTGCTAACTTTTGCTGTGATTCCCAGGAAAAGTTTGTATAATATTAGACAGTTTGTTCTTTCATTCTTCAGTTAGCATGAAATATATTTTTCCTCTCCTCAGGAATACAGAGGAAATAGAAAGAAAAAGAAAAACAGGAAGACTCTGGCATCCCCTTTTGAATGATCATCTCCTCCTAACCCAAGAAACAGAAGAATCCATCTAAGAGTTCTTTTCAACATATATGTTTGTTCTGTGCTTTTACAGTAATTGTGTTAATCCAATAGCCATGCTAGGTGACAAAGTTTTACTGAGGGTGTTGGAGGAATGTTTACTGGGTGATGTGTTTGCATGGGAAGAAAGCTGAAAGCGCAGTTTAAATAAAGGTGTGGGCTTGGATGACAGAGAATATGTATCTAGTATATATTTCATGCATGGGGAAATATGAAGCAACTGGGAGCAGGGTTGAAATCTAAAGACTATCTATTTATGTGTTAAGCTCAAGGGGTTGTTTACATTTCTAGATCCTACCAGTGACGAAGAACTTCAGCCTCTTTTCTCCTTCCACAACCTGGAAGGGGAAACTGCTATGTCTCATTCTAATGTGTGTGTGTTTTTGGTGTGTGTTACTTTCATTCTATTTAACTGACATTTTTACATTAAAAAATATGATGCTGGTATATTAAAAAAGGGAAAAAATAACCTGAGATCACGTGGAAATAGCAAGTTTTTGATTGAAAAATATGACCGAGATTGTGGCTCCTTTAGGTTGGTGATCATTTATCTCAACTGAGCATCCCATTGTTGTCATCGGGCCCCCTCAGACGAGTAACTGAGCACTGGTGTGAGTATGGGGCTCACCACATGGCCCTTTGACATGCTTAAAATGTCCATTCATTTTGTCTTGATAGGGAGTTATGTTACCCACCGCCATCAGAAGCATACATGATCCCATAGGTTGTTGCTTCTTTTGATGGTGTTAGCTGCTTCTACTGCTGGGCCTCAAGTCCTGCCACAGCAGAAGCTTTGCAACTGATGCACATGAAATCTGCCTAAAGTGTCAGAAATTGACACAATTCTGGCAGCTGCCAGGGTTTCAGCATTTTTTCCTCTCTTGTTTTCTTCTTACAGATGAACTCCCAAAGACACCACAATATATTAAAGGATAAACTTGATGGACTAATGAAAGTTTCACAGTATTTGCGGTATTTTAGGATAGTGACTCACCCTTTCTACCCCTTTTCCCTTTGCTGAGGTCACCTGATCCCAAGCTCACCTCCAAACCCCCTCAGAGCTGAATCCATTTGAGTCTCTCTCAACTGATCTCAGTCTCCCACCAGAACCTGATCCTCCCACTTCTCCTTAAGCTACAGCTTTAAGTCAATCTTTGAGTCAACCCCATCTCTCTCCCTGTTATCACTGCAGATTCAATCCAGTTCACAAGTCCCTCCCTCCCCATCCCATTATAGGCTCCCTCCACCAGTCCAACCCTGAGCCCTCTCTTGCATGGCTCTCACTTTGAAAATTCACATGGCTCTGCAGAGCTGAGAGCCATTGCTTCTAACTTCCAAGAACCCTGAAAAGCTTCATCCATGGCTGAACACCAGAGGGCATGATGTTTCTGGAATCCATTGCACATGCAGAGACTTTTGTAAACAGTAGGAAAATTGGCACCAATAATTCACCACTGGTGCAGCTTCCCTGGTGGTAACAATGAAGTTGTAATGTAGACAGGACCCAGGGCTGCGATTTTCAAAGCAACCTACAGCACAGATTTTGAGATTTTCAAAGCACAGTTCCCATCGATTTCAAGGGGAATTGGGCATCCAAATCCCATAGACAGATATGGAAATCTCAGCCCTGAGGTTTCTAAAACCACATTACCTAACCCTGCTCTGAGGATGTCAATCTACTATGCTGTGGGTTCTGGGGATGCCAGCCAATCTGTGGTGCAATAAAGGAACAGGCCTCAGAGTACAAGGAAGCTTAATATGAGAGGCAATCTGATACTCAAAGATGTGGTGAACTCTGTGGAACTTCAAAGATAGTGGGGAAGGAGGCAGCGAAACCCAGAGCGGCAAAAACAGAGGAAGGAGCAAGCTTCTAGAAACACATCTGAACTGAAACTCAGTCACTATTTCTATCTCACAGCAAAAATAATTGCTAAAAAATCCTTTAACTTCTATTAGGCTCTCTGAGGTGCTTGTGCATTACCTACAAGACAACATATACAAAAAATATGGGGCATAAGCTCCAGCTGATCAGCTTCAATTACTTTAACAATGATCTGAGAAGTAAAAAATTTCCCCAATCACTACAGATCTTTATAAGCAGTGAAATAAACACCAACATACCTTTTTCCAACAGCTGGAAAATTATGCTATGATTGAAATGACATCATTCTTTTTCTTATGGAAAATTTTGGCTCCAAGCAGTCAGAGAGAAATTGGGTGATGTCCTGGAGACAGTACTGGGAAGAAGTGGGAAAACCAAAATGATGAAAGGAGTGTGCCTTAAAAACATTTTTTCTTAAGGAAAGAATCTATAGGTTCTTCAAAAAACACATTCAGAAATTTTGACAATGCAAAAAACCACTGTTTTCCAGTGTTTCCCAAGCTTCCACCGATCTAAGGACATCTCAATAGACGATTTTTGTCTTAAAGTTTACCCATTTTTTCCTTATTTCATTTTTCCCCCTCTGCTGTTATTACACCACTGAGAAAACACATGGACAAACACACAAATACCATAGTCAGAAAAAACATGTGTTGCAGTAACTACAACTCAAACAGACCCACAAACGCACAAGACTGAAACTGCATAAAGTTCCACATAGGATATGCTGCTATCCTGATTGTATATGAAATTCACTGAAAAGAGAAGTTTTGTCCTAGCTATTTACAGGTCCAAGACACAAAATATGGTTCCTGATTTGAAGCACCAATATTTGTTAGCATTCAGATCTGGAGTTTTGGCTTGAGCCTATTTCTTGTCAAAGCTTTGAATAACATTGTTTTTGTAGCTATGAATGTAAGTTTAACTTTACTCTTTTATACATTTTGTTTTTCAATTCCAGTGTTGTGTGTCAATAGGAACCTAGCAAACTTAATACAATTGCTCAAGCCCTAGCCACAATAGAGTACCTTACTGTGTTACTTAGCAATGTGTTTGCAAATGACTGTCAGATACACTGATGACAGAATCATGCTTGAGAAACATTTCTGAACATATTTGTATTTAGTACAGTTTGGGTGCTCCAGGGACCAATCCAAAGTCACTGATGTCAACAGAAGCCTTTCCATTGTCTTTGGATGAGGCACTCAATGTGGACAAGACTTTGCTATAAACCACCATGTTAGTCCAAATCATACTTGAGACAAACCCCTAGCAGTATTTGTGCATGTTTCAAAACACGGCTACATGTTGCAATTGTGCTGAGTACAGAGAAAACATGACTGGGGGTAGCCACAGCTAAAAATGCTTTTAAGCTTAGTTTCAACAAATGGCGTGGACAGGGCCTGACGTTAAATGTCGTACAACTACTGGTACATTTCAAGGACAGAGAATATTTTCTACAAGAGTAGAACACGCAATTCTACAAGAAAGAAAGAAAGAAAGAAAGAAAGAAAGAAAGAAAGAAAGAAAGAAAGAAAGAAAGAAAGAAAGAAAGAAAGAAAGAAAGAAAGAAAGAAAGAAAGAATAATTCCACTGAAACCCTATAAAGAAGTACAAAATCCCTTTTATGTCATAATCCAATGGAGGCAGAGTGGTCTTGGGAAATCTTTTCAATACCCCAAAACTGGAACAAACATCACCTATAGCTGGTTTCTATAAGCACATTTTCTTTCTTTTTTTTAAATGGAATAGTTGAGTAAGTAACCAAAGACAACCTAAGTAAATAGTCAAAGTACAAGTAGAAACATGCCCCGCAGCAGGTATAACCTAAACACCCACCTTGTGGAGTTTTTCTACATTTTTTTCTAAGGCAGTGGAATGGAGTTCACATATTTTAACCTGACATTCCCTGTTTCATTTGTTAACTTTGATTGCTGTCTTTTTTAGTAAGTGCCTCCACCCAGTTATTAACTTTTGCTCCCCTTAACACCTCAATGGAGAGAGAACTTGCTCTCAGGTCCACAAGAAAGTCAGTGAAGGACTTACATTTGAAACCTCCATACAATTTTTCTTTAAAAAAAATCATGCATAAAAGTGCATATCACTTTAACGTATCAAGCCGTATATCTACACACATAATTTTGTGTGATTTATATCCCTAATTAGATCCCAGTGGCAACATTCGTTCAGCTAACAATGCGTATTATAATCACCTTTTCTTCATAGAAATGATTATCTTAACTTTGCATGCATAACTTAATAGCTTTTATTTTAAAAACTCATGTTAGCAGCTTTCCTCTTGTAACCAGTAGGGGTGCTATGATAAGAAACTAATTTGCTGTAAAAATTGCTCATTTGTCAAATAGGCATTAAAATAATTGTTCCCTTTTTGACTGTTACCCTGCTGTTTCCAGTCATTTTCAAAAACTAAATTATTTACTCATTTGAAAGTTCAGCTGTGCATATTTTAATTGATATTCCCTCACAGGACTCATATTGTTAATGACAATAATTAACCCGAAATGGCTGCTAAATAATTATGCTGAAAAGATATGAAGTATTTGTGCAGAAAGTAAAATCAGCATTTGAGAAACCATCAAAATGTACAACTTCCATATTTTATGGCAAAGCACAGTAATAGTTCATAATCAAATTAAGGATGAAAAGGAAAATGAAGATTATATGCTTTGATGCAGAATACTTTATGTTTCCAATATAGTTAGGTATTCTAGCTAACAATGAGTACTCAGTCATTTTAATAAGTCCCTAAGATTTTAGCTAGTAATATAAAGTATTCTCACACAGTAGAGTCAGCAATGTAGTAAACTAGCCATTAATAATAATAAATAATAATACCACCTAGCATTTATCTATTGCCTTTCATCTAGGAGACTGAGATCCCAAGGTGCTTTGGAGTTTATAGACTCAATACTGAAGCCTTTATTCAGGCCAGTCTCATTGACTTCAGTGAGAATAGTTACAGAATCTGCATGAGCAGGAGGAAACTTGTGGAGTTCTGCAATTAGTCTGCGCGGGGGCTACAGGAAAGCTCTTGGAAACTCTTGGACTGCAAAACTTCATGGGACCAGGAGAAACCAGAAAACAACTACATGTGGAGATATCTGCCTGTGGAACCCTCCTTCCCCACACACCCCGCCCCAGCCAGGTATGGGTGTTCAGCATTGCTGAAAATTAGGCCACTTATTTAAGTGCCTAAATTAGGCACCCACATGTGAGAATTTTGGCCTGTAAAGAACAAAATTGTCAGACACATAGATGAACATAATTTGCTGGGGAATAGAGGTCTATAAAATCATGACTGGTGTGGAGAAAGTAAATAAGGAAGTGTTATTTACTCCTTCTTATAACACAAAAACTAGGGGTCACCAAATGAAATTAATAGGTTGCAGGTTTAAAACAAACAAAAGGAAGCATTTTTTCACACAACACTCAGTTAACCTGTGAAACTCCTTTCCAGAGGATGATGTGAAGGCCAAAACTATAACAGGGTTCAAAAAAGAACTAGATAAATTCATGGAGGATTGGTCCATCACTGACTATTAGCTAGGATGGTCAGGGATGGTGCCCCTAACCTCTGTTTGCCAGAAGCTGGGAATGAGTGACAGGGGATGGATCACTTGACGATTTCCTGTTCCGTTCATTCCCTCTGGGGCACCTGGATCGGCCACTGTCGGAAGAGAGGATACTGGGCTAGATGGACCTTTGGTCTGACTCAGTATGACCATTCTTATGTTCCTATGCCACATTCCCTCTGCAGAGGAAAGGGGATAAAGATTCCACCACTGGAAAAGAAATACAGCAGCAGCCACACTTGGATGCTACTGTGGGCAGGACCGGATTTTGGGTCAGGCAACCCAGGTAACCTCCTGGAGTGCCAAGCTTGGGGGGTGCTGGGCTTGGGATGCTGTTTTTGTCTTTACCGACAAAAAGGAACATAGAATGTTTGAAGTAACATGTTTCAGGTATTCCGTATGTGGGTTCGTTTTTCACTAACCTCCTAGAATGTTCTGGACCTTTGTAGATCTCGAAATCAACTGACAAAGTGTTTTGTTTTTGTTGCAAAATATTTGACAGGAGTACCAAATCGTTGCTTGCACTTTCCGGGTACAATTACTGGAATAACTTAGCTGATGCTCTGAAGCAACATGAAAAGTCACCCAGCCATTTTACGGCTTACTCCAAATGCATGAAGGTTGACTCCAGGCTCAAGCTGAATAAACCCACAGACGCAGAAAACCAGTGTATTATTAATGTAGAAAGCCAGCACTGGAGGAACATGTTCGAGTGTATGCAAAGAATAATTGGCTTTCTAGGGCTCGTCAGATAAATTGGTCACTGAACATAATGTTAATTTCCTCAGTTTGGTGGAACTCCAGGGAAATATGATGTCATGCGTGAGCACTTACGTCAAGTAGCTCATGAAGAAGCTACAGACAATTACTGCAGAAAAACAATTCAAAACGAATTGATTGACCATTCTGCAAGGAAGGTACTTGATAACATATTGATGCAGCTTGGCAATGTGAAGTACTACGCCATAATAGTGGACTGCACTCCCGGTATGAGTCACAGGGAAAAGATGTCATTTACAGTAAGATTTGTTGACAATGAGGATGGCTGTATCCAAGTAAAGGAACACTTTATCTGTTTCCAGTCTGTGAACGACTCTACTGGAAAAGGCCCAATAGAACTGTTTATCAATGCTTTTAATGAGAATAAAATAAAGCTTCAGGACTGCTGCAGCCAAGGCTATGACAATGGCATGAACATGAAGGGAAGAAACAGTGGCATCCAGCCAATGATCCTTATGCTGAATTGAAGAGCTTCCTTGCTGCCTTGTGGCTGCCATTCCCTCAACCTGGTTGTGTCAGATGCAGCATCTTCTTTAGATTCAGTATCTCTTTTCAGAGTACTGCAAAAATATATATGTCCTGTTTTCAGCATCAACTATCAGGTGGAAAATCCTCACAGACAATGTTACAAATCTGCCTGTGAAGCCGCTAAGTGACACTCACTGGGAGAGCCACATTGACAGCGGAAAGCCAGTGAGGTACTAAGTGCCTGAGGTTTACAGCACCCTGATGGAACTGGCACAGTTGAGTAAAGCTGAGCCCCGAATCCGACACAAGGTGCAAAGCCTGGCAAACCAGATGACTTCAAGTTTTTGGTCTCAATTGTGGTTTGGCACGATATCCTGTTTCAAGTAAATGTTGTAAGCAAGGCATTACAAAACTCAGTTGATGAACATCACGACCACTACTACTGTGATGAGAAGCTGCCTTGATTTCGTTGTAGCCTAGAGAGAGAACGGATTTGAAGATGCTGTCACTGCTGCCAAAGAAATGGTGGAAAACTTCAGAGTTGAGCCTGTCTTCAAGGAAACTCGTATTCATTGGAAGAAGAGACAGTTTGGTTACGAGGGCAGAGATGAAGTGATGGGAAGCTTGAAAGAAAAATTCAAGAGGGAGTGTTTTTGCTTGCTCATTGACACTGCTCGAGTGTCCATCAAAGAAAGGTTCAAGCAAATGAAGCACCATGAAAAAACCTGGGGGACTTTGTATGACCTTAGTAAGCTGCTGGCAGACAGGAAAAAATTCCTGAACAATTGTATGGACCTTCACTGGACACTGACATATGGGGAACGTTCAAATGTCCATGATAAAGACCATGAATTGGACAACATCCATCACATTTTGTCATATGGGAAGCACTCTCCACTCCGAGTTTTCCAATTAATTCATGATGCAGAGCTGAAGGACTTTTCCTAATGTGTGGATAGCTTTGAGGATTCTGCTCACGCTGCCAGTCACAGTCACGAGTGGTGAACGCAGCTTTTCGAAGCTCAGGCTAATTAAAACATATCTTCAATTGAAGATGGTCAATGAGAAACTGACATTGCTTGCTATTTTATCATTTGAAAATGCCATTGGCTAGTCTTTGGATCTCTCTGACACTGTGCTTCAGTTCACAGAATCAGAGAATCAGAGAATATTAGGTTTGGAAGAGACCTCAGGAGATCATCTGGTCCAATCCCCTGCTCAAAGCAGGACCAACACCAACTAAATCAGCCCAGCCAAGGCTTTGTCAAGCCAGACCTTAAAAATGTGTAAGGATGGAGATTCTATTACCTCCCTAGGTAACCCATTCCAGTGCTTCACCACCCTCGTAGTGAAATAGTGTTTCCTAATATCCAACCTAAACCTCCCCCACTGCAACTTGAGACCATTGCTTCTTGTTCTGTCATCTGCCACCACTGAGAACAGCCTAGCTCCATCCTCTTTGGAACCCCCCTTCAGGTAGCTGAAGGCTGCTATCAAATCCCCCCTCACTCTTCTCTTCTGCAGACTAAATAACCCCAGTTCCCTCAGCCTCTCCTCGTAAATCATGTGCCCCAGCCCCTTAATCATTTTCATTGTCCTCCACTGGACTTTCTCCAATTTGTCCACATCCTTTCTGTAGTGGAAGGCCAAAAACTGGATGCAATACTCCAGATGTGGCCTCACCAGTGTGAAATAGAGGGGAATAATCACTTCCCTCGATCTGCTGGCAATGCTCCTACTAATACAGCCCAATATGCCATTGCCCTTCTTGGCAATAAGGGCACACTGCTGACTCATATCCAGCTTCTCATCCACCGTAATCCCCAGGTCCTTTTCTGCAGAACTGCCACTTAGCCAGTCAGTCCCCAGCCTGTAGCAGTGCATGGGATTCTTCCTTCCTAAATGCAGAACTCTCCACTTGTCCTTGTTGAACCTCATCAGATTTCTTTTGGCCCAATCCTCCAATTTGACTAGGTCACTCTGGACCCTGTCCCTACCCGCCAGCATATCTACCTCTCCCCCCAGCTTAATGTCATCCACAGACTTGCTGAGGGTGCAATTAATCCCATCATCCAGATCATAAATAAAGACGTTGAACAAAACCAGCCCCAGGACCGACCCCTGGGGCACTCCGCTTGATACCGACTGCCAACTAGACATCAAGCCATTGATCACTACCCATTGAGCCTGACAATCTAGCCAGCTTTCTGTCCATCTTATAGTCCCTTCATCCAATCCACACTTTTTTAACTTGCTCGCAAGAATACTGTGGGAGACCATATCAAAAGCTTTGCTAAAGTCAAGATATATCAACATCCACCACACATTCATGAGGGCAAAGGCGAAAAAAGCAAATTTTTGAACTAAAGGACTGGGGTTAAAATTCTAAGGCTGTCATCTACTGTAACACTATTTAATACTGGTTCACCCAATGTTGGTGCACAGTTCAGTTTCTTGATGTTCATTTCAGCTATTCTTAAAATTAAAAAGTTTCTATAAGCTTACAGGAAACACATTTTTTATTTGCTTATATGTGGCCTGAATAAATACAGATTAACAGATCCTAGTGTACAAATTTATTGTCTTATGAGATTGGGATAAATGATGCATGCAAATCATGCCTCCAAGTCATGAAATGGGCTACAACTGCAACAGAAAATAAGGTATTCAAAAGTTTAACAAATGGGGAGGGTGCCCAAGACATTCCTCGCCTGGTGCATCATTTGGTCTAGGGACATCCCTGGCTGTGGGGACCTCATTGAAACAAAGCTGTTGGTGGAGGAGAATGAGGCTTTGTGCTTCAGACTCAGGGCATAAGGGAGCCATTTCCTCTTCCTTCAAAATGTGGCCTGGGAAGCAGGGAGGGCATATTTCTTGGAGCCTCCTTTATTTCCAGAAATGCTGCTGGGGAGAAGGGAAGGGGAGCACAGGCTGTGATTTTTCTTTTTGTTTGTGGTACAACATCACTGTGACAACACACTCTAGCAACTGGTTTACATTTTGAAGTCTATGGATCAGATCCTGCTATCTGGCCTTTGTGCACCTGGTGAAGCTCACATAGGGGTAGTGCTAAGGTGGCTCTAGGACACCTTATTTCTCCCATTGATCCTGGGGGCCAAAGACCAGTCTCATAGTATAATCAAGAGCCAACAAGGGCTCATTCCATCAGCTAGCGATTTGTAGGGCCTGTAACCATGCCTCTGTCCCCAGCCATTCGCCCTGCTCCAGGAGCTGCTGAAAGTGTGGTGCAGGAAGGGCTGCACTGTGGTGGCTGCGGGAATCCTTCACTGGCTTTTTAAGCCAGGTTTAAGGTTCCAGTAGCAGAAGTAGTATTTCTAGATACAGGATCTAGCCCTACATTTATGAGAAGGAGTGGTAGAGAGTTACTATTTTTAAATGAACATGTACACCCTACCAGTCACTTCACACTTTTCTAATGTCTGGCAGCGTCCAGGGGACCTTTCTGATGTTGCTAATTCACCAGTGAGTAACTTCCCAACTGTAACACCTCCTCCCAGGAACGGTTTATGTATCATTTTATTTGGAAAGGATTACAATCTCCTTCCTACCATAAGATGGAGAGGTTCACATATATTTGCATGCTGAGCTGCTAAGTATATATGTCCTCCATAATGTACATCTGAAAACAGGTTCCTCTCATTTTTACTGTTACAGAAAAGAGTCAGCTTGAATGAACAGTGTATCTATTTGCAGGTTCAAATAAATTATGGCAGGAGGACAGGGAGGGTCAGCTCTCTAGGAGTTACACACTTGGGAGCCTGGTTTCCATTCCTGCTTCTGAAACTGAATTCTTACATGGATTTGAGGAAGCTACTTAACTTCCTGGTGCATGAGTTTAATACCTGTAAAACGGGTAGATTATCTACCTCACAGTGATGCTGTAAAGCTTAATGAGAACAGTTAGGCAGTGTTACCACCTCTTGCAATTTTATTGCGAGTGTCATAACATTTTCTGTTTATCATAAAGTCACAGTTCCTGGAGTCAGTGGACTAAATGAGAATCTCAGCTTTCATTTTAAAAAAATCAGCAACTTTCTAGACTTCCTGATTTCAGAGAAAAGCAGAAAAATGTGAGCTCAGTGCATCCTAAAGGCTTAAGAAAACCAGAAAGCAAATGAAAAAAAAGTATTTTTAAATCATAATTTTTAGTCAATTCTAATGATTTTTGAATACTCTGGTTGGAAAAAAATATCATTATAGTGATTTTAGTTTTCCTGTTCAAAGAATGTTATTGCCATATTCACATGTTCCTCTTCAATTGCATCAATACTTATGAGCGTATGTATTTGCACATGCAAGACTGGGGTTTTGCACATGCAAACAGCAGCATTCAGAGCTTGTCAGCACAATTAGGTAGACCTCCTTGAAAATTTGGCCCGATTTATAAAGAAATACTTTTGCCATCCACTAAATAATATTTTAAACAAATTATTTTACATGAAGTAGCTTTACCAGCAAACAGACAGAATGCATCTTTAGAAAAAAGGAAGTTCCTCTTTTAATTGCTCAACCTATTTCTATTTTTGTCTAAAAAGTGAGTGCAAAATATTATTGGCATCAGATGGCTCCCATTTCTCACTGGCCAGCAAAGCCCCATCTGCAAGCTCAGTGAGATCAGTAAACAGTGTAGGTTAAGTAACTAGTTACTAACATTTTCCTTGAGCTACAAAAATTTTAAACAAACAACAACAATTGTGATCGTAATAACCTCCCAGAGGTTAACAGCATGCAGGTGGTCAATCTGAATTAAATGCAAAACAGACGGCCGCTAAATTATAAACTGTTCATTCTCCCAGAGATCACAGTTAAATTTGCTTCAGAAATCGGGTCTTCTTTTTCAAAATCCTTAACGAAACAACACATAAATGTCAAAACGACAAAAATAAGGAAGTGTGTCATAGACTAAGCATTTTAATGTCCTTTCTGGCTCACTTTTGCAGGCTGAACTGTCTGTGTTTACCACATTTGATGGCATCAGTACTTAGAGTGGCTGTGTGCATGTTTTTTTAATAGCTGAAATAAATGGAGATGGCCCATCAAGGACTTTTTGATAGCTACCCAAAACTTTGCTGAGGGCTCATATTTTAAACCCTGGTCTGATACATTTTATAGCTCATTTATGATACTACTTTGCTGACCTTGTGAAATAGCTCAGGGTATTGGTAATGAGATATTGAACTGGAAACAGGTTCAAATCCAGATTACTAGTGACTGAAAAGCATTATTAATATCCTTTCAGTGACCTTAGTAAAATAAGTGGTGCGCTCCAACCAGCTCCTGTTAAACATGTATGCATGTCACAAACACCTCAACTGGCATTACCTAGACTTGGGGAGTGAGATCTCCCAGCCAGGGAGATGGCTCCTCAAGGTTCAAGGCTGAGGCATGTAGTGGGAAGGTGGGCGCATAGACACTGCCAGTGTCTGCTGCATCTATTCTGAAGATAAACAAGTTTCCAATTTCCAGGGCTGTCACCCTGACACTTTTCCTGAATACTACATTCACTCTATTTTTACTTATAAATTAGTTTAAGGCATGACAAAGAAAAGCGATTATTGGAACTGAAACAAAATGTAGGGAGGAGACATCAAAAAGTCCCATCTCTTAAGCACCACCTTGGGTAGGCTGCAGTGTGTATTGTTTAAGGGCTTTCAGGGAAAGCATCTGTCAAGGCTGAGCACTCCTTTGTGTTCTGCTCATTCACCAGTACCATCAGGCAGCACACTCATCTGCAAAATAACACCATAGACTCCAAGACACATGGTAGTTGGGTGGGGGAGATGGCGGGGGGAGAAGATGCAAGACAAACTTTTCTGCGGGACTGTAACTTGCAGCATATATGGAAGCAGCCACAAAGGGCTCCATGGAAAAGCACCAGCAGTCCCGAAACCTGACACTGCTCAGAGATTCACATCCAAGTTGAATGTCCGCCAGTAAATAAATACAAATCTGTTGTCAGGGTGTTTCACAATGACTAACTCTTTCAAAGTACTAATACTCATTCCCTGATGAAGCAATATCCCTCAAGGTACAATCAGTTCTAAGTAGCCCACAAATGCTGCAAAATCATTCCAGTTCTCATGTGCTGCACCTTACTGTGGAATGAGTCACAGGCAGTTTCAGAGCCTTAATGCAACTAATAAGGAGGAGCCGGTTAGCCCTGCAGCCACTGCAGCTACAAAATGGGTGTGTGGTAAGGTCAACAATACACAGTGTCCAAAAATTCTGCACAAACAGCAAATAGATAGAAACAATCACATTAGGATGTTATATCCTTTGACTTACTATTCTGGCGCCATTGGTGCACCATTAACAACCAGTGGTTGTTTTATTTTAAATCACCTTCCATGTTCAGAGCACATATGAGGTCTCCCATTTATGTACATCTATTTAACTTAACTACAACTAACTTAGCCAGCAAAGGAGAATAAATAAATATTTTGGAAAATCAGAGGTCTGAAAAAGATATAGAAAGCAAACTGCCTTTTCAAAGCTAAATTGACATGTGGCACAGTGAAGTCCTATTTTTAACTAAGCACCCACCTATTTTCCTTGTCATTTACATGATGGACATTTCTTAATTTCGGCTGGGTGATCAAAGAGATGAAACCTGAGAGGCTCACTGTGAAAATCAAAGGCAGTACTTTGTGCAAGGAATGGAAGGAACACGATTTTGTCCCTCACCTAAAGCGATGGAACCTTGAATACTTAATGATGCAATGATTCTATTACAAACAGAAACTCTGGCTCCAAGGCAAGGCAGGAACATGGAGTGATGTTCTACTCATGACAGAAAGGAACATTTTTCAGACTCGTCAGCCTCATTCCACATTACCTGCTAGGGAGATATTATAGAATTTAGGGCCAGAAAGTGTGTTTTAGAATACAATGTATAGTGTTTCATAACTTGATTTAAATCAATTATACCATCTCTCACCGGAACATTCATAAGCTTCAAAAATAAAAAATATAAATGGAAACAGCTGCTGTGAATACCCTTTTCCTGGGATGGATTTCACTTGAACTCCATCAGCTTTCTCTTTGTAACACATTGTTGTCATGCTGCACTGGAATGGAGAATATACAGCACTACAAGAGGTACAGCAAGGTAACTAAGTTAGGAAAGAAGCAGAAGAATTAAACCCTTTTTCGCTCTGGCTCGCTTGGGCCTGAATCCTGTGCAGGAATTAATTAATTCCTTTGGCGTAGAGAGGGAAACTGAAGTAGTTGTTGGTATTCCAGCAAAAATAATAATTTATGAATTACAAAATTGCGTAATCTTTCTGATTTATCCCAGCTTGAAGCCCTGTTGTGCCATACAGCATAGATGTCTACAGCCTTGGGTATGAAGAATAATTGCAAAAAGAGTGAGACATGTAACCAGAGCCCTAAATTCTTTAATCTCTACGTATAATTTATGTATAGGTTTTAGTTTGAAAGATTATTTGTAACTGACTATCACATCTTGATGCCTAGATACCATGACGGGTTGTTTCATAAACTAGAATAAATCAATAGAGTGAAATCTAGGCCCCATTAAAATCAATGGAAGTTTTGCCAGTGATTTTAATGGGGCCAGGATTGCATCCAATAAAGTTTTCAGCAGTCTGTGTCGTCCAGCACTGTGGTTGGTATTTTAGTATTTCTGATTTCCCATGCAGCACTTCAGAAAACATCATCTTGAGATACAATTGTATATTTAACTTTCAGACAAGTTAAGTTAAATATGAAAATAAAGTACACTAAAGTAACAGAGGTCCTAGTTTCCTCTGACAAAAGCAAGCTTCAAATTTAATTCACTCTGTCAGGCTGTACATAGCCATCAATCTTGAGGGATGGGCATGCGTAAAGGATAGTACAGAGCTGTAAATTTTACAAGGGTAGGAGATGAACGTAGAACGTACCATATCCAGAATAGAGTTAAGGATGTAATGACAGCCTTTACCCTCAATTTCCCTGCTTTTATCAATTTAAACCAAACTGAATTTCCTTCCTTTTTTGTTATTTTTACCAAATATATTTTTAAAAGAGGGATCAAAACAAATGGCTCTCAGCCAACTCTATATTAAACCATGCCAAGGTTCTCCAAGGATTGCTTTGTGATGCATCAAAGTGAGCCATGGCTCATGTATCTGATGCCTCTTTGACACATTTCAACGCATCATCTATTCAGCTTGACACATCCTTGAGGCACTACCATGAGGATGCATGCCACAATATACCCTGGGTGCTTCTTCAAAGCTGTTATACTGCCATATGGATATCGTCATTATCAAAACATTATGAAAAGACACTTGGATACAATTTTCACCACAATGATGCAGAAGGACTATGCGATTCTTCTGGTGTACAGAGGATGGGGTAGAGTGTATATATGAGGCTGTCACAATATAAAAGTCCTGTGAAGTATCGTATTTGGGCTCCGTAGCGAGGCAGAGTGGCCTGCCTCCCCACTCAAGGGCAAGGGACCACTACACTCCCCCAGTGAGTGGAACCGAACCCACCCTGCCCCCCTTGGCAGAAGTACCAGGGTGGAACAGGAAGCATAATGAGAGGGCTCTGCAGCTCAGTTGAGCAGGAGCTGGGGAAGGAGACAGACATCTCCACTTTGCTGCAGAACCCTGGAGCTGTACCTACACTGTGCAGCGCCCTGCCCCCAGAGTACAGTGACTCCGGAGAGGAGTTGCCAGGACTGCCCGCCGCTGTGTACCCAGAGGAGCCAGAGGATCTGTGGATTGTCTATGTGTTTGTTTCACGGAAGCCTGGCTGTTTAAAAATAGCCAGAGCTTCGCCAACCAGCTGAGCGGCGGCGAACCAGCTGAGCAGCGGGGAACAGCAGAGCAGCACACAGCAGGAGTTTGCCTGGGATCGGTGAGTATCCATGTATCTCCCATGTTTGTCTTTCTTCCACAGGACAGAAGCGACTTTGTCTGTACAAAGTGCAAGCTGGTCTCCATATTGGAAGAGAAGATTGAAGGTCTGGAGCAACAGATAACGACCCTGCGTTGCATACGAGAAACGGAGGATTTTCTGGACAAAAGTCAGGATATGCTTCTACGGGCACAAAGCTCTAAAGATTTAGAGCAGGTTGCACAGCGGAGCCAAGAGGCCAGTGAAGAAGCTTGGCAACATGTGACCTCCAGAAGAAGAAGGGGGAATGTCCGGGTTCCAGCAACGCAGAAACAGGTAACTAACCGCTTTCATGTTCTCTCCACAGGTACCATTGCGGAGAGTGGACCAGATGATATGTCTGGGGGGAGA
Source organism: Eretmochelys imbricata (assembly GCF_965152235.1). NCBI lineage: Eukaryota > Metazoa > Chordata > Testudines > Cheloniidae > Eretmochelys > Eretmochelys imbricata. Next base: position 194,769,764 of record NC_135574.1, read on the forward strand.
AAGCAGAAGGAGACTCCGCTGGTTGGAAGGCATGAGATGCACTGTCCTGAGATGGGGGGTTCCACGACCACCACTCCCAAGAGAAGGAGGCGGGTGGTGGTGGTCGGGGACTCTCTCTACTCCGGGGGACTGAGTCATCTATCTGCTGCCCTGACCGGGAAAACCGAGAAGTCTGCTGCTTGCCGGGGGCTAAGATTCACGATGTGACGGAGAGACTGCCAAGACCCATCAAGCCCTCGGATCGCTACCCCTTCCTGCTTCTCCACGTGGGCACCAATGATACTGCCAAGAATGACCTTGAGCGGATCACTGCGGATTACATGGCTCTGGGAAGAAGGATAAAGGAGTTTGAGGCGCAAGTGGTGTTCTCGGCCATCCTCCCCATAGAAGGAAAAGGCCTGGGTAGGGACCGTCGAATCGTGGAAGTCAACGAATGGCTATGCAGGTGGTGTCGGAGAGAAGGATTTGGATTCTTTGACCATGGGATGGTCTTCCATGAAGGAGAAGTGCTGGGCAGAGACGGGCTCCACCTTACGAAGAGAGGAAAGAGCATCTTTGCGAGCAGGCTGGCTAACCTAGTGAGGAGGGCTTTAAACTAGGTTCACCGGGGGAAGGAGACCAAAGCCCTGAGGTAAGTGGGAAAGCAGGATACCGGGAGAAAGCACAGGCAGGAATGTCTGTGAGGGGAGGGCTCCTGCCTCATACTGAGAATGAGGGGCGATCAGCAGGTTATCTCAAGTGCTTATATACGAATGCACAAAGCCTTGGAAACAAGCAGGGAGAACTGGAGGTCCTGGTGATGTCAAGGAATTATGACGTGATTGGAATAACAGAGACTTGGTGGGATAACTCACATGACTGGAGTACTGTCATGGATGTTTATAAACTGTTCAGGAAGGACAGGCAGGGCAGAAAAGGTGGGGGAGTAGCACTGTATGTAAGGGAGCAGTATGACTGCTCAGAGCTCCGGTACAAAACTGCAGAAAAACCTGAGTGTCTCTGGATTAAGTTTAGAAGTGTGAGCAACAAGAGTGATGTAGTGGTGGGAGTCTGCTATAGACCACCGGACCAGGGGGATGAGGTGGATGAGGCTTTCTTCCGGTAGCTCGCAGAAGTTACTAGATCGCACGCCCTGGTTCTCATGGGTGACTTTAATTTTCCTGATATCTGCTGGGAGAGCAATACAGCGGTGCATAGACAATCCAGGAAGTTTCTGGAAAGCGTAGGGGACAATTTCCTGGCGCAAGTGCTAGAGGAGCCAACTGGGGGGGAGCTTTTCTTGACCTGCTGCTCACAAACCGGGAAGAATTAGTGGGGGAAGCAAAAGTGGATGGGAATCTGGGAGGCAGTGACCATGAGTTGGTTGAGTTCAGGATCCTGACACAGGGAAGAAAGGTAAGCAGGAGGATACGGACCCTGGACTTCAGGAAAGCAGACTTCGACTCCCTCAGGGAACGGATGGGTAGGATCCCCTGGGGGACTAACATGAACGGGAAAGGAGTCCAGGAGAGCTGGCTGTATTTCAAGGAATCCCTGTTGAGGTTACAGGGACAAACCATCCCGATGTGTAGAAAGAATAGTAAATGTGGCAGGCAACCGGCTTGGCTTAACGGTGAAATCCTAGCGGATCTTAAACATAAAAAAGAAGCTTACAAGAAGTGGAAGCTTGGACATATGACCAGGGAAGAGTATAAAAATACTGCTCGGGCATGTAGGAATGAAATCAGGAGGGCCAAATCGCACCTGGAGCTGCAGCTAGCGAGAGATGTCAAGAGTAACAAGAAGGGTTTCTTCAGGTATGTTGGCAACAAGAAGAAAGCCAAGGAAAGTGTGGGCCCCTTAATGAATGAGGGAGGCAACCTAGTGACAGAGGATGTGGAAAAAGCTAATGTACTCAATGCTTTTTTTGCCTCTGTCTTCACTAACAAGGTCAGCTCCCAGACTGCTGCGCTGGGCATCACAACATGGGGAATAGATGGCCAGCCCTCTGTGGAGAAAGAGGTGGTTAGGGACTATTTAGAAAAGCTGGACGTGCACAAGTCCATGGGGCCGGATGAGTTGCATCCGAGAGTGCTAAAGGAATTGGCGGCTGTGATTGCAGAGCCATTGGCCATTATCTTTGAAAACTCATGGCGAACGGGGGAAGTCCTGGACGACTGGAAAAAGGTTAATGTAGTGCCAATCTTTAAAAAAGGAAGAAGGAGGATCCTGGAAACTACAGGCCAGTCAGTCTCACCTCAGTCCCCGGAAAAATCATGGAGCAGGTCCTCAAAGAATCAATTCTGAAGCACTTAGAGGAGAGGAAAGTGATCAGGAACAGTCAGCATGGATTCACCAAGGGAAGGTCATGCCTGACTAATCTAATTGCCTTCTATGATGAGATTACTGGTTCTGTGGATGAAGGGAAAGCAGTGGATGTATTGTTTCTTGACTTTAGCATAGCTTTTGACACGGTCTCCCACAGTATTCTTGTCAGCAAGTTAAAGAAGTATGGGCTGGATGAATGCACTATAAGGTGGGTAGAAAGTTGGCTAGATTGTCGGGCTCAACGGGTAGTGATCAATGGCTCCATGTCTAGTTGGCAGCCAGCGTCAAGTGGAGTGCCCCAGGGGTCGGTCCTGGGGCCGGTTTTGTTCAATATCTTCATAAACGATCTGGAGGATGGTGTGGATTGCACTCTCAGCAAATTTGCGGATGATACTAAACTGGGAGAAGTGGTAGATACGCTGGAGGGCAGGGATAGGATACAGAGGGACCTACACAAATTGGAGGATTGGGCCTAAAGAAATCTGATGAGGTTCAATAAGGATAAGTGCAGGGTCCTGCACTTAGGACGGAAGAACCCAATGCACAGCTACAGACTAGGGACCGAATGGCTAGGCAGCAGTTCTGCGGAAAAGGACCTAGGGGTGACAGTGGACGAGAAGTTGGATATGAGTCAGCAGTGTGCCCTTGTTGCCAAGAAGGCCAATGGCATTTTGGAATATATAAGTAGGGGCATAGCGAGCAGATCGAGGGACATGATCGTCCCCCTCTATTCGACATTGGTGAGGCCTCATCTGGAGTACTGTGTCCAGTTTTGGGCCCCACACTACAAGAAGGATGTGGATAAATTGGAGAGAGTCCAGGCAACAAAAGGGCAACAAAAATGATTAGGGGTCTGGAACACATGACTTTTGAGGAGAGGCGGAGGGAACTGGGATTGTTTAGTCTGCAGAAGAGAAGAATGAGGGGGGATTTGATAGCTGCTTTCAACTACCTGAGAGGTGGTTCGGGGGGATGGTTCTAGACTATTCTCAGTGGTAGAAGAGGACAGGACAAGGAGTAATGGTCACAAGTTGCAGTGGGGGAGGTTTAGGTTGGATACTAGGAAAAACTTTTTCACTAGGAGGGTGGTGAAACACTGGAATGCATTACCTAGGGAGGTGGTAGAATCTCCTTCCTTAGAAGTTTTTAAGGTCAGGCTTGACAAAGCCCTGGCTGGGATGATTTAATTGGGGATTGGTCCTGCTTTGAGCAGGGGGTTGGACTAGATGACCTCCTGAGGTCCCTTCCAACCCTGATATTCTATGATTCTATGATTACAGACCGGCCCACCCAGACTGTGGTAGGAAGTAGCCCAGGGAAACCAGACTGTAGCCTGGTTTTGTTGCCAGAGCATGAGTCAGCGTGTTTCGGTTGGACCCTCCCCGCTGACGGAGCGGCGGACCACTCTGCCACTGTTAGGGCCCTGGGCTGGAATGCAGTGGAGGTGGGTGGGCCCTGTGTCCCCCTACTATCCCACCCAGGGGTGGCAGCCTCCCCACTGTAGGCTAAGGAGCTTACCCTTTTCCTGCAGTCTGCCCGAACTGAGACGTCAAGTGCTGTTGCCTGATACAGCCATGCGGAGTAGCCTTCCTCCTCCCTTGTGGGCGAGGGACCACTACAGGTTCACTTTAAAAAAAACCCATGTTGTTGCAGCTATGTTGGTCCCAGGATAAGCGAGATACGGTGGATGAGGTAATAGCTTTTATCGGATCAAAAGTCGGTCCAATAAAAAATATCACCTCACCCACCTCGTCTCTAAAACAAACAAACAAACACAAACACACACACACACACACACACTTATTTCTTCTTCTTTAATTAAAGGTATGAACACATTCTGTCCTAGGTACTTATGTGGCCCCTATTTTCATAGTATCTGAGCACCTCACAATCTTTTATTCTGTGAGGTAGGGAGTAACCCCATTTTATAGATGGGAAACTGAGACAGAGAGAGGCTAACGGACAGATTTTAGAAGGTATGTAGGCACCTATTGATGTAGATTGGTGTCGGGCGGGATTTTCAAAAGCGCCTGGTGCCTAATTTAAATCAAAGGGAGTTAGATGCCTAGTGGGTTTTCAAAAGGCACCTAAATAACTTTAAAAAGGGACCAGAGCACTGACTTGAACCCAGGTTGCCCATGTTTTAGGCTAGTGCCCACAGGGCCAACCTTCCTCTCATTAAGATCAGGTTACTTCTATCTCACTGATTATAGCGTAGAAATGGGTAGCAAAACAGCAAGGTGACTAGAGGTCAGCAAGAATAATATTAAACTTAATTTCAGTACTTTGGCACAACTCTCATGTGCAATAAGTGCGTACTTAATGGTCTAAACTGACATAATGACACATCAGCCAGTTACTGTACATTTAATAAACTAACAAACTGTTCATGTTAATAAATTTAAAGTGACACCACACACAGTATAAACAGGTGACACCGTGATTCTGTTTGTGGGGTTAGGATGACATAATTCTCATGTCCTACAAGACCCTAGAGGTTCTAACCTGCTGATGGAGACGAAGAAATCTAACAACATACTGAGAAAATTCAAACCCAAAGATCCTGCCCACGTGAAAGAAAACTAGAACCAATCTTAACTGCAAAGTCTGGGCAAAAGAAAATGAGCTATGTTCTTGTGCTGAAGGGGTAAAACGAGGTTGAACTGGTTAATCTCCCTGTCCTAAAAAGACTTCATGAATATGTAGATACCATTCTTACAATGTTCAGGAAAATCACTGACAAATGGATTGAACATAGTTTTGGTCAAGAGCTGGTCACTGTTTTAAGTCCTGACTGATAAATAGGAGTTTGTTAAAGATTAAGCCAATCTTTGAAGACAAACAGGGCTATTGTTCTTTTGATCTTGTAAATAACCTCCTTCTTCACAACAACGGAATGTTGTTCAACCGTAACTGGCCTTCTCCCAATTATGTTGCCTCTGTAGATCCACATTTGTTGAAATTCTCACCTTCACACAGCAGGTGTTTTGACATATGAGGCTACATAATGCACGGTGGTCCCAATTGTCCTCATTTTCTTATCACTATTCAAAACACTATCAAAATCCTGGCTCCTATATAGAATCTCAGGAGGTCATCTAGTCCAACCCCCTGCTGAAAGCAGGGCCAAGCCCCAGTTTTTGCCCCAGATCCCTAAATGGCCCCCTTAAGGATTGAACTCAAAACCCTGGCCTTAGCAGGCCAATGCTCAGACCACTGAGCTATCCCTCCCCCTCACCAGAGCAGTGCCAAATTAAGGTGTGAATAGGGCTCCAAGACACAACTATACAGTTTTCAGAGACAACGACATTTCTGAAGCATGCCACAGAAGCAACCTCAGACCTAGCTGCATGGATCCTCCAGCTACCAGATCCAGCTGTAAGAAGTGTCACAGTATTAGTTCCACAGCCTAATCTGTTTAGAAAATCTCTGAACGGAGATGGATTCCCATTAGACTTGTCCCAAAATGCCTCAGCCAACCTTGGAGACTTACTAAGAGGTTTGTCCTATCAACATCTTAATTAGGCAGCCTAACTTCCCTGGGTAAACTGAGAGGTTTTGAGAAGTTGTCTGAGTAGTTAATGAATTTATGGAGATGGAATCCAGGGATCATCAGTTACTAGTCCATGCCAGGCAAAATATGCAATATTTCCTATGAATAGCCCTACACACAAGATGTGGAAACATGCAATTAAGGTCAAGAGTCCTGAATAAGCGTTGTGAATTTAGGGAAGGATAACAGCCACTAACACCAACACATGGAACTTGTATATTCAAATGCACCTCTTCAGATCCCTGAAGACTAATACAGAGCACAGAACTCTTATTTCTTCAGGATTAGGGGATACTGGGAATAAATCTTTCATCCATTATACCAAAGGAGTTCTACCACTCCTAGTTTGATTACAGAAGTAACCTCACCTCTTAATAGTTTCTCATGAGATGGAACTCTGAAAAAAAGGTGTAAGAAGGGGAACTTTCTCAATGTCCCCAGACTGACCTAGAGAGCACACTCGCTGAAGGCTCAGGTGAAGCTGAAGGGACCCTCTCTGATCTTTTCGGCCTGGACTCATCTTTAGGCTCAAAGGCAAACTCACAAGATGAATCTCTGATCTCATATGGGACTGAACACACTAAGATCGCAGCCCCTATTACAAAGACCCCTGAGATGTCCATGAAAAATACAGAAAGATAGACTTATCTTTTCTGCTTTAGCTCCTTCCTCCCCACACACACTTCTAGTTTTGGCTATTAGCAGAAGCTGGAATAATTAAAAAAAATTAGAGATACTCATTTTTACCAGGTTGAAGTCAGCAAGTATTGGAACCTCAACAGTAGTTAGATCTTTCAACCTGATTTCTCTGGGCCTGATTTTTCAGAGACTCAAATAAGCATGGATGCTCATTTGAAACAACCTTTTAGCATTCACCTTTCACCAGTTAGAGCTGTGCAGATTATTTCTCACTCCCCATCCCATGAAACTGGTGAAATTTTAAAACCAAAACTTTATTCAGGTCGGTATGGTCCCATAGGCCTAGAGACTTGCAAATTACATGTCTCAGTTAATCAAAGTGACTCTGCCAACATGATTAGAATACCCACACAAAACCAAGCCAATCAAACACAAGCAGTTAACTGTGAGTGAAACCACAGAGCAGACAGAAAATACCACTGCAGTTGTTCATTGTCTCAAAAGATTATCACTGCAGTTGTTCAAACTCTTGTGATCTACAAGAGAGTCTCATGACTCATGGCTATTGTGTTGTTGCAGTTCAACATTATTCCCATACATATACTGAAGCTCCATCGTGCCACATGTGTATAACAATGTGCCATGCTTAATAAAATATCTGCAATAGAGCAAGCACCAAAATATTCTCACAACAGACATGCAGACCAAGCACTGGACTACATTAATTTAACAGCTCACTGGGTGACATTCCAAAACAGCATCTGTCTTGGCCCCTGAAAGTTACTTTAAAAAAAAAACTTTCCAAAAAGGTCACAGCTTCCAACATACCAGGAAAACTTCAAGAACAAATTAACATATGACTCACCTCCCTCTGGTTTGTCCAAAGGTTTCATTATCAGTAACACAGAATCCAGTGTTGCAAAAGCAGTTCAAGATGGCCAGTTCATCTGTGCACCATGCTGTTTCAGAAACGTTCTGAACCTTCTGATATATGGCTTCCTTAAGGATGAGGAATAATATCCTTAATGCGGCTTGCAAAAATCATTGCAGCTGCTCAGGAAAGGCCCATAAAATTCCCCATGAGTTGTGTGAGAAGAGGGACACCTCTCAGCTTCTCCTAAGAGTTTTCCCAAGTAAATTGTAGCTCAAAGCTGGGGCACGTAGGGCTGCCATTTTGATGCCAGAAGAAAAGTTCCCCAGCTAATATAATAGTGGCAGCTTCCTTAAATGACTAGAAGCAACAAGCAGCACGAGAAGATCTTTGCACACCAATTTCAGAAGTAGAAATATGACCTACCCTGCACCTTTACTGCTGTCCTCCTCCTTCTCCTGACAGCGTCTGTTCAGAATGTAGGTTCGGAGCAGACAGGAATGCTGTAGCTAACACAAAAGTCATGATTGACATCCTTGAAGGGAATCATGGAAAATTCCTATCCAGAAGTTACTACTTTCTGTTCTTGCCACAGCTAAAGAAGCTGATGTAGCTTCTGACACTGACGAGTGCCATGTGTAATATCAATTGAAAGTGAGAGGCTACAATGAAATCCTCTGCACATCAATCATGCCATGGAAACAAAGCAGCACATACAGTAAGAGCCCAGACTGAGTTAAAGACAGAAAAGGCAAAGCACAGCCTGGCATTAATTTACACCTAAATATTTGTGCTGGGGTTTGTTTCCTTGTTTATCAGTGTCTTGAGAGAGTGAATGTGGGGCAGAGGAAGGAAGGTGCTCCCACATTAAGTTCATTTGGCTGAAGGCTGGACTGGTGGGTAGGAACATGATGGGAAGGAGCACTGGTAATATACATAATTAACATCCTAGAGTAGAAGGGTATTGGCACGTACCAACGTTACCAAATAGCATTGCTCAAACACATACCATACATCTTTGGATGTATGCCCTTGAATGGAGAACAGACCCATCACCTCCCACTGCCATGCCCAGTCCTTACTCCATGATTGACATCAATATTAACTAGCATTATTCCTTTCTAGCTTATCCAGGATGATTTATATAGAGTTCAGTTCTCAGAGGTACATGCTAAAAAGTCTAAAAGGGCCTGCCTTCTGGAGTATACGTAGACAAATCAGTCCGCATAGGGAGCCATGGGAGATAGGGCTTGATCCTGAGCATTCTGAGTTCAGTCCAGAAAAGAACCTTTAAGCACATGTCTAACTTTAAACACATGAGTAGTCCCACTGACTTCAAAGGAGTTAAGCATGAGCCTAAATCCTCTGCTGGATCAGCATCTTGTAGGATTGAGCCCAGGGCAGGAATATCTTTGGGAATACCCATTAGCACCACCTTCCCTCTCTCTGCCCACCTGGTGTTGTGTTCTATGACACAGCAACTCCTCAGTTCTGGGCAATGGCTGCAAGAAGTGGCTCCCTTGCAGGTCTTCCAATGAGTGCCGAGCAGCATTTGGGCTCTCCCAACTCCTCCCCTCTTTCAAAAGAACAGATGCTCAAAGAAGGAAAATGGCAGACAATTGTACACCTTTCTTTAGCTCTGAGGGAGGTGAGATAACAAGGTGGGGGGAGCCTTACAAACACAAGAGAGAACGCAAAGGCAGGAGAGCATGGCTGAGGGCCATGGTGTGTGCCCATTTCCCGTCCATCAGGCTCTTTTTCCTACGGCACATCTAGATTTGTAGAAGCCAAAAGAAGCTGGTTCTTTCTGACTTCTCTTCTGTTTTGGACTATGACACAAAGGGTGTTTTGGCTGTCTGGTGTCTTTGCAGTGTCAAAAACCAGCCCAAAATAATTGGATCTCCACCATAAAAAGCGATCGACTGGAAATACTTTAATTTTAAAAATATCCAAAATGCCAAATAAAATACAGTGGAACCCCAAACGCATTTTTCTGTAGTCTCTCCCAACTCAGCACCAACACACTGCATTTGCTTGAAATGCTTTCTATAGAGTTATCCAAACTTTAAGCAGGTTTAAGTGAACTTTTCAATAAACCTTTTAAATAAAGGCTTTGTAACATTTACAGTAAAAAATGGAATGTGCCTATGCACAGAATATAAAACTCCATACTGTACAGTATACAAAGCCTTCTACAAATGTTGAGGAGAACCTTTCAACCTTGATTCACTTAACCAAAAAGGCACTGAAGTAATGTTAATCCTCTTGTTTACAGTTACACCCATAAAAGAAAGGGCATTCACAGATCAAGATCAAACATAGGCACAAAAGGGAGTTATTTAGCAATGTTAAGAATGGCACCCTACAATTATGGTATGTTTTAGAGGTCAGATACTTTAACAGTTTTTGTTAGCTGAATTGGGAACCATATTTTTTCTCTGTTTTTGCTTTAAATGTTTCAGGTTAAAGTTGAATAATAGTAACAATAATAACAGTGACAATGAATAACTATATTCATCAAGCACTTTGTCAAAATGATTAGGGCTCCATAAAACTATTTAAAAGATACAGTAGAATACAATTAAAAGATGCAAAAACACAGACCAGCTGAAATGTAACTGCATCCCAAAACACACACAACCCCATACCACCTTAGCACCTGTGGAGTAAAGCTCAGTTTTCAGGGTCTTCTTTAAAACTGGAGGAGACTGCACATCCACAGTGAGCCATTCTGCATTCTTGAGGTGCCTGTGGCAAACGTATACCCACCCACTGACCTGAGGACTCTAAGCCTGCTACTGCATCCATGCAGGCAAACTCTTGTACTTGCGGGGTTCTTCATTAACTTCATTGGGGCTTTGTTGGGGAAAGATGGGACACCCCCATGCAGGATCAGAGCCTTAAAGTAAACTCACAGTACCACCAAGAGGTGGCTTGTAGAGGAACATAGAGCCCAAAAAGAACAGAAATAAGGCCAACATTTTCAAAAGTGTCCACTCACCTGAGTTGCCTCCATTTTACATCTCAGGTGTCTCAAGTGGATACCCAAAAAGGCAAACACTCAAAATTAGAGACCATTTTACAAATTAAGGCTATGTCTACATTTAAAACACTACAGTGGTGCTGCTGCAGCTTTTCAAGGCTGACACTACCTACAGTAATGGGAGCGGTTCTCTTGTCACTTTAGTTAATCCACTTTCCTGAGATGCAGTAGTTAGGCCAATGGAAGAATTCTTCCATTGACCTAGAGTGATCTACACCAGGGGTATAGTAAGTCAGTATAGCTGCATCTCTCGGGGTGGATTTCTTCACAACTCCTGAGCGACATAGCTGTGCTGATGTAAGTTCCCACTGTAGACCAGCCCTCAGACCTAAATCAAAAGTAAGCCTACCTGATACCAGAAAGAAGCTCTGGGATTCCAGGTGGGTTCCAGACTATGAAAGGCTTTCCTATGTCAATGATGCAAGGAGAAAACCCTTCAGTCCTCAGTCAGGCAAAGCTCCCATTGAAACTTGCAGCTGATCAATTATTATTTTTATTTAGCGTGTGCATAGTCGTCTAGCCAAGTGATGGCATCTTCAGTGGTGTAATGCAGTTCTTCTAGGCCACTGCTGAAGCTAGTCAGCAGGCATTCATCGACAATGTGGGTCATTGTCTGTGTTGAGCCACAGCTGCGCACAGGGCTGTCACGAAGGCCCCAGCAATACTGGTTGGCTGCACAGAGACCTTGCCCGGTCCAGAACCTGTTCAACAGGGATGATTGGCAAGGGTGCAGGTCAAACCCAAGCAGGCAGATTGTGGGCTGGCGACGAGGTACTGGTTGGGAATTATAACATATCTATTCCTCTCGCCAGAGTGTTTCCACCTTAACATCTTAGTGTGGCAGATGAGACCATAATGGGAGACGTGACAGCAAACGTGCAGCTGGTGGTTTAAAAAGGTCATTGTGCAGCGGCAGGCTTGGGCTGACACGTACTTTCTCCAGTAACTTGCTAATGGCAACCTCTCATCTGATATAAGGAGGAGCAATATTGCTCAGAACTGAAAGCCATGAGAGTGGAGTTGGACACAGGGTGCCGGAGATGATGCGCACGGCAGCATGTAACTGCATATCCACCAGTTTGGACTCCATACTGGTGTGCAATACTCCACCACTGAATACAAGGTGACAAGAGCTGACAACCGCAGAGTTGGAGCACGGGCACCCCATGACAAACCTGCCAGTTTGCTAAGAAGATTGTTACACGTCTTAAGCTTATCTGCTGTCTTCTTCAGGTGGGCATGGTAACTCAATATGTGGTCTAAGCTCACACTTAGATAGACGGGTTCTACTTCATGCTTCACCTTTTGACCATTCAGATAAACATTCAGTTTTCAGGTTATGCTAGTGTGATGAAGATGGAACAAACTGGAGACTGTTTTTATGACACTTGGCTGACGGGGCCAAGTCTTACAGTAGTCAGCTAACTTTACCATGTCCTGGTTTAAGGTGGCATCAAGCTCGTGAAACGTCCAGACCTGGGTATCGCAACAGATGTCGTTGGTGTAAATGAACTTTCATGACTCCGTTGTTGACAGGTCATTGATGTAAGGGTTGAACAGGGTTGGAGAAAGCACAGAGCCCCTGGACAACCCATTGCTCTGTCATCTCCAAGCACTTGTCTTCTCCTCATATGGACTCTGAGCTGCCTACAGGGGAGGAAGAGTTCAATGATGCCTGTGACCCAAGGTAGCAGGACCCGTGATACCTTCACAAGCAGACCAGTGTGCCATACCGTATTGTATGCTGCTGTTAGGTCGATGAAAAGAGCACCTGTTTTCAAGTTTTTCTGGAAGCCTTTCCAGAGACTGGAGTGGGTAAAGCTCATCCTCTCAGTTGTCTCCTCCCATCTGGCTCGGCAAGCAGCGTCCAATGATACAATCAGATGGTCAGTGACCTGTACCTGACAGCAGTTAGGGAAGCTAATGATTCAACCAGCAAGCCGAATTCCACGAGCACCAGCTCAACAAATCCTGGCACTGTCGTCACCGACAACCCCAACATGCAGCCCGGTAACTTTTATGTTGTTGGTCCAGCTCTACGTGTGTTACAACTTAACATGGAGGGTTTGTCAGTTGCCAAGCGTGATTTACTTGGTGTTCTTGCTCACTGACACACTATCAACATCATTTGCTTGCAAGAGACACATGTGGCAACTGCAGAAGCTGGGTGTTACAGTACTGATGGCTTCGACCTGTTGTGCCATGTGGCACACCTGAAGCACAGCCAAGCCACATACGTTTGGTCCGATATTGCAGATGCCATTCAGCTGATGTCTATTGAATTCTGTGACACCATCCAGGTTCTACCAAGTCTGCCACACCCAGCTGTCTATGTTGGAGGCTTCAACAGCCATCATAGAGACTGGGGGTAAAAGGAGGTTGACACTGACGGTGAACAACTTGCAGACTGGGCATCTCAAAATGACCTCACTCTTATCCATGATGCTAAGCAGCGAGGCACGTTCCATTCTTCTAGATGGAATTGTGACTATTCTCCTGACTTATGCTGGGTCAGTTCAGTCCATGGCCATCCTCAGCCAGCAACATGCCAAGTCTTGAATAACTTTCCACACAGCCAACACAGACCATCGCTGATCCATATCGGGCTACAGCTCCCAGTTGTCAAAAGAGTTCCAAAAAGAAGCGGTGGAACTTCCGAAAGGCTGACTGGGAAAAATATAGGGAAGCGCTGGAGAAGAGTGGTGACAATACCAGCCCGGCATATTTCAGTAAACGAGACCTACCATCGCTTCTCTGGTGCTATCTATAAAGCAGCCTGCAGAGCCATCCCACGCGGTTGCCACCCGGTCTACATCCCCTGTCTCGACGAGGAGAGTCCTACCTAGCTTGAGCAGTATGAGGCATCTGGTGTCCCAGATGATCAACTGCCTTACCAGAAGTCAGTGCAAAGGATGTGAAGTGAGTATAATATCCATGAATCCACAGATTAAACTAAGTCTATTACTGTGTGACTCTGTGGCCATACAGGTTGTCTCCACATTTTATACTTTGCGCATGGAGCCAAGCTTTACACTCAATAAGACACCCTGCTCTCACTGAAGCCAACAGACTTTTGGCCAGACTTCAATAGAAATGTATTAGGCATTTATCTCTGTAGTGTAAGACCCCAGTTCTTCAACTCCTACTATGCCCCTGTGGAGCCCCTCTGACTTCAAGAAGTTGCAGGATCAGGGCCTACAATCTTAGAACAATTTTGCTTTTGGATGCATGGTACTTCATTAATATAATTTGAAGCTTGCTTTTTATAAATAGTAAACTGTGGCTAATTCACAATCTGAACTATTAACCAGCCTCAACATGTATAATGAGAAAAGGAAAGGGGGGTGGATGGGACAGAAAGGCATATGACTTATAAAATCTATTTTTGGTCTCTTATAGAACAAAGATTACATCACATTTTTTAATAAAAGGTTAATGCATAGAACAAGTTTCAGCACAGATTTATTTAAACTACCATTATAAACCCTCTGTGCCTAGGACCTTTAAGTGGAAGTGTTGACAAATTGTAGCAGCAAGAGACAAAACTAGACATTAGATCCCAACCTTATTTAGAAAATAAGCAGTAAGGGTGAGCCATGACCCTATGGGCCATTCCTGAAGGTTGTTATCCACAATTGAGTCAGTCTGCATATGGCATCTTTTGATTTATTAGAAACAATACTAAAGCAACTGCTGCTCGCTCCCCTCCCCCTCCCACAGGTTCATTACAGGCCCAATTTTTGCACTTGTAGAATTGCATTTTGTTTCATTTCTTTGTGCCACCTGTTGGATTTTTGCTGCATCTGCAGCCATCATCCAAATTACCACATAAGTTTATCGTGACTTTGCTGAACTACAGTAATTTGCCAGGAATAATATACCATTGTGTGTCTCACACCAATAGATGTGCTTGAGATAATGAATGTCCATCTCCTTGCCCCTTCCCCCAACCCCAAATTTGTATCACCATTGTATTTACTTTCATGGTGCAGGTGGTAGACACTAGCCATGTTGGTCAATGCATTGTTGGAAGGTGCTCAGATATCACGTGTTGGGGTTGGTGTGACCAAGAACTTGAACAGACTTCATGGGAATAGAATAGTCAGGAACAGAAAATTATCTTTGTCTGAAGCCCAATGTATTTTATGTTCATGAAATGTAAATTCTGTATCCATTCATTAAGGTTGAACTGTATCTGCCAACTGTATTCATTAGGCCAGTACAGCACTAGAGTTCAGTCCTGAATACTGAGTCCAGCTTTCTCAATTACTGGACCATGGATGGAGGGTAAAACTGAAGAAACAGCTACTGAAGCATACGAGTACATTTTTGGGATAGTACCATACAGTTCAGACAAAAGAACGTATTAGTATTCTAGAGTATGGCACAACAAATGGCATCTGAAAACATGAGACCATTTACTGAAGATAAAAGCCACTGAAGGAACATCTTCAGTTACCTAATCTTTTTCCAACTCTGAGATGTCATCTTTCAGAAGAACAGTTTCAGGAGACCCTCCAGAAGATACTGGACCTTCCAGGATGCCTCTCAAATGCCTTTATAGGATGCTTGTGAACTGGGAGTGTATTGACTCAGATCTCTTACACTTCCTCCCTTCTGAATGATACCCTCACAATGAATCCTGAGGAGGCAGAAACCGAGCTCACATAAAGCCATAAGAGTTGAATTTGCCCTGATTTGAGATTTCCTGTTCTCTACATGGCTGGGGAAGTCTAAAGAGAAAGGACTAGCCTCTGTCCCAGGATCAGAGTTTTGGCAGACTGTACTGAGTAGCTGAGAAGCAATAACTGAGGAGAAGGAAGACCTATTAAGCTGCATCAGGAGAAGAAGGGATGTATAGGTCTGAGGCGGCTCTTCTTGAGGCTGACAGAGTTTCAGACAGATCCATCAGATGTTGAGAGCACTCTCAGATCTGAACCACTGCCCTCACAACCTGGAATCCATGTATTTGAGTCCAAGTTGAGAAACTTCTGAGCTCAGCAAGTGTCAGGTGGCCCTGTGAACCTATCTGAGAAATATTTCCCCTCCCTTGTTAGAATTCGAGTTGGTAAAGTGGGTCCCACAGTGTAACCAGGGGTGCTGGAACAATTTGTATAGTGGGCGTGCTGAGAGCCATTGAACCAAACTGTAAACTCTGTATATGATGTAAACCACTTCAAGCCAGGGACTGCGGCAGCACCCCCAGCACCCCTAGTTCCAGCACCTATGAATGTAACCAAGGAAGGAGGCTCTGGATATGACTAGACAGACAAAGAGCCATGTTCTGAGGAAACAAGCAGGTCAAGTGTACCATATCCCTCACGCAAATAGCCTGACAACACTGGAGCACATCTAGAGCCTTTCCTACCCTAGAGCCTGGAGACAGAACAGTTCTTTAAGATTTCTTCCTCAGATCATTTCAAAGCTTTTAAGTGCTTCTTCATTTCCAGAGAAGCAGATAAGTAGCACAATGGACTCATGATATTCTGAGTGGGGCACTAAAAAAATGGAAAATGTTCTGCTTTGAAGAAGTGGATCTGAAGACTTTGAATTAAACTGAGCCAGGCCCATAAATATAGAATGCCGTGCAGACAGGGCTCCTTTCAGAGAAGGACCTCTTGCTTTGATCGTAAAACCTGCACAGGCTGACTACTATCTAGAAAAAGACCTTTTCCTAATCATTTTAAGCACCTACTCTCCTGCTCCACAAGTCATTTCATTCTGACATGAAGTACATCTCTTGAATATCAATCACATCTCCAGACCCATCCATACTAGGGCCATATCTACACTACAGCCACTACAGCCGCACAGCTATGGTGCTGCAGCTATCCCGATGTAGACCTAAGTTCCCTCTATGCTGCGCAGCCACACAGCAGGCTATCAAGGGCTGTGCAGGCGGGGGGAGGTGCCCCTTCTCCTGCCCAGCCCACCCAGAGGTGCCGCGGCCTGGGGAGAGGCACCCCTCCCCTGGCCCATCCCAGCCGGAGCTGGAGAGGCACCCCTCCCCCGGCCCCAAGCTACTGTGGCTACTGCACCCAGAGCCCTCACCCCCAACCAGAGCCCTCACCCGCCCCACACCCCGACCCTCTGCCCCAGCCCTGAGCCCCTCCCACACTCCAAACCTCTTGGCCCTACCCCTGCCACACATCACCTCCATATTGGTACACATAACAAAATTCATTCTGCACATGGACATAAAAACTTGGAGGAAACACTGGTGTAGATACTTCCTACGTTGACAGAAGGGATTTTTCCATCATTGTAGTTAATCTACCTCTCTGAGAAATGGTAGCTAGGTCAACAGAAAAATTCTTCCCTCAACCTAGCCACAGCTACACTGCAACCTAAGTGTGGCACACAGGGTGCAAAATTGTTCACAGCCCTCAGAAATGTAGCTAGGTCAATCTAATTTTTAAGCATAGACCCAAACTAGGTCCTAACCAAAGGATTTGATTTTCAGAAGAGCCAAGCACTCACAATTCCCATTGACTTAATGCAGAAAATGAAGCATTCAGAATGAGTGGACACTTGAAAACCTTGGTTTAAGACACAAACTAAGCTGAGAGCATTGATTTTTATACGT
Source organism: Eretmochelys imbricata (assembly GCF_965152235.1). Lineage (NCBI taxonomy): Eukaryota > Metazoa > Chordata > Testudines > Cheloniidae > Eretmochelys > Eretmochelys imbricata. The sequence continues at coordinate 194,786,763 of NC_135574.1, forward strand.
AAACAATATCTAAAATAAATTGGTACTAACTGCATAAAATTTGGCTAAACAAATAGACTTTGCACCCAAAACAACACGCTTTACCGATAGTAAGGATCTGCAGAGGCAACTTAAATGAGGGATAACAGTTCAGTGCTGTCTATTTAATTTAGCTGTCTTTGTCCCCCTGTACCATTTTACAACCATGGCATGTAAATGCTACTTTTGCATTTTAGGGCTGTTCATAAGCATTAGGCTGCTGACTTGCGCTTTCATAGAAAACAAAGATAATTGGATTATACACATTTGATATGATCACATACACACATTCATGCACACATGTTATAGTTCAAACATATATACAGGCTAACATGGTCATTTGCTGGTTTGAACTACAGTACATGATGGATTATCTGTAACTTGAAATCTTTAAATCATGACCTGAGGACTTGAATAACTCAACCAGAAGTTATGATTCTATTACAGCAGTGGGTGGGTGAGGTTCTGTGGCCTGCAATGTGCTGGAGGTCAGACTAGATGATCACAATGGTCTCTTCTGGCCTTAAAGTCTCTGAGACTTTGAAAACAGACAAAAGTAAAAAAGTGAGTCTGTTATCCTTGATATCGTCTCTTTAAACACAAGCCTTGTCTGCATTGTACCGCAGTGTGAACTAGAGGGGTGCGAAACATAGAGCACTCTAGCATGTTGTGCTCTAATTGCCCCATGTAGACCCTGCTGACACAAACTAAAAGATATCTGGTGCGCATTACTGTAGTCGTACTAGGCATCTTTTAGTTCGCGCCACCACGGTCTACATGGGCAACAGATGAGAGTGCTCTACAATTTTCACCTCTAGTTCACACCGCAGCGCTGCATAGACAAGCCTCGAGTGAAAAATGGTTTTGTGCATTTGTTACTGTACGTAGCTTCCATTGGATTAACATCTCTAAGGTATTCCTAACATGAGGGGTGGGGGAAGATTTAATAAATAACAGAGGAAAAACCCTGATGACGTTAACATCAACCACAATAAAACAATAGCTTGAAAGCATGCCAGGTTTCTCACCAGTGTCAAGCTGGATCTTGGCATCTAGTTCACTACAGTAAATAAAATATTACAGTAGATGAAAAAGGAAAATAATAAGAAAGATCCCATGAATAATAGAGAGAACTCAAGCACAAGTCCAACCAAATGATGTCAACTATTATTTAATTTTTACTTTGCTCTCACAGAGAAAACACAAGAGAGAAGAGAAGGAGGGGGATGAGGGGAAAAGAGCATGCTAGGAAGAAAGAGGGAAGGATATCCCAGAAGGGTTTTTGAAAACATAAGCTCCATAATATATATTTAAAAAATCCTTTTAACATTATTAATTCCCTTCCCTTAAAGTGATAGAGTCAGAAAAATAACCCCTAACCCACAAAGCTGTCGCAGCACAAATATTTAAATGATACTGGGCCAAAGTCATCCCTAGCCTCCACTGAGTGGAATTACATTTGCAATTGAATTTGGTCCAGTGTGTGTTTTTTTAAGACAACTTTTACTACATCTGTTCTTTCCAAAATCAAGTACAAGAGAAACCTTAGCAGCATAAGTCAGACCAAAATTTTACTGAAGGAATTAAATTATGGATTCAAACTTGGACACTGTGGAAAATTTGTTAAATCTTTCCCTGAAATTTCAGAGAAGGCTCATCAGGGTCATCATGCTAGACAACTATCTACCTACACAACTGCAGAGCCATTTTCAAACATCCCAACCAAAATGTTTAACACCTTCCTTCCTCCCATTTCTCAAAAGCAAATCTGTACAAAATATGTGGACCTCAGATCAAACTGACTTCTACTGAGTCTTGGTTTTGAGGTTCAAGGGGTCCTGGGCTGACACTGTTCTCACATCTGGGCAGCCAGCAACCTTTACCACCCCACAATCACCATCATCCCTTAAAAGCTGAGCCTGGAGATTTTTTGCAAATAGCTGATACTGAATATTCATAAAGTATTCATATAGTTAACTGTTCCCCAACTGATGCTAGTCTTGTTTGCCCATATATAAATTTTTCCAGCATGCAACTTTGTGCTTTCTCCCATACTGCCCTTCACACATGGGAGCAGCTCCCCATTAATGCCCCCAAAGCCAGCTCATTGCCCTCCTTAAAACTGTTCTCTTCTGTGATGCCCCCAAAAGGCTCAGTAATGGTAAAGCAACTGATGTGCCCCTCTTGGCTGCTGTATCCACTTGCTCCCACTAATTTTATACTAAGACTGTAAACTCATTGGAGAATGGACACTCTATTTGTACGTGTCTAGCACAAGGTGCTGATCTCTAAGCACTTCCATAATAAAAATAATAATCAGAATGGTGACTGTCACCTCAAGTTCTTAAGTTGGTGGTCATGACCTGTTGGGAGGTCACAGATAGACGTCAAGGATCTTCCCATAGAGCTAAAAGGGAAGGGAATCCTGGCCAGATGATTGAGAGGCCCTGGTATGGAAAACATTGAGAACCACCGACCTGAGACACTTTGCATTGTTTCTTTTCCTTGACTTGGCAACAAACTTTATAAATTACTTCTGCTTCCATCATAAGAACAGCTATATTGGATCAAGCCAATGGTCCATCTATGCCAGTATCCTGTCTTCTGACAGCGGCCAGTGCCAGATGCTTCAACGGAACTGGGAAGTTTCAAGTCATCGAGTCCCAGCTTCTGGCACTTGGAGGACCTAGAGCAAGGGGTTGCCTTCCTGACCATCTTGGCCAATAGCTGTTGATGGACCTAACCTCCAGGAACTTATTTTGAACCTAGTTATACTTTTAGCCTTCAGAACATCACATGGCAATATAAAAACCTGAAGGTTAACGACAAGGGGAAGAAATTGAGGGAAAGAATGTTCTTATATGTGTTCTTATATGTATTCTCTTCTGACTTCTCATTCCCATGCAATCCTTCCCAGACAGCTCTGTTTGGGTCTTAATAAGTAGAACAGATACATTTATCCTATTCTGCAGATCCCCTTTTTTGTAATTAGAGCTGGTCAAATACTGCAAAACAGTATTTGCAGGGCAGTTCTTCATAAAATACAGATATACATAGGAGACCAAGAGTACTCATGTATGCATATGAGTATTTATCATTTGTTACATTGCTCCTGGCAGCAAACATTTAGCCAGTGGAACTTGCTGCCACAAAATATAATTAAGGCCAAGAAACTAGTATGATTCAAAAAATATTTGGACACTTATATGAATAACATACACTAACATCTAACTGATGTGGGTTTGGAAGAAACTTCCTTAATGGGCAAGTTACTTCATAACTGCCTACTGCAAGGCTTCTTGCACCTTCTTTTGCAGCATCTGGTACTAGCCATTTCTGGACACTGGATATCGGATTAGATGGGCCACTGATCCAGTAAGACACTGCTATGTCCTACAATGTATGCCTCCCAATCAGGGAGCAGCAACGAGTCTCATACTCAATTACACACCACAAATAGCAAACAGTGCAACTGAACCGCCTGCAAACAACTCAGAGATTGTGCAAAATATCTAGCAAATAGCTACAAATAACGAATATCTTTGCAGAACTCAGACAATTAACTTGCAGACAATTCACAAAGAGGAAAAAAGACTCTATGTCACTGTAAATGTTGGTCACAAAATACAGTTCAAGCAGCTCCAGTTCTGCTACGCGACTCCAGGAGCACTGAACAGGAAGAGGACAGCTCCTACAGGAGGTAACAGATTACATACCTTTGGACACAGGTTCATGAAAGGTACTGTGCTGTCTGGGTTTGTGGACTTTGTCCTTTCATAGGAAGAAGTATTTATCATGCCTCCCATTTGCTGCCTTGGTGAATGCTACATTCTATTACCTGGCCTTGGAAATGCAATCATGTGAAAACTGCCACCCTGATGACTACTTCATGAGGGTTGTTGGAGGGGGCAGGGCACATCTAGGGAAGCAGAAGGGATAGCAAACCAGCCAGTCTCAACATAAAGAACAGGAGAGGAGCAACAGGCTAATTTCAGTATTGCAAACCTCACGCATTCAAAAATAACGATTTTGCCCCCAAAAAATCATGAGATAGGTTTAAATATCAGGATAATATTAAAAATAACGTTCAGGTTCTTTTTAGGGCTGTTGATTAATCACGATTAACTCAAAAATATTAATCATGATTAAAAAATTAATCATAGATTCATAGATACTAAGGTCAGAAGGGACCATTATGATCATCTAGTCTGACCTCCTGCACAATGCAGGGCACAGAATTTCACCCACCCACTCCTGCGAAAAACCTCACCTATGTCTGAGCTATTGAAGTCCTCAAATTGTGGTTTAAAGACTTCAAGGAGCAGAGAATCCTCCAGCAAGTGACCCGTGCCCCATGCTACAGAGGAAGGTGAAAAACCTCCAGGGCCTCATGATCAATCGCAGTTTTAATTGCACTGTTAAACAATAGATTACCAATTTAAATTTGTTAAATATTTTGGATGTTTTTCTACATTTTCATATATATCATATTCTGCGTTGCAAACTGAAATCAAACTGTATATTATTTTGTATTATAAATATTTCTAAAATGATAAAAGAAATAGTATTTTTCAATTCATCTCATACAAGTACTACAGTGCAATGTCTGTCATGCAAGTGCAACTTACAAATGTAGATTTTTTTTGTTGCACTCAAAAACAAAACAATGTAAAACTTCAGAGCTTACAAGTCCACTCAGTCCTACTTCTTGTTCAGCCAATCACTAAGACAAACAAGTTTGTTTACATTTACAAGAGATAATGCTGCCCTCTTCTTATTTACAATGTCACCAGAAAGTGAGAACAGGCATTTGCATGGCACTTTTGTAGCTGGCACTGCAAGATATTTACATGCCAGAGATGCTAAACATTTGTATGCCCCTTCATGCTTTGGCCACCATTCCAGAGGACATGCATCCATTCTGATGATGCTCGTTAAAAATATAATGCATTAATTAAATTTGTGACTGAACCCCTTGGGGGAGAATTGTATGTCCCTTGCTTTGTTTTACCTGCATTCTACCATATATTTCATTTTATAGTAGTCTTGGATGATGACCCAGCACATGTTCATTTTAAGAACACTTTCACTGAAGATTTGACAAAACACAGAGAAGGTACCAATGTGAGATGTCTAAAGATAGCTACAGCACTCAACGCAAGGTTTAAGAATCTGAAGTGCCTTCCAAAATCTGAGAGGGACGAGGTGTGGAGCATGCTTTCAGAAGTCTTAAAGGAGCAACATTTCGATGCAGAAACTACAGAACCCGAACCACCAAAAAAGTTGGCATCAGACTCAGATAATGAAGTTAGCATCTGACTCAGATAATGAAAATGAACATGTGTCGGTCTGCACTGCTTTGGATTGTTATTGAGCAGAATCCGTCATGGCCCCTGGCATGGTGGTTGAAGCATGAAGGGACATATGAATCTTTAGCGCATCTGGCATGTAAATATCTTGCGACGCCAGCTACAACAGTGCTATCAGAACGCCTGATCTCACTTTCAGGTGACATTGTAAACAAGCAGCGGGCAGCATTATCTCTGCAAATGGAAACAAACTTGTTTGTCTGAGTGATTGGCTGAACAAGAAATAGGACTGAGTGGACTTGCAGGCTCTAAAATTTTAAATTGTTTTATCTTTGAATGCAGTTTTTTTGTACGTAATTCTACACCTGTAAGTTCAACTTTCATGATAAAAAGATTGCACTACAGTACTTGTATTAGTATTTTTCAATTCATCTATTTCTTTTCTTTTTACAGTGCAAATACTTGTAATCAATAATAAATATAAAGTGAGCACTTTGTATTCTGTGTTGTAATTAAAATAAATATATTTGAAAATGTAGAAAACATGCAAAAATATTTAAATAAATGGTATTCTATTATGGTTTAACAGTGTGATTAATCACAAATTAATTTTTTAATTGCATAATTAATTGTTATTAATTTTTTAATCGCTTGACAGCCCCAGTTCTTATTTCTCTTCTGGTATTGTGGCCTTTCGGGTTCACGTTTTCAAGCATTTATCTACAACCATGAGGGCTACAAGCCGCCTTTTTTAAAAATAAAATTGGAGATTCTCACCTAATCACATAAATCCAGGAGATGGAACATAAGAAAGCACCAAAAACCACAATAGTTGGTAATCCCTTAAGAGATGCTGCAGTTGAGAGATGAGAAATGAAAGATCAATCACTGAGCTTCTAGCAAAAACTAACAGAAGTTCTGAGGAGAGCTGAATGTGCAGATAAGTGTTGGGAGAGAAATTATACTATTTGGGGGCAGGAAGGTGGAGCTCGAAAGGTTCTAAGAAGCATGCAGACTTTTGGATATCCAACCAAACTGAACCTGATACTTCAGTGGTTCATTTACCCCTGTCTAAAATATGCAAGTGACTGAAAATATTACCATGAAATTAAGTAAAATGCTGTGTTTTTTTCTTAAGACTAGGAGAGTCTGGGAGCTATTTAGATGTAAATAACAAACCATGTTAGCCTGCCTCAGAAAATCATCCATCATTATTACAAAAAAGAGCATACCAAGGCCATCTTTGGCTCCAGGGTGAAATCCTGCCCCCCAGGCAATGGGAGTTTTCTTATTGACTTAATGAAGCCAGACCTTCACTACATGTGTACAGAAAAAGCCATTGTAAAGCCAACATTGCCAAATGTCACCACACAGTCACCATATATATATGCTCCTGTTCTAAGTGTAGGGAGAGAGATGATAATTTCTGATACCATTCCCAAGACAACTGTCAAATGCTGACTTTTGTGGTGACCAACATATAACTCTTAGAGGGTGGAAAAGACTGTGGAAAACACTGTCTATTAATTCATTTAAATTCAAAAGCAATTTTTGTTTTGACCCTACCTACAATCATTTTGAGTTTTGATTTAATAGCACTGCCAACCCTTTTTATATCTGGCAATCAGATACACAATTTGAAATTTGCTTTCTGTGGATATTTGTGCATTCAAACTTAACATTTTATTTCTGTAAATATTCATAATGGTAAAATGCATGTGCTCAAATGTTCATGGAAATAAATTTTAAGCCTGGACACCATAATATCCATTTCGAATTTAATATTTGCTTGTAAAATTCTCAGATTGCAGTGTTGGTTAGTTTCATTAATTATCCAATTAGGGAACAAAAACAGTACTATGTCGCTTACAAAATTGACCAATAAAAATTAGAGATTTCAAATTGTGAACATTCACAACCACGTGTTCATGAACAACCTGCAAACCATGAATTATTCATGGAAGAAATTTGTAAATAACACCATATAATCAACAAATGTGAGAGAATTCCACAAGCTCTGCAAACAATTTGTTGGATAAATTATTCATTGTGAATTAACTGTTCACTCAAAACTAGTCTCCTGCACTTCAGATTTCTCTTTTGGTTAATCACTATGGAGATTACACTATGCCTAATTTTATTGCCACGGTGTAAATGAAAATGAGTCAGTAAGTATAATTTTATTAGACATTGTCAAGCACAGGACAGAAAGAGACTGAGGTCATTTAAACTGTAATCTAATCTAAATTGTTTTACAATAAAGAGAAAGCTGGGGAATTTCAGAGGCAAAGTGATGTGGAAAATGGATTTCAAATAACTATAAATATTCAGTTGTTTCAAAGTTTGACCATACCTTTGTATGTTTAAGAAAGTCTTTCTTTTCATTCTTCTTCCAGGCAGGGATCATGAAATCATTCCAGGTACAGTTATTTTTTCTCCCCTCAGAATACGTCTACAACCACTCTCCCAAGCTCCTATTGTCCTCATGAATTTCACACTGATCCCTTTCTCCTGAAGATGTTTTTGAAGGCTGCTCCAGAACACATCTAGGCCATATCACAATGAATTTGACAGCATGCTCCCACACGTATGTATGGCCCTCATCACAACAGCATCTAAGCACCTTACAATCGTTAGTAGATTTTATCCTCACAATCCCTCCCCTGTGAAGGAGGGAGGCTCTATCCTCATTTTGCAATTGGGGTACTGAGGCACAGAGTAGATTAGGTGATTTCCCAAAGTCACACACAGAGTTATTGGCTGAGCTGGGAAATGAATGCAGGTTCACTGCTGTATCCAGTAGACAAGGAAGGAAGGAGGGTCCATTAGTAAAGCCCTAGCCTGGACCTCACAGACCAACGATACTGCGAAGAATGACCTTGAGCAGATCATTACAGACTACATGGCTCTGGGAAGGATAAAAAAGAGTTTGGGGCACAAGTTGTGTTCCCATCCATCCTCCCTGTTGAAGGAAAAGGGACTGTCAAATCATGGAAGTAACTGTGTAGCTACACAGGTGGTATCGGCAAGAGCGCTTTGGCTTCTTTGACAGCAAGCTGATGTTCCGGGAAAGAGGATTACTAAGCTGGGATGGGCTCCATCACTCAAATATTGGTGTAAGCAGAGTCAGGATGAGCTCCACCCTGACATCTGGTGGTGAGGTGTGGCAAGTTGTGGAAAAGAACTTCATGGGCTGATCTCATTTGCATAGGCACACCCACCCCGCCTAGAATGAGGCCATAACTGCCCAAATGGTCACTTTGGCTGTTGTGGGATCCCCAGTGTCTCTGTTATTGGGGCGGGAAGAATAAGAATTGTTATTACCCTGGTTATGGGAACTGTGCTTGGAACTGTACTTGGCCTTTTGTTATGATGGAGGGACTCACCATCAACTAAGTAGCACTCGCTAGGCAAGGGACATGGGTTCCAAAACTTTGTGAATTGAGAGAGGCTTGAGACAGGTATTAGTATCTGGTGGTGTGGGCTCCTTTGTGAGGGCCTGAAACACCAATTGCACCTCTGTCTCTCTCCACTGTGGAATGTCAGAGCTAATTTTGGGTCTATTAAGAGTCTTGCTACAGATACTGTGCTGAATTCACTTTGGCCTTATGGTGCATCAGCACTAAGGCTCCCACTACTATGAGCTGAAATCACTGACCACTGTGTCAAGTAGTGGGGAGCTGGAAGATCTAGCATGCAGTGGTGTTGTTCGTGGATAGGCTGGCGGAGCGTTCGTGAGACGGCGAGGCGAGCTGTGCAGAGCGGAGCTGTTTGTGAGACAGCGGAGCATTCGTAAGACGGCGAGGCGAGCTGTGCAGAGCAGAGCGGAGCTGTTCATGAGACGGTGGAGCAGAGCCCTGTGGGGCAGTCAGCTTCAGGACAGTAAGGTGCCCCTTACCTCGTTCCCCACACACAGGCACATTTTAGCCAGACTGGGGAGTAACACTATGCAGATGAACTTTTGAACTCTGGGGCTGGACTTTTTGGACTTTGGGTGATTTGTGGATTGCTGGACTCAAGAGACGTTTGGGTTCTGGGACTCAAGAACCCGAGGGAAAGGATGTGGCCCACTTTGCTGGGGTGGGTCTTTGCTCATGGTTTGGTTAATGAACACTAGTTGTGGTGTTTCCCCAATTTAATGCTGATGTCGTTTACCTCATGTCATTAAAGATTCTCTGCTACACCGAGACTCTGTGCTTGCGAGAGGGGAAGTATTGCCTCTTTGAGGCGCCCAGGGGGTGTGTACGATTTTCCCAGGTCACTGGGTGGGGGCTCGAGCCAGTTTTGCATTTGCTTTGATGAGAGGGAACCCCTGTGTACTGAACCCAGCCCTTGCTGCTATCAACTTGGCCTGGCAGAAGGTTACATTGGGAAGAGCATCTTTGGACATTGTCTGGCTAACCTGACAAGGACAGCTTTAAATTAGGTCCATTGGGGGATGGTGCCAAAAATCGGCAAATGTGCATGTAGGCTCAACTAATGAAGACAAGGGGAAGGGGCTAAATTCTGGAGAAGGGTTAGAAATCACAACGGTATTAAAAGAGCAAAAAAGAAAAGCAACAGGGAAGTCTGCAAAACATCTTTGATGCTTTTTTTACACATCTGGGGAACAAGCAGGATGAACTGGAAGTCATGTGGGTGGGGCCACACTCTGCCCCCAGGACCCTGCTTCGGTGGAGCTGCTGGGCTACTGGGGTTGGGACCATGCTGCTTGCCTTCCCAGGGCTACGGCGGCACCTCGTGCTCTCCCTCCTGGCACTATGGGGCTAGTGCAGGGCTGCAGGCACTAGCCAGCCTGGGGCAGGAGCCAGCGTACGCCGTGGGAGGGCTGTGGGTTCCTAGGGCATGGAAGGGGCGGGGCCTCGGGTGGAAGGGGCGGGGCTGGGGCTAGCCTCCCCCAGCCAGCAGTTCACGCGCCACCCATGCTGGCAAGAAATGTTAAAGTCAACAAAAAGGGATACTTCAAATATGTCAGACAAAAAAAGAAAAATCAAGGATGTTGTGGGTCTGCTGCTCAGTGGAGAAGGTGAGCTGCTAACAGAAGATGATAGGAAGGCAAAGCTGCTCAATGCCTACTTTGATTCAGTCTTCTCACAAAAAATAACATGATCGGACAATTAGCAAAATTACCATGGACGATAAAGGGGAAGAGAAACAGATTGGGATAAGTAAAGAACATGTCAGAGATCTTCTGACCAATCTGAATGAATTCAAATAAGTGGGGCCAGATGCTATTCACCCCAGGATTCTGAAATAATTAGCTAAAGAAATCTCAGAAACACTGGCAATAATATTTACGAACTCATGGATGACAGAAGAGATCCTGGAAGACTGGAGAAGGGCTAACATAGTGGCCATCTTTTAAAAGGGGAAAAAGGAGGAGCCAGGAAACGATAGACCAGTCAACGTGACTTCCATGCCTGGGAAGCTACTAGAGCAATATATAAAACATTCAATTTGTGGATACCTGGAGGATGACAGGGTGATCACTAGCAGCCAGCACAGATTTACCAAGAACAAATCATGCCAAAGCAGCTTGATTTCCTTCTTTGACAGGGTAACTGATTTGATGGATAGGGGGAATGCAGTGGACATAATATTCCTGGACTTCAGCAAGGCTTTTGACACAGTCCAACATGACATTCTGACAAGTAAGGTGGAGAAATGCGGGCTTGGTGGAACTACCATTAAGTGGATATATTATTGGTTAAACAATGGCAAACAAAGAGTAACTATTAATGAGGTGTTGGATTAGAAGGAGGTCTCAAGTGGGAATCCACAGAGATTTATTCTGTGGATCTTTATCTTATCACATCTTTATTAATGATTCGATGTAGGAATAGAGAGCATACTGATCAAATTTGCAGATGACACAAAACTGGGGGGGGTTGCCAATACTTTGGAGGCTAGAGCTACAATCTAGAGGGATCTTGATAAATTGGAGAACTGGGCTCTAGACAACAAAATGAAATTCAACAAAGACAAATGTAAGGTGCTACACTTAGGGAAGAAAAAACAAATGCACAAATACAGAATGTGGTATAACTGGTGTGGCAGCAGCACGGCTGAGAAGGATCTGGGCATTGTGGTGGATCGCAACCTCAACATGAGTCAGTAATGTGATGCTGTTACAAAAAAAGCAAATGCAATTTTAGGTTGCATTAACCAAGGCATAGCATGCAAGTCACAGGAGGTAACAGTACCACTCTACTCTGTGCTGGTTAGGCCTCAGCTAGAGTACTGTGTCCAATTTTGGTCACCAATTTATAGAAAGGATTTAGAGAAACTGGAAAGCATCCAGAAGTGAGCAACAAAGATGATCAAAGGGATGGAATGTAAACCATATGAGCAAAGACTGAAGGAACTGGGCATGTTTAGTTTGGAAAGAGGAGATTAAGGGATGATATGATAGTAGTCTTCAGGTACTTGAAAGGCTGCCATAAAAAGAGATGGAGAAAAGTTGTTCACTCTTGCCAAGAGGGCAGGACAAGAGGCCATAGGTTCAAACTACAGCACAGCAGATTTAGATTAAATATCAGGAAAAACTCCCTAACTGTAAGAACAGTAGGACAATGGAACAGACTGCCTCAGGAGGTCGTGGAAGCTTCTTTACTGGAGGTTTTCAAAAGGAGGCTGGATAGCCATCTGTCCTGGATGGTTTAGACACAAAAATCCTGCATTTTGGTGGGGGAGTTAGACTAGATGACCCCTGCAAGCCCTTCTAACCCTATGATTCTATGACCTGGGTTCAATTCTCTGCTCCGCCACAGAATTCATGTGTGACCTGGGGCAAGTCATTTAGTCTCTTTACCTCAGTTCCCCATTTGTGAAATAAAAATACCAACCTCCATGGGGTGTTCGAAGGATAAATGCATACAAGACTGAGGGACTTGGACATTATTGTAATAGAGGCCATAACAGTACATTAGATAGACCATTCTATGTCATGCAAAGTCGCAAGCTCAGTACTGATGGAAGGTGCTCAGATCCCCAGTGTTGAGCAAGTCACTTAAAAGGTCTCCATCAACTGCAAAATAGCATTTTTCTCCAATAGTTTTGTACCTCCTACTCTTCCAGGTAACACTTAGGATTACTATAAATGCAAGAAATTAGCAAAAAAAAAAAAAACCATTATATTTTATTTTCAGTTTATGCATTTGACAGCAATGTGTGGATATTTAGTTTTAGTGTTTCCCTATGCAGGCAGTTTCTTGGCAAAAAAAAAAATTAAGAAAAATTAATAGTGGAGTAAAACACCTAGTAAAAATTTGTATAGAAGATTTTTTTAAAAATTCAATACATACTTTTCTAAGAGTGTGCTCTCAGAAACTAGGTTTTGTTGTTGTTGTTGTTTTTTCAAAAGAAAAAGTAAATTTAAAAATTGAAGTTGATGGTGTTCTTTTAAATTCAATTTAGGTAGGGAGAAGGAGGAGGAGTTTAATTATTAGGAGGGAAAACTTCAATTTTGCAGTAGCATATTATCTAAAACATCTTACATCTAGTAATGGGCAGACATTGTTGAGGTTATACAAACTGTTCTAACTTTTTTTTGAATTCACAGGCTACTCAAAGTAGTTTGAATCTGCAGACAATAATTTTCCTCTAATTCAAACCCATACACTTGTTAAATTGTACCACCCTTCGAAGAATAACATTATTTCTAACTACAGAGAAGCTTGTGCAATATATTACGGCAAGAAGAACCATCCAAAAGCTAGGCTGACATGCAGGCTAGAGTGGTCTATAAATGGCATATATTTTTACTAGAAGTTTCTCTTTCCCTTCTCTGCTTCTTTATTTAGTGACTCTGCCCACACTCTGCTCCATTTTACACCAGCATTTTTGTTCAGCTTTTTTGCCACTGCCCCCTCTCTGCTCTTTCCTTCTTCCCTTTCACCACCCCAATCTCTTATAAGAAGAGTCTGAACCCAATAACATTCATGTCTGAGTCAAACTTTCCAACAGGCAGTATTTGACTGGTTTAGAAATTTGGCAAAAAGGCATTTATCTATTGCTAGTTATTCCAGTATAAGCAAACTACATCCACATTGCTCATTTCATATAACAAGAAGCACTTCTCACCAGGTGTACACTCTACAAAGCTTTTAATGAAAACTGGCATTTTGGGAAATGCTGAAGAAAGCCACCATGCTGAAAAGTGACATTTTTGACACCCACAAAATGTAGAAACCAGTGTAAGAACCAGTTTCCATCTTTCTTTAATACTATTCTAGAAATCGGAAGAAGGATTTTAATGATGATTATAATGCATTATTTATTGAACACAACAACGTGCCTGACAGTGTACAAAACATAGCAGGAGCTTACATTGTAAATTAGACAGTCATGCAGTTTAGACTCATAAATAACATTAAGCCAGAATTAACATTTAATACATTAACATTTTAACAGATTATATGTGGACATGAACACAGCTAGATAAAAATAAATCCATACTTCTGGTAATAACAAAGACTTTTGGTGCTCACCTACAGTCATGCATGCAATGGCAAAACAGTTTTCTTGCTTCAAAAAGTGTCTAATTTTTCAAAGAGAAGGACAATATGGGGATCAGAAATAGCAGGATTTTTAAGATGGGGCCAAGGAAAATGCCTTTCTACAAAAATGTCTGATGCTATCCCCTAGCTTCTACTGTACCTTCTATTCTGGAGGCCTCTGGTTCATTAGCAGACTAATGGGGACCCACAACATCCTTTCTTCTGATGACTCATTTGTACCACAGCTCTGGGCAGCCATTCCAATTTACTCTGATTTTTAGGTTCACTGACAGTGAAGTAGCCACTGCAGGTGAGAGTTGAGGTACGCATATTGTAATTCCTTGCAAAGTACAAAGCAGAAGGCCACTTCTCCAGCCAAGAAAGCATTTGAGAGCCCATAAAAAGACAAAATAGGATCTTATGGTGATGGAAAGAGACCCAAGAATGAACTCCCTTTCACTGATCTTTTCCCTCATGAGGCCTACAAAGCCTGTCAGGCCTAGACCTCATACAGGGGCAAATCCTGAGCAATACTTCGGGGAAGTGGTGACATACAGCTGCTTAACAGAGGCTACATTAGCCCAATGACTAAAGGAGCCTCTGTGGGCTCTTCCATGGCTGGTTCTGAAAAAAGTGTGGAGAACAGGTTCACCCACATCTTGCTCCCTCTTCACCTACTGCTCACTGCCAGGCCGGGAGCTCCTGCAGAATGGAATTCTGCAACATGCAAGAAGGTGCACATATATGTCCCCAGCCCAGTCCTCATATTTAGCTCCCTACCTTTTGCAGAGGTTGCAAACTCTTTATCACAACTTTATCTATTGGGTGTTCTCAACTTAAAGTCAATCTTTAAGCCCATATGGCTGAAGAGAAAAGTCTGAAAACCTGACCCAAGCGTATCCTAAAGGTTCAAAACCAGAAAGCAAATAAAAAGGACTGCAATCTTTTAAAATGTCATGTTTTTAAGCCAATCTCATCATTTTTGAATGTTTGGGGTTGACAATATTACTTTTTCTGTAGTGCCCCCACTCCCCCCCATTCCCGTCTGTATGAATTATTGCCATACTCTAAATTTAAGAAAAATTAGGCCAATAAAACTTTTCTGTTCAAACACAAGATGTACACCCAAGCTTACTGATGTACAAGAACTTAGAACCTTAAATGCTGCTATCCAATCCTATTGCCAACAAAAGTGTTCTTGACCCAGCTAGACAAATGATAGCTAAATCCATACATATCTAAATTAACTTTATCAATACTGTATGATAAAAGAAAGGACAGTTGTAAATATAGTATGGTGACAAAAGTAATAAACTAGAAAGACTATTCCAGCTAAGAATATTTTGCCTTTAGAATATATGATTCCATCAATGAATTTTCAATGAAGTTTAAAGAAAAAGTTACATTAGACCAGATTCTGATCTTATTCACTTTAGTGTAAATCTGGAATAACCCCACTAAAGTCAACGGAGCTACTCAGGATTTATGCTAGTATAACAGCAGTCAGAATCTGACCCACTGACTCGGGGGGTTTTTTTCATCTGTTTTGGTTTTATTTTGTTTATATAGTATAGTATGAACAGTTTAATCATTAATCATGTGTGAATGAGTAGACAAAATGATACCTTCCAACACTAGGGCATCTAGCAAACAATCATACATGATAGAATCTGTATGGTTCTCCTTTACACAATACAAATAGATAAATAACCTAGGAAATTACATACAAAAACTACCTTAACAGAATGAAATGTGCAAAATAAGTTAAGAAATCGCAGAATTGTTTGCTCATATAACTTTAATTTACCCCACCCACCCACCATGTGAGTATGCACTACAGTAGCATTTAATTAAATGACCACATACTCTCTCTCTCTGACCCCTTCCCCAGAATCAATGTCTCACTCAGACCTTGATCCAGCACCCACTGCAGCTCCGTATTAGCTTCAATGAGCAATGAATCAGGCACTCAGTGTGCAGGCTAGATGCTGAATGAGGCATGGTTGTGTAGTGAATGAGCCTGGCATGTGGAGGGCCACTGTCTCATCTCACAGCAAAATCTCATCAACTGTGTTGTTTTCCTGAAACACAAAATCCAGAGGTGGCTCTGATCCAAGTTCTTCTTATTCCAACCCTCCCCAAAAGGGGTTAGGCAAAAGATTTTGGTTTCCTTCCATCTCTAGTGGTATCAAGCAGGCAGAAACTCTAAATCTACACCCCTCACAGATGATTTCTGATTTTATCCACTGCATTAGGCTGGGTCTTATATGATTCTTGGATTAAGTAGTGCTGTATCATTTCCATTCTTTATTTGGTTGTGACTTCACAATAGTGTGAAGTGCCACTTCAAACTGTGATCCTATTCACCAGGGTGCTTCTAAATCCCATTTTTAATCTGGAAAATGCCTTGAGTTTTCACCAGCCCGCTGCCCCTTTTTATTGTTGTCTTCTTTAATTCTGCTCAATAAAACTGGCTTTTTGGCATATTAAAGCTTAATTTGTTTAAGAACAAACAGTTGGAGGCCTGTGTCTTGAGGACCGGAGTGACAGATCACACGATGAGACCAAAGGCTTTTGGGGTTGAAGATTTGGCAGCTTTCTGTCTCAGTGGACATACAAGTGTGTTCAGAGCTCATTGTCACGTTTCCAAAAGGCATTACAAAGAGCTCCAAGGTGGTGCTGTTTACCAATACCGTGATCTCTCCCCAGATGCAGTTGCTACTGCAGCTAATTAAGAGAACAATTAAGACTAAGGCAATCAGTCAAGAACACAGATCTGAGTCATTTTCTCCACTCTCCGATGCTGTGCTAGCTCCCAGAGGGCTAAACCTTATTCACTCATTCAGAAAATGACAGGAAGAAGCTATTAAATATCTGAAAACCATAAAAATGCAATCATACCGTTCTTGAGCTAAGCCACTCACCAGAGACCAATGCTAGGCAACTTAAGAAACTTGCTGGCCCCCAGAATTCACATACTTACAAATAAGAAAATTAATCAAAAAGCAGTTCAGATCAAAATTTAATTAAATAGAAAAGGATTGTGGAGGACTTCCTGAGATTTCTCTATTTTATGTTTATGACTGATCAATATCACGTGTATCAGCTCAATGTATGACAAATTCCACTGGGTATCTTTAAAGAGGAAGTAACAGATTAAATATTGAGCTAAACAATTTAATCTCTGCTTTAAAAGGTTTTCAGATATTTGTAAAGGTAAATCCTATTAGAGTATGAAAGTCTCCATGAGCTGGGGCTGTAGACTCGTCATGCAAGGATTTGTAAACACAGGAGATAGCCCCTCATTAAATATAAATTTCCTTCTTTTGTACAGCTATTCGTGAGGAACGAGAAAAACATTTATGCCTTGAAAACAACGAGAAAGTGCTTCTGAAACAGATTTAAATATATCTCCATGTAAGAGGGGTGTATGTGTTAGAACCAGTGAAAAAAATCACAGAACTCCCTTATATGTCAAGTCAGCTCATAAACAAATATAGTCAATAATAGCGAGCTGCAGAATTGGGGTGCACATGGAGATTAGGAGTTCAACAGTACTGCAGCACCACCCCATTGGGAACCAGAGCTCTGAAGGAATGAGCCTGCAGCACCACAAAGCTCTCATTCTCTGCAAGACTGCAGCTGCATCGTAGCTGACATCCACAACCAAACCTCACAAGTGCCGCCTACAATTTGGGGTGAAAAGTCTCTTGAATGCAATGTAAAATCTGTGTATCTATATTCCCTCACAAAGAACTTGGTGGTTAACTTAGGGTTCAGGTTGCTCATATGAATCTCTCACAGCAATGACTACAAATAAAGAAAAGCATCGGTGAAGCCAAAACTAACATCCCCTTCTTACCATCTAAACCCCCTATACACATGTACAATCTTCTCAGTTCCCACACAAACCCACAGCTTTCAGCCCACACCCACAGCTCACATTTCCATCTCCAAAGTGGGCTTTTTTTTTTTTTTTGGCTATTTGATATTGACAAATTTGTCAGCATTTCTCAATTCTTGAGAAAAAGAAATAAAATTTAAGAGTAGTTTTCATTTTTTTACCATATTTAAATCAGTTCTACCCACTTCCTCCCTGAGCAAGACAAAGAGTTTACTGACAGACATGCTTTTGCTGTTCAAGTCTATGATGCATTATTTCTAGTGAAAATATTCTTTTGTCGGAATAAAGGGTGTGTGTCCAGGTGATTGTGAAGAACTGGAGGTGTGCGTCATGGAAGGCTGAGCAGCATTAGGGACTGGAAATACATGGCAGCATTGGAAAGTTTTAGCATACATGAAGTAAGCTCTGACAAATAAGGAGAATATCCTGTTATAAAAGTGGCTCGTAAAATGGAAATTTACATGTAACCAATGTTGAGATTACAGCGACTGTGGTTTATTAAACAAAAATAAATGAGACTATCAGGGCTAAATTTCAAAACTGAGGGAGTTTTAATTGTTTTCTGGAAAACTCTGAATAACTGCTGCCCCTGCCCTACACCAACTCTATGCAGCCAGACCTCCATGTCATACTGATTTCACAAGGATCAGCTTGCAGGATCAGGGCCTGCTTTATAAAAAATACTCAAGGAAAATTCGATTGTCCTTTGAACAATAATCATGTTACATTACAATTTAATTATAGAGCCATAGTGTGAAGCAGAGGGATTTTAATTCTGCTTTAAGTGAAAAGTTCAATGCAGCCATTATGTAGTCACTATTGAGGCCTCCATAATCTATCTAGCTCTCTTTAATAGTTTGAAAAAGATAGGACCACAAGCACACACACACACACAGTGCCCTGATTTACGTATTATACATTTGTGTTGCTGAAAAAGAATAATGCTCACATCTACACAGAGTGAGAAAGATGTGATGCCCAGCAATTTGTCAGCTATGACTCTGGCCAAAACCAATGTCACAGCTGACCTGTCCTTCTCTAGGAAGGCCATCATTTCAGCACCTTCTTCCAAAGGGCTCATTTCGAGACAGAACATTTTTTTTCATTTGTTGTCACAGTATGGAATGAATCCATTGACTAAGAACTTTCCATTTTGTGCTCCATCAACCTTATTTACAGAGATAATTTGATGCTGAGAAATTGAACGACCAGGCATCACTCTGATTGGGGCCTTTTATGTAAGCTTTATTTCTAAATCTCTCCAGACAGGGCAAGGAGGAAAGTGAAAGGGGGAGGATGTGTGTACTCTAAAGCAAAGCAGTATCTGAAATCTGCATGCAGGTACATTTAAGGAAATCAGTCATACCTGTTTCAGAGTAGCAGCCGTGTTAGTCTGTATCTGCAAAAAGAAAAGGAGGACTTGTGGCACCTTAGAGACTAACAAATTTATTTGAGCATAAGCTTCCGTGAGCTACAGCTTACTGAATGCATCCGATGAAGTGAGCTGTAGCTCACGAAAGCTTATGCTCAAATAAATTGGTTAGTCTCTAAGGTGCCACAACTCCTCCTTTTCTTTTAGTCATACCTGTGTTATACTTTGTATCACAGTAAAGAAATACCTTGTAAAAAATAAATGTAGCTTTCAAAATCTCACTCTTTTTAAAACACGTACAGCTCCCCAGCATCCCTAAATCTGTACTTCAATAATATGGTAATGTTCTTGACACAGTAAAGTAAGAGGTAAACTTAACTCTAGGGCTGTGCCATCCCATTTAAATCAAATGGGCCAAATTCTATTCTGGAAGCTGATCCATATGAAAGGAGTGTGGCTGCATGCAGGCACAGGGATCTGACCACACACGGTGAAAACTGGCAGCAACTCCACTGAAGCCATTAAAGAGATTAGGCTTACTGTGAATTTGGACGGGTGTAACTGAGAACACGATCTGACCAGCTGACTTCTGTGGGGTTGCATGGGATGTAAGTCAGTGCTAAATTAGGCCCATTACGCTATTAATATTATTATATCAAAGCCCACTGGCGCAGGTGTAGAGCAGCCTGTCCATGTTTCCACCATGAACCTTCCTTCCTAGGGGGTTCAAAGAGAACTAATAAATAATTGCTCAGAGTTTAAACATGCGTCTAGCTGGGCTTCACTAAGTTACCAGGTAACAAAGGATACTTATGCCATTGTACAGTTTTAAAAATGAGGGACAGAAGAAAGTTGTGGCAGATGTTTTTTTCATTCACCTACTTCAAAAATATTTTGATATTTTTAAAAGATTTTTTGCCTCTTCAAACCCGTCCCCCCCACCCTGCCACCCTCTCCCAGATATTGTTTCATACAATAGAGTAGTGTGTCAGGGAATGTGGATGGATGGATGGATGGATGAATGGATGGATATAAAAACATGACTGAGTCATTTCATTTAGAATGGCAATTACTTTACATGTTCTTTTGCAAGAAGAATAGAAAAAGTGTCATTGGGATTTTTAGCACAGTTTTGCTACGGCACGAAGACACTATTCTGCCTGGAATGCTGAGGATAAAAGGGAAGTTTGCCCTTCAAATGAAAAATATCAAATGTCCTTTGTTGCTTTAAAGCTGTTTAAAAGCCAATTTCTCGAGATAGTGTCACATCGTGCCATTGATTTTTAACCCCTCCTGTTTGAAATTTTGCAGAAGTTACCATAAATAATCAATAACACACTATGTATGTACTGAATTCACTGTGAGACAGTTCTTCCTTTATGCCCCCAAGGACAGCTGCAAAAATTAGAAGACAGTCTCACAAAGCTATCCAAGGGGCAGTCCCAAAGTCCATTAAGTCAATGGCAAAACTCTCGACTTCAATGGGCTTTGGATCAGGACCCCCATGAGCAACACTTTAAAATCAACATTTAAAAACTATGAAAACTAAAATGGCTCCAGTATCATGTGCTGGGTAAATATTAGGGAAAGAATGGAGATCTGATCTTCTCTCCTTATGAATGGAGAACTCCTCCATTAGGGTCAGTGGGAAGACCTATGCAATTACAGAGTTGCACAAGGTAATAGAAAGAAAGAGAAAATATGACCCAATACATAAACTCAACCCTGCCTAAACATGCATTTCCTTGGGAGACTTAAAAGATATGTGTTCTACAATTTAAAATCTCTCAAAATGTAAAGCACTTTGAGTTAAAACAACCTTCATAAACGTCTACAATAAAAGGAGAAAAAATATATTTTAAAAAAGAAATTCTATATATATGTACATGGACATGCAGTGGGGCCTGGTACAGGGATGAGGTAAGTTTGGGGCCTCTCATCCCATCAGACATGCCACACACTTTGCATGTGCCTCTGGAGTTGGGTCAGCGTGGACTGGTAGGGAAGCATATACTTTCAAAGGGGGTAGCAGGGCCTGCTCTGGCTCATATTCCTCCAGCATTCCCAGAGGTGCTGTATGTGAGGCAGATTCCATGCTGCCCAGAGGCGCTGTATCTGAGGCAGATTCCATGCTGTGAGGCGCTCCTGCTGAGCCAGGGCCTCTCTATACACACCCACCCACACTCATCCACCCCAGACTGTGTCTTTGCAACCACAATCTAACCCTGTGGCTGTAGCAGCAACAAAGAAAAAGCCAAGAGGCTCACAGTTGAGGCTGATGCTGCAGACTGAATTCATGTCAGAGGAAGGTTTTAGTTGTGGATACACATTTGTTTCACTTCAGAGTGAATTTAGAAGAGAGGCTTCGCTGGTAACTTTGAACTCCCTGGCTTTTGACAAATTTGTGACAAATCTTAATGGTATTTATGTATCAGGATGTGTCTTTTTTAATGTACCTGTAATTATTTAGTGGCACTGGTGAAGAGAATGAGAGAGGGGGGGGGGGGTTTCCCAGACTGGAAGTTCATTAAAATCCTGATATAAAAGTAACTGGAGTACAAAGTCATGTTTTAGCACTTTCTCCAGAGCTATCTATACACAGGAGAGCTGCTCACAGCCCACAACAATTTCAAAACCATAGTTCTGGGGAATAGTACTATATAATCATAACATTACACTTGAGATAAGATTTAATTATCATTTTCACCTTTCCAACACATTTTGAGAAATAATACTTAAAAGCCTTGCAAGAAAAAATGTTAAATATGATATTCTAACATGCAACAACGATATTAAAAGAAAGAAACTGCCATGTAGGTTTTACAGGAGCTTAAGTTCAATGGCTTTATTCAAAAATATTACAAGTGACTGCCATCTGATGGATTTTTAAGATTCATTTCAGGTAAGAGGGTGTTAGAGCAAAATAAAATAAACTGACATTACACCTAAGAGATCTTTTCATTTTCTTGAGACAATCAGGATGATGATAGCTACCGATAAGTACAATTGCAGGATATAGTCACAAAGTAAGAATCATATCCTCATGTGGTTTTATTTTAGCAATAAATCACAACAAGCTGGGCATTAGCATTTGTTATCACCCCACAAGGATTATCTAGGATGAGGAAAGGGCAAGTGAGAGGAGCTGATGGACCTTATCTGTCCTTCCTGGCTGGACATTATTAGGACGATCATGATAACTTGAAAATAATTATTTGCCATTGAAAAGTGAATTTTAGAAATTACATCTAATTTACATCAACTGGATCTAATTTTATTTCATATGGTTTGGCCATTCAGACCTGCAGCAGGAAAATGCTTAGATACAATGTGCTAAGCTATGAATTAGCCTTTATGCTAGTGCAAGGGAGTAAGAACCCCAGCTTTTATCTTCTATTGGCCACTTGGACCTTGACTCCAGGCACGAAGGAATAAGAGGGTGCTGTGCCCTTGCTTACTTCCTCAGAGCCGGTTGGCAGGGAGTGGATGGGCAATGGCTTGTCTTGGTTTCACTTCTCCCCCATCCACTGGATAGCACAGCTGTTCTGTCAGCAAGGTACAGTCATCTGCTGCTAGTATAGGCCAAATATTTCTACCCCTGGAGCAAGGAAGGAGCAAAAGAGGAATTATGGGCCAAAGAGGGTCTGAGTCACACTTCCTTCCAGGGTTACTACTGGGGCAGTGCAGCCAAAGCTTCACCCCTCCTTGCTCAGCGTTTGTCCAAAGTCACAATCTAGTCCTATGGTAATAAGTGTCATAGAAACATCCAAGAGCTCAATTCTGCAGCTCCCACTCAAGGTGAGCAGAACTTGATCAAGAGGGCTCACTTCAGTGGAAGTGTTTGTGGGGACAGGCATATCTACATGAGTAAGGGCTGCAGAATGTAACCCCATCAGAACACTGACTGAACTAATTCCCCTGTTCCTTGGGCTGCCACATCTCCGCCTTCATTTCTCAAGCAACTAGCCCATGGTCTAGTCCATGCACCTAGTAGTCTCCTTGAAGCAACCAGAGACTAAAGCTCAGGGTACCTATATACTGCAACTTCTCCCCTAATTTCAGATGATAAATGGCACAAGGAGCTGCAACTCATAAAAGAGTAATGTTAAAAAGGGTCAGAAGTTCAAACAATCATCCCAAACTTGGATGCTAATCCTAAATTTATCCGATTCCAAATTTAGTGAAACCTCATTAACTGACTTGTTGAATATATATATACACTTTAAAGAGCAAATCATCTATATCTCAGTGCAAGGCTGGATTAAGTCACAGGTATGATAGGCCCGTGCCTATGGCCCTGCTGTTCCTGGACTCAACTAATGAGGGTAAAAATCTCAGCTTTCATTTAAAAAGGTTTCTAGGTTCTAGCCCTTTAGCAGAAAAGTTTGAAAAAGGGAGGCAAGTGTAACTGCCTGAGTCTGCAGAGAGCCTGAAACAATAAATCTGAGTGATCTGAACATGAATCTCAGTAGTTTATTAACTTCAAACCCCACTGATTTAGGGGCTCCCAGCAGAGCAGTGTGAGAGTGACGGTCAGTGAAGAGTCCAGTGGGGCCCATTCCATCCATCCAAATAGATACACCTCAGCTACTGCGGTATTGCAGGAGGTCCCGTGATGCAGACCCTGCCTATCTTCAGGGAGGAGTCTGCCACTCTAGCTGGGCATACGGCCACAGCCAAGGGGTGCAGCTTCTGGAGTACTTGGCATCGTGAAGTGCCCAGGACCCTGAATTATCTGTCTCAATCCAAATTATATAAAAAGGATGCCATCCTGCTCTGTGATATGACTGCATAGGTAATGTCTCCCATAAAGATTAGTAACAGCATCTCTGGTGCACACAAGGATGCAAGTGGTAAAAAGGCAGCATGGAAACACAATGCCTTATGGGCATTGGGACACCACAGCATGGGTGGCATTTTTTTCCCTCTCCCTGTATTGTTCTTCTCCTTCTCAAACTGGAGGAGTTTTTTCTGGTTGCTTTCATTTTTCCCTCTTTTCCATTTGCTTTAATAAGGCTCTCCCAAGGCTCACAAGCATGTTTTGTTTTAAGTGCTTGTTTGTTTTCCCCAAGCGCTCACAGCTCTGTTATCCATCAGGAGGACATACAGTGTTCTGCAATTACAGCCAGCATCCAAAAGAGTCATGAAAAAAAGGAAGGTGCTATCCGTGGGATAAGTTATTGCCTTGAATAGGTTCTCAGTGTTCATTAATAACTTAATCCAAACTCTCAAGAAGGTGAGGCACAGGTTTGAACCACACCAAAGGCTGAGTGTGGCTACTTTTTGATCAATTTCCAAAAACATTCAAATTAGCTAATCTTGGGCATGAGCCTAAATTCTTTAAGCATCCAAAGTCCAGCACCCCTGACAGTATAGGTGCTCCCAGTTCAGCCAATTAAATGAGTGGGGCAGCTCCTGGGTTATCAGGGATCAGGGAGAATCTGAGAAAAGGAGACTGGAGGAGGTCGAGGGAGACTTTATCAGGAAGGCAGCACAGGGCTAAATTTTAAGAGCCAAAGCCAGGGCTGGGGGCCTGAAAAGGGCTAGGAAGCCAGTGGTCCTCCTTGAGTCAGAGTGTCATGGCCACAGAAGGCTGATGGCCATGAGCAGCAGAGGGAGCCAGAGAGAGGTGAAGGCTGCGACTGAGGTGTGGTGAGGGATACCAGAAAGCCAGGACCTGGTGAGATTTGCAGGAGTTCTCCTTGATGTCGTGTCAGGACTATGGTTGTGGTACTTGGTGCTGGATCTTGTTTTCTTATGGTTCTGAGCATGGGACTTACATAAGTGAAGCCCACAAGGGCTATATTTATGCTCAGGAAGACTGGACTATTTCTGGGGACTCTGAAAGGGGAACCTGAGGAAGGTATGCTGTGACCTCTGGCCTGTCTCCGTAGGGCACCTCAGTCATTAACACAAAACAAAACTCCAACTAAAATCAATGGGAGGAATTCAGGGTCATCCCTTTGATGGTAAGTGATCAGAAAAAAGGACATCTAGTTGATTTAGACTAATCTGTATAGCAGCAAGCAATGCAGTCTTGCACAAAGGCAAGATAAGCTATTTAGAACATGAGTGGCTTACCTGACATAAGGTATCATCTCAACTTTTGAACTCAGAAGAGATTAGGAAGAGGAGAGGGGTGGATCCGAAAAAAGGCTTGTAACTTACCTACAAATAAAACAAAATACTTTTACTTTCCCATTGGAGTAATCACTGGGGGCCAAATCAGCTGGTCTCACCTATGCATGAAGTCCTTGGGAGAACTGATGTGAGGAGGGTGAACCAGATTTGGTGCTAAAGAGGCATATTTAATTCAGAAGACAAGTAATTGTAAAGAGAATGTTTTATCCAAAAGACATTTGCCGTATCTCACTGAAGCAACATAAATGCATCCAAGATAGGTTTGAAAATATAAATCACTGGCAACAATGAATACCCAATAAATCATGGGCAAGCAACGGGTTCCAACAGGAGAGAAAGAATGTGTTCATTGTGTTAGGAAAATCAGGTGATCTGTCTCAGACCTTTGTACACAGGGTTAGAGTGAAGAACTTACATTGCTGCAGGGAAGTAGGGAACTACAATGGAGTTTATACAAGTGTTACAAGTGTTAGAACAATGTTTGCCAGTTTACAGTATCTTACTTCACATTGCTGAAGGGTGATGTGAAAGATAATAGTTTGGAACATGTTCCGCACCTGAGAAAACTAAAGCAGGTCTCAGTTCTCTGACTGAAACATACATGCTTATTACTTGGCATAGCCTAGTTAACTTCATCTTGTGTATCAGGGCTCCAGCTGGGGTAAGAATTCAATAGGATACTACAGTAATGCAGGTGTTTCACTATTCTGCAGTGATCAGAATGTTCACACACAACCAGGGACAGAGAGGCGTTCCTCTGGCCTGGTGGTGTAAGCCCCTGTTCAACAAAGCACTTAAGCATACGTTTATGTCCCATTGAAGTCAAGGGGACAATTTACATGCTTAAAGTTAGGCACATGCTCAAACACTTTGCTAAGTCTGGGCCACAGCCTTCTGCACAGCACAGAGGTCTTCAGCTAGTATAAATTCTACTGAACTCAATGGAGCTATGCCAATTTATACCAGCTGAAGATCTGTTCTATGTTTCATTTCTTTACGCTGTCAGAGGTGGGGAATGCTGTGGAGGCAAAGTGTTCTGTGTGGGACAGCTGCTCAAGAGCAAACCATGTGAACAAATAAGGAAAGGCACTGGAGGGACCCTGAACGTTGGTAATAGGAACACAGCCACAGTGCAGAATCTTGAGAATGAATAAAGCAAAGAAACTCAGGGAATCCAGCAAGCCCCGTTTCCAAAGGCAGGAACACATGTTCATTAAAGGTGTGATCCTGCTTCATTTACCTCAACAGGAAAGCTCTCTATGTACACACCTATAGATGTACATGCCTTTCTATATGCCGGAGGGAGTAGGTGTGTTACATATAATATTACAAATGTACGTCCCCAATATATAGAATAATAGTTTCCTACACAAAATAATTTAATCTTACTTTTTCAGATTTTAAGCATGAAACAAAGAAAAGAGATGAGAAAGGATTTAGATGCTCACTGATAATCAATTAAAAAAGAGCCATGTGAATCAACCTTTTGTTTATAGCTGTTCTGAGTGGCTAGTTCAACTGAAAAGACAGGTGAGGATTTCAGGCCTCATCCTAACAGGTGCTATGAGTTTACTCCCATTGTTGATGTCAGTGGGAGCTGCAGATACTTAGAACCTCTTTCAGAGTAACAGCCGTGTTAGTCTGTATTTGCAAAAAGAAAAGGAGTACTTGTGGCACCTTAGAGACTAACCAATTTATTTGAGCATGAGCTTTCGTGAGCTACAGCTCACTTCATTGGATGAAGTGAGCTGTAGCTCACGAAAGCTCATGCTCAAATAAATTGGTTAGTCTCTAAGGTGCCACAAGTACTCCTTTTCTTTTTAGAACCTCTTGTAATTAGTCCTGGTGCTGCTCTCATTGCAATCAGTGGGAACTGTGCCACTGACTTCAATACAATCGGGATTTGTGCATTTTGTCAGCATTGCTGCTACTGAGAAGCTCATGTGCTAATCACAAAAGCTAGGTGGACAAAAGACTTTGATTATATTATTCATTTGATGGGACGAATTCAGCCATGGCATAAATCTTTTTATGGGGCAAAATTCATCCTTCCTAGGTTTAACTTCAGGGTTAGGAAACAAATCTGGCTGAGGTTCTCTAACTAGCTGATCCTAAAAAGCTCCTTTGATCACATATATTCTTCTGCAGTGGCTTTCAAGTTTAGCAAAAGCACAAAAGGAACGTATGATGGGCTGTCAGTGATATATTTATTTCTACAACACTCTATAAATCTTCTGGTCTGTGTCACCCCTGCTCCCTTCCCTCTCCTCCAGCCCCCTCCCTCAATAATTCCATTGCTTAATAGCAGTCTTCAGTGTGTGCATTTCTTGGGGATTCAGTGCACTTCTTGGTTGCTTTGTCCTTTGGCCAATGCCCTTTACTGCCATGTGAGGTGTGCAATAATTGCTCAGAAATGCACTGCCTGTTGTGTCTTATTGCTTAAATATTTTTAAGAGCTCAGCTAGGAATTTTCAGGGAGTAAGTCTAGCTGCCTCATAAAGTATTGACATTGCTAGAAATGAGGACAGGAGGGGAGCGGAGGTGAAGTAAACCGCTTCTATAAGCTAAAAAACTACTTGCTTGGGGGAAGGGGAGATCCTTCTAGGGAGCCACTCACTCCAGAATCTGTGATTGGATCCTTGTCCTTCGTGACAGGAAGACGTGGCCATAACAGAGAGAGAAAGTGTGCTATCAGTAATGATAAAAAAGTGTAATTAATCTGTATGCTGCTTAATGTGTTACAAGTTCCTTTCTATCACTACAATTCAAGTTCTATTTTCAATGGGGCAAAAGAAAGAAAAGGGTGAGGATAAGTTTGCATTTCCACTTTCACTGATTGACATTGTTCATTTACATCAGTTGCGTAGGTGGTATAAGATTTGATGACCACATTCAAAGGATGAGAGCAAAAAGCATAAAACACACTGAATTTGACTGATACTGAATATTGCCCAGCAGACACAGGGGCCTGAAGGAAGAAGGAATGAAATAAACAAAAGAAAGCGGCTATCTTTAGACTTGTTTCCACTAGTCCTCTCAAACAGAGCCCATTTCCTATCTTCTTTTAAAGTATTTTTAAATGTCAACATCATAAAAAAGAATAAGGTTTCTGGGATAAAAAGTGGATTTGCTTTCCCTGCGAGAGAAAGACAGGCTTTTTTAATTTTATGTTGTCATCCTTAGCTGCAAACTCACTGAATCTTTTGAGTTGGAAGGGACGGCCAGCATGCTCCCGATCACTCATTGTATGTATTTGTATAATCTGCATACTTTGCACACTCAAGCTGCTGTGTTCCAGTTTAGCAACACCATCTTGGGGCCTTTCCTTAAATACCCATTAGTGAGCTGAGGCAGGAGAGCAACTAAGAAATTGCCTCCACCTTAAACTAGTTACCGTTCTTTCTTTTTTATATTTAGGATAGACCTAATATTAAAGGCTGTCTCAGCTGCCATTCTCCACTGATGTTCTATTGGTGCAACAGAGGAGAGAGCCAGACACACAGAACCAGAGAAGAGAGAGAGAGGGGCAGCAATAAATGCTGAAAGGCATCGCACACTGAAATAGAGATAAGAGGGTCTGAAGGAGCAATGTGGGCTAATGGATGGGGCACTGGGCTGTCACTCCACTTCTCTGTGCCTGTTTACCTCCTGCCCTCCCCACCCCATGTGTCTACTGAGATGGTAAGCTGAGGTACTGTCTCTTACTAGGTGTTTGCCCAGTGCCTAGAATAACACAGCTCTGATCTTAGTTGGGGCCTTTTGGTGCAACTGTAATACAGTACATCATAATCAGGACCCAATAAGCTAACTCAGAATATTACCACCACCCTTCTTAATCATTGAAGTCTCTGTATATACATTAAGAGAAGCCAGTCCTATCTTAGATCTGTGAAGGACATCACAACTGACTATTGCCAAACCAACTACTCCATAGGCCCACGCACAGACAGCACCTGAACTTTCAATATTCACAAGGACGCAGGGCACGTATCTGAGATCCAAAATGAGCCAAAGTCAAAAGCAACAATGCAACAGAGAAGCTGAGAACTATCTCACTGCTACCGCCCTGCTCAATCCCCTTATTCCTATATCTTGGGAACCGATATTTTTTCCCCAGAACTGTAGATTTGAAATAAGCTTCACATTTATTATTAACATTCATGCTTACAAAGGGAACACAACACCGCTGTGAAAGATCAGAGCTCTTTTTTGTTCAATTGTAGCATCAGAGGCATTCCTCCTTCATGAAAGCATGGGCAGTAGCAGGTAAACTACATTCACAAAAGAAAAAGGCATTTCTGCAAACAAGACCCTTCTATTAAGGGCCCCATTTGTAAACATGGATGAGGTTGATTAGACAAGTTCATGGACCACAGCACTGTTTCCTAACTAAGCACTGGCCAACTGATCAACTCCCAACTAGGCAGTTCTGGTCATTAGGTTTAATTTCCCCTTGAGGACTTATGAGTTATGTAACAACTTGTGAAAACTAGAGGGTTGAAATACAAGTTTGTTCACACAAGAGCTGCTGATGCTGAATTTAGAAAGGAGGATTCATATGGAAACAAATGAAACGCTGCTATGGATCCCTGAACTGATAATAAAAGGGAGTACAGACAGAGGATATGGGGAGAAGTTGCAACCCCATGCTAGTGGCCAAGAGAAGTCTGCACGTGCACACAAGTATTCTTGCCTGGCCTAAATTCCATCACATCCATCTTATGCCCTTCTCTTGCTTAATGCCACATTAACAAAATTACTGGGGCTCACTTTATTGGGCTCACTTTTTTATTATTATTTGGGAAAATCTCTGGGAAAGGCAATGAATACAACCCAGACACATCAGCTATGAGGACTGGTTGTCAGACTCCAGACAGCCTGTGCATGAGTAGCCATCCTGAGGGTTAGGGAACTTGCACTGCTCCAAATCCCTGCCTCCAGTTTGGGGTAGTACATTCCAACCTGTTAACCCCCACGAAGTTCCCCTGCACACAGTCTGTGAACTCACAGTCTGTGAACTGGCCACAAAGACCAGAATCTGTCCCAGAGAAAACCCTCACCTGAGCTTATTTACAATGGCTGAACTTAGGCTACATCCACATGATGAGTTAGGGGTGCGAATCACCTGCTCATGTACACATACTCATGCTAGTGCTCATTGAGCTAGCACAAGTATAAATAAGCCATGGTAGCATGGGTAAAAGCAGTGGTGACACAGCTGAGCCACGCCAAGTACAAACCTGCCTGAAACTGGTGGGTATGTACATGGCACAGTCTAGCCATGCCTTGTTCCACCATGGCTACGCTGCTGTTTATGCTCCTGCTAGCTCAATGAGAGGTAGCGTGAGTACATGTACACGAGCAGGGGAAATCACACCGCTAGCTCAGAGCTTAAACAAATAGCCTTAGATACAGATACTGAAATCATGACTAATAAGGATAGGTCTACACTACCCGCCGGATCGGTGGGTAGCAATCGATATATCCGGGGTCGATTTATCACGTCTAGTCTAGACACAATAAATCGATCCAAGAGCGCTCTCCCGTCGACTCCAGAACTCCAAAGCCTTGAGAAGCACAAGCAGAGTCGATGGGGGAGTGGCGGCAGTTGACTCACCAACGTGAAGACACCACGGTAAGTTGATCTAGGTACGTCAACTTCAGCTACGCTATTCTCGCAGCTGAAGTTGCGTACCTTACATCGACTCCACGCGCCCTCCCCCCCCCCCCCCCCGCAGTGTAGATCAGGGCTAAGCAACACTTGCCTTGCTCAAATAATTGCCCCAAAGCAGGAATAGCCTTGCTTTACCCAGAACACTGCCGCCTCTCCTTGTAAACAGATAGGATCCTGATCTTTGCCATTGAAGTCAATGGCAAAAACTCACAATGAGTTTCATCTGGAGCAAAAACAGAGCCATGTCCTTTTGTGGGAGCAATAACAACTAGTTTTTAGTGCTCCTACCTATATATTCTTGTTGGCCTGAGATGGTGCCGATGCCAAATAAAAAAACACCCACAATGACAAATGTTACAAAACTTATTTGCAGCTTGTGTTTCACATAATGAACCTAGTTTACCTCTGAGGAACTTCAGAGACCTTTGTGGCTAAATTTGATGGCGCACATCAAATCTGTTCATACCACCCAGTGCAGGATTTTAATGCAGCACTAACACAGAGCACAGATTTAGAAAAAAGCATTATAACGTTGTATCTCCAGTGGCTTGGTCAGTTATTGGAAGGCACTAAAAAAAAGCCTCAGGCAGAATTTTTAAAAACATTAGTATACAACCATTGGTCAAATTTGACTAGTCCTCACAATAAGCCCTATTCAGCGAGATGCTTAAGCTTGTGCCCAATGAGATGATTCACATGCTTACCGTTAGCCACATGCTTAAGGCCCTTCCTAAATGGGGGCCAATAAAATGATGCAGCTAATAGCGAGTCATAATAATAATAATATTTGCAAACTCATGGAGGACAGGAAAGATCCCAGAGGACTGGAGAAGGGCTCACATAGTGCCCATCTTTAAAAACAGGGGAAAGGAGGAGCTGGGGAGAGTCCCCTGGTCCCTGCTAGCAGAACTACCAGTCTGCCTAACTTCGATACCTGGGAAGCTATTAAAGCAATATATAAAATATTCAGTTTATAAATACCTAGAGGATGACGGGTTAATCACTAGCAGTCAGCATGAATTTACCAGGAACAAATCATGCCAAACCAGACCAATTTCCTTCTTGGATAGAGTAATTGGTTTGGTGGATAGGGGGAATGTGGTGGACATAATATACCTGGACTACAGCAAGGCTTTTGACATACTCCCACATGACTTTCTGACAAGTAAGGTGGAGAAATGCGGGCTTGGTGGAACTACCATTAAACGGATACATAATTGGACAAACATCTGCAAAGAGGGTAACTATTAATGCAATGATGTCGGATTGGAGGGAGGTCTCAAGTGATGTTCCACAGGGATTTGTTTTCGGTCTGATGTTGTTTAACATCTTTATTAATGGTCTCGATGTGGAATAGAGAACATACTGATCAAACTGGATAAGTTTAGTTTGGAAAAGAGGAGATTGAAGGGGGACATGATAGTGGACTACAAATACTTGAAAGACTGTGTGTTGGGACTCCACTCACTAAGCTGGTGCCTCCTGCTGGTTGTTTTGGAGATTAGCTCTGCAGGTCAGTATGCCCACTCCCAGTAGTGCAGTTGCCCGCCGTCACTTCTGCTCCCACTCCAAAGACCACGGCATTCTCTTCATGATACAGCCCTTCAGCCATGTTATAATCTGTGCTCCCCGTTCTGGGGGCGAGTGTTGCAGTCAAAGTGTCCTATCACTTCCACAGTGGCAACTGCAGCCAATTATCCGACCACTTCCCTGTGGCCTTAGCACCCTCTTCGCCCTTGCCCCACCCTGAAAATCCCAGCAGCCAGGCAAGAGTCTTCTGTGAGTCCCCGGTCCCTGCTAGCAGAACTACTCTGTCTGGGGTGCTAGCTTCCTTCTGCCTGCCAGGCACCCACTCCTCTCTCCTTGAGGTCCAGGGAGTAACTGATCCTGCTCTGCCCAGTGGGTCTTCTTATATAGGCCTGATGAGCCCTGATTGGCTGTTCCTCACAGCACCTCTCTATTGGCTGCTTCCTGTGCAGCCTCCCTAGGACCCTATTAACCCCTTGCATGTCAGTGTGGGGCAGACACCCCATCACAGGCTGCAATAAAAAAGATGCAGAAAAGTTGTTCTCTCTTGCCACAGAGGGCAGGACAAGAGGCCATGGGTTCAAACTACAACACAGCAGATTTAGATTAAATCTCAGGAAAAATTTTCTAACTGTCAGAACAGTAGTGGAACAGACTGCCTCGGGAGATTTTCAAAAGGAGGCTGGATAGCCATCTGTCCTGGATGGTTTAGACACAACAAATCCTGCATCTTGGCAGGGGTTAGACTTCCTACCCTTGATTCTATGATTCTATAATAAATCAGGATAACAGGTACCTTTCTGTATAAACTGTGTTCATGACAGATTAGAAATGAGATGTGGAAGGATAGTTTAGTGGCTAGGGCACCCAGTACTGGAATTCAACTAAGGTGACCACATGTCCCGATTTTATAGAGACAGTCCCAATTTGGGGGACTTTTTCTTATATAGGCACCTATTACCCCCCACCCCCTGTCCTGATTTTTTATACTTACTATCTGGTCACCCTAAATTCAACAGATCTAGGTTTGATTCCTGGCTAAGCCACACTCTTCCCATGTGACCTTAGGCAAGTCTCTTGATTCACCTCTTTGGGGATAGTACTTCCCTATCACACAGGGATAAATACATTAAAGGATGGTGAGACATTAAGACACTACATAATAAATTGCTCATAAAGGAACAGAAAGAAACACCTTGGTCCAATAAAATAAATATAAGTAGTACAATAAACAGGAGATGGATAGAGTGAGTCATGTGTACCAGATGCTGCTAGCTAGACAATTTAAAGGACCAAATTAGCTGCAGAATCTAAGTTGATTGGGAAGTTTTGCGCATTAGCCAATAATGATCATTTTAATGTTTCTTAACATAACCCTGAAATTGTACCAGGCCTGAAGTCTCTAGATACTAAAACTAATGTCTATTGGCCCTCAGCAAAATTCATTAGCAAGTCTCCAGACAGATTAAAAATATGGAAGAAAAACAACACAGGATCAATTTTCTACTGTTTCCAGTCAGCAGAGCAGAGATAGGGGGCAGCAGGGAGCCAGTTCTGGTTACCCTATAGTTTTGTGGCTCCGGCACAAGTTAAAGGAGCCTCACAGTTTCTTGAACATGTACCTGCTGACAGTTGTCCCCAGGAGATCACCCCCAAGTTGGAGATAATCAGAGCATGGTATTGTCTGGGCAGGCCCCCAGCCCGCCCCCTTTTGCTGCAGGGTGAAGCCAGCTGGCACAAAAGGCAACAATGCACACTAAGTTTCCTTAGCAAATCAAAATAACAGAGCTGGATTCTCTAACTAACTCATGTTTTCTTTCCCATTGGCTCCAAGCACAAAAGCACCAATCAGACTCAGCCCCTAGCTTTAACTTAACAGTATACAGACTATGCTGAACATTACAAACTTTGGGTTTGAAGGGGAGACAAGAAACAATGGTTTCACTTGAAAAATTATTTGTTTCTCTTGAAACAGGATTGTAACATAAACCACAGCATCTCAACAACTCTTGTGGCCCAGATAAGGTTCTTGCCAACCCTTAAGGCAGAGGTCCCAAACTGTGGGACATGCCCCCCTAGGGGGGTGCAGAAGACCATTCGGGGAGTACGGCTTGGGCCCTGGCCAGCCTCCATGGGGGGCAGAGAGGGAATGACACCCAGCTCTGCTCCTGGCCCCAGCTTCAGCTGCCGGCCCTGTCCGTGGGGTTCCACTCCCAGCCCCGGCTGCCACCCATGCCCAGGGCTCCTCTGCCAGCCCCGCACCCCCATCCCCAGCTGTGGCCCCACCCTCTACCCCCTTATGCTTGTCCACCTCCCCCGCCCCCTAGAGCTGTGACCCCACTCCCAGCTCCAGCTGGGGGGAGGGGGCACAGATAGGGGTAAGGTGGGGCACAACCCTGAAAAGTTTGAAGACTACTGCCTTAAGGGAATGTGAATATTGCTAGAGTTGTTATGCCTTTCTTGCTTTGTAATTTACTAAGTATGACTACTGCTATCCATACAATACCGCAGATGCATGTGGTGGTTTGTCATATAGCTTGTCATACTTCCTCAGCCAATAATTAAAGAAATACGAACAGGTGCCCCGGGGCATTATGAGCTCTTCAGACAGTGTTAAACACTACCCAAGTTATACATGGTGCAGAACCTGAAGAAAGGGCAGTAAAGATGGATTCAAGCCAGATTTGCTCTCCCTTGATCCTGAAAACACCCAAAGGCTGATTTAGTTCCTGACATAATTTAGAGTGGCTTCAAGGCTGCACTAATCTGCACCAGCTGCAACCGCCCACTAGGGATTGCTGGTGAAAATCTCTTTCAACCACTCCCTATACCAGGGAAGCCAGGTACAGGTGAAGTACAGCCAGCGTGTACCACCCTATTGTACCACATGAAAATTCCCTGTGTAAAGGGAGACTTATAGTTTGCTGTTCAAACCAGCTTTCCATCCTTCTTCCCCCATAGGGGCAGCAAATCTGGCCTGTAATCAAGAGACAGAGGGCACTCTAGTTCAAACAGGGAATGAATCAGAACTCTAGCGCGTCTAATATAACTGTAAAGAAGGTACATCAACACACTCTTGTCTTCCAAACCAGATACAAGACCCTTCTTCAAGGAGGGGCACACTCATGGATCGTTAAGAGATATACGATTTAAAAACACTGGCAAAAA
Organism: Eretmochelys imbricata; assembly: GCF_965152235.1. Lineage (NCBI taxonomy): Eukaryota > Metazoa > Chordata > Testudines > Cheloniidae > Eretmochelys > Eretmochelys imbricata. Next base: position 194,822,374 of record NC_135574.1, read on the forward strand.
AAGAACAGATGGGGCCAGGGCAAAGTATAGGCAAACAAACTGGAATAACCACTGCAAAGTAAAACCTCTCAAAATATGAAAGACTCTCAGATATCTCCAATTAAAACCCCTATTAATCCCAACTACATTTTAAAGGCAATTGAACCAGATTAATTCAGCATAGTATTATACGATTGACACTTTGAAAAATCATACAAGATAATGAAGAAAAAAACACCACCATAAAATATCCTCCAAAACCAGCCCACTGTTTTTCTCTCCTCTGTTTACACATGATCAAGAACCCCTCCAGTGGGTTATGACCTCTCAGTACTGAAAGGGGCTAGAACTGGTGTTTCCAGACTCTGACACATCCTGATTTCTTACATGCCCACAAGGATGGAGATAGGGAAAATATCACTACTTCTGTATTATGAAAACCTTGCAATTAATAATTGAGAATCTCTTTCTCTCTCTCAGTACTAGAGTGCTCTCTTCAGCTTGTTAAGCTTAGTTCACTCCCACTGATAATTCACTAGAGATCATAATTTATGGACAATTGAAGCTGCAGAAACATCTCTTAGAAGGAATAGAGCAGATCCATAGCAACAATTCTTCAGGGGAATATTAATCCCCAGCTTTATGTAGTGCTAAGTGTACAATAGTAATCAGAACTTGAGTAGAAGCTGCTAATCATTGAGGGAAAAGGCTGTATAAAGAATTCATAATGGAATTAGCCTGCGGCAAACAAAGAAAGACAAAATTAAATCAGCCATCAAATTGCACCAAGGAATTTTAATTTACAGGTTAATGTAGGATTATGTAACTAATCACAGCTCACATTTTCAATGAACAACCAATAAAATTCTGCTCTTTTTTTTCTAATCTTACTAATGGTATTCCAATAACACACTTTTATCACCAGATAATGCGTTAAGAATGATTTTCAAAAATTCTAAAAATCTTCCAAAACACATTATGACTGCAAAATCAATGCAAAATGCTGGCTTTCAGTTAATAAGCATAAATATACATCTAGATCTGCTGCTAGGTTCAATCCAATACAATAAAGTTCCTTTGAGTTTATGTAGGACAGATTTACATAACCAAATGTACATAACTGTAGCTTTAAAACATAAGCATGTCTTCCATACAGGGAGATATAGTGATAGAAAAGAGCCTAAATAAAATAAGTAAAACAACTTCTGAGCACCAAAATGCATCAGCTAATTCTAAATAAAACCCCTAGTATAGATTTTTATATCAGTACAGCATATATATCCCATGACATATGCACAAAGGATTATTCTAACAGAGTTTGAACTGTTTATAATGTCAACATCATAAAAAAGAATAAGGTTTCTGGGATAAAAAGTTGATTTGCTTTCCCTGCGAGAGAAAGACAGACCTTGCATCTGACCCAGTAATATTCTGATATTGGCATGCATGACAAAAATCAGTAAAACCTCTACATGTTCTGAAACATTACTCGAAACCCACTGCTCAATAAATGTAAATATATAAAAGGGCTGCATAACTCTTTGCACATTTGCGATGGGAAACTCCAAAATTATACTGTGTGCTTAAGAAGACATCAACTTAATCAAAAGGAGCTTTTTTGCAACATATGGTGGCATGAAAATTATTATAAATGGAGTAAAAAGTATTTTCATAGGCTTTACTTCACATGAGAGGAATGCTGGGAAGAAAGGCAGCAGCATTCTTCTTGCATATGTTTTTCTTGTTCTGAACAATGTGGGAAAGCTTCATTTTGCTTTAATCTAACTGTTCATTTTCTGGAAACAGCAACATTCTGCCCATTTATTAGCAAAAGAGAGTTTGGGTTTTGTTTCTGGAGTATTTTTTTTAAAGTCTAATTTTAAAATGCACACTTCCAAAAAAACATTATGGTGTCAACTGCACTACCCTTCAGCAATCCTGTAATAACTTTATCCAACCATTTCTAATTATAATTATATTTTCAATTCCTTTTAGCTATAGAAACTCTTTATCAATCAGAGCACAAGACAGAAAATTACTTTATTACAGCTACAGCTCGTTAGTCTGAGTGCTCTTAATGAAGCAGCCTCATAATCAGATGAAAATCATGCTGAAGAAAACTTGCATCATTAGTCTAGGCCTTAATTACCAAGAAATATAGTCACTAACAATGATACTCCATTTCATGATACGGAGCATGCACCTTCTACACTAGTTGCAATTAATAATTCCGCAGACTGCTACAGAATCTTTCTATTTATTCATAACAATGGAGGAGAAAAAAAACCCTCTACATTTAATTGAGCAGCTCAGATTGCACTTTCTCGCTCTCTCCTGCTCAGATTAAAATGTCAAAAGGCTAATATTCTATCTTACAATAATTCATCATTTTAATTACATATTTTATGTATGTGAAATGTCTTTTTCTTTTTCATTTAGGGTATGGTGACATTTTTGGGGAGACACATGTAGGAAAAAGGCGGCTGTGGTGTAGGTGGCCAATACCACACAGAGGTGCAGTGAACAGATGAAGGCATTTATTTTCGTTGTCAGTGAACTAGGTCCATGTTGGATAAGCTTTAGACATGAGCATGAGACAGTCATTTAAATTAATGATGGTCCTCAGCTGATAAACTTATAAGTAAGTATGGGAAGGTTCTGGAAACAGGAATATGTTGCTTCCTAAGATACTTTATGAATGTGATTGATCATATTTGATCCCATGAATGTGACTGAGTCAGTAACTTCTTCGTCGAAAACTCCTTTAGTCTACTCTGCTTTCTATATTCTCTCACACATAGCTTACTTCTTTTTCTTCTTCAATAACCCTCCTTTATGAGACTGCCTTCTTTGGCCAACTGATGGAGCAATTCTGCTACATGATTGGATCCCACCACTTAGGGCAGGACACTGAGCCCAATTCTGCTCTTATTTACACCGGTGTAAATAGGGTTGGCAGTTGTCCAGGTTTTGACCGGAACGCCCTGTCGAAAAAGGGACCCCGGCGGCTCCAGTCAGCGCCACCGACCGGTTGGTGGAGCAGCAGGGCTAAGGCAGGCTCCCTGCCTGCCATGGCTCCGTGCAGCTCCCAGAAGCAGCGGCATGTCCCCCCTCTGGCTCCTATCCATAGGGCCAGTCAGGAGACTCTGCACACTGCCTCCGCCCCAAACACTGGCTCCGCAGCTCTCATTGGCTGGGAACCATAGCCAATGGGAGCTGTGGGAACAGCACCTGCGGTAGGGGCAGCACGCAGAGCTGTGCCTTTGCGTAGGAGTCAGAGGTGGGAAATACCGTTGCTTCCAGGAACTGCTTGAGGTAAGCGCCACTTGGAGCCTGCACCCCTGCCCCCCTCCCACGCCCCAACCCTCTGCCCCATCCCTGATTCCCCCTACCGCCCTCTGAACCCTTGATCCCAGCCTGGAGCCGCCCCCCGCCCTGCATCCCAACCCCCTAAGCCAACCCAGTGAAAATGAGTTAGTGAGTGAGGGTGGGAAGAGCGAGCAACAGAGGGAGGGGGGATGGAGTGTGCAGGGGCGGGGCCTTGGAGAATGGGCAGGACAGTGGGCAGGGCAAGGGTGTTCAGTTTTGTACAAGTAGAAAGTTGGCAACCCTAGGTGTAAATCTGGAGCGTGATTCCACTGACTTCAGCGGAGATGCTCAGGATTTACATTGCTATTTATGGGATCTGTATCTGGCCCATTGTTTTCTATGCTGTATCAAGTCTCCCTCGAATCAGGGACTGGCTACCAAGTATACTGTCTAGCTTAGGTCTCCAGCACATTAGCATCAGAATTAGCATCAACACAAGGAGCTGCTCCTCAGCCTGCAAAGCGGTGTTTTGTAAATGACCTGAAATTGAGTTGTTGCAGCTTCTCTAGTTTGTTGATATTTACCTGATATCTGAACAAGTCACATTCCAGTGTAAAGAGTCCTTTGAATACCTAAAGTAACTGAGCCTGTGAGCAATCTCAAGGGCATTAGCTAAATCACTCCCCTGAATCACTGAATTTTCTAGGACTTGCATTGTTCACTGCCTTTGTACATGCATTTAAAACAATAACTAGCTTACAATTAGGCCAAATGAACATGGTATAAGGGTCAGCACATACTACTATCTAATACCCTGTACTTAATCTAGATGACTTTTAGGGAGGTAGTGTGGTCCAATAGTTAAGGCACTCGTTTAGGATTCATGAGGCCTGGGTTCTTTCCCAGCTCTGCCACTGATCTTATTATATGACTTTGGTCAAGTCACTTCACCTTTGAGTTGCTAAGTTTCCCCTCCCCCGCTTTCTCTCTTCTCTGTTTAGACTAATCAGTTTGGGACAGGGATCATCTTTCACTCTGTATATGTACAGCACCTGGCACAATGGGGGCCTGATCTCATTTGGGGCCCTGAAGTAATACTGAAATACAAATAATGAAGTAAAGAAGGAGAAAATAATAAATACAGCAAAGAAAGTCCTTTATGAGTTTAAAAAAAATCTAGCCATGTTTCTGCCTGAGTTCATTTCAATCAGCACTATTTTCCTTGATCCTGCCACGCCTTAATGTTTCCTTCTAGCCTCATTTCTTTTTACGTAGTTGCTTCAAGAATTTGCATCTGGTGCTGCTAACTGACAGAGACAGGATACTGACAAGATGGACTGCTGTGGCAATTCCTGTGTTCCTACTACATTACTAAGCTGTGCTTTCTGGCATTGGACACAGCAAAAGAACATATTTAGAAACCGACAACTGGAAAAATATTCTTAATTTGTACAACACTTTCTAAAGTTGCAAAATAAAATGAATTTATAGCAGGACTGTAGCTGGCCAAAAACACACAGACTCATAGTAAACCAAATGGGGTAAACCTGGTTTTGAAAGGGATTCAGAGGTTTTGAGTCTCTGTCCAACAAATAATGCTTATAAACTTATTGTATAACTTAACTGGCAAAAGACCTGCATTATACTGACCTGCACTTGAATCACAGAAATTAGACATTCACTCTCTTTGACGGAAAATGTTCTTATGGTACCACATTAATATGCTTTGTGGGTTGGTTCATGAATCAGCATTGGCAACTGACTCTGAAGCCGTTTGCCTGCCAGACTTCCCAGCTGGAAAACTGGTAACACATGAGAGATGTATACATAAGGGACGTGATGATTTCCCAATGCTAAACTGATTTGTTCATGAATCCATTGAAATTTTAAGTAGCCTGATGTGCCAAAACCTTGATCCAAATATAATACTGAACGCCTGATACGCTTTCTTATATTTAATACCTTTAAAATAGTTTTTAAACCTAAATTAAAACAATGTATGTATTATGTACTCAAACCTATACACAGCTATAGGAAATATTTGAAAAATGCTTTGAGTAAATCATCATTTATATTTTTAAGTGGATACAGTACCAAACACTAAACATTTAGTGCCCCCACCCACTAAATTATCTTTTTCATGAGACGGACAGGAAGCATAAGAGAGCTCCATTTGCCCTATCCCCTTTTCAGCACAATGAGGGTCTTGTTGGCAACCTAGCTGATACACTAGGTTTGCCGGAAGCCCTTGGCCCCTATGTTGTCTTTTTGATGTAACGGGGACTAAGGACAGATTTTTCCACCTCATTCACCTCTTCCTCATTTATTTTTCATGGTGGTTTGGAGGTCTGCTCAGTTATGCTGAGGCAACTGATCTGGACCAAGCTTGCAGCTCTGCAGCTCTTTTCGCCATCTGGAGGTGGCTATGGGTCCCCTTTAGCAGCCATCAGGTAGTCAGTCTTTTCACTGGGACAGAAGGGTGGCTCAGCTGGTCATCATTCATAGAAGTATGCACTTTTGAGGGTGTGAACCAGAAATTGATGCTGCAGCTATTCAGGCTCTCTCTGAGGTCCTCACATCTTGTCCCATCAAGGGTGTAGCAGTCACTAGCAATATTATCATTGGAAGGAAGAGCTTATGTTACCTATTTGGTGGCATCCCAGGGGAAACAAGCACTAAGGTAAGCTGTCCTTTTTTTAGCATCACTAGAAGCATTCATCATAGTCTGCATTAATGTAATACACTGCCTGAGTACTTGGGATCATATCCCCCTCTAGTGGTTCTAGCAAGAATAAAAGCCTGCTACCTATAGCTGAACAAACTGCTCCTTTATCTCAAGTAGAAGAGGCTGATGGGTCTGGAGCTGGAGGTTCTGGGTTCAATCCCTACTGATGACCGTGGTGTTTGTGTACTGGTGCTCATGAACTCATTACAAAATGGCACCTCAGGTGGGACTGAATTCATGAGGCTTCAGATGCTCAGGATGACCTCGTCTAACGGAGCGAGAATGTAGTGCTCTGTGAAGTCATGACTCCCTCCAATGGCTGATTCCAGTGAGAATAAAAGCCCAAGTCACTCCTTAAGGACAACTGTAGGGGCTTGTACTCTTGGTGCAGAATGTTCTGGTCCAATCCCCATGGAAAACCACCGTGCCTATGAACATGCCGCCAAGATGTGTTACACCAGCACAAGCTATTCCTAGTTAACACAAGACTGTCATCACTAGCTATCCAGATCCTCACCCCCGGCCCTGCATAGAGTAGAGAACAGCTAGTGTTTGGTATCTGCTAATTTTAAAAAAAAAGTGGTTTTATCACATCCTATTACAGTATAAAGAGGCACAACAGGCTAAATTTATCCCTGCTGTAATTCCAAGAAGTCAATGGTGTTACAGCAGAGATGAATTTGGCCAAATAGTGGGAGCCTAGAACAGACAGTGTCTTAGATGTTGGGTTCTCAAGAGCCCAAATATTGCCTGAATACTAGAAAGTAGAATTCTGGATGCTTTGAATGAATATGGCAAAGCCTAAAAGTATATGTTTAGAGCCCCTCATGGATACAAAAATTTGTATCTGCATCCAATCCGCAATCCACAAAAATTGTCCATGAACATCCATGGATTTGCAGGGCTCTACTACCAGCTCCACAGGTCACCGTGCACCAGTGACGCAGGGTTTTGCGAAGGCCCTGACCCCCAATCGCCCTCCACTTCTCCCTAGAGGCTTCGTGCCCCACCACCCGCTCCGCCCCCATCGTACCTCCTTCCCTTCGCTGGGCAGAGAAGCTACAATTCTGGGCCCTTGTATGCAGCGCCAGCCTCCCAGTGTGGGACTCAGACACTCCTATGCAGCCACAGTGGCAGACCCAGCTGGGACAGAAAGTGACGACAACTACTCTCCTCATAGTGCCTGCCGTTGCTGCCTGTTAGTTTAAAGTACAACACCACCTCTTTCAAAATGGCACATGGCTCACTCCCTTTTAGGAGTTATAATTTACCTCCTCCTTCCAAGCAAGCTGGGGACTACAACTCCCAAAATGCCCAGCAGGCCTATTGGCACATATCGCAGCCTGCTGCTTGCATGTTTGAGAGAGCCAAGCTGGAGCCTGAAGGCTGGGTGACAGCCACTCCATTCAGGGGAGTGTGTGCTGCAGAGTTCTGCACAGATACAAAAAATTGTATCTGCATTTATGTTCTTTGTATCCTTAGCAATTTTGGCAATTGCTTGACAGTTGCACCCTAAACCTTGAAAGTCTGAGAAACTCAAACCTGGTGGAAATAAACCAAAACACCACTGACTTCAGATTGGTACAAACTGGGTTTGTATTTGGGAAAGGCATAGCCATTACGTTTCTGCCAAATCCTTCAGGCTAATCCTCCCAGATTTCTAGATTAATCTGGTTTCTGACAGTGTATCTTTTTTAATTTTTGTTCTGTACAACAGAGTTGCATTTTCTTACCCTAGGGAAGACGTTGTCCCAAAGTCTCAGAAGCTAAGATCGCTGCAACCAGACAAATTAAGAAGTCTGGGAGGATTAGCATGCAGAAGCCTTGGACATGGCAGAATCATCAAGGCTGTGGTCATCCCAAATGCAAATAAAGCCAGCCTGCATCAGTTCTCTAAGCTGCCACATGACTGTTATGACTGAATGTGAAGCTGTTTATGTTATTTGGCTGTCTGTAGCTCTTTATTGCACTCATAAATGTTAATAATCAAGAGTAAAGCTATGCTTCAAGGAGAAGGCGCTCCAGACAAGGGATGGAAGATAGGAGCTGGCATCATATTGCAGTGAAGTACAAGACAAGCTTTTCCCAAGTAAAGACATGTTAGATTCATAGTTGCCGGGTGTCTGTCACTGAGGTTGCCTGCTATAAAAGCCAGGTGGAATGTTAAAAAAAAATCTGAGGTCGACAGACAGGAATTTCTGACTTTTGGTTGAGTAAACAGGTTGATACTAGTGGAGACTGCAAGGCGAGGGACACAGTCCACTCTGATAGGAAAAATGCACACTTGAGCTCTTTTATTTGGTCTTTTTTTCATAAAATAGTTGAGATGGGAGGAGTATTTTGACAATTTAGCGATCCAGCCTCTGTGATCATAGGACAACTGCACAGCTCAAAACTACATAGCCTATGTTTTCCCCACTTAAATAGTAAATTATATTATTAATTGTGGCGTAACAAGAAATGTGATTGCTTTTTGGGTGCTGAAGGCAGTTGGCTTTCATCCCCATGCCTCTAGATAATACTTAGTCCTGCCATGAGTGCAGGGGACTGGACAAGATGACCTCTTGAGGTTCCTTCCAGTCCTAAGAGTCTATGATTATATACCTGGCTGCATGTTAAACAGGTGGATTTTCCACCCTGCTCTGAAAACAATCTACACACTCGGCCCAGTAAATTCCAGTGTTGTGATCCCTGTATACTGGGGGAATCTGGCCCCAAGGAAATCCCCTAATAGAAGCTATCATAGCTCTATGCCCACCTCCCGGCAGGAACACCTGTTGCCAGGGACATACTGTGGTGTTTCTCAGGGCATGGGGATGTGGTTAAAGTGCTCCTGTGCTCTGACTATTCTTGGCTGCTGCTGCAACAAGCCCTTGGGGCTACTGACAGTCAGACACAAGTCAAGGCATCCCTCAGCCCATGACAGAGAGGTGCGAACACACTTTTCCTCCCTTGTTGTCTGTGTGGGACTCAATTCTAGCACAGGGATGAATGAGGCTCACAGAGATATCTGAACTCACCCTCCTGCCACTCATTCCACCCTCAACCAAGGATGAGAGCCAACATGACCTTATCCTCCAAAGACAACGATTCAAATGGTTAGTCTGTTGGCAGCCATCAGAAAATCATCTAGTTCCCTTTCCTCACAGATCACCATTTTTTGTGGTATTTGCCACCCCTCTAAACACAGAGCACATGCTCTGCAATGGAGAGAACAGATACTTTTCTACAAAAAGTAGTACATAGTACCACTGGTCACAAGGTGAAATGAGCAATTGGCTAAGATGGCAGCAGTGCTTATCATTTCCAGCCAGCCTGAGTAGAATGATTCCCGGGGATACTCCAACATTCAAATCCCTTGGTACCTCCTGAGAAGTTAAACAACCTAATAACCAATTAAAATGAGAATGGGAGAGAAAACAGAATAAAGTTCTTATAATAATGCAATGCTCCTTTGGTATAAAAGCTTAGATTACATAGGGGATGGTTAGTATAGTTACTGAACTCTAGTTCTATGTTATAAATGCCTCCTGTATTACACACAAATCCTTATCTTTCAAGAACCGTCTGATAAGAACAGAACTCTTACTCTATGAAAAGGCTTTTAAGACAACCGTTTATATTATTTGCTCTGTGGGATCACCTCCTTTCTCCTGCAGAATATACTTTAAATATCAACACAGGATGGCATTCTAAGACTTATCTAAAATGTCATCACTCACAGAATGTTTAATTATTGCAAATATCTTTCAAAAATTCCACAGTGGGTTTTTTTCACCAAGTGATTTATTTTTGATATAATTTCTGTTTAATTAATAGGGGATTTAGTTCTGACCTGGAGGGTGTGAGAACCAGCAGAGGATCTGTAGTTTAGCAAGGTTAATGCTAAACTTGCCCACGCCTGTTGACGTCTGAGAAAGAATTGTGCAGGCACTTTCTCGGTTGCTAAAATGCAGCATATTCTCACATTAAGGATTGCAATACAAAGCCTGTAAAGGCAAACTAAATGAGAAAGGAAAAATAAATACCAGACTATAAAGATCATGCTTTGATATTTATTTTAAATTCAGTTGAGATACTATCTGTGCCATGCTTCGTTAATCATATAATCTAGAGTAACAGTTTCTTACCATTATCTGGCCTTGCACCTTAAAAATTTGATTCAAACATTAAAGTGCTACTTGCAAAAAAAAACAAAAAAAAAACCTTTTTTTTAAAACAAAAAATTACAAACATGGAGAACACCTAATCTATGCTTCTCAAAACACCAGTTACATCAAATTCAATTTTAATATCCTGTAAAATCTCCTACCATGGCGCAAATACGGCTGTCTAACGTTGCTGTTGAAAATGCCCCTGCATTAAATAAGATTCCATGCTGTAAAATTTTGCAAGGTGATAAAACAAAAATGGTATAATAAATATAAACCATCTGCATTTTTAACAAGCCATTTGGAACTGGATTTCATTTATATTTAGAATTGTTTTGAAGTGTTCTCTTTTTGAAAACATCCTAGTTACAGTATATTAGGTTTTCAGTCGAAAGATTAAAAGAGCTAATGCACAAATAAATACACATGCACACACACACAAGTAATTTTCAGAACTATGAGAGTGTTTGATTCTTCAAGGTTACTACAGCTGGCTTTTAGTCACATAAAAAGGGTTAGTTTGTGCAATCGGCAGCTCTGGAAAATGGATTCACGCACACAAAAATGCATTTAAACAACATTAAGGTTTTGGCAACAGCCAACGTAAGACAGGAAACGAGGCTTAAGGCTGAAATTGCATCCTTAACTCTTTCCACTGTGTTTATCATAAGTATTGCTGTTCATATCCTATATGCAAGTAAATCCAAGCACTGCCTGAAGTTTCTGTGAGGTACAATACATACGCATGGGGAGCCAATGACAGAAGGTCAAATTTGTTGGTGGCATAGCCAATGCACTCCATTGATATTAACAGAGTTACACCATCTTATGTCAGTGGTGAATGTGGCCCTGAATCTCAGTCTAAAGACTTCTAAGTTCTAGTTTTTCCTTGGTTTGTTATTATTACTACATCATACTTCTGCATCAACTTTCATATGACCTTTAAAATGCTTTATGGGCATTAATTCCCAGTAAGCCTCATAATAATCTGGTCAACTAGATTATATAGGGTTCCACTGTACAGCTGCACAAGAGGAAAGGGTTAAGAGGGCAAAAGAAACCTTCCTTCTTCCCCACATACCACTACCCTCACATCCTCAAGGGCTTAAATAACAACAGGCTGGCATGTATATTACTCTCCAAAGCTTAGTTTAGTTTTTAGGTATCTCATGTCTGTAGGTGTTTAGGAAATACTGAATTATCTCAATTCAGTGTGCAGTCAGTGTGCTGAAAATCCTTCGGAATTTTCAATTTGTAAACTATTACTAAAACAACCAGAGGTTTTTATTATTTCAGGGATTTTTCCTAGAAAAGACTCTTTTTTTTTAGAATAATCATACTGGCCAGTGTTGCCAACTCTTGCCATTTTATTGCAAGTCTTGTTATATCTGGTATATTTCTTAATGCCCCACCTCCTGGAATCATGTGAATACATGAGGCTCACTTTTTCTTTAAAGTCAATTTCTAGTACAATTGGTTGCAGAAAAAAGCGTGAAAAAAATTACCCAAATGCATCCTGAAGGTTCAAAACTCAGAAGGAAAACAAAAGCCTCTGCAAATATATTACTATTTTTTAAAAATCTCAAAATCTTGTGGAACTTGATGCCTGATTTTTGAACAGTTGGTGTTGGCAACACTGACTGGGCTAAACTTGTTGTCACTGACATCTCATGAGGTTTGTCTTTTCCCCTAACGCCAAGAGGCTCCCAGTTCTTCCTCTTTCACCTGGGGCCTCCTTATTCCATTTTCTCCACGTGTGGGGAAAGATCTTTCTATAACACAAGAGTGGAAGTAGCTATGGGACTCCCAACCGGGACATTTTTTCGTCTCCTTTCATCTCCTGCTACTCCACCTTCTGGTGAGAGATGCTGAGGGTCCAAGAAACTACTCACCAACCCACTAGTTTCTCCCAGTGCTCCAATTTCTCATTCTCTTGCCTGATAAGTCCTCATTTCTTTAGCCAAGGAAGAAGGAAGCCCCAGGGAACCAACATTTGACAACCCAGGAAAGGGAAAGGAAAATGGAGAGAAATTCTCTCTCTCTGCTTTTCTTCTCACTCCTCATTTTAACACCTGTCCCCTAAGTACTGGTTGAAAGGGCATGACAAGACATGTGACTAGCCATCTGTGGATTCAGAGGCTTTCAGATGCAAAAGGTAAGGTGAGAGAGTTGGCAGGACTCTTTCACAAGGAAGGACTGAGAAGCCCTCCCAGAGAAAGAACTTTCATATGTGTTTTCCAGTCCTAGACTTATCAGGTCTAGAAGTCCCACCAAGCCTGCTTTTTGAACACTTTTTCTTCTGGGGTTTGTTGGCATGAGAGGGAGAGAATTGGCAGGCAAAATCTGGCCATTTTTACTACAAAACACATGAGTCACACATGATTCACATGCTTCATTGGGAAAAAAAATCCAAACACTGCATCAGTTCACAAATGTTGTCCCCGGCTCATCTTTATACATGGAGGCAGAGACTGTCAAAGCCAATGAGCAGCTTAGAACACTCAACTTCCATTAATTAATTAATGGGAGCTAAGCATCCAAATCCATAGTGGGTTTAAAATTCATGATGGTTGCACAACACAATGTACTGCAGCCCTATGTCAAATTCCCACTGTTATCTTCTGAGAAGGACACAAGAGTATTGGTCTCACTTTACCCATACTATCTAATCAAGCATTTTGGACAAACATAATTCCAGTTTTATAACTGATCCTTTACCACAGAGAAAACAAATGTCTAACTGAAGTGTGTAATATTGCCATTTTTCTATACAACCCTTTCTCAGCTAAACCAGATTGTTCTGATAATTCATAAAGTTTTGCCATTTTTTTTCATTCAGGGTTAGAGCAGAATATTACTCTGGGATGCTTTTGCATCCTTCCCTGTCTTTTTTGTGAACCACCAACACATGCACATGGTATGTTCCAAAAGCAAACAAGTTGAGGAAAGATATGGACAAACTGGAGAGAGTTCAGAGGAGAGGAACAAAAATGACAAAGGATTTAGAAAACCTGACCTATGAGGCAGAATCTCCAGAAAAAAAGACTGAGGGGGGACCTGATATTTCTATTATTCTATTATTTATAATATTATTTCTATTATTCTAAGTTTAAAGTGCTTAAAGAAAGCTTGTTGAGGTTCTGAATAGTACTGGTGGATGCTGGGAGATGTATGCTGTTGAACTGTATGCTATGGCAGTTGTTCTCAAACTTTTTTCATTTGCGGACCCCTGAAAAATGTCAAATGTAAATGCAGACCCCTTTTGGAAATCTTAGACATAGTCTGCAGACCTCCAGGGGTCCATGGACCACAGGTTGAAAACCACTGTGCTATGGAATGTACTGTTAATGTTCTCTTAAGTCAAGGGGCTGAATAAGACCCAACCCAAAAATACAAAAGTTCCCACAAAACATTTTTTGTTTGTTTAAATTATTCTAAGTTTGGGCCTACCCCATGGAAGGGGAGTCCTGGATACCAAAAAACCCCAACTTTCACATATCAAACCTAACTTTTCACAATAACACCAAACCTTTTGTTTTTCGCAGCTCAAGCACAAAAATCACAGATTCTCACTGGTTTCTCTGGCAATGGATCATTATATTTATAATGCCCCTGACAGTGATTTCAATTACTCAAAAGACTAATGGAATGAGTATGGAATGAATGAAGATTCAGGGCCTGTTCCAAAGCCTGGGGAAAGATTCCAGCCAGCTTCAATGGATTTTGGATCAGACTGTATATCAGTAGGTGGATCAGACTGTATATCATCAGTAGGTAATGTCCCTAAGAAAATCTGTCTGTTCTGCTCATACGGTCAGTGTATCTGGCACACCTGATCCATCTCCAGTAGGTACTCATTTTTTAATAATAGCAAGTTAGCAAGGAGAGGATCTTTCTCAATAAGAGTTCCAGTTGTGTTTCAGTGCCAAAAATGCAGAATGCAAAACCTTAGGATGTGGCTATGGCCCTTTCTGTGCCTTAGGAAAAGATAAAATCTGCTCACAGATTTTTACTGATGGTGATGCCAAATATATTAAGATTGTGCACATTTATTTTTCCTTTAAAAAAAAACAGCTATACAAGTTTACATGCAAATTAGGTGTAGCCTGCAACCCCTGGGTGAGTTGACAATATGATTTGCTATGTCACAGCCTCCAAAAAGTGGGAGTCTTCACAAGGATGCTTGCTGACTCAGCTAGCAGTCTGCCAGGCCTCTGTGGGGCTGCATGCAGGAGGGCTGTGGCAGGACAGGGCAGGGAGCTCCTTACCAGCTTTCCCCAGAGTCCTATCCATGCAGGTTCAGCCATGCCAATCACACTGCTTAAATGTGCTCAGCAGTTTCATCTTATGAACTATCTGGAATAACCAAAGTGTATTTGTGATACAATATACAGGAGTGCATACTGTTCTCATAAACAAATAGGTGCAGGCTATTTCAGCCGCCTCCTCTATATCCTCCTCTCCCCAGGTCATCTCCAACCATGTGTTATTCCCCTCACTTCTCTCCTTTCTTCTCCTCGACGGCTTGTTTGTGTGGGGTTTTTCTGCTTCATGCCACAGCAAAGTCAGTGAATATTGATAAGAATACATGATCTGATTCTAGTGAGACATATTTTCAGGTAATTTCTCATGCTCTCATTATCCAAGCTGCCCATTCTATGCCCTGAATATCCAGTCTTTTCAGAGTATAAGAAATGTCTGCATACCCACATACCAATAGGTACTTTGGTAGTGATTGCAGATGTCTGAGGGGTTGGGATATTTTAGAGTGATCTCTTCACTTCTCTCCAGAAGTTACTTATGATAATCTTTACTGTAAGGATGCATGAATTTAAAGGGTAACCAAGACTGCAGCAAAAAAACCGAAAGGTAAAATTCAGTAAAAGCATTATTACAAAATCTAGTCAAGCATTGTAAATAGAACTGCCATATTATTATTGAGAAAAGGTGTAGTGCCCATGCAAACTACATATTTGATTAGGATCTGAACTCTTTGCTGAACCATGAATCTGAAATAATTTAGGTGATACATATAAATTTAATTTCTTTGTTCAACACTCCACATCTGAAATGATGCACTGCAAATGTGCAGCTCTCTCTGAAGTCGGCAAAATGAGTCTCCTTATAACTTGCCTATACTGTGTGGAAATAATCTGAAATAATCTTAAAGGAAAAGGAATAAACCTATTTTAAAAACAGCTGAGTCCTTTAGATCATATACCCTAACCAATTTATGGAGATAAATGGAATTCAATATTAAAGAAATACTTTTTTCTCCTCTGGAAAATTTAAATACAGAACGAAAAGAAAAGAAAAGAAAAGAAAAGAAAAGAAAAGAAAAGAAAAGAAAAGAAAATCTGGCTTAGGAACACAGAAGCAATACCTGGCTATTGTTTCTAGTGCAGTAACTGCTGGAGGGACTACACCTCATTTTCCCCATTCAGAGATAAAGGAGGCAAGCTGATTGTGGAAATGACTCATTCGGTCTCTATAATGGAGTGATACCAGCTATTGGACATCTTTATTTCTCATTCATTAAATGAAGCCAGTGTCTACTGCTATGATAGCCATCAGCAAAGACAGACAAGGAAATAAAAGAGGAAAAAGAGCAAGAAGGGGAATACAAATGAACATTACAGGCTGCTGTTTGGGCCCCATTACCAAAAATGAATACAAAATACTTAAAAAAATATATTCACCAAGTATTGGCTTACGATGAAGTCAATATCGTGATTTATTTAACTCAAGGGACAATAAATCTTGATATTGACTGAAAACATAAGTCAATATGTGTACTGTTGTGTGCTTTCCATTACAGAAATGAGGTTGGGGGGGTTAAGTTTAATGGACACATTTACAAGAAAATAGGTTTTGCTAAAGGAGATTTTTTTTTTAAATCACCTGCCAAGTTAATGCCAACTGCACAGATGTTAGGTAGGGGGCATGGCACCTTAGGGCATAGCCTTTTACCTTGAGAGACCCATTCAGCTCAGGTTTCTGATCACAAGTGACAATGAATCTGGTGGTCTCATCCTAGCCGCATTTTTATGCATTACAACACCCCTGCGCAACTAGGAGGTCACCGAGTGCTGGAACAGCAAGGCTGCTACACACCAGCGTGCAGATGAACTGGCAGTGTTGCTTACCCAAGCTTCAGTAGCAATTTCCCCATAGTGCACCAGGATTACATGGCCTTTGCATGAAAAAGAAAGAGGAAGAGCGAGGAAGAAACCTCCATGAGCAGGAGCCACTTACAAATCGGTCTTCACATTAATGGGCTAGGAGTTTCAAAAGCACTCAGTGTTGGCCTAACTCTGCTCCCGTGGAAGTCAATGGGAGTGTCATGATTTACTTCAACTGAGGCAAAGTCAGACCAGCACTGAGGGTATTTCTACACTGCAGCTGGAAGAGCGCCTCCCAGTCCAGGTCAACAGTCTCACACTAGCTCTGCTCAAGTTAGCATGCTAAAAATAGGAGCACAGGCAATGGCAAGGGTAACCACCCCCATCCAAGCCCTCCTGACACCCTGAGTCCAAGCTCAGGCAGCCAGCTTGCGCTGCCATCCATACAGAAACATCAACACTGCTATTTTTAGTGCACTAGCTTGAGCAGAAATAGCGCGGGTCTGCTTACTCAGGCTAGGAGGCATGCTCCCAAATGCAGTATAGACATACTCTGTGTTTGAAAATCCCATCCGTGGTGCACTGCCCCACCACTGTGGTGACACCACCCTCTCCAAAGGGGACAGTAAGAGCAGTACTGAACACAAGAACATAAGAACAGCCATACTAGGTCAGACGAAAGGTCCATCTAGCCCAGTATCCTGTCTTCCAACAGTGGCCAGTGCCAGGTGCCCCAGAGGGAATGAACTGAACAGGTAATCATCAAGTGATCCGTCCCCTGTCGCCCATTCCCAGCTTCTAGCTAACAGAGGCGAGGGCCACCAACCCTGCCCATCCTGACTAACAGCCACTGATGTACCTATCCTCCATGAATTTATCTAGTTCTTTTTAGAACCTTGTTATAGACTTGGCCTTCACAAAATCTTCTGGCAAAGAGTTCCACAGATTGACTGCGTGAAGAAATACTTCCTTTTGTTTATTTTAAACCTGCTGCCTATTAATTTTATTT
The DNA here is from genome assembly GCF_965152235.1 of Eretmochelys imbricata. Classification (NCBI taxonomy): domain Eukaryota; kingdom Metazoa; phylum Chordata; order Testudines; family Cheloniidae; genus Eretmochelys; species Eretmochelys imbricata. The sequence goes on from NC_135574.1 coordinate 194,839,669, forward strand.
GGTGACCCCTAGTTCTTGTATTATGTGGAGGAATAAACAACACTTCCTTATTTACTTTCTCCACACCAGTCATGATTTTATAGACCTCTATCATATCCCCCGTTAGTCATCTCTTTTCCAAGCTGAAAAGTCTCAATCTTATTAATGTCTCCTCAGATGGAAGCTGTTCCATACCCCAAGTCAATACTGTTGCCCTTTTCTGAACCTTTTCCAATTCCAATATACCTTTTTTGAGATGGAACAACCACATCTGCACGCAGTATTCAAGATGTTGGCGTGCCATGGATTTATATAGAGGCAATATAATATTTTCTGTCTTATTATCTACCCCTTTCTTAATGAGTCCCAACATGACAGAAGACCAGACGACGGATCTCCATCCTCCAGACTAGCTAGCTACATCAACCAGGCACCGATGACTGTATATTGCACCCTCTTCACGAGCGCTGCTATGGCAGTGCCCCCTCTTTACCCGGAGACACCACGCAGCATACCTATAGTCTCTGGGACATTCCTGAGGCACAAGTCCTTCTGGCGCATCTTCCCAGGCAAGGATGGAGTTGTATACCACAATGCATCCGAACAGGTATGGCTCCAGCCAGCACTATTAGTATCCAGCTTCCTTAAGCACAACATTTACTCACAAGTCAAAAGCAAGAAAAAAGACTCAGCAAACATTGGGACTGCAAGGCAGGAACACTTCTGAGATCAAAGGAAAACTGCTACATTGCTTTAAAAGCCCTCTTCTTGTAAAAGCAGCCTGTTTAACTGAAAAAACTTGTACTGTTATCGGTGAAATGCTTCACCTGTCAAATTAAGTTTTCCAGGAGCCAGAGGGAAAGTGTGTGACATCATAGGTAATTATACAGCTCCACTAATTGACCTATGAAGTCAAACAAGGTGAACAGGTAAACTTAACAACTGGCCATATGACAGTTCTTAGCCAGCTAGCAACCAGGATAAGTTTTACTCTTTTGGCCTGATTTTCAGAGGTGCTGAGCACCCACCACTACTACTTGACACAGCTGGAATTGTGGATGCTCAGCACCTCTGAAAAATCAGACCCAACACATCCACTGACCAAAAAAACCCATGAATTGTATGTACACAACTGTGTATTAGCTCAGCTCATACACAAGCCAGAGCAAATCCCCTGTACTGTATACACCATCTGCAAGTGGCAGTACTTTGGCATTCAATAAACTAAAGGGCTAACTAGGCATATGCACAGTAAGACACATATTTACTATTTCCTCATGCAGGGTGGGTGGAAACTCTGCTAAGTATATCGCATGCCATTTCTAATTAATTCTCTTACGACAATGAGAAGTGGGGAGTTTTCCTCTCACAGAGTAGCTGATGTCAAACAGTCCTTTGACCAGGTGTACTCCTGACAGAGCGGACAGAATAATGATAGGGGTTTTAACAAATGCCATGCCAAAGTCCTAACACCGAATATTCAGAGTACCCATTAAGCCAAGGTGGGTGAAATCCTGGCTTCAATGAAGGTTTGCCATTGACTTCCATGGCACAAGGATTTCACCTGCTCTCTCTAGTAACTCAATGTACACCCATTCAACCACAGTTTTCACCTACATTAGCATGTAGTGAGCTATGTCAATATTCTTATTTCTAATGGCTCAGCAATATGCATGAGTTAGTGTGCCTCAGATGGAAGGCAAGAGCTACAGTGCTAAGAGTCACTTGGCAATACAAACCATGAGAGATACAAGGACAGTGACCATCCAGGGAGGAAAATGAAAATGCCTATATTCAAGAAGCAAATTATTTATCTAGGTAAAAAGAAAAGGGGTACTTGTTGCACCTTAGAGACTAACAAACTTATTTGAGCATGAGCTTTCGTGAGCTACAGCTCATGCTCAAATAAATGGGTTAGTCCCTAAGGTGCCACAAGTCCTCCTTTTCTTTTTGCGGCTGCAGACCAACACGGCTGCTACGCTGAAACTTTATCTAGGTAGGTTCAGATATGGTACTTTGAGGCTGTGGGGGATTATAAAATTGTCACTTCCAAAGTTGTCACATAGTTGAACAAAGAAAGAGTGGTAGAGGTAGTGATACTTCCTATGTATATCTCTCTGCGAGCCCAGTTAACACAGTGGCTGGGTTTTCTTAAACAAAGATAAATAGTGACTTATTTAAAATCAAATTTCTGTGTTCAGGAAGGCTGGAGACTGAAGGAGGTGGCTAGGACGAGCCAGAGGATAACATGACAGACACACTGATAAACATGCAATTGCTCCATGTACAGATATGTCAATGCTCCATGATCCTGAACTATTACTGGGATCCTGAACCTCTCCTGAATAGAGAGAGACAATTTTTCAAACTGTGATGTCAGTGCACATCACAAACACTACCTAGAGCCTTGGGTGAAACCCATGGCAATACTGATTTATTATAGAAACAGATTTGACTCCAGAAGGGTCAAATTCATGTCTCAGTTACACCACTGAAGTGGATGGAGTTAGTCCACATTTACAGATGTGTTACTGTGACCAACGTCTGGCCTCTGGTCTCCAGAGAGGAAAAGCCATATGTATTAACTGGTGCTGATGCTCGAAAACAAATCCTTTGCCCTTTCACACTGAGAGTCAAGAGTTTGATGTACTGTATGCAATGTGACTTTCAAGTGAAAAATGCTTAGCACAGCTCTTGTGACCATGGGCAGCAGGAAGCTGGTCCTAGCAGCACCGTTGTCTATGAATCTCACAGGACCAGGGTTGATACTCTACTGCAGCAGCGTGTGTGCGTGTCACATGAGCAGCAAGTCTATAGACAGGAAACTCTGATAATTGGATAAGGGCCCCCCATAGTGCCTAGTCACAGTTAACAAACAGCACAGGGTGAGAAGATTGGGATCATTGCTTGTCTACAAGCCAGCAAAAGGGAGGAAAATGTGATGCGCTGGGTGAAAAAAAAAGTGACTTCCACCTTCAAACAGATTCCACTGGTTTAGCCAGCAGTGGGGCTGCTCTTTGCTTCATCTCCCCGGTGGAGCTTACTACAGACCATGAGGGTCCTACCTGGTACCACCATTCTAAACTACAGAGGTATATGTTGTACACAAACAGGGCTAAGTTCTGTTCTCAGTGCCCCTGTGATCCCAGAGGCCTATATGGGATCCTGCAGCTGAAACTGACCACAGACTCACTTACAGGTAAGTTCTACACTGAATATACACCACTGGATAGCTCCAGCAACCCACTCACCTGGGGAAGTGCATGACTGCCCTGAAGGCTGGCTCTACCCTGGGGCCTCTTGTGTTTACTTAGCCCATGAGGGAAGTGCGTGGGGCCAGATGCCCCAGAGAAGAGCTGATGTACAGAACTGCAAAGATGAAGCCATTTTGCAGTGTATGTTTTGTTGGTCCTACAAAACCCAAGAACTATGCTGCATGATATTCTTGAGCTCCATCTACTGGCAACTTATCTCTGAATTATTTAATATAGCGTGGTCCTGTAACACACTTCAGTTCTGGTCTGAGTTTGTAAGGAGACCTCAATATATCTCCCTGTCAGAAAGTTTTCCTAATATTAATTTTTTTCATTCTTCATTTTTGCTCATTGGTCCTATTTATACCTCGATAGAACGCTAAAAACCCCTCTTCCTCCCGGCAGTTAAAGTATTCAAATAGCACAGCCACACCAGAGCCTCACAGAGCTATTCCCTCCCTGCTCTGTGGTGCCTCTGAACGAGCTGAACCAACCCCCCTTACATCTGCTCTCCCCCTGAATTTGGGGAAAGTTTGGATGTGAACTTTACTGCTCAGGCCTGGCTGTAACTGAAACGTATTACAGTTTGTTTTTCTCCTCTTTCTCTGTCTTTCTGCAGATTCCTCCAGAGATAGAAGAAGAGGAAGTGCTTTGCCTCCAAGAAAGAATGAAAATTACAACCCTATCTACATAGCAAAGGATACTTCCCCTTGGGTGAAGAACAAGAAGGCTGAAAGACATGTAAGTGAACACAAAAATTATTAGCAACTTTGCATGTGTTTATGTCCCTGGTGACAGACAGATGCCTCTTTTTTAAGATGTAGGTATTCAGGTAGTATCGTGGGTAGAAAAAAAATAAAGCATTCATGGTGCTGGAATAGATCAGACTATAGTAAGGCCTGGGAAATGTCAGAGTGTACAGGCATTGCTGAAGGAATATGCCCTTTAGATCAAGTGGGAATGAGAGGCTTGAATAATTGTTCAAATGAACAAAATGAAACACTGTTCTTTAATATAGATGTTATACTGGTGACATTTTTGATAAGGTGTGTAGATACATACTGGTTGCATGATAAAGGAAAATGCACCATGCTCTGAAATAGCAGAATAATTGTTCCAACAAAATTCCCATAGAAGTAGTCAAAGCCTCTCCACCCCTAAGTTACTCATGCCAATTGTTTAGTCTTCCATAAGGAATACACACATTTTTTGCATTCAGACATTTTATCAAACTGCCATAAAAAAGTCAATGAATTTTAAAACAAAGCACTACTGTATATTCTTGCTATTGTCCAAAATTCAATTAAATCCTGCAAGACTCCTGGGAAAAGTTATAAGTGAAAAACATTGAGGGTTCAAAAATTGATAAATGGTCATCTTCAGTTTCTGTAGTTCAGTTCTAATTGTTTTCCAAGGAAAGCAGGTACAAATGAACTGGACTCCGGATTTTCCTTCTGTTTGCAATACCTGCTTTGCCTTCATGCCAATTGCAGTTAATCTTTGGTTTAAATTGTTTTGCTTAAAAAGGACAGCAAAATATTTTTTCTAACTAGATGATTCCATAATGCCAGGCGAACTCATGAACAACTGCAATCAGGGTATAAATGCAACAGCATGGTGACACATTCATTCCCTGTACTAGTCACCATTAATAGCATAAAAGCTCCATTAAAAAAAACCACTATTTTTTCTTTTCTTTTTTTGGCTCAGATACCTTTCAAGACTTTTACTCAGAGCTAATACGGGACTCGTCACTTGATGATTAATTTGCATGTCGATAGGCAGTCAGTGTAGCAGCTTTCAGATTAAGGACATTCCGCTGCACACTAAAAGGCACAAAGAACAAAAAGCGAATTTCAATCTTGCCCTTCTTTTCCAGTCAGTGCATTCCCAGCCCATGTCTATTGATGAGCAGTTGGAACAATACCAAAATGCAGTGTAAGATCAATCCTGCTGTTTACTTCGCTGAGCTGAAGGAACAAAGGACAGAAGAAAGGACTTAAACCCAGCTATAGTAAAAGCGTGGGGATGAAGGATGAAAAATGTGCCTGATGGGCAGTTGCACAGAGTAAACTCATTTAGAAAATAGGCAGCTCCAGCTGAGATAAAACCAATGATGATTTGTATTTTGTACTGTATCTTCAGGGGATAAAAGCACTTCTATCAGATACCATTGGAGGCAAACTTGAAACACTGCAGTAAAATGCTATGTTCCCTACTAGGGAGAGAATCAAAATTCCCATAATTGCAAAGGAGTGTTAAATATCTGATTGTGCATGCTTTTTTCCTCCCATGGTGAGATACCTCAACCTGGTCCTCTTTTTTTAAACTTCACAGGACCTAAAAGAACATTCAGCTGGATGCTTTCATATCAAATGCAGCATGACGCAGTGTTTTACTTGAATAAATAGTGTTAATTATAATTTGGGGGATTATTAGCCTTTAAGTCTATTTTTTTAAGCTATTTCAAATTAGGAGGATGCAACTTAGTTGCCTGAACACAGAGGAGGAGGTGAGGAATGCAAGAGTGAAAGTTTTTGTTCAAATGCAAATATCTTAACAAACTGTAACTAATGGGGAGGAGAAAATAAAACAGTCCCTTCCATCACTAAACAAAATGATCTTAAATCAAAAATCTATTTACTTTTACTGAATAGCAAGCACACCCACCACTCTGAACCATCCATCTACCATCCCAGACAAGGGCAGCACAATGTAATATAAAGGGTAAAGATGAATAGCAGGAAAATTGATGGTAGCCCTGTTGAGATTCAAGTACAGAGGAATTTGGTTGTTTACTGATCACCATTTATGGGGACTGTTCAACTATTTGGTTCAAAAATTACTTTCCAGAGGTCATTCCTCATTGGTGCTGATGTTTTTGCCCTGTGCTTATACTGCTTAATGGACATTTTTTGTTGTAAGAATCAGATTTAAATAATTTTATTTTCTTTGGTGTTTTCAGAGAATCTCTCGCCTGTAGGTAAATAAGGTTCTAGTTTGAGGGAGTGCCACTTAAAAACAACTATAAATTGCCCTGCATTGACATTTAAAATGCTGAGCAGAATGTGGCTTGTCCTTTCAAGATGGAGAATTTGTTCCTAGGTGTGTGTCCGATTCAAGAAGTTCACCATTTCAGAGGTCCAGATGCAGTGATGAATCAGAAACAATCAGAAGAAATAAGGGGTTGTACAAATCAAGACATCCCAGCAAGGCAGGTTTTATAATCAGACCTTCCCTTACTCAAAAGGCAAACGTTAGGTGCAAACATCCCCTATGCTCACTCAATGTGAAGAAGATTTTTGTGGGTTGATAAAGAACCAAAGCATTTCTCCGTTTCACCTCTGTTTTTCACCTGTTTACTTAAAGGAACATGTCACATTTACCCCATGATACAATAACTAAGAAACTTAGGGTCTGATTGTACTACCCTCGAGCCCAACTGTACTTAATGAGACTCCAAGTGCTAAGGATTACTTGCATGAGCAGAGACTGCAGTGTTGGGCCTAAAAGGATGAGGCTCACAGTCCTTTGTTACATAGCCTCAGAGCCTATGTATATTTTTTTAAAGCTCTCTCTTTAAAAATGTTCTCTACTGGGCTGCAAAATTAAACCTTTTTAAATGTTATTTCTCATCTTTTATTAAAGAGCTACATCTACATTTGCTTCCAGGTTCTTGTTCTTGTCCCACAATTTGGCAAGTTCACTTGTCACTGATACCATTTACACCAGCAAAAGGTCGAGACAGGGGCTTCACACAAATAATTCCCACAACAGGGAATTCTCTGCTGTACCTTGGGGACAGCTTTAAGTTACCAGTGCAATTTAAAGGCTAGGATCTGGTCCCTAGTCTATCCCCATAGGATAATAAAATAATCGTTAATAATAAATAAATAGTGGGACAAGTTGCAAAAGGCCCCCTCAAAATGCTAGTGAAACCATTGCAAGCATACCTATCTGCACCTACCCCCCACCCCACCCCGCTTTTGAGCTTAAAAATGAATATTTGGCACACTGGTTTATTTTAGCTGAGTTTCTCCAAGATTGAGACCTTACCTTGCTCAAGAGCAAGGTTTTAAGGCCAGTTTTTATAACCCCTAAAAATAATAGATTATGACAAAGGTTCTCAGCTGAAATAACCTTTCCTACAGTGGTAAAAGTACCACACCAGCAGTATAAAATAAGGCAGCATTATTCAAAATAATTCTACAGCCATAAATAAAGGAAGTTTAAAGTGCTTATAAATTGCAGAGTCTTATTCACTTGTGGATACAATTACATTTACAACAGATAAAAGTCCAAAACCTCTGGAATCTTAAATCCCTGGTGTCATTTTTTGGATGCAAACTATAATACTGGTATCTGTAATATGCATTCCCCTCAAGATTATAATTTATAGAGTCTGGGGGAAGACGGAAAGAGTATGTCTCTCCTCCAGCTTATTTTCAGTCTTTTGCCCCAAAATGAAACACCTATCAGTTATCTTGGATTTTCAGGTAACTGCAATTCAAAGTACAGCAGTGTGGCTTTCCTGTTTTAATTAAATTAAGTCAGCATCTGAGGCCCAGTCCTGCAAGACAATGAATGTCCTCCACTCCCCTTAATTTATTAGGATTGAGGGTGTTCAGGATTTCACAGAAGGCAACCCACATGGTACTACTGGAACCTTGCATGGCATCTCTGGAAAGTGATCAGTTACTGTGTTTAAAGAGGGCACAGTAAATATGTTAGGCAAAATTTTTAAAAGTAACTAGTAATTTTGCATGCATTAGGTTTTTAACTGGGTTTGCAATAATAATTGAGGCGCTCTTAATTACTACTCATTTTTGAAAATCTTGCCACATGCACACACACACACACCTCTCTTTACACCCACACACACACTCTCACACACAAACTAAACACATATGCTATATATGACCTAGATGGAGTAGAATAAAGGAGTAGCAAGCCCTAACTAGCAAGCTACAAACACTCACCTCCTTAGAGTTTCACAAATCTTGCAATATTGAAGATGTAACTTAAAAGAAACTAGCTTATGAAATGTTAGTTAATGTAACTGATACTCCATTTACCCTAAATTTTATTGACCTTGCCAAATGAGAGTCATAAGGACATGGTTTCAGAGTAACAGCCGTGTTAGTCTGTATTCGGAAAAAGAAAAGGAGTACTTGTGGCACCTTAGAGACTAGCCTATTTATTTGAGCATAAGCTTTCGTGAGCTACAGCTCACTTCATCGGATGCATACTGTGGAAAGTACAGAAGATCTTTTTATACACACAAAGCATGAAAAAATGGGTGTTTACCACTACAAAAGGTTTTCTCTCCCTTAAATATGGGTCCTTAAACAAGTTCTCCAAGCATAATCAGACTTTCCTGGGGAGGCACTGATGTCTTCTTCGTATTACCCCACCCCTTAAGTATAAATGTACTATTTCTGAAAGGTGCAGCGTTGACAACATGGAAAAGATAGGTCTTTCTCTCTGGTACTGAGACGCAATGGAGTGTTGGTATACTCATTTTACAGACGGAAACAGAGGTATTAAATGATTAGCCCAAGGTCACAGAGGAAGAGCAAGGATTTGAATCCAAATTTTCTGAATCTCAGTCCAGTTCTTTAAGCATCTCCTCTGTTTATCTACAGAACAATTACAACATGAGAGGCAGCACTATAAAATTCCCCTCCAATGCATCTCCACCCTGACCTGGTAGGACCATGTCAAGGACTGAGAGGATTAATTAGATGTCTGTGCCTATCCAGTCCTTGGCGTCTCTTTTAGGATTGCCAACAAATATGAAGATTAATGTTAAATGCAGTAATTTTCTAGTAATGCCAATATTTATGCACTGGGAAATAGACAGAAACCAGGAAAATCATATTTAAGAAGACAGCCAACAAGCTGTGAAGTGTTGGCAACTTTCAGTCATTTGTCACTCCTATTTCTCTGTGGACATCATGAAATCACCTTTTCCCTACCTTGCTGTATCCCATATCATCTATTAACATGGTCCTGCCTCTACATATGAAAGGCCTGATCCAAAGCCCATTAAAGGCAAATAGTCTTTTCCACTGATTTCAACTAGGACTGCCCTGCCAGTGTTATCTAGTGCATGATCCAAAGCCCATCGGAGTATGAACTACGTGTTTTATAAAGCTGTGGCAAGCCTTGCTAAAGATCAGCCACTACCCACTACAGTGCATTTAGAGGCATTTTGCCTTACAGAGTCATCGCATCGGGGCAGTGCACTCCTACCCTAGCTTGTTGTCATGGTGCCAGTTCTTAGAGCCATAATAGTAGCTCTAAGCGTTCAGTCTAAACAGCGATGGTTTTTAAAAGCACTCCATGGGGTGAGGGGGACTAAAAATAGTTTTGAACACAAAGTTCTCTAATTTGTATCTAAAAAAAGAAAGTGGTTTAGCTAGTTGAGTCTTGACAAGAAACCGATTCCATAGAAAGTGCAAGATAATTACTGAGGATTCTAAATGAGGCTTCTTGACATGCCAGATAGCAGGCAGAACATGATCTATGAGACTAGGAATGGGAACACAGAGTAACAAGAGGTCAGAGTGTAAGGCCGGACCTCTGCTTTTAAGGGTTTACTGAGGAAGTAAAAAAAAAATATATACATAAACCTGAAAGTCATTGCAGACTTATCCGGAGCATGGGTCAAGGATGGAAATGACAAGCTGGAAAAGGCTGGACTACATCAGAATTTGCTGACATCTGTATGACTTGAAGTCAATGGCACCCTCCAGGAGATCCCATGCTAATGAGTTACAGTAACAAATCTCTGAATTGCATTGCCCAGCATTACTATGTCTTTGCTTGTGTACAGTGGCCTTTCCCAGGACTGAATTAAGGCAATCTAATCCCCCCTGCATCCCACCCCACCTATTGCTGCTTCTTGGACTAGCAGCAGGTTTCACAGTTAAGATGAATGGGGCAGTTCACACCTCTTAGAGCTATTGTTTCAGGCTCTCTGCAGACTCAGGTACATTTATACTTAGGTCATGTTTTCTAGCTTTTCTTTGCAACCATGAGGGTTGAAAGATTTTTTTTTTTTTTTACTTTAATAGAAAATGAGATTCTGATTCTCATCTTGAGAGTCCCAGAGCTGGGACCCTAGGCACAGGCCTATAGTGTGTATGCCTTAATCTGGGCCTGGCTGTTCCCTAACAATACTGAAAACAAAGCGGAAAGAGTTGCTTAATATATGATTAAATAAACTGAGGTATAATGAAAGGTTGGATAATGCAGAGGATTATAATGAGATAGGGAACCTTTCACCTCTGGATGGCCAGTTCTAACGTAGTAACTTCTAGCCACTGCACACCTGATATCACTGTATGAGTGATGTTCAATGGCAAACATGAACCATGCTGGTAGCTGGCCTCGCCCCTTCTTGTGCGAGGTCAACATCACAGAAAGTCCAACAGCAAGATTAGCTTTAACTAGCACCCTCTGGCATTCTCAGTACAGAGGGCAAGGACTGAATGGACAGGAAGAATGAATTACTCCTTATGGTGCAGAAGTCTCTGCTGAATTAAGGCATGCTGGACCCAGTCTTGTAGTCCTTATCCAGGCAAAATTCCCCTTGGCTACAAAGAACTCTTTGCCTGAATAAGAACAGTAGCACCAGCCCCACTGTCAGGGCAGCCCGGGGAAGTTTGACTTGCACTGCTACATATGTTAATAGAGGTGGAAATCAGTCACAGGGCAGGGAATAGGCTGGAGGTTCTGCCTCTGTGCTGATCCTCTGGACATTCGTGCGTAATCCTGTGAACAATCAGTGTAAGGGCTCCAGCAATTACCGCAGCCCAGAGTTCCCTTGTGGCTACCCTAGTTACCCAAGTTCAGCAGTGGGGAGGGGATTTGGGCCACAGTAAATATACACCCACACACAACAAAAACAGAATCTTTTGGAATTCACATTTTTACAATCATAACTTGGAAATAATACATGGGTTGTGATTAATAAACACATGCAACACCAGCCTTCAGCTTTGTAATGAGAACAACCAGGTCCAAGGGGATACAAATAGCAAGGAAGGATAAAAAGAATAAAGAGAGAAGGGAAAAAATGGATGTCTGAGATCTTCCCCTTTTGTACTTGAGGTCACTTGCTTAATTTTCTCCAACATTTGAGTTGTTTTTAATTTCCAGGAAGACTTCTCAGAGATCTTGAAACTTTGCCAAATGATCATTAAGCCAATATTTTATCTCCTCATAAAATGCTACAGCTCCTCCCTCATGCTGAACATACTGTAGAGATAAATCCCAAGTACAGGGGAGGGGCATGAATTTGTTTTAACTATTTCATCCTTCCCCCAAAATAAGAGAAAGCTTTAGGAAGCAGTATTCCTAAGTGCCATACACTCAAATACAACTATTAATTTCACCCTGGTTTTGTTCCTGAAAACACTCACCTTATGCAGTTAATCCCTGACAACTTCCACAGAAAAAAGAAAAAGAAGTTTCACCAAGAAAAAGCTATTAAGTGTTCATGTGGGTGGCATTCACAGACATGGGACGGATCTACACAAAGGATATACATGACCAGGGTTTCATGTAATCCTTTACGTGTTATGAAGGTCCAGAGGTCCTGTGGCAAAGGAAGCAGGAAAAATGATAGCATACAGTCCATAGTGGTATAACTGCCTCATTGCTGCTCATAATAATAAGTTTGATGAGGGACACTCAGAGTTAACAAATGGGAATTTGGCCCAAAATTGATGCCATGGGCTATTAATGTTCATGTTTCACAATACTGCCCTTCGTTAAAATTGTGCATTTTCAGTGTAGGGTTTTCCTTTTTATAACCATTACTTCAAAAATAAACCCAAATTTGACCCAGTGTAATTATTGCACCGTTTAGTACATGAGGCTGTTGGGTAAGATTCCTTGTCATCACAAAAGAGCCTTGCACACAACACAATTGCAGGTAAATGATGTATAGGAAACCAACAGAGCTCATCTAGCCCATCATTAACCTCATTTTGAGACAGCCCCAGAGGCAAAACTTTAGCCACCAGCACAGCCAGCTGTCAATTTTGTCAAACCAGTAACATATTAGTTAGCAGGGGAGCAATCTAAGAAACCAGACATAGATCCAAATGCCTAAAAGATATTCTAGAATGTGGTAATTATGTCCTGCAGCTGCCAGGAACGTCCTCAGAGAGTTCACACATATTGGTTGTACCAGTGAATCAGGACAGAATGATACTGTAGCAGCAACAGGAGTGTTAACAATAGACAAAACTCCATTCTAACTTGCAGAGACAGTTTTCGAATTACAAGCAACGATTGTCATCGCAATTACCATACTATTTTAAAGTAGACCCTGCCCCTTACTTTGTAAAATGTGGCCCAGGGTTAATTTTAGCCCACTGGGATAATTCTTTATTTTAAGTAGAGATATAAATTAGTGGCTAGTGATATTGGGTGCTCAACCTTAGACATGTTAATATAGCAAATTTTCAGAAGCGGATTCACACTTCCTGTGAATCAGGCCCCTTTAAAGCATCTCAAGTTGGGCTCCCAAAGTCACCAGTTACTTCTGAACATTTAAAACACATTTTTTAGAGGCACCTGAGGCGAGTCATGTCTAAAGTGCACAAAAGGATCAATACAACCAAAATGACCAACTGATTTGAAATGATTATTGATCATGTCCTTGATAAGTAATGCCTTAACGTGAAAGGAACATCCCAGCTTCAGTCGTCTTCCTTAAGCGGGGGATGTTTAAAAATGAGTAGTAACCGGCAAACACAAACTAAGAAGTGCCTACTGGAGGACAGAGTGAACCTCTACATATTTAAGGATAGGTGGCACCTTATCCCTAGCTGAAGAGTTGAAAATGCCTGGTAATAATGGCTCCAAAGGTAGCCATTGCCTTAAACAACCTTAAACAAAGGGCAGGCATTAGAGCAACAGATGGTGGGACTTGGGAACACAACACTATAGAAAGAGCTGGTCAAAAATGTTTCATCAGAAAAGTTTTCCATCAGAAAATGCAGTTTTGTTGAAACTGAAATGTTTCCAGAGAACGTGTCGATTTTTACAAAAAAAAAATAATGGCAAAATGTTGAAATGATTCAACTTTCTTGTTCCATTTCAATAACGTTGAAATATTTTGTTTAAATAAGGTCATGTTTCCTTATCACTTTTTCATTTGATATGAGCATTTAGCCAAACTGTTTCTGTTAGGAGGAGAAATTGATGGAGTCAGGTGAACACCGCAGGAATCCAGCAACCAGAGACAAAAAAAGAAAAGGAGGACTTGTGGCACCTTAGAGACTAACCAATTTATTTGAGCATAAGCTTTCATGAGCTACAGCTCACTTCATCATCACTTCATTGGATGCATGCATCCGATGAAGTGAGCTGTAGCTCACGAAAGTTTATGCTCAAATAAATTGGTTAGTCTCTAAGGTGGCACAAGTACTCCTTTTCTTTTTGCGGATACAGACTAACACGGCTGCTACTCTGAAACCAACCAGACACAGTGTCTTTGCTCACTGTTCCAAGCCCCTTTTCAGTCATCACTTAACCTAAAAGCACTCTCTCTAGGATTTCTCAGGATCACATTCTCAATGCTTGTCCTGACTTTGTCTAGTACTACCTTGCTGCCTTCTCTCTCAGATCCAACAGTAGCCAGGAAAACCTCTCTGGCCACCCGACATGTGCTTTTGTTTTGAGCAGTGCCATGTGCTTATATTTGGGGTGGCAGCTGCTATTATTTCAGTTATCTGGTTCCATAACAGAGCGTAACTGTTTCTTACAACTATCTTAAATGAAGAGTAGTGGTTATGTCCCTCTCTCCGTTTCAAAGAGGTTTCAACCCAACCCATAACAATATATAATACATTTGTTATTTTGTATTCTAATATATCATTATCAAAATATGATTCAACATTATCAAAACAAAATGTTTCAGTGTTTCGGAATCAAAATTTTTCTGAATTTCTGTTCCATAGTTAATTTTAATTCAGAACAAACACATTTTGAAATGTCAGAATTTCCTGTGGAACACAAATTCTGTTTTCTGACCAGCTCTAACCACAGGTATTCCTTATCAGAAACCAAACAATATATAACCAGCGGATTCAATCAGGAGTCATCACACTCCTGTAATCATAATGGCTAGAGAAACCAGGAGAGAGCCGATCTGCAAAACATGTCATAGACTTGCCGCAATGTTGCCTTGAAGGAATTAATAACAGGGCAAAATTCCCAATTTTACAGAGCTCTCAAATTCATCCAAAAAGTTTCAGAAACCAGGGGAATCACAAAACCTGAAGCTCTTGAACTACATCAAACAACAGCTAAGCTTCAGAGAAGATTCTAAGCAGAATTGCTCCTGTAGAGACAAGAGGCATAGCTTCAGTCTGAACAATTTTGAAACTCAGCAGCATTGACTCTGGGAGATTTGCGGAAGGGGAGTTACACTCAGTGCACCTGAGAGTCTAAAATGATCTACAAGTAATATGGTATTTGGGTACCCAGAGTTTGGGAAAGCAGGACTGTATTGTAGTTGGATCATAAAGAGGTTGTGACTAAACATCAACCTTAAGTCATCAATGTGTTTTTTATCTCAACACATACCAGTGGTCTAAGCTCTAAGGGCAGGAACAATTAGTTTTAAGAACACATACACAAAATAATTCTAACTGACCCAACGTCTATATTAAAACACCCTTGAGACTAAGACACTCCTCATTCCACCCTACCCTTTAGGAAAATACAGGTGAATAGATAGGATTTGTAGTGGGTTTCAAGGCTCCATTGGACCTGAGGGATGGCAGGAATATTTTAAGTGCTAGGCTTGAGGAAATGCCTTACCTGCAGCAGACCAACACATCTAGGGCCTATCAGAGTGATCATCCCAGATGAGCCCTACTGCTGGGCTAAAACCCAAGGCAACAGTTGATCTCCAAATAGCACAGGATCCAAATTCCATCTGTGCATGCAGAGAGCAGAGTGTTGGAGATCCACCACGGTATCAAAGCTTTGGAGGCAAATCTTTATACAGTTTGAGCTCTTTCCTCCTGCAGTTATTTATTTTACATTTTATGGCTTGAATTAAAGGGAAAGTAACAAGGGAGGATGGCATGATGAGAAGGGGAAGAAGGAGAGGATCTGATGAACAGAGGAAGACCTTCCCCTTCACATCTCCTCCCCAGTCACTTACTCCCTCTCCTCTAACTCTCACTCCCATCCTCTCTTTCAGCACAGATGTAATTGCCAACATATCTACAGAGCATACGAATAACAACCTTTAATTGCAATTAAATACTGAAATGGCAGTACAGCTGTGTGGTCAAAAATAGATATTCCATTTGCTGCACCATTCATAATGGCAACAGATATTACCTGTATCTTAACAACTTGTTCACTAACATCTTCTGTTTTGTCAGGTTATGACATTAGCTCTTTCTCTTTATTAGTAACTTCCCATGGCAGAAAATTATCAAAAGTAGATACAGATGGGATTTCTTTGCTCTATCCACCTCATATCTCTTAACTTTGAATTTATAGTCAAACTGAGTTTCTGTAGTGTAGTGATGGTGACAATCAGTTTACACCCAAAAGCTCCCTAGATCCAAAAAGGGCAGAAACACTTT
Source organism: Eretmochelys imbricata (assembly GCF_965152235.1). NCBI lineage: Eukaryota > Metazoa > Chordata > Testudines > Cheloniidae > Eretmochelys > Eretmochelys imbricata. Next base: position 194,855,528 of record NC_135574.1, read on the forward strand.
CTTAGTGTTACTCAGGGATACATTGTGGTTAATGTTTTCAAGAGCACATAAGTGATATCGGAGCATAAGTCCCATTTTCAAAAAAGTGACTGAGGCATCATTTTTGAAAATAGGACACAGTCACTAAAATCTTGAAAATTTTAGTCACTGTCTTTCACTCTACCTTACAAAACTGCTCTCTAGTTTTCTTTTCATTGGAGTCATAGTTCCATGTATTCTGCATCCGGAGAATCAGGCTGTAAGTTCAAGTGTCTTATTTTTTAAAAAGCAAAATATGTTTCCAGCATTCTGGTTGTGAAAAATACCTTGAAAGCATGGACTGTAAATGAATGGATTCAGTGTTGACTTTCTGAGTCTAGAAACAGCCCAAAGAAAGCTCTGGGATGTGTGCACTTTGTCCTTATTCAACACAATAGTGTTGACTCTGAAACCTAAAGATGGCAATATAAGTCTCAACACTAATTATTTCACTACTAATTATTTTAGCAGAAATATCCAGCTAATGTGCATATCCCACAAACCTCAAACTTCCTCTCATGCTTCTTCAGTTACTAAAAGTCCAACTACCCCCTACCCACATTCTGAACCCTTCAAATTCTCCTCCAACAGCTGCCAAAAATAAAGCTGTGTGTTGTGCAAACAAAGATCTGCAGTATATGGACACTGAAAATATGGAACAGCTTAAAATAAACGGAATTTAATATTAAATGAGCAACACAGGGACACACTGCATTTTTCCTGTTCCTAATTAAACCTATTCCCCCTCTTCACCATTTAACTAAACCTGCATAGAATCTTCAATCTGCTCCACCAGAGTGAAACAAAATCCACCTTGCCACTGAAGTGCAGTGAGTACTGGGGATCTGATTATATTTCACACTGCTCAGTATCATTTGTTCTTTCTCGATTTCCATCTGAGACTGAAAGTACGCCATTAAGCAGCCATTGGCAGAGCTTGCCTTCATGACGACTTTGGCCCGAGTTTTTTCTTTAGCTTTTTCGTAACTGTGCTAAACTTTATTTACTGGTGGGCAGTACTGCTGATCCTTTGCAGTAGCTGTCACTATAGACAACATCGATCAGCTATCATATCAGAGGTTCTGCTGCAGCTTTAGAGCTATGCACCTGCTGTAGTAGTGAAAGGCTGATGTTGCCCAGATTGACTGCAGCAGTCCAGTGTGGCAGTATAGAGTCTATGAAAGAGCGCAGTTTGCGTCTCTCTGTCCACAGCAGGCTGCAGCAATTCAGAGAAATAAACAGGTGCTGAATTCTGCACAAAGGGAAAGTGCTTAGAAATGTACAGGTGTGTTATGCAGAAAACATAAAGCATCATATTTCCATAACTATCTTCAGCACAGTTTCCCTGACCCAAACAGAGTGAAAGAGCAAGCAAATGACACACAGTGCTGCATACTCAATTCCATCCAACTGATTTAGCTTTAGATTAATAGATTTTAAGACTGGAAGGGATCATTAGATCATCTTGTCTCGACTGCAATATAACATAGGCACAGAACTCCCTCATATCTTCCAGAAAGGCATCCAGTTGGAAGATGTCAAGAGATGGAAATTCCACAGCTTCCCTTGGTTCTTTGCTCCAATAGAAAACTCAGTCTCACGGTTAAAAACTGGTATCTTATTTCTACTTGGAGAATTTATCTGGGTTTAACTTCCAGCCATTGGTTCTTGGTATCGCTTTGTCCACTAGATTAAAAAGTCCTTCGGTACTCGGTAATTTCTCCCAGTGAAGGTCGTCAGACACCATAATCAGATCACCACCTGATCTTTTCTTAGATAAAGTAAACAGTTTGACCTCCCTAAGTCTACCATTATAAGACTTTTTTTTTCAGCCCCTGAATCATTTTCGTGGCTCTTCTCTACACCCTCTCCAATTTTTTGAGATCCTTTTTAATATTTGGATACCAGAACTGGGTGTAATATTCCAGTGTTGTTTTCACCAGTGCTGTATAGATATGACATCTATCATACTGTTACAGCAGGAGTCACCAAGTAGTGTTATTACAGAGACTTCTACAATTTCTTTTCTTAGCATCTGAGTAGCACAGAGTCTTCGAAAAAATGCTGTATTGTTAGTTCTGAGAGGCAGATTCTTTTGGGAAGAGCTGTTGCAAAAAGCAAGATAATTTGCTCAGTGATGTAATTTTTCTAACTAGAATTGATTCTTGGAGAAGATTTGCTTCCTAAGAAGTAAGCGTTGGTATGTGGGCTGAGATTTCTGAAGAAGACGATTGCCTGTATGCTGTTTGTGACCACCTCCGTTCAAGAACTGATATATAAAGCATAAAAAAACATGTTACACCAGGAAAATACTGATTTCTCCTCCAATAGAAAACTGACCCTCCAAGCCCCTGAAATCTGCTCGATTTATTAAATCAGCAGAGGAGTGACAATGTAATACAAATATATTCTATTTGAAGTTTAATTAAAAATAAAGGGAAAAAGTTATGGGCCAGACTTTCAAAAGCATGTGTGTACCTTTGCAAGCACCTGTGTTAAGTGTGCAAATTTGTGGCGCAAATCAGGTATACTACAGCTATGTATGCAAATTGAGGGATCTGCACACCTAAACTGGGCATTCAAAACATGAGCACACATTTATATGCACACTTTTGAAACTGACCTTGCATGTTCGATAGTTATGTTTTAACAATTTCTTCCTTTTTGAGAGAGGAATAATGCTGGAACCATACTTTACTCTCTCAAAAAAAGGCACATATATATGGATAATGAATTTTTATTTTTTTACCCTTAATAGAGGACTAATATTAGGGGGCTGATTTTCCCTTACACTGCAGATTCTTTACACTGCTGTGGCAGTGCAGAGGGGTCTTAAAGTGGATATAAATGTGGAATCAAGAGCAGCGTTACTAACTTTCAAAATTTTTATCATGATATCTGGCATTTTTGTTAACGCCCCAGTTTGTGAAGTCACGTAATTATGTGAAAATCCAAGCTTCCATTTAAAAAAAAAAATTTTTTTTTTCTGGCTGCAGAAAAAAACCCTGAGCTTTGGAGGGTCATGTTTTCAAAAGCCAGAAGAGAACACACTTTATCATTTTTTAAGTTCTCATGACTTTTTAGGTCCTGGCATGTTTTTTTGAACACCTGGAGTTGGCAATACTGGAAGAAGACTTCATGTAAATGAGAATCAAGTCCTAAACGTTGCTATTTCAGAGCTCCTACCCCCAAGGGCATTTATTTTCCATTACATACAGTAAAGGTTACTCATGTATAACACTGTGTATAACATCTCCATTCGTGACAATTCACATTTGTTGTGCAATTTGATTGTCTAAAGAACATTAACTGAAGCAAAGGATGAGGTCTTTTGATTTTAAATTCAATGCAAACCTCAGTTTAGAGAGTACCGGTAGTTCACGTGACCTATGGCTTCCCGCTAGCAATTGAATGTAGTGCAGTACAGTTCCACACTAATAGCTAATGTTTACTTACAATAATTATATGGTGACAAGAATGTCAGTGTTAGTTGATTACATGGAACCGTAGATTACATCAAGAGAATCTGTTGTATAAAACCAATGTCAAATTACTTTTCCCACTGGGCTCCCATCACCATCAGACATGATTTCCAGCTGCACCCAGAGACCTGAACTTTTCCCCTCAGATGTTCATGCTGGGATCATCTTTTTCTTTTATACCCTTTAGCTGGATTACTTAATTGCTGATCAGAATGGTCTCTCCAAACTCTTCATCAATTCATTCACTCTATGAATCTGCCGGGAGGTGACACTCAGAGCTAGTTGCTATCACTCTCCCACCCAGGACCTAACCATGGAATCTCCATTACATACATGATTGGGTTGTGCTGGCCTATTGCTCTTCTTGGGTGTATCTGTGATGCTCACTTCCAGCAACATTCAAGAGATTGTAAGAAACTCTCCTTAACAGCTAATAATAATAACAATTAATAAAGGAACACACTTAAATTGCTCCCAAGAGCAAATCTCTTTTTAAATCATAATATCTCTAATACTTACCACTTATTTGCCATAAAAGTGCTTTACAAATATTACTCTCACCAATGTGAGGAGCTAATATTATTAACACTTCCTCTTCTTTTGCAATTTTCCTCTGAGGCACTCAAAGTGCTTTGCAAATATAGGATAATGAAGCCTCACCACTCCCTTGAAATGTCACAGGGTAAACTGAGGCACAGCAGTTAAGGCTCAGATTTTCAGACTTGGAAGTGAGGAGGTAGTCAGAAATGTACAGTGAGGGACTATCAAAATTTGGGATACTGCAGGAAATTTGAAGCAACCAGGAATAATTTCCTGCACTTTGGAGTATTTAAAAACATTTTGGAAGAAAAAAATATATGCCCCAACAAGTGCCCACCTGCCTCTCCTTGGCCTCTGCTCTCAGGTAACTTTCTAGCGCTCCACACCTTCAGAACACCTCCCACCCTCTCCAGCACTGATCACTGGGTTGCCTCTCTGGGCCCTGCTCTCCTCTGCCTTTTGTTCAGTGAAAGCAGGGTGGGGAACCAGCTGTGGGAGAGGCAGAGAGGGTGTCTGCTGGTGGCTACAGTGAGACTGCAGCAGCCTCACAGTGACACCTGCTGGGGCAAAGACAGAAATGAAGAAATTGCGAGTGCTCCCTGCTGGGAGATGCAGACAGGGAGGATGTGAGGCGTGAATGCAGGCTGGCACCCCTTACTGCCTCCAGGGAGTGACAGGTTGTTTGGATGCCACCCATATTTTAGAATTTCATCCCATCCAGCTCCACACAATGAGTCAGTGGCAGAACAAAGCAAAGCACTTAAAAGCTCTGGCTCCTGCACTGCTAACTAGACCTCACATCTCTTTTTTATTTTTTAGGGCCAGATTCTGCTGCCCTTAGTGCTTATTGAGGCAAACTGTTGAAGCATTTTGCCGTTATGCCAAGATATTTATCATCTTTCTAAAAAAGCACTCTCCTGTATTCTGAACAAAGGCTGCTCATTTGTGTGCATGATGAGACATCCAAAGCGGGAGCCTACATGTAGGAGTTCAAGTCCCTGTTTAGGCACCTAAATAAGTGGCCTGATTATAGGAGCTACTCAGTTCTTCTAAAAATCCAGCCACTTATTTATGCACCTAAATAAGGATTTAAGAGACTAAATCTTTGAAAAATCTTAGCCAATCTCAACAAGTAAGCTTAAATTTATGAAAAAAACAGGGTGAACTGATAACCAATCTTATACATCTGAACACCTAGGTGGATGGCTTAATAAGGCCTGAATCTTGCAAGGCATTTAAATCACGTGCTTAACTATAAAGCCAGTCACATGCTTAACATTAAACATGATTAAGTGTTTTGCTAGTGTCATAAATATAAAGGGAAGGGTAAACCCCTTTGAAATCCTTCCTGGCCAGGGGAAAGCTCCTTTCACCTGTAAAGGGTTAAGAAGCTAAAGGTAACCTCGCTGGCACCTGACCAAAATGACCAATGAGGAGACAAGATACTTTCAAAAGCTGGGAAGAGGGAGAGAAACAAAGGGTCTGTGTGTCTGTCTATATGCTGTTTCTGCCAGGGATAGACCAGGAATGGAGTCTTAGAACTTTTAGTAAGTAATCTAGCTAGGTATGTGTTAGATTATGATCTCTTTAAATGGCTGAGAAAAGAATTGTGCTGAATAGAATAACTATTTCTGTCTGTGTATCTTTTTTGTAACTTAAGGTTTTGCCTAGAGGGGTTCTCTATGTTTTGAATCTAATTACCCTGTAAGGTATCAACCATCCTGATTTTACAGAGGTGATTTCTATTTACTTCTATTTCTATTAAAAGTTTTCTTGTACAAAAACTGAATGCTTTTTCATTGTTCTCAGATCCAAGGATTTGGGTCTGTAGTCACCTAGGCAAATTGGTGAGGCTTTTTACCAAACCTTGTCCAGAAAGTGGGGTGCAAGGTTTTGGGAAGTATTTTGGGGGAAAGACATGTCCAAACAGCTCTTCCCCAGTAACCAGTATTTGTTTGGTGGTGGTAGCGGCCAATCCAAGGACAAAGGGTGGAATATTTTGTACCTTGGGGAAGTTTTGACCTAAGCTGGTAAAGAGAAGCTTAGGAGGTTTTTCATGCAGGTCCCCACATTGTACCCTAGAGTTCAGAGTGGGGGAGGAACCTTGACAGCTAGACTGTGACCTAAAAGAGAGGAAACAGCTAAGTAGTGAAAGACTTTTCTGACAGTGTTGTCCTCGCCTTCCACCGGCAGCCATTTTAACCTGCTATCCTGCTGAAAGCATGCACCAGACTTCAGAGTGACTGACTGGGGTTGAACAGATTGGGTTTCCACATTATTGTCTCTGCTTGATGATCATAGACTATTTTCACTACCTGTCCTCCAAGCCCCACTCTCCACGAGGATCTCAAAGAAAAATTATCCCTCTTTACCCACAAGAGTCCCTGAATATATATTTAAAGATCTTCCATATAAAACTGAAAACAGTCATTAAGAAGCTGGGAGGTTCCTGGGATATTTTTTTTTTAATTTACAACTCCCACTGCAATAAATCTGAAAGATAAAAATAAAATATGTTGCTTCATCTAACAGTCAAGTGATTTAGAAGATGAAAATAATTGGACTGAAAACTCTCAGCAGATTTGGAAAGTAGCTACGCTGGCAATCTCTCTCCTCTTTACCTTCAGTTTCCTTATGAAACTAGAAACTACACTAGTCTCTTCTCTTGCCTGAAACCAAGAACAGCAATGATGGAACTGGAGGCATCACAAACTCTGTATGTTGGGCCTACACATAGTTCCTCACTGGATTTCCCCATTGCCACAACATTACACTGGCTGTCACTTCCTCTTTTTATTTTCAATAGATGCTAAGTGCTCTTCCATCAAATCGGTTTCTCCTTTCTAGCTGTGTTGTAATGCTCTGTTCTCTCAGTAAGAGGTGCTCTCTGAGAAGTTCAATCAGCACTCATTCCTTTAAGACATACCCTACCATTTACCAAATCTTTACCACCAGCCCCATCTCTGGTCCCAAAAGGGAGCTATATTCAGCTGCCATTGCTTCATCAAATCAGCCCTGTCATCCTCCCCATTTTCTTTTCTGACAAGATTCACTAAATTTCCTTAAACACACACAATTCTCATTCAGATGGTGCACAGCAGCATTCACCTTGAGCCTCAAGAAGATGACACCGTGTAGGTGAAAGGAAACATGACAGAGGCCACAGCTACTCATTTCACAGAGATAGAAAAGGCCTCAGGGTACTCAATAGAATGAGAAACTTTTTTTCTTTACCACTGATGTTTATTGATTTGCCTAGTTCATAGGGAGCATCCCTTAATGTTCTGCTTTCATGTTTCTGCTTTGTTGCACGGGTGCAGAAAAGAATATTGCAAATTGATCGGTCTTCCTTGCCTTTGTTGCGAATGAACTCCTATTATGTTAGTTTCTGTGGCCTGTCATCTCATGCTCACTTTGCCAGTATGTAATCAGCATGGCTAAACACTAAGGGCTGAGCTGATTAATTTCCAACATTCTCCGCTGAGCCCATTGATGGGCTCCCTGTTTGATGATCTATGCCATAGACCGCCACTTTTGATTGCTTGACCTCTGCCCTTAAACCTCAAGCTGCATGCTCTAGCACCTGTTTAAGTTAACAGCACACATACTGTGGTTTGTTTAGGTTTGAAGGAAAGTATAACAATGGATTAGCATTCTCAAAATGCAAAGCGCCCAGTTTTCACTGGTGCTGAGCTCAACAGCTCCCATAGACTTCAGCTATTTCACCACTGAAAAATCAGGCCTAAAATGATTTTTTTAAAGTATTTCACTCTATATTTGGACATGAATTTAAAAACCAAATTCTTTAATTTAAAAACCAAATTCTTTAAGAAAAAAATTACACTGACCTAAATCCTCATACAGGTAGTTAATAATTCATCCCGTTACTATGATTTGGCATTACTTTAGCAGGAAAAGTGACATTTTGGCAAACCAGATTTAAAAAGAGAGCAGCATTAATTAATTATATTGTGCCAGCAATCTTGTTGACATGTATCTTTTCCATTAATAAATCAATTTAGATTAATTATACAGTACTGAAAGCACCAAGCAGTGTACAGAATTAAGGCTGCAGGAGTTAAGATCTTTGGAGGGAAGTGCTGACCAATATATGCTGGCTACCATACAGATATAGATATATCAGATTAATGATGTATATTATCCACACCATATACATATATTAGTATGCATTAAGTACAAATATTATAGCAGCTATACAGCTTAAATTGGTCTATCCTTTCACTATAATCCTGTTGATTCATGCTAAAGTATCCCATAACACCTGGCATTAGCAGAAGTAAGCTTTGGCTTAAGTAGATAGGAAACTGGTCAAAACTCAAGATACGTTCATTCTATGTCTTAGTACAAGCTAGGGAAGTCCCTTCATGGACCGGTACCTGGAATCGAAAACAAAGAGAAGGAAGGAACAGAACAATAAGTTAGAGAACTGGGACAAACTGATGGGTTGGATATTGATGATGAGTAAAGAGACATGTAACTTGTAAAATCATCTTATAAATAATACCAGATGAAATGTGTGCCTTTGGGAGCATACCTTCCACATAAGGTGAAACCAAATAACCGTGTTGCTACATGAGACGGTTTCCCAGAGACTGGTATCGCACAGAATCTTTTTCCTGTGCTCTATTATTATTGGCTTATAGCATTAAAGCTGACTGACATTGGTTATTTGGTTTCTTGAGTATATTTCATAGGGAACCAAGGTGTGGTCAAGCAACTGACTGTACCATTTACCAACAGAGGGAAATTTTAAAAGCCAAAGATTTACAACAAAGTGTTTTTCAGAGAATTTTTGACTATATGTTGCTGCAAGTTACTTCTGAGGCCACACTTCAAAGCAGTATGGCGTGGCATGCCTGGAACAATGCATGTAGCTGTTGTGTCAGAAAAAAATCTTCATGAGTGGAGCCTGGGTAAAACTGACTGATTACTGAAACCCAGTAACGGGCATGTAATAATTATGTAATGTATCCTTTTCCCCACCTATGATTTGCCTTTGCTATTTAGACTGATTGCTTCAGGGCAGGGACTGCCTCTTTCCTCTGCACAATGCCTAGCACAATGGAATCCAGACCTCCATTAGGACTTCTAGGCACTTCTGTAATACAAATGAATGATGATAAAAAAAATATTCAATAGATTGTGCTTGGTCATTATTCAGGCATGGAGGAACGAATTTAAAAACCTTACCCAATGCAGCAAGGAGACAGAATTGCAGTTCCTGAACTCACCTAAGAGCCCTGCCACAGCACCACCCAAAGCTGAATGGGCACATAAGGGAGTGCATGCTTACTTCATGTAGCAGCAGGTGACCTCCTCTGGTACACTAAGGAACCTTGGGAAGCATTGTGCCTATCAGAGCCCTATGAACGGAAAAGTCTCATGGGCCAGCTTAAGATGCTATAGCTTTGCAAGTCTCAGGCAAAAGCTCATTAGCCCATTACTATAAACATTGCTTGTATAAAGTGCTTTTTGGTAATCACCACACACTGCAAGAAATGCAATTATATTGGACAGCCACATTTCGTACATGACTAGAGGCTCAGCAAGAACAAGAAGAATAGGGTGTTCGGTATAACTACACATCTCGTGTACTATCTTCAGGTGACTGCAGCTCCCATTTCAGTAAATTGCAAGCATCCCACTAACTCCAAGGAGGTCAGGATTTCACTTTTCATGTCTACTACATAATTTCTAAAGCTTGAAAGACATGCTTTTAACAAGTTTCAGAGTAACAGCTGAGTTAGTCTGTATTTGCAAAAAGAAAAGGAGTACTTGTGGCACCTTAGAGACTAACCAATTTATTTGAGCATAAGCTTTCGTGAGCTACAGCTCACTTCATCGGATGTGAGCTGTAGCTCACGAAAGCTTATGCTCAAATAAATTGGTTAGTCTCTAAGGTGCCACAAGTACTCCTTTTCTTTATGCTTTTAACATGTAACTGACCCAAGTTACAGTGTTGGGATCTGGACTAAGGCCCAAATCCAGCAAAGCACTAAAGCACATGCTCAACTTTAAGTACATGAATAGCCCCACTGAAATCAGTAGGACCACTCACATGATTAAAATTAAGTACATGATTAAGTGATTTGCTGGATCAGGGCCATTGACCTAAACTCTAGCAAAGTCCACGGGTGACTAGATCCACGATGTTGTTTCTCACCCCAATTTTGATTTTAAACAATCCACACTTTTTTCTTTTTATTAACATACTTACTGTATAATAACTGTATTCCTGAAGGTTTGCAATAGTTAGTCCATATTAATAATTACAAAACTTAAATATTTACTGTTTTTATTATAACATCATAGATATGAAAAGACAGCACTGTCAAACTTAAAACTACATTTTTTGTAATCAATGGATACTTAAAATATAGTAATTGTCTTAATGCAGCTAAATGAAATCCTTATGAGTGAGACCATTTGAAATGTGACCTATTTTCTTTTACAGATCTTAAATATTGTAGCAAGGAATCAATTGTGTCCCAGATACCTGAAACAAATATTTTAAAGATTAAAATCAATGATGAAATATGTACTTTTCACTGGATTATTTTAATACCTTGGTGGATTTTAACCTGAAAACTATTCAGCTAAATTAGTTCTCTAAAATGAATAATGTTTCTGAGGAAAGTATATTCAAAACTATGGGGGAAAAGTCAACAAGGAATTATAGAAAAACAGAATTTGACTGACTTAAACTAATCAAGTGATGCAAACTAATGAACAAAGGTTTTGTGGAGATAAACGCCAGCAGGAGGGCTCAACTTGAGGGGAACAGCATTACCTGAAACTTGTCTCTGGTTAAATTCATTTAATACTTTGAAATAAATGGGGAGTGAATAGAAGAGAATGAGAAAGCCCATTAAATGTCTTCAGTTCTGGACCCTGAGCATATGTTTATCTTTAAGCATTTTCTTCAATGGAACTACTCAGGTGCTTAAAATTAAGCAAGTTTAAATGCTCTGCTGGATCAGGGCCCTTGTCCTGACTAGCAGACTGCTAGTCAGGACAAGGGCCCTGATCCAAGGCACTCTCCCTGCTAATGTTGGCCAAAGTTAATTGGAATTGAGGATGCTCAGCACCTCAGAGGATTAGATCCCTAAAGCACCTAAGCAGAGGCTGATGACTCATTGACTTCCATGGGACTTAGGCACATGATTAAGCATCTGAGTCATCCCATCCTTTATTCCGCAAAAAACACCCAAGTGAAAAGATGTGCGAAAAATTGTGGTTATAGACCCAAAGGCATGAGAGTCACCTAGTTCTTTGTTAAAAACATGAAACTCCCAATGAAAAGATTAAAACTATCTAAACAAACCTGAGCTACTGAAAGGATGTCACCTCTGCAGAAGTCAATGCACAACAACCCTTTTTAGCATCACAGCCAGGCAAAAAATTCAGTTTTGCCTGGTCACATCAAAATGAACAATAATGTAAAAAGTGGACGTTTCATTCAAGTTTGTCTTCTGTTTGTTCAAACTCTACATTTAAAGGTTTCAGAGTAGCAGCCGTGTTAGTCTGTATTCGCAAAAAGAAAAGGAGTATTTGTGGCACCTTAGAGACTAACCAATTTATTTGAGCATAAGCTTCTGTGAGCTACAGCTCATGAAAGCTTATGCTCAAATAAATTGGTTAGTCTCTAAGGTGCCACAAGTACTCCTTTTCTTTCTACATTTAAAGTGAACCCAAGAAAAAACAAACCCCAAGTAAAGGATCACTGAAACCCAGGCCAGCCCAAACTGCAGATGTGAACAGGCTGCTAATGAAGCCCATATTTGACATCATATCCAAATGATCCAACATCTCACAGGTTTGGCATTTGCAAAGGAGATGTAAGTTCAGGGCCAGAGCTCTGGTAGGAAGAAGAACTGGATATGCTGTGACTCATTCTTGGAGAATTTCGCATTTCACATCACTCTCTTGAAACCCCTTTGACAGGTTTATTTAGTGACAATACGTATGTTTGAAGGAAACAGCACCCAGCCTTGTTTGGCCAAAGAGAGGTTTGCACTTTGCAGGGTCTGTGGAGGAGGCAGGAATAAAACATGGGGAAAATAGTGGGAACCCTTTGTGCTCTGAAAAAGGGACTCAAAAGAGCCACATTTCCTATCCCAAGAGGGGAAAATTGAAGAATGCCACTCCATTTGAAATCTTTAAACTGATCACTTGTCCCAGGTCTATATTCCTGCTTATGTTTCTGGATGGGTGAATCCATGTAAAGAAAAATGGCTTTCTAGATTGACAACTGATTAGTATACAAGCATGATTATATGCAAATCGACAGTTTCTATTGACTTAATTGTGATCTGATGTAACATGTATAATTAACACATGCATTTAAAATAAATGTATATTTAATTAACATGCATATTTATAAAATGAATATTTATATTTAGCATATAATTTTTTTTTATTTTGGGTGAATTTAGGTGGCACAAAAGTGAGGGGTTATCGTAACTGACTAGAGCTAGTCATAATGTGAACAAGTGATGATAAAATTTCCACTTCATTTCTCTGACTTGCCCACCTCTCCTAGTCCAGTTTTGGTCTTCTCCCAAATGGATCAAGTCACATGATGGTGTTGTGTTGTGGGTACAATCCCTGCTGTCAGTTAGGGTCAGATTTAACCACATTATCATCACTTCTGATCAGAAATTTTGAAACCAAGGCCAAATTCAGTTATGAAGATACAACCGAATTTCAAGTCAACTGGTTGACATAAAAGGGAAGATGGCCGTGTGGTTAAGAACTGGACACAGGAGAACTGTTTTCTATTCCCAGTTCTGTCACAGATTTCTGTGCGACCATGGGCAAGCTGCACAAACCTCTATGCCTCAGATAACCATCTGCAAAATGATAATGCTTCATTGGCTTGCTGGGGTGCTGTAGGGATAAAATCATTAATGTTTGAGGCACATTCACGTACTACAGTGATGGGGCCATGGAAACGCTCATAAATTAACTAACAATTTCACAGAATATGCATGCATGTAACAGAGCAGAAAGGGCCTAGATTGGCTTAGTGTGTCCCTGATGCAGCAAGGTTCTAAGCATGTGCCTAGCATTAAGCACATGGATAGTCCCATGACATCTCAAAATGTAAAGCTTAGAGCCACAATTGGTCGATTCAGTCCATAACTTAGGAGACCCTCTGGATTCCTCACTGATGCTAAGCTCTTACATAACAGCATCCACAAGTTATGTTTTCTACCATCTCCAGACAGCTAGGAGACTCAGTCCCACCACGGAGAACAATGCCTTGGCTCCAGTTATTCACGCCTTCATCACCTGTCTGCTGGACTAATGCAATGCAATACTGTGACACTTTTCGGGGTTATCTAAGGGGTCTGAGATGAATTACTACCACCTTCTTACAGGAGGACGGAACCCTCTCTGTGCCCCACCAGGGGTAACTCTCCCCAGATATTGGGTCCTGGCAACACAGGTGCTCCTATCTGGGCTCTGCAAACCCTGCTCTTTCCCTCTCCAGGCTAGCCATTTACACACTCCACTGTTACAGTCGAATGCCGAGTCCCCTATCTTCCAGGCACCCGCAATGATACCCATCTGCTGCTTCCATGAACACTGTGCACCGCAGTTCACTGGTTTTACCTCTGTTCACTCTTCTTAGCACCAGGCACTTAAGATAGGTTTATAGTAAAACAAAATTAAAGTTTATTTAACAAAGCTTGAGATAAATATTCAAAATAAAGGCATGCAGAAGGATATAGGAACATATGATAAGGTTACAAGCAAAACAAAAACAATGTACAATCTATAGCCTATGCTTATTAGCAAGTAAATTTCCTGTCTAATAGAGTATTTCTCATCCAATGGTTAATCTTCTAGCACTTGTCCATCCCACCAAGCTGGGATCCACTATTCATGAGACTCCCCCGCAATCCCTGACTGATAATGGATAACCACTTGGGCAATTCTTCTGTTCTTATACAGTCATGGGCTACTGTTTCTCAGCCCCAGGAGCACCCCCTCTTCTGAGACCTCTCCTGGAGTTCATTTGTCTATAAATCTCCAGTCTGCATCTAGTCCAGACAGCAAACATAGGCTGTCTCCACGGATGTCCTTTTCTCTCATGTTGATTTGGTCAGCTCTCAGACGCCCCATCCTCAGGTGATAGGTTTCAGTCCCAACAGATTTGGAACACGATATCCTACATATTACATAACTTTTAAATTGTTTGCCATACAAACATCTCACAATAATCATGACAATCAGCTGGACCTTCTTTCAGCACAGACCACACAAGATCAGCACAGACCACACAAGATCCCCTTTGGTATAATATCGAAAAAATGGTCAGACACAGAGGTCATATCCCTCCCAAGGCATGCCTTCAGTGCTTAGGAAATTCCAAATAATACACAATGCTGCAGCATGTCTGCTCAGCAATGATGGCTACTGTGAACACAGACCTGTCCTCTGTTCCCTACAGTGGTTTCCTACAGAATATCATATCAAGTTCAAGGCATCAACCCTTAACTTCAAGGCTCTCAGTGGTCAGGATTCAGGATATCTGGAATACCAGCTAAAGCTCCAGGATGAAGACCATGGTCGACAACTCCGCTCCTCTGACGCAATGGAACTCTCCACTAAGAGTAAAGCTCATATGCGTGTGGGAGACAGTTTTCTCAGCAGGCAGCCCAAGACTGTGGAATGAACTCCACAGGAGCTAAGGACCATCACAAACCTTCTGCTCTGAGTTCAAAGCACATTTATTTGACTTTTTCTCTTAACAAACCTATAACAATATATGTCTAGATATATTATTTTAAAAATTCTAAAACAAAACACTCCACTGCCTACAGTCCTCCCCCTGTGGGGGAGGATGAAAGAACAAGAACACAACAGATGTTAGACATGTAGCTTAATGAACTACTGGAAGGAACTCAGATACTACAATGATGAGCTCAATATAAGAATCTATGTAGAATAGAATATAGAAATTTATGCAAGAGGTTAAGTATCTTGTTGAATAGGGGCCTATGTAAGTATTAAGCTACTATGTCCGTGTGTGTTATACGTTTTTAAGGATACTCATTAAAATTTGTCTTCTTGTGAGGACTGGGAGCTTCATCTGTTCCCTTTCATAGTTGAGTTGATTTTTATCGTCATCCATGTGACCCAGGTTCTCTTTACACTTCAAGCAGCAGGTATTAATTCCAGCTCAAGGAGACTGAGTTAGTGCTCAAAAAATAGAGTAAAAAGAAAAGGAGTACTAGTGGCACCTTAGAGACTAACCGATTTATTTGAGCATAAGCTTTCGTGAGCTACAGCAGCTCACGTAAGCTTATGCTCAAATAAATTGGTTTTCTTTTCTTTTTGCAAATACAGACTAACATGGCTGCTACTCTGAAAAAAATAGAGTGTAGTTGCAGTGGTGAGAGGGGCTAGCTGCCCAGAGTACCTACCTAGCATCCTGGATGGATACATACTTGGGACAGCTAAGCCCACCCGCTGCTCACACCAGCTCAAAGTGTAGACATACACACAAATACATTCTCTTCTTTTAGTACCAGAATTTACAAGATTTGGATAAGGTTCCACAGCCTGTCACATTAAATACATAAAGACAGCATAAATATTGAGCAGTGCATCCAGGTTACAAAGAGTACTAGAAACCATGTGGTACAAAAACTACTCCCCCACATGGCACAGGGCATATTACCCCTGCTGCAGGTGTCATGAAAAAACAGCTCCTTTTGGCTATTCTTGACACGCCTACAGTAGAGAGCAGAATTCACAAGGTTCAAAAGCAAAAGCTTCCTTTAAATACATACTGAGGATATATCCATCATAGTCTTTAAACTGACTACATAACCATATGAACTATTTCGAAATACACTGGTGATGTTTAACATTACTTTAAGAAAGAAAAGACATTGTTCTTTCTAGTACAATATAACTAAGGAATTAAAATCTTGAAAGACTTACGCTTATAAAAAAAATGTTTTACAGTGATTCACTTAAAAAGATCAAACAGGAAAAAAAGAAAGATTAAATCAACCCATCACTTCTGTGCCAGGACAATCTCTATGTATGCAAGATCTTTCTTCTAAGAAATATCACATCAGATCTATCAAACCACAGATTATTGTTGATCACATGGATTTTCTCTCCCTAGGAAGCATAAGAATCAATTTACATCAGATCTCGTCTGTTTCTTCTTCCTACCTCACTCCCTCCTCTTGTCTAGCATTGGCTTATTTTCTCTCCAATGACAAATCTCATCATGGTTGCTGCAAGAGTTTGCTACTCTGCAGCCTCTGGTCCCTGAAACAACTTTCATGTATCTCCTTGACTGTTAAACTGCACTGTTTCTTCTGGTATCCTTGCCATACACATGTGGAGATACAATTACGATGAAAGAAACTATACGAAGTAAAAGTGCATTGTAGTAAACAGAAAATCTTCAATATGTGGTGGTATCCCACCTGGTACTTGTAGGAGAATTTAAAACCTTGAAACATATAGGAGAAAGTGTCTCCATCTAAATACTGGTGATGCTTTTTGCTATGTACAGTAGATAAAACCAAACTAAGAGATTTCAAAAGTGAGCCTCTTGCCTGTCGGGTTACAGTTTCAAGTCACAAAAATACGGTCAAGACCATTTTCTCATACTCAAAGACTGACTGTACATACCCATTCAGGCAGTCCATCTGTAACAGTTTTCTACAAAAATTGATGAAAATTTTTAGTAATAATACCCTGTCCTTTAACACAGCCGTGCAAAGTCCTGTGCAATATAAGAGTTAGGTATTATTTTTATTTGGAAAGCTAAGAGTTATTCTGATGCGCAGTGTTCTGATTATACAGTGGAGCTGCAGTAACTCCTAGTCTGCATTCTTAAAAAGGGGGGTCAAGTGTCGAAAATAATACAGCTGAATATCACAGAGAAGGTAGGGTTTGAAGGTGGTACTTTTTGTTAGTGAGAGTGTCCAGCTCCCCCTGCATCCTTGAATCCCCCCCATCATACATGCCCCTGCACAAGCCAGAAGCCTGCCACTGCATGCCACTTTGCATTTCCATAATGAATTGGACCCATAAACACCATGAAAACCCCAATCAAGGAAAAAAGCTAAGACTAATCTGAGGTTTTATATCTGCCCAGCCAGGTAATCATTTCTGTCCTATGCAACATCAAGAAAAATATTAAATTTACAAGAAACTACTGCTTACTAGTTTATATGCATCCCAAAAGAATCCCAGAAAACACCTACAAAGGCTTCAAAGGCTCACAGTGAGACACATCAGGAGGTGGGCTGTGCTGGAGAGACACTTTTTAGATGGCTGGAGACACCAAGTTTTACCTTGTGTGTATCAGACTACTCAGAACATCTGTTGATCCTGCAGGACACATACTCTGGTATTTCAGATTGGTTAATTATCCAGAATTATACAGGTGTTATTGGAAGGAAGTACTGTGTGTTCACACATAATTACAGATTACAAATTCCCATGCTTCATTTTCTTAACTTAATTAAGTTCTCCAAAGTTAAAACAAAAAGTGATTTACTAGATCTGATAGGCTGAGTTCACTAGCAGCATCTATAACCTGATTTATCAAAACTTCTTTTATCCAAAGGCATGTTACATCCAGAACATGCAGCATCTGCATTGAAAAGTGCCCCGTTTTACTGAAACTCCAATTATGCAATTAAATTCCTCCCCTCCTATTCAGATCAGTGGGCTTCTAAAATATACTGCAGATTTACATCAGACTGTAGCTCACATCTTGGAAATATTTTTCAACGTCTTTTCTACTCAGTTTGTTTGATTTTACTGTGATTCCACTAACAATTGGTAGGCAGTGGAAGTTACTTCTAATTAATCGCCTACTTTCTCAGCAAAGAGAATGTTTTTTGCTAAGTGAAAAAGCAAGAAAAACCAAACAACTTTGAAATCAGTTCTCATACTTTGTAAGACCAGTCGTAAGGGGAGTTATCTATGTTAATCCAACAGAAGAAAAGAATCCATCTGATTTCATCAGATACAACACAGAATGAAGTGAAAACATACATATTAACTTCAATATTTGTTTCCTTTGTTAAAATTTTTAAGACCTCATTGCTGTTATTTCTGATGGTGAATATAAAAAGAAATCTTCTCTGGCTACTTGTTTGCAAGAACAGATAGAGGACTTAGTTGGTTTAATATGAATTACATATGTAAGCCCATTGGATAAGAAATGAGATGGTAGTTCTTAAAAACTTTTGCATACCCTTTTTCTGAAGTGAGGCCAAGTGTCCCAGCTACGCAGGAAAATTTACCCAAGTGCGACTAAAACATGTGACAGGTAAGACCAACATTGTCCAAAATGGGTGCCTAAAGTTAGGCTCCTAAATCCACATTTAGGCATCTAATTGAGTGGCCTGATTTTCCAAGAGCGTAATACTGATCAATTGAAGTCAAATTGAGTTTTGCCCTTCTCTCTCTCTCACACACATTTCAGGCATGCATACTTTAGGCATGCACACTTCTGAAAATGTGGACGTACGGATACAAATTACATTTCCTTTACCAACCAACCAGGGACTATTTACTGGGATTGGGAGTGGGGGAAGTTGCATGTAAACAAATGAATTGCAGTTATCTTTGCTAGAAAAAAGTACTGGGTTTATAAAACCCTAATTTTCATGAAAATCCGTGAACTGTCTACAGACTAAAATGTAAATCCTAATTCACCAAAGCATTTCAGCATATGCCCAAATCCATCCCTTAGGTCAATGTGACTTAAATACATGCCTAAAGTTAAGAAGTGAGACGTGCTTTGCTGAACACACTTGAAATGTTGAATGGCGCCTAAATGAGCAATTTAGTTTCACTGACTACATGAAGCAAAGTGCAAAAGTAAACAGAAATGTGGGAAAGTGTTATTTACTTTAAATTCCAACAGTCCAAGGTCCTCATTCTGCGATGAGGTCTGTGCAAGCAGACCCCAGGGCCCATATGGAGTCCCACTGAATTCAGTTGGAATGTTATAAAGGTGATATTTCTTTAAATACAATTTATATTTTGACCACGCCATTGGGCCAATTCTGTTGGCATAATCCCATGGACCTCAGTGGATTACACTACCAGAGAAACTGGCCCCCTCACTAAAAGGAAAATGCAAGTATTCACTTTACTCCACATGCTCAGGAATTCTAGCATTTAGATTTCGGATAATTAACTTCCAATCCTGTTGAAGATGCAAACATGGCTCCAGTCCTTTCCTCATCTTTCAGAAAGACTTCTTAGTTAATTAGGTTTAAAAATAGATAATTAAGACTGAATATTTATGGTCTCTTTTTAAGAAACAAAGAGTTATACTGACTCATCCTGTATGGAGGGGGACAAAGGAGGCTTGTCAGTTTTCTAGTAGCTTGGCTTCTTTTCTTCCTTTTTAACAAGAAATACCTCTGACAAGCCCACACTGCTTCTGGCAAGCAGACTGTCCTACAGAGCTTCTGTGCAGCCAGCTGGATTGCAGAAGAGATGTAGAAGAAACAGTCACCTGATGCTCTTAGGTCCCTGCAGTTCAACAGCTAAGCCTAACTGATCAACTGAAGCTCTACCGGGGAATGTTGACAAGCAATAGGCAGCAAACACCTGGGCCCCTGGGAGAATATAAATAGCACCAAGAACATATAAATAGTAACTCAGAGGCAGGAGGCTTGAGGAAAGCAAATGAATGCATGACAGTACTTCTGGGAGCCTTTTCTTTCCCTTTTTGTGATTGATTATGGGCTAAGCCACACCCTCAGTGAGGAATGAACTAAAACCCAGCTGTGCAGATTACTTTTTCTAGATGCTGCAATTTTGTCCAGCCCTTCACCATGCCAAATAGTTTGTTGAGGATTTGAATATTCAGCAACAAAGTGACTAAGAGCAAGCAAGAAAATTTCATCCAAAGGGGTGATTCTCTCCCCCTCACCCCAAATGTCTTTTTCCATGTACTGCTATAAAAGATAAGAGAGAGGTTTTACAATTTGTGCAAACAAAGGGTGAAATCCTGGCCCTACTGAAGTCAATGGCAAAACTCCCATTGACTTCTATGGGGTCAGGATTTCACTTAATATATTTATATCAGCTGAGGGTCTGCCCCCTCATTTCCCTGTCTTGACGCATCTTATATAACAATTACTCACTTATAAAATTTTCCTCTGGCTATCATCAGCTGTTCTGTTACGCAGGCCATACCCCCACCAAGGCAGGATTGTCCCTTACATTGCCTTCCAGAGCTGAATGTATAGGTTAGCCTTTATGCCAATTCTCATACAAACTCTGGGTCTGATGGGCAAAGTCAGAGGAGTCACTGTGGAATTACTCCTATCACATACCCAATTATGAGAAAGCAGAATCAGGTCTTTTGTATTTACTGGTGGGAAAATTAGTTGAGGGCAAGTCTACACTACCGCTTAAATCGATCTAACTTACATCGTTCAGGGGTGTGAAAAAGCTTCCCCCATCCCTAAGCGACGCAAGTTTCATGCTGTCCACACCGGCGCTACGTCAGCAGGAGACGATCTCCGGGCGACATGGCTTCTGCTTGTTGCCGAGGTGGAGTAATTATGAGATGGGAGAGTGCTCTCCCGTTGGCATAGCGCGTCTTCACCGGATGCACTACAGCGGTGCAGCTGCATCAGTGCCGATGTAGCATTGTAGTGTATGCTTGACCTGAGTGAAACGCCTGCTTCTTCTGCTCACTCCTCTTGAGGAAACATCACAGCGATACTCTGTCTGTATGTATTTTTCCACCTCATAGAGCCTGGTGCCATATAAACACACACAAACACACACCTCATTAGGCTGTCTGCACAATTTGCTTTCATTCTGCCTCTCTAGGATAGCTGTACAAATCAGACTATGCGCCAAAGTTGCCGCTGTTCTGTGTAACTGTAATAATAGGGGTGTGAAAGTTGAATCTCGTTGGCTCTGCTGGATGCTTATAGCTGTATGTGTAATCTTTTCTCATTTTGGATGGGTGGTTAAATAAGTGTGTGTGTAAAAATGTTACAGAATCATAGCGATAGTGCGATGTGCGTGGCCATCAACTGCGTGTTTTCCAGTGTGTATTACTTGCTTATTAAAGATGGGCTAGAATCAAAGATATAATTACCCCAACATATACACATGTACGCCAAACCATTTTAATGCAAAGCTTCCTGAAAGACACATTCCAAAATGCCTGCACAGGCCCCAGTCATCAACGTTTTGGACCCTGCTTTTAAGACACTACATCTGGAAATCACATGAAAAACTGTGAGCAAACTCATGACATTCAGGCAGGAAAATAAGTCTATAGAACAGTGGTTCCAAAACTTGTTCCGCCACTTGTGCATTGGCCTGGAGCAGCGAACCGCGGCCACTGGGAGCCGCGATCGGCCGAACCTGCGGACGCGGCAGGTAAACAAACCAGCCCAGCCCGCCAGGGGCTTTCTCTGCACAAGCAGCGGAACAAGTTTGGGAACCACTGCTATAGAAAATAGCTCCCAACTCCACAGTTCTGTTGAACTTGTTCATCCAGCTCTAACTTTTGTGTCTCAAATATGCACGGTGTATTAAGGATCATTGAGCCAGCCACAGTGATCACAATTGATGGTGTAGCCCCTGTAGTGAAGTTACCAGGCCAGGCTCCATTCTGTGAACCCATGAATCTCTAGGGCAACCACACAGACATTGGCAGTAGGGTGAGGGCATGCACCTGTGTGTGTGTCAGTGGATAGTTTGAGAGCTTGGTATGCTAGGGTGTTTTTGTCCATCCTGGCGACATGGCTGAAGAGCATATAATGCTGCTTTTGAATATAATGAGCAATTGGAGGAAGGCCAGATCTCTGCAAAATTATGACGTTTTACACAAAATCAAACTGCTATATGCCCAAGATTTGGCACTGACGGTGCATATGGTACGCCTCTAGTTGCTCCAAGTCTAACTGTAAAAAGATCCAGGTTTCTAACCGATATAACAATTTGGGTAGTACACAGGTTAGATAGATCCTGAACTGTGTCTCAGTGCAATGACGTTTTTGCATCCATACATGAGACATGGATTTCAGACAGGAGGCGACAAGACCTATTTATCAAAGAAGGTCCTGGGCACCAGAATGCCCAGTGCAGGTGGGATCAGGTACAATGGAGAGCATAGATGAGTTAATCTATCTAACCTGCAAGCAGAGCAATTTGTACATGTTCCCTCTTATCTGATCTAAACATTATTATTTTATATTCACAGAGTGATGGATCAATGGTTTAAGAGGGTGCAGTACCCACTGGAATCAATGGGTCACACACACACACACACCAATTTTGCCCAGTTTTGGTTCTGCAAGTTTCAGTGTCCTAAGAATTGTGCTCTGCAGAAGAACCACATCCCAAACACTTGTGTATTCATCCACTGGATACAGCCTGTGCATTTTCCCAACAATCTCATACACACTGTTACCTACCCTTCTTATCACTCTGTATCCAAAACAGTTTTATTTTCTTTTTCATACAGAAAAATGATGCCACAACACAATTCAAATCAATATATTAAAACTGACATATTATCAGACTCCTTGCAGTAAAAAGTACTGGCTTAGCGTCTCATACAAGGTTTCTTCAAGAAGCCTATGTTAGCACGCCTGCCTTAGCAAGCCATCAATTTAAATGATTGGGGGGAAAAACAACACATAATAAGTGACAGATTTTTCAAATCAGATAAAGATGGGAACCAGATTATCTGTCTGTGGGTGATAGATTGCAGCAATAATAAATTCACTTTAAGACACTGGATCAATTTTTAATCAAGCCAAGAATTATTATTGCAGAAAGATAAAATGACCCATGAGGAGATGCCTTAATTTTCCACCAATCAAATTATAGCCTTTCTAAATAAGATGTAATGAGATCCATGGAATATCCAGGTTACACAGCCTACCTAATTACCCATGTTCCCTGTCATGTAGTGATATAGTAGCAGTAAACTGACCTCTGAATTTACCAAGATGAAAAGGTAATTAGTTTTTCCACAGGGCTGTAGTGAAAACAACAGCAATGACACATGTCATCTCCTTCCACCAAGTCACAGTCTCAGAGATGTGTGTTCTTAAAATATACAGGATATGACCTACTGAGTAAAAAACTACAGTCATTAAGTGAAGCATGCATATGACAGAAAAGCAACCACTATCTCCAAGTTGAGAATACAGGGTCTGAAAGTAAAGAAGGCCAGCTCTGTATTCCACATTAAACTTTATCAGTATGCTACCATATAGGGGCTCATGAGCTGGTTAAATAGCATATAATTAACGATGTCATAGGGTCATATAAAAGAGACGCTCCCTGAACCACAGACAATGTGAGTACTGTTTCCATTCATATTGTCTTTACCTACACAAGCAAGCACTTCCATATTTTTATACCATTTCCAGTATTATTGCCTTCGGAAAACATTTAAAAGAATGTACAGTAGGTCAGTGTACATGAAGGTGTGTGGAGGGCATAGTTAGATGCTACAGTACCTGAAGGGAACTGGTATTTATAAATAGTCCTGACAGACAATCTCAGTTATGTGAACACTAGAACAAGCCTGACTATTTCATTTTTTATGTTCCTACCCCTTTTGCTCCTAAGACAGAAGAATTCAGTTTGTGGGAATATTGGCCACCAGCAAAACTATCAGCCGGAACTGACTGTGGGTTTCTTTGGGCAAATCGAGAAGCAGGAAAGCGCTCAGATGATTTGTCCTGCCTTCATGGCCTTTTCTTTGGGCATCAATGCAGCTTAGAGATGCAATGACAATCATAATTGGCTCACGCAAAGAAAGTCATCATCAGATTAATGAGCTACAACAATTCATCCATCTGCTGTCCCTTTCTTGCTAATTTATTAATAACAATTACACAAAAAATGGCATGGATTATAAATTTCAATTTCTCTTCTTTACCTGAAAATTTAGTCTATAATAGTCTTAGAAATGATCTCATATTATTTCAATGAGATTTATGGCTTATTACTAGTAATGTGGCAGTACCCAATTGACCATAAAAGCTAAGTATTTTAAAGTAACTTAAATTACCCTTTCTGAGCAAATTGGATATTTGGATTACACAGCAGGCATTGCTTTTATGACAGATGCACTCATAACATCAGCAGCACATCATACTACTTTGCTTGGTTTTACTTAGGCCTAACATATGATGCCACATGGTGCAGCATCATGAATCTTACATGATGTGATTATCAATGGGTTAAATAAAATGTCTTTTTCTAGCTAGGATACAATAGACTCCCATCACTCATGAAAATGGCTTGTTGAAGAGCACTGACAAGGCAGATGTAGGGTGGAGTTTTCAAAAGGGTTTAACCTACCTCCACTCCCATTCAAGTCAATGGCACTGAATTCTGTGGGAGCAGAGCTAGGCCAAGATTGAGAATTTTTGAAAATTCCTCCCTTAAGTGTGTGTGTAGTTATGGCATTTTTAACTCACTGGAGCAGATTCTGATTTCAGTTGTTCTGGTGTTAATCAGAATTAATTCCAATGAACTCGGAAGTTCATTATACCAGTATAAATCCAGTGTGAATGAAATCTGTATGAGGCCCAATGAGTTCATCTGTTCTATTTTATGATGGGTTGTATGAAACTAACAATGATTCTTTTGGCATGCTGAGTTATGACATACAGGGTGACATCCTGGCCCCATTCAAGTAAATGGCAAAACTCCCATTTAAACTTCAATTACACTAGGATTTTACCCTCAAACCTGGTCTACACACAGATTTTGTACAAATGTAACTTTCAGTTAGGTATATGAATTTTTACCAAAATAGTTATACCAGCACAATCACTAGTGTGGGCACAATTATATTGGTATAAAGGTTCTTTATACTGATATAGCTTATTCCCCTTCAATCACTAGTGTGGGCACAATTATATTGGTATAAAGGTTCTTTATACTGATATAGCTTATTCCCCTTCTTGTATAGAAATACCAGTACAAAGCACCTTTATAGCAGTATAACCGCACTGACACTATGGGGGATTGTACCACTTTGGCTATACCGGTATAGTTAAAGCAGTACAACTTTTATATGTAGACAAGCCCTAGACTCAAGTGCAGCTGGATATCCTCGGCAGTAAGCTTTCATCTTCCCACTGCAGGGTGTGTGTGTTTTAAGTTTGGATCACATGGTGTTACCTAATATAGGGTGAGATAATTCAAAAACACTTTTTCTCCTGTATCGGTAAGAAAAATCCATGAGAACAAAATACACACACGTGAATACTATAGAGCTATTTCATAACCACATAACTGTCCTCCTAGTTAAATATTTGATGAAAATGTGTCACTAAAAAAATGAAGGCCATACATCGACCAGTTTGAACAAAGGAGATCTTATTTTAAGATTAACATCTGACACTAAGAAAAGATCTAAACACTTATTTCCACTTGTGT
Source organism: Eretmochelys imbricata (assembly GCF_965152235.1). NCBI lineage: Eukaryota > Metazoa > Chordata > Testudines > Cheloniidae > Eretmochelys > Eretmochelys imbricata. The sequence continues at coordinate 194,881,033 of NC_135574.1, forward strand.
AATACTTCTACTAATACTGTATCTCTGTCTAATTAGGACATTAATTAAAAAGTAAAGTTAAAGGGAAATTTCCACCAGCATTCCATTAGATTTCCTGATAAATTAATGCTTTAAAACCTGTAATGGAGATCTTCAAAAGAAAGCGTTCTTAACAAATATGTAATAATCAACATAATTAAAACCTCTCTAAAGTACAGATTTTTTTTTAACAAATGGCATTTGTTTGTTAAACAGTATGCATAAATCCCATTCATCTCACAATATCCACATGCATTAGACAACATAAGTATTGGACAATTCCTTACGGACAGCCAGCTCAACTCATAACAAGATTAGTTTGTGGGACTCAGTAATTCTTAGACATCCTCCTACCCCAACTGAGTTCAGCAAATGCTTATGGATGTTTTTACACCTCAAGTCCCACAATATTTTTTCAATTTAGACTTTATAGTATTTCCTGTGCTCCTGCCCCAAAGACAGATTCACTCAGATTCTCCTCTCTCTGACTCCTATTCCAGTCTATCCTGCTTCCAATACTGCATCCCGAGCAGCAGCATCTGAGTGCATGAGTTTAAGATCTAGCAAAATAGGCTTTTTTTCCCCTACTACTCTAAGGGCTTGTCTACACAGTGGGTTAATGTGTGCCACAGGGTGTGATTTCTAAACCATGCTAATGTATCGCGAATTAATTGGCACCCTCCTGGTGCACAATACAGGTTCCCTAGTGTGCTTTAACATAATACTGTTTGAAACAGTCATGCGCCTATGCACAAGCTCTTATACTGTTTGGCTGAAGCCATTTGGGGGATGTTCAATAGTTATATCAGACTTAGTGGTGAGTGAACATCGTTTGTGGTGTTTTGGTTAAGATCAGCTCGCTATCTGGATGTGTGTTCTATCTGGGGACTACATTGTGGGAATGTGATGATCTAATAAAGGTCTTCTACATCTTTTATGATCCCAAGAGATTTGGAAATTTTGTTCAGTTTGAATAAAGAGTTTAGCTGCTTATGTGAACAGTCCAAACTACTGACGTCTGCACAGGGTGCAGAAAATCTCACAATATTGCCAGTTATTCCTGTTTCCGATCAGGCCAAAATTACCCCATGAACAGTCTCATGCTTTTGGACAGGATGCTGAAGTGTCCTGTTATACATTACGTTTGCCACCAAGTGTACCTACAGCGCTGATTAACTAGGAATAAATGCGGCTTTCTTTAGATTTGGCCTCCTTCAGGACTCTTGGCAAAAAAAAAAAAAACCAAAGTATGCCTCCATCCTGATCCTATGTATCTATCTTAGGTACTTACTTCTCCCCCAATACTGTAGTATCTGAGCACCACACAGTCTAATGTATTTATCTTCACAACACCCCTCTGAAGCAGGGCAGTGAAATAATCCCCGTTTTACAGATAAGGAACTATGGGACAGGAGACTAAGGGCCAGATTTTTAAAGGTATTTAGAAGCCTAAAGATGCCATTAGGCACCAAGTGGAATTTTCAAAAGTGCCAGGCATCCTTAGGTGCCTAAACACCTTTAAAAATCTGGCCTTGACTGACCTGCCCATGATCATACAGGAAGGCTAAGGCAGAGCTAGAAATTGAAGCCAGGTCCCCCAAATTTCATGATACCAACCCACCAACTGACCATCTTTCTTCCATAATAGGCATTCAGATACTCTAGGGAAGATTTCTGCATGTCTGGGAAGATATGCAACAGGGAAGGATGGCAGGTATGCTATAGATATTTTCAAAGAAGAACTTTAAGTGGATTTTCAGATCTAACTGTCTCCAATTAAAAAAAAATTCAAAATCGGTTAGTCAATCAAAAGGCTGGACAAGGTAGATATTATGGTATGTTTCAGTGTAACAACAGATAAACCATAGGCTAGTCTTTAAGACAAGTTAGGCATGCAGAAAATGCACACACAATTCCACACAGCTTTTGCAAGCGACAGTATCATGACTACACACTCAAATCTGGTAATGGCTTGCATAAATAGTTAATCTGCACACAGTGTAGTTGTAGCCAGGTTGGTCCCAAGATATCAGAGACACATGGTGGGTGATAAAGGTTATCTCACCCATCTGGTCTCTCTAATGTCCAATAAAAGATATTACCTCACCGACCTTGTCTCTAATCTGTACATGGTCATCCAAGTAGCATGCATGATCATGGTAATTTCCTGAATGACTTCTCTAAAATCTGATCCATCATAAACAGCTTTGGGGCCAAGTGGTTCTTGTTGAAAGCAGTGTCCAGAAGATGAGTGATGTGACCCTGTTTACCAAGACTTGCTTAGTTTCTAATGGTTGGCATGATCATTATACAAGTGGATGGCTGATCAAAGGCCGAGGAAAGTGATCTTATAACCTCGGTCATATGGAGAAGCAAACAGAACTCTATCATATGCACATTTCCTCCTTTCTTCTTTTTGTACTTCCTCCCTCTCTACAAGGCCCTGAGGTCTCTGTGAAAATCACTCCACAGGATTCCTTACTCTAGGGAACAGTCTAGGACACAATATAATTTTTTAATGAATAGGGCAATTTTGAAAACTAAAAAACGTCAATTTCACATAAGCAAGTACTGACAAATCTCCTGCAACTAAGTCTGTCATTCAAAATCATCATATTCCCTCATCTGTAGGGGGATAATTCCACATCCTACCCCTCAGACTCAAACTCAGCAATGCAGCACTCTCAGGGAAGGGGCTCTGAACCCCCTCTCTCACAGCATTACTGAAGGAGAAGGCTCTACGAGCTACACCCAAGCGCACTCTGGGGAAAGGCTCCATTGTCCTTCTGAGGACTGGCTAAAGGTTTGGGTTGGCTCTTTAATCAGAGCAACATGGCCCATCACAGCTAATAGACACCATTACGTGAATCAAGCACAGATTTACCAATTTACAGTCGTAGAATCAAACAAGTGTGTCAGAGACGACTCATGCCTGCTGACAGTGGGGGGGGGGGCAGAGTGAGGGAAGCCAGCTTCAGCAGTGTTACTGAGCATGCTCAGTCCATGTGAGCCTGCCCAGTACAAGCCAAGCAGCAAATCTGAGGGGGCACATGACCCCAACATGTCCTCCCATGCATCACCTCTGAAGTGTAGGATTGGAAAGGACCTCAAGAGGTGATTTAGTCCAGTCCCCTGCACTCAAGGCAGGACTACGTAATAACTCGACCATTAACTCAGTCATGACACTTTATTAGTGTAATCCCATAAAATGGCAAATATTTGCCACCATCTGCAGTAAATTCAAGTGACCCATTGGATCTGTTGAAAAAAAGATTGCAAAGTAACACAAACTCTACTCAAAATATCTACTTTTGATATTAATCTTAGAATACTCCATGGTAAATAACTATCAAGAGTATCGAAATAAGTCAGTCAGAAATGTTCAGTTAAGAACCATAGCAATTACTATCCATAGTAATTCAGCTTATTTTTTTTTTACTGTAGTTTTATGGAAATATTTGGAATGCTATGGAATGCAAAGCATTTTCTAATCTGAATGTTTCAGTTCAGATCAATGGACTTCAGACAAAAAAGCTTAATTTTTCTATTAACCTCAGGGAGAATTTTTCAAAAGCATTCAAAGTTTGCCTAGCTCTGTTACCACTGAAATCTAGACTTCAATAGGAGCAAAGCTAAGCCAATACAGAGTGCTTTAAAAATCCCAGCTCTCGGTATTTATACTGTGCTTTTCCACACAGTGTCCAAAAGCCTTACAAATGCTAAAAGTTGTATCAATGTAAGAGTCTCACTCTCGCTCCATCCCATCTGGTCATTTGATTGCTCAATTGATTCTGGAAAAGCTAGAGAGTCTTGCATTTTGTTATGTACGCGGAGAGGTTCCTGGTCATTCTTACCTCTTGTGGAAGGAGTTCAGTTATTGCCTTCCTCCAGGTGCTGATCTTTCCCAAGAACTGGGATAACTTAGAAATGGGTACTGTTGGTTGCCTATGATACGAAAGAGACATGCAGTAGAGTGTCATTGGAGTATTATTGGCGTTTGAGTCCAAGTTGTTCCACAGACACTCCCAGCAGTTTAACACAGATGCTTAACACAGATGATGAGAGAAGGAGACTGGAGGGGGACTTCTAGAAAGTGGATCAGCAGTAGCACATTACAAATTCTTGGGTTTAGTCAGAGAGGAAGGACCACCACTATTTCAGAAAATTACTGATGACTAAGGCTCAGGTTTTGTCATGGTTATTTTTAGTAAAAGTCATGGACAGGTCATGGGCAATAAACGAAAATTCACGGAAGCCATGACCTGTTTGTGACTTTTGCTGCTGCGGCTCCATGGTTCCCCCCACCACCGTGGTGGTGGCTGGGAGCTGTGGGGTTCCCCCTCCACCTGCAGCAGCTGGGAGTCGCAGGGTAACCATATTTCCCAAAGAGAAAACAGAACTATCCTCCTCCACCTGCAGCAGCTGCTCGCCCAAGGCACCATCCCCCTGCTTCCCGCGTGAGGCTGTCACCTGTCGCTGGAACTTTGCAAGGGGCCCCGTCGCTTGTCACTGCTGTCACCGGTTGCTGAAACCCTGCCAGGGCCTCACTGGCTGTCAGCTCCAGAATCCTGCAGCCCCTGGGGCTGAAGGAGAGAATGTCACAGAGGTCTCTGGAAGTCACAGATTCTGTGACTTCCATGACCTCTGTGACATAAACGTAGCCTTACTGATGACATCTACATCTCTGTGGTGAGGCAACAGTGTGTCAGAATCAATGGTAATAAATACGGCATACAGATTCAGCGGTGTGAATTTAAATGTAAAGCCCAAGTCACAGACGAGAAGGGGACACCCATCAGCATAACCAAGTACCATCTCAGTTCTTCTGTCCCATTGTGGGGATCCAGGATACCAGCAACAGATAGGTGAAGTTGGAGATGAGTCTTTACTAGCTTCTCAGCTTGCTCAGGGAATCAAATATGAAATTGCAGAACTACCAATTGTGGTATGTAACCTATCATTTAAATTAGCTTCTGTACCAGATGACTGGAGGATAGCTAATGTGATGCCAATTTTTAAAAAAGGCTCCAGACGCAATCCCGGCAATTACAGACCGGTAAGCCTAATTTCAGTACCAGACAAATTGTTTGAAACTACAGTACAGAACAGAATTATCAGACACATAGATGAACATGATTTGTTGGGGAAGAGTCAACATGGCTTTTGTAAAGGGAAATCATGCCTCACCACTCTATTAGAATTCTTTAAGGCGATCAACAAACATGTGGACAAAGGTGTTCCAGTGGATACAGTGTACTCAGACTTTCAGAAAGCCTTTGACAAAGTCCCACACTAAAGGCTTTTAAGTGAAGTAAGCTGTCATGAGATAAGCGGGAAGGTCCTTTCATGGATCAGTAACTGGTTAAAAAGATAGTAAACAAAGGGTAGGAATAAATGGTCATTTTTCAGAATGGAGAGAGGTTAATAGTGGTGCCTCTGTACTGGGACCAGTACTATTCAACATATTCATAAATGATCTGGCAAAAGGGGCAAACAGTGAAGTGGCAAATTTTGTCACACTATATAAAATTACTCAAGATAGTTAAGCCCAAAGGAGACTGTGAAGAGTTACAAAAGGATCTCACAAAACTGGGTGACTGGGCAACGTAATGGCAGATGAAATTCAATGTTGATAACTACAAAATGCACATTGGAAAACATAATCCGAACTATGATGGTCTCAATTAGCTGTTACCACTTAAGAAATATATCTTGGAATCATAGTAAATAGTTCTCTGAAAACATCCACTCAATGTGCAGTGGCAGTAAAAAAAAGCTAACAATGTGAGGAACAATTAGAAAAGGGATAGATAACAAGACAGAAAAATATCATAATGCCTCTATATAAATCCATGGTATGCCTACATCTTGAATACTGCGTGCAGATCTAGTCACCACATCTCAAAAAAGATTATATTGGAATTGGAAAAGGTGCAGAGAATGGCAACAAAAATGTTAGGGGTATAGAACAGCTTCTGTATGACGAGAGATTAAAAAGACTGGGACTTTTCAGCTTTCAAAAGAGATGACTAAGAGGGGATATGACAGAGGTCTATAAAATCTTGACTAGTGTGAAGAAAGTGAATAAGGAAATGTTATTTACTCCTTCACATAACACAGGAACTAGGGGTCACCCAATGAAATTAATAGGCAACAGGTTTAAAACAAACAAAAGGAAGTACTTCTTCACACAGTGCAGTCAACCTGTAGAACTCTTTGCCAGGGGATATTGTGAAGGCCAAAACTACAACAGCGTTCAAAAAAGAACTAGATAAGTTCATAGTAGTTGCAATGTCTCACTAGTTCTACTCTTTGGCTTCTTGGTGGGCAGACTTTATGTCTCAGAATATAACTGACTCCATGAACTTCAGGGATAGATCACGAAGATAGGTCTGGACACAGGGAGAGTTTTGCTCTTAACCTGACGTTATTCTGGCTAGCATATTGGCTAACACTTTTATTTTCAATATCTACATCTGAAAATAGGGTCCAGATCATGACTTGCTACATGCGCACCAGCAGGTATGGCTATTACTTATCAGAAACCAAGGATGACAGCAGACAGCTGTCACTCAGTCTGGGCTCTTTGCTCTAGAAACCCTCCACTGTTCATGTGTCTAAAGACTAGCTGATCCATACATTGGTCTTATATTTTTAACGATATGAGAAAGTAGCACAGAATATATACTGAATGGGATTTCTAAAAAGCCTAACTGACTTGAGATCTTGAGTCTTTCTGACTTTCAATGGGACTTGTGCGCTTATGTTGCTTAGGCCTGCAGAAAATCCCACCTACTAACTAGTGGGACCTCTGTCCTATGATAGGCCAGGTCCTGTTAATAGGAGTTAACTGTAATGCAATTTGAGGGTGCTCAGCTCTGGCAAGGATTGGGCCCTAGAAGGCAGGGGGTGGGGAGGGGGTAGGTAAAGGGGAAGGGAATAAAAGCATTAGAAAAGCAATCTACTGAGGAAGACAAACTTAGAGCTGCAAAATGTCCTCCCCCAAAATTTAATCTGACTCTAAAGCTCAAACTTCATCAAACTATTTTCATTACATTGTTATCTTTAGATATTTAATTAATTAGCACAAAAGTCCCCAGCATTCTCATTCCTTAGCTTCCTGCTCAGTTTGGCCCCAGAGTAAAGAATACATATTCACATGCCCAGAAGCTAGAAATCTTACCATATTTAACAAGAAGCATCTCTGACAGTAATTGGAGTTTTGTATCAAGACAATAAATGGTAAGATCATAAGAACATACTCTAGTGGCCACATGCACCTGCAAATACTAACATCAGAGAATGAATTTAACATAAGGCCTCAGTGGAGATGAATTTTCTATAAACAAACAATCTGAAGAAAGCCTCACTTTTGTCATGTGTTATTCCCATAGAAGAAAAATGAATATTCTGTTTCGTTTGTTCCCTACCAGCAGCACCAGCTTCATTATTTACCATTAGTCCTTTCACTTTCTTGTCATGTGTGTAAAACTATAATATCCTCAGTGACAGTGGAACAGCTATCTTTCCTCAGTGCTGGCACTTCATGCAAATTATCCACATTGTTAAATATATCAGAATGCTAATATCGCACATGGATAAATTTAAAGAGGCTTTCCTCATATTTTATTATATAACTGTTTACTTCTATTAAGACACTGTTATAATCAAAGGGCCCAACTCTGCAGCACTTATTCTCACAAGCAACTCCCATAGGATAAGGTAGAAAAAATAGTCTGGTGGATAAAGACGGAACAGGGAGTCAGGAAGCCTGGGTTCAATTCTTTGCTCAGCCACAGACTTCCCGTTTAACCGTGGACAAGTCATGATCTCTGTGTCTCAGTTCCCCCATCTGTAAAATGGGGATAAAGCTTCCCCTCATGACACAGATGTCGTGATTGTGATTGTGAGGTGCACACATACCATGATGATGAGGGCCATATAAGTGCTCAGACTGATTAATGTCAATGAGACTTCATGTGAGGAAGACTTGCAAAATTAAGTCCAAAGGCTACATGTTTAAGGAATAATGTTCACAGCAAAGAAGTATTCAACGCAATTGATATATTTTGCAGGTGATTAAGAACTTAATTTTGAACCCATGGAAATCAATGCCCGCAGTGTTGCCAACTTTAATGAGTGAAGAATTGGACATTAAATGTTGAAGTTGTGCTGAGGCATGACAGTGCCAGAAGAGATCAAACACCACAGCTTTGAATTAAAAGGAAAAAATATTTTCTTGGCTCATGAGTGTTTGTAAAGTCTATTCAGCTGTCCTCTTGGAATCCCCGTTGCTCTAACTTTGGGGAAGGCTTCAATAAATGATACCATGATGATAGGCTGCTTGTTAACAGGGTAGCAAGAAAGCCAAGAAAATGCGATCTCCATCCTGCCTCTGAACTATCTGTCCCTTGGTACCAAAGATTCAGTAGCTTCCCAGCCAGGGAATCTAATTTCCCTCCTCATGCTCTGGATAGTTTTTGGTGGTTATATTATCATTTGCTTAAAATAGTAATAATGTATGATTTACCTGAACTTCAAAACTCTATATGGTAATTTTACAAATAATTCAGTGGGCCCTAAATGGACATTAACCACAATGTTCAAGTACAAATTCCAATTCGACACTCCCCAGAGATCACAGGAGGGTGTGTAGAAATAGTTGTTTGGTTCGGGCCTACCTAAAATGCAATGGTCAGCACTTACAACCATTAGTTATTCCCAACTGGGAACAGGGGTCTAATTATTATTTATGTGTGATTTATTTTATATGTATAGTATTAAAAAATCAAATAATAATAGAGTCCTGCACTTGCCAACTTGCTCACATTTTAAATGGTGACTACTGTGTCTTTGTTCAACTAGCCTTATCGATGTTAGGGTTTTATACTGCTACCCATCACCATAGTAGCAGAGTGCCTTCCATGTGAAATCAACAGAAAAGTCTCCAGTGGACTTCTATGCACCCTTTCCTGTGCTGGGGAGCATCTTGAACATAAGCCTTTCTTGCATTGACAGGCCACAGTATAAATGGCACTTCTCTTAGAATTTCCAGCTGATAACCATTAATCATCTGGTTCTGACTGAGGGAACATAGTAAAGAATACCATTCCTTACAATAGTTCCAGATCAAAGCCCTGTGGCTGCAGATACACAATGTCAGATGTCCAGTTTCTGCAATATTTTGGCTACACAAGATTTCAGCTAATATGGGATTTGGGAGTTACGGTATCCCATTATGCCAACCACTGAAGTTTGTGGAAAAGTTCACATTTAACCTGTGATGGTTTGAAAATACCTAACTGAACAATGAATACCTCAGTGCAGTCACTGCAGATAAAAGAAAGAACAGGCTTTCAACTCCTGCTCCATGGACTAAAGGTTAATGGACTAATGCAATAAAGCAATAGGTTGTAACAGGAGTCTCAATACAATTAAAACCATGAAGCTAATGATGATCTGTTTCAAATGAAGCTGCAGATGAAAATAAAACATTAAACAGTTTTGCTACACTTACATAAGCGCACTGAGGGCTTTAGTCATGTAAAGTATGTGTAATGCTCAAGAAAAAAAATCTGTTTATTGCCATTCAGTTAAACTCTTTACCTTTGGGTAACTTCCCCTATTGCTGCCTGGGACTGACACTAATTTCTACTCAATGAGAATAGTTACGCAACACTTGAAGTTTAATGTATGTATTTAATAGGAGAAAGTACTTATTGCGGCAATCTACACTATGGCACAAAGAAAAAAAACACATGCTTTGGAGCAAAGCAACCAATGGAAAATCAGAGCTGTGCCAGGACTAGCAAGACAAGGTTCATGGGCCAAGCTTCATTTCCCCTCTTGGAAAATGAACGGAAGAGGAGCCAAAAAAGAAAAATCCATCAGGGTCACACTAAGATTTTCAAGCTAGTCCCCTTGAGGAGAAGTTTCAGGGCAGTACAGGCAGGGTAATACTGTCAGCCCCACAGATCGGAAGGGAATGGGAATTGCTAAACCCCAGTGGAAGCTGGGGAGGTATATGCAGGAACTTTCTCTCCTGTACTGCTGTTCTGGCCCCATTTCTTAACAACTGTGCTCCATTGGCTAAATCATCCATGGCTGTGCGTCAGCAGGACTTGCACAGGGGTTAACTCTGTGGGGATGAGGGAACCTCAAGAAGTTTGGCAATTCATTGGGGCTTGAATGCTATTCTGAAGATTATCTGAATTTAGCAGAACCTTTAGGATTGGAAACTGGGCTGGAATGTAACACGGTCAGGCTCCCAGAAAATTTACTCTGCTTCCAGACTCTGGACTGCACTGAAGTGAAAAGAAGAGCTAGTCAAATATGACTATTGTAAGCACAAAAGCAGGTAGCAATGATATGAAGGGTCCATAACCCAGCCACAAATGCCCAGCAGGGAATTCCCATCAGAACAATATTCCTTGTTGGTGCATCTGTGCTGTGACTAGGCCCTGTGCCTCCATCCCCATCCCCAACTCGATGTTGGGTCATATCAGGGAGGAAAGCGGTGTGGTGGAGAATATTACTGCCATAGCAATCATATAGGGTCCATTTAGGAGCCTGTGACAGTGGTAGAATTTACAGATGCCCAAGAGCAGCTCTAAGCATCATTGGAAACAGCCAAAACCTAGACTCAGGGAGTTGGAACTAGCTCCCTACTGGCCAGCATAGCTTTGACTTGAGACAGAAACTGCCCCATGAAGTTCCAAATCAGCTGTGAAATGAAGACTGCAAGATTTACACTGAGCCTGATTCACATGCCACTGAAATGAGATGTCGGTGTTACAGTCAAATAGTCCTGCTGCAATTACTGGGGAAATAGCATTCCTGGCTCCCTGCATAAACCAAGGGCTTTGGCCAATTCAAGTACCGTCAACACATACTGCGTATGACTCACATGCTTCCTAGGGAAGGGAGAAACCGTGGTTTATGACACTGAACGTTTCTGAGTTAGCCCACTCTGAGAACTACTTATCTAGCTCCCATCACTGCCGCCTCTGACCACCTGACAATCACCAACTGATTATATCCTTCAAACGCTCCTGCGAGTGGGAACTCTTATCCCCATTTTAAAGCTGGAGAACTGAGACACAAAGAAATCACGAGACTTGCCCAAGGTCACACAGGCAGTCTGTGACAGGACTAGGAAGTGAGCTAGGAACTGGAATTTTTTAATCTCAGCCCAGTGTTTTAATCACAAAACTGTTCTCTGACTCGCTGAATAAACCAAACAGATTACTGGATGGGTGACCATTAACAGATCAGAACTTCAGCCAGCCCCCAGCTACAATAAATAGATACTGATACATTATCCTTTTTTTCCAAAGACTGTATTTTAAAAATAAACTTCTTTCCAATTAGCTTGAACTTTCAGCAACATGGGTAAAGGTGGGAGCTTAGTAGGGGAGAAGGGGAGAAAGATAAGAATAGAAGTCTAGGTTTTGGAGGGGAAGTAATGGAAATTAGATCAGAGATGTAGGTAGTTATGAAATTACATAGGGCATTGGAGATGAGTTAGAGCTGGTGAGACCACGGTTCTCAATCTTTTCCATACTATGACCCATGAAAGTTTTGGAATCCCCTCTCCACTCTTCTAGCTATAAGGAAAGGGAGGGTGGTTATGATGCCCTGAAACCTGTTCATGAACACGCAGTCCCCTGGGGGATGACAACCCTCAGGCTGAAATCTCATTCAGTAAGAGCTGGAGACAACAAAAGGATTCCAGGGGGAGCGGGAGTGACACAGTGAGAGCAGCAGTAGAAGGCGGCAATTTTAGCAACTGTATGTTGAAGAGCCTGGAGGGGGAAAGCGAGGTGAGGTTACAGTAATCAAAACCAAGAGGTAGCCATGGTGCTGACATGAGTTTTAGCACTTGGGATAGTGAGGAAAGACACGAGAAACTGGGATTTAGTGAAAGACAGGATAGTGGGATACTACTATGAGCCAGGAAGACAGGGAATGTAGTGGGGGTTGTCCAGTGGTGACAGAGGCAAAAGAAAGGGGAATAGGTCTTCAAGAGACAAAGGCACCATTATATGACATCTGTACTAGCTTTGCGACCAATGCATCACATGTCAGAAAAATGAGGGTTGTGTTCATGTGAATATTTCCTATTCCCCACTAAATTAAACTGGTAATTAGTCTATGCCAAAGCTTTGCAAACTCTTAGTCCTATAAGCAACTTGTGAGTTCCCCTGTTCATCTACTCCAAAAAAAGTTCATCAACCTATTCAGCCCTATTGCAGGACCAGCTGGTCAAATACCCCACCCAGCAACGATGCATTTCTATCTAAATCAAAAACTTAGTACTATTATCATTTATTTGTGGGCCATATTTGGGGGAAAACCAGCAGGTATAATAAATAGTTTGTTATAGTTGGTGGGATGGGAAGGATTAACCAGTCTGGTAGGTGCATCTCCCATCCACTTATAAACTATATTCCTTTGCACAAGCAAGCAAAAGTTTGAAGGCTCCCAGAGTTTAAATATGAATGAGTCCATTGATTGCAATGGAGCTATACCAATTTGCACCAGCTGAAATCTGGCCCTGTAACTCTCTCTTCCTCTCCCATCTTCAGTGGTGTGTTTTACACTGTCTCAGCTCCATGGGAAGAAAAACAAAAAGTTTTTACATCACCCTCAGGAAAGACAGTCATCACAGCCACTCTGGAGCATGTCTCGTACTTCCCTATTCTATTGGTATTGGCCCTCCTTCATAATTTCACACAGTACACTGTGTGCATGCATAGATAGTTCTGACACAAGGCTAGGCCCTGGCTCCCACTAAAGTCAGTGACCAACTTTCACGGACTTCAGTGGGAGCAGGACAGCGATGCCAGTGGCTTAGTAGGCTTCAAAAAAGAACTGCACAATGATCTGAGTAAGAATAGCAACTACTAGGGTAACATTACAAAGGCTACTAAATCAGATGCTTCAGAAGATAATATAAACTTATCACCTGCTAAAGTCAGGAAACATTCCACAGAGTCCTCTCAGAATTATGGAAAGAGGTGAGATACTGGGTCTAGTATTCTGAGCACAGGACTTGGAAGTAGACACTCCTATTTCGTAATCTAACACTGCTGCTTCTTCTGTGGCTCTTCTACCTCTACGTGCTTCAGTCTCCTCAGACGTAATAGGGGGATAATATATCATCCAATGGTGCTTTGAGGAACAACAGCACCTACCTCAGGGTATTTTGAGGGTTAGTTTTGTTTCACACCGTTTTCAGAAAGGAATTATTTTGTTTTGCTTGTTTTGGTGAATATTTTTGTCAAACATTTTGTCTGGAAATTAAATTATTTTCTTTCATTGTTTCATTTTTATAAACTTTTCAAGTTTTCCTTCCCCCTCACATTTTTTCCTCCTTTCTGCCCTTTTCCTTCCATTTTTACACTAAACTTAGAGAGACAGAAGAAGAGAAGGAGGGAGAAGATAAAGGAAATACCATCAAATGGAAAGTTTAAAAAAGTTTTATGAAAATTTCCAGTTACAGAAAAGGCCATTTTTGGACAAAAAAAAAAATACTTTGTTAACAAACTTCAACCAGTTTTACTATCAATCCTAGAATTAATAGCACATTATTGGAGAATGCTATTGAGCCACAGACCACAGGTGAAATCCTGGTCCCACTGATATGAATGCCAAAATTTCCACTTATTTCAAGAGACTCAGAATTTCATTCCAAGAGAATAGGCTGCAGTCTGACATTTCTAACTAGTTTCATGGCTTGACTTTTGTGACCTAGGTAGCATTAAAATCTGAGAACTTGATATGGAACTATATGAAAACATAAAGTGGTCTCAAACTTACCCTTAAAAGGAAAGGGCGAAACCCTAACATCTATCCCAAAAAACATTCCAGTGTCCTTCAAATGCCTTAGTGTTTTAGACAAGTTACTATTATTTTTCACCCCACAAAGCCTGATCCACTGCCGTATAAAGTTGTAAGAGACAAGATCACTATATGATATGAAAAGGACCATTCACATGAAGGGAAAGAATCATAGAAGGATTGAAAGGGACCTTGAGAGGTCATCTAGTCCATCCCCCATGTTATCCTATCCTGACTTACCACACAACCTTCTCAGCTACCAGGCACTTAGAATCATAGAATATCAGGGTTGGAAGGGACCTCAGGAGATCATCTAGTCCAACCCCCTGCTCAAAGCAGGACCAATCCCCAATTAAATCATCCCAGCCAGAGCTTTGTCAAGCCTGACCTTAAAAACTTCTAAGGAAGGAGATTCTACCACCTCCCTAGGTAACGCATTCCAGTGTTTCACCACCCTCCTAGTGAAAAAGTTTTTCCTAATATCCAACCTAAACCTCCCCCACTGCAACTTGAGACCATTACTCCTTGTCCTGTCCTCTTCTACCACTGAGAATAGTCTAGAACCATCCTCTTTGGAACCACCTCTCAGGTAGTTGAAAGCAGTTATCAAATCCCCCCTCATTCTTCTCTTCTGCAGACTAAACAATCCCAGTTCCCTCAGCCTCTCCTCATAAGTCATGTGTTCCAGACCCCTAATCATTTTTGTTGCCCTTCACTGGACTCTCTCCAATTTATCCACATCCTTCTTGTAGTGTGGGGCCCAAAACTGGACACAGTACTCCAGATGAGGCCTCACCAATGTCGAATAGAGGGGAACGATCACGTCCCTCGATCTGCTGGCTATGCCCCTACTTATACATCCCAAAATGCCATTGGACTTCTTGGCAACAAGGGCACACTGTTGACTCATATCCAGCTTCTCATCCACTGTCAACCCTAGGTCCTTTTCCGCAGAACTGCGGTCCCTAGTCTGTAGCGGTGCATTGGATTCTTCCATCCTAAGTGCAGGACCCTGCACTTATCCTTGTTGAACCTCATCAGATTTCTTTTGGCCCAATCCTCCAATTTGTCTAGGTCCCTCTGTATCCTATCCCTACCTGCCACCGTATCTACCACTCCTCCTAGTTTAGTATCATCCGCAAATTTGCGGAGAGTGCAATCCACACCATCCTCCAGATCGTTTATGAAGATATTGAACAAAACCAGCCCCAGGACCGACCCTTGGGGCACTCCACTTGATACTGGCTGCCAACTAGACATGAAGCCATTGATCACTACCCGTTGAGCCCGACAATCTAGCCAACTTTCTACCCACCTTATAGTGCATTCATCCAGCCCATACTTCTTTAACTTACTGGCAAGAATACTGTGGAAGACCGTGTCGAAAGCTTTGCTAAAGTCAAGAAACAATACATCCACTGCTTTCCCTTCATCCACAGAACCAGTAATCTCATCATAGAAGGCTATTAGATTAGTCAGTCATGACCTTCTCTTGGTGAATCCATGCTGACTGTTCCTGATCACTTTCCTCTTGTGTAAGTTCTTCAGGATAGATTCCTTGAGGACCTGCTCCATGATTTTTCCGGGGACTGAGGTGAGGCTGACTGGCCTGTAGTTCCCAGGATCCTCCTTCTTCCCTTTTTTAAAGATTGGCACTACATTAGCCTTTTTCCAGTCATCCGGGACTTCCCCCGTTCGCCACAAGTTTTCAAAGATAATGGCCAATGGCTCTGCAATCACAGCCGCCAATTCCTTTAGCAGTCTTGGATGCAACACATCCGGCTCCATGGACTTGTGCACGTCCAGCTTTTCTAAATAGTCCCTAACCACCTCTTTCTCCACAGAGGGCTGGCCACCTACTCCCCATGCTGTGTTGCCCAGTGCAGCAGTCTGGGAGCTGACCTTGTTCATGAAGACAGAGGCAAAGAAAGCATTGAGTACATTAGCTTTTTCCACATCCTCTGTCACTAGGTTGCCTCCCTCATTCAGTAAGGGGCCCACACTTTCCTTGGCTTTCTTCTTGTTGCCAACATACCTGAAGAAACCCTTCTCATTACTCTTAACATCTCTTGCTAGCTGCAGCTCCAGGTGTGATTTGGCCCTCCACTTTTTTTCCTTTTACAATCCTTCACGAAATGGGACTACTTCAGATTACATCCAACTAAGTAAATGTGTTTTCTGGTTTCATTAAGGTTACTCGCTTGCTCGCTCTCTCTCCTTTTTAGAGTAGCCACACTGATACAATTGCCATTGTATGCAGGGGTACTGAATATATTAGAAGAAATTATGTAGATCATTACCATGTTTATAATTCAGAAGAATGCATGAAGGATGATCAGCTATATTAGACTGTAAATCTAATTCCTTGCAATTGTATTTAATTACCAATCCTACCAAATTACTCAATCCTTTCCGTAACTGCGAAAAAGGTGCTGCCCTGGCTTGATATTAGCCTATCCCATGTTTAAACAATTTCTAAAACTCATTAATACTGTACACTTACAGGGCTAGACCATCAGCTTGTGATCTATCCTATGGTAAGGGGTGGTGCATTGTTGTGTTGGCCCTGGAGCAGTTTGACTGGAAGAGTATGACTTGGGAAGTCAATCTCCCGCATGATCTCTCTGGTGCTTCAGGGAAGGGGTCACATAGGGAAGGGGTTCAGGGAAGGGGTTCATAGGTCCTTACCTATCACACTGCATTCTTCCGAACATACAGGTGTAATTATCCACAAGCATGTTGGGGAGGCAGAGTCAAAGTTCCACCTATTACTCACCCCCACCCATGTCTTCCTGCCCACCTGTGCAAGGTGTGGATCTAGTATGGCAGTGGACTTCTTTCATCTCACAGCCAGGAAGCAGTGGGCAGTGCACTGGCTTAAGCCCCCTCTATTCCCTCAGGCCAATGTGCTGGATGGGCCACAATCCAGTCCATGAAAGCAAGTTATCGTGCATGCAGAATAGTCACTATCCAGAGTTACATATCAAGATCTACTTAAGACAGCCACAAAGCCTAGCTGAGCTACAGAGGTCCTGGGGATTCTGTGCTGTGGATGCACCTTGGACCAGGGCCTGTCCCTTTGGGAGAACATTAGTTAACATTATAACAGAGATCAAGTTATTCATATTATTTACCATTTGTATTACAGTAGCACCTAGAGATCAGGGCCCCATTGAGAGGGGCACTGTACAAGCTCACAGAAAGAGACAAACTCATAGAAAGAGACAATTACTGCCCCCAAAGAGTTTATAATCTACAGACATATAAGGAGTACAGTTATCACCATGTTATCAGATGAAAACCTGAGGCACAGAGAGATTAACTGACCTGCCAAAGAGCCTGAACCCAGAACTTCCAACTCCCAGTTCAGTGCCTTAAGCACAGACCATCCTTCCTCTCTAAAACCCATGTGTTTGCAGCTATTTATACATCTTCCTAATGACCATCTGGCCTGTGATATGAAGCCTACTAGCACTGCAATTTATTATTTCCACTATGTTTTCATGCTGGAAAACTGCCATATAAAACTGTGAACAAAGTTACGACAAGCTCTTCAGCTGGTGTAAACTGACCTACCACCACTGACTTTGGTGGAGCTATGCCAATTTGCCTGAGACAAAGGCCCAACCCTTAAAATACCAAGTGCTATTTTTATGTCTTATAACTGCCAATAAATCATTTAATATGATTTTTTATTTTAATAAAGCTACATGAAGGACATTTATCAATGGAAGTGTCCATAGCCTCTGTTTTGACAGACGCTGGGAGTGGAAGACAGGAGATGGATCACTTGATGATCGCCTGTGTCAAGGTTCCTCCCCCACTCTGAACTCTAGGGTACAGATGTGGGGACCTGCATGAAAAACCTCCTAAGCTTATCTTTACCAGCTTAGGTCAAAACTTCCCCAAGGTACAAAATATTCCACCCGTCGTCCTTGGATTGGCCGCTACCACCACCAAACTAATACTGGTTACTGGGGAAGAGCTGTTTGGACGTGTCTTTCCCCCCAAAATACTTCCCAAAACCTTGCACCCCACTTCCTGGACAAGGTTTGGTAAAAAGCCTCACCAATTTGCCTAGGTGACTACAGACCCAGACCCTTGGATCTTAAGAACAATGAACAATCCTCCCAACACTTGCACCCCCCCTTTCCTGGGAAATGTTGGATAAAAAGTCTCACCAATTTGCATAGGTGACCACAGACCCAAACCCTTGGATCTGAGAACAATGAAAAAGCATTCAGTTTTCGTACAAGAAGACTTTTAATAAAAATAGAAGTAAATAGAAATAAAGAAATCCCCCCTGTAAAATCAGGATGGTAGATATCTTACAGGGTAATTAGATTCAAAAACATAGAGAACCCCTCTAGGCAAAACCTTAAGTTACAAAAAAGATACACAGACAGAAATAGTTATTCTATTCAGCACAATTCTTTTCTCAGCCATTTAAAGAAATCATAATCTAACACATACCTAGCTAGATTACTTACTAAAAGTTCTAAGACTCCATTCCTGGTCTATCCCCGGTAAAGACCAGCATATAGACAGACACACAGACCCTTTGTTTCTCTCCCTCCTCCCAGCTTTTGAAAGTATCTTGTCTCCTCATTGGTCATTTTGGTCAGGTGCCAGCGAGGTTACCTTTAGCTTCTTAACCCTTTACAGGTGAGAGGAGCTTTCCCCTGGCCAGGAGGGATTTCAAAGGGGTTTACCCTTCCCTTTATATTTATGACAGCCTGTTCTGCTCATTCCCTCTGAAGCACTTGGCACTGGTCACTGTCGGAAGACAGGATAGTGGGCTAGATGGACCATTGGTCTGACCCAGTATGGCTGTTCTTATGAAGAGAATAACAAAAGTCTTGTGGCTCCTGGATGATGGACACGTCTCCTCCTGTTTGTCAGTGGTACAATATACGGTCAGAAAAAATATGGTCCCTTTTCAATTGCTGGTGCTAAACATTTCATGATGAATCAAGAAAGGGGGCTGCAAATGAAAATCTGCTAAACTTCCTTTCAGACCATTGCTTTAAAACTTCTATTTACTCATTCAGAGCTCCTTCCTCAGGCAAAACCCCGCACAGAAGCCAGTGCCTGAGTGAGGCCATCAAGATTTGCCCTACTGACTTCATTGAGAGTTTTGCCCAAGTAAGGAGAGCCGAAGAGACTGTATACAAAGGGTTTTACATTGATCCTGTTAAATTACTATGTGCTGATTCCTTGTGTCTTCCTTTCTAAATGCAGGGAGAGGTAAAGATCACTGCAATCTACATTTAATTAAACATCACATCTTATGTGTTTTCTTATTGATTGTATTATTTGTAGGGAATGCTCTGCTCTTGAAATGACTGAAGCTTCTTGTCTTGAACTGCTGTTGTCTACCAAGGACCTTTCAGTTGGGAGCTTTGAGAGTCTGGTTAATTAGTAATTAGGGTCAGAATCACACTATCAGAGGTTTCCTGAACTACCAATGGTGAATCACCATCCAGCATTAAACATTTAGTGGGCACAATGGTACTTGCACTGCTCCCTTTTTAAGTGTCAATTTGCCTGATTTTTTTCCAAAACCAAAGATTAGTGCAAGACTTTTAAGAGCAAAATGTCACTGAATGAACAATAATTAAAACAGGGAGGGAAAAAAAAAACTATTAGCTGAATCAAATTCCTGTGAACCAAACAGATTTTTTTTTAACACAATGTTAGGGCAAACAGAACCATTGTAAAAAAACATTACAGGAGTGTGGGGTTGTCTTTGGTTTTGAAGGGGGGGGGGTTTGTGGAGGGGGGAGGGGGAAATCAGAAGTCCAAAATATGCCCATTAAGATCCCAGTTCAGAAAAGCAGTAAGCATGTGCTTTAAGTTAAACTTCTCCTTAAGTGATTTCCAAAATAAAGATGATTTAAGCATTTGCTTAAGCACTCTGCCTCAATAGGGATGCTTTCTAGAATCAGGACCTAAAATTGCTAAGACAATAATACAGATCATTTTCGTATATAGTAGTTACGAAAAATATATTATTTTATAAGTAGGTTCATATTAACATGCTGAAATTGTCCTAGGTTTCTGGAAAAGGAAATCACAAACCTGAGTCATCTGGCAGACCACAAAACACATGGGGGCTTAATCCAGAATGGCCAACCCCTCGCATTCAGAAATCTTGAGTTGGACTGCCACCGGTACCACCCTGTGTGTGCCTAAGAGCCCTGCAGCCTGCCCGGGTGATTTAAAAGGGCTCCTGGCCACCACCGCTACACAGCAGCTGTGGTGGCTGGGGTACCCTGGGCACTTATAAATTGCCCAGGCCCCTGGACAATTGTCCCCTTTCCCCCCTCCCTCCAGCCCCATCAACGGGCCTGCAAGATAGAATCAAAGACCTTGCTCTCTGGTCTGGGGAAGAGGGAAATGCAACAAATATTACAGTGGGGACTGCAAAGTTTGCTAAGCACTCAGGAGTTAGGTGTGTCAGGAGAGAAGACAGCACACTGATTAGTTTCATGAGCGTTTATCGTACTTTCAGCCATTTCAGGCTTCTGGAAACATCTACAAAAAAATGATGAGTCCAGTGGCACCTTAAAGACTAACAGATTTATCTGGGCATAAGTTTTCATGGGTAAAAACCCCCAGTTCTTCAGATGCATGGCCATGAAGAAGTGGGTTTTTTACCTACGAAAGCTTATGCCCAAATAAATCTGTTAGTCTTTAAGGTGCCACCAGACTCCTCGTTGTTTTTGTGGATACAGACTAACACGGCTAACCCTCTGACACTTGGAAACAGCTAGTTCATACAAGGAAGATTCAGAGGCTTAACGGATGTATAAGCATAGCCACTGCCATATCAGTGACACAATATCTCACATGACTAGGTTCCTCTTAAATTTCAGGTCAGATTGCAAATACACAAATCAAACACTTATACCATATACTGTATTCAGAGTTGCAGGTCTGCCATTATTGAGCAACCTCCAACTGCCAGTAGCTCCAGGACATCAAGCTGCTGTTTCCCCACACACACCCATCATATGTCTCTCCCTCCATCAGCTCCAGGATACTTCCAGGGAGTGCCCTTAAAACCCAAGCTCGGCCTCACCCCTAACGAGGAACCAAGAGCAGCAGCAACAAGCAGCTGTTCTGTGTTCTTAGGTTTATTTTCTCCCTTTATTTTGGTTTCTCCTTGCTGAAGAAAGCCTGTCTGGATCTAGTAGCAGACTCTTTCCTTTGAACAATACTGAAAGAATCCCTTGATCCTCCTAACTGTGCAAACGGGCCAGAACGGAGGCATTCTATTCCAAAAGGCTGGGGCACTAAAGAGACAGTATTTGTTTGTTTCATTTTCACTTTCTTTGTTAGTACCTGATGCTTACAAGGTCAACTCCTCCACCCTTGTACAGATCTGAACTTTTGCAAAAGACCTAATTTAAAGACCAAGAGCATGCCTTCACAAAGTGAAATATACTTAACAGCTTGCACCGAGATTCTTGGTCTAAGGATATTTAAATAAACTTGCAAAAGTCTGTCCATTGACTCTGTCAGTGAAGCTTATAACCATTAAACATTCGCACTGACGTCCCATCCCATCGGGCTTTTGAAGACTTTTCCCAAGTAGATTTTATTGTAAGTATATCTTGTCAGAGATATGAAATGAAATATCACCATCTTCCATTTATGAGCTGATCATTAGCAATGGACTCATCATAATCTCAGAATCTTTTTTTCCTTCTTTTTACTTCATATTATCCAATCATGGAATGCAGTAGCACAATAAACAGGCTTTATTCTTTATTTCATTCAATACAGTAAGTATTCTGACTAGCCTTTACTTACAATCTGATTTCTCACAAAGGAGCATTTGCAAGGTGAAAGATGGATATTCTGAGAGATATTTTACTTGTCATCAGTTTTGTGTTCTTATATCTCAGGCTGAGATACCCTCTGACAGATAAGCTCAGTCATCAGAGGAAAAAAATAGCAATGCCTTTCTCAAAGGCTAGACCACACTGCTCCCGTGTGGCTTCTAGGGAGAAACAAAAAGAATGGGGTTGAAACGACAGTGTTCTATGAAGAAGTACTTGTCTGTTCCCTCACTTCGATAAATCGGGGACTGTGCCTCTATTTCTTGTATGGCACTGAACACCCTCCTGGCACTTAAAATGATAATGGTGAAGTTCAGGCAAAGATTTTATCTGACATCATCTATGTGTCATAGTAGAACTCCTAAACTGTCTAGGCATTCGATCAGTAAACATCTAGCAATTAATAAATGTGAAACTGCTGCTATAGTAGGTTAAGCAAATTCTGTGCAGTTTACTATGTGTAGGTCTTTTCGAAGACACCTTAAAAACCAAAGTTCTGTCTGCTTTATATGGACATTTTTATTCACCTGGACAATACAGATCTCCACTGCAGGGGGTGTGCCCAGCTGTACTTACCCAAACTTTCTCTTGTGCAGCATGCAGGGCACTGGTTTTCAACCTGCCTGCTGACTTTTCACACCAGCAATGGCTGCATGATTTGTGTATGAATGTAGGTCCTGATCCTGGAAACACCACTCAGAGTAGTACTTGCTGCTGTGAGGAGACCCAATTCAAACAGTGAGACTATTCAGAAGCACACACTGTACACTGGATTGGGACCATCATTTGTAATTCACTTAATTTATAATGCACTTTTGAGTCAACTGAGATGACAGACACTGTAAAATTATAAGCTACTATTGAATAATGGGCTTTAGTTCAAAGTAAAATGGAAAAGTGACTGGAAAAAATTGTATACTATCTGTATATTTGATAGAATTGCTCTTTGCATCTCTAATAAGACTAATAGAATTTCCAGTAAATATCCAACGCATAAGTCTTCAGAGTTCTATACAGGAAATATTATTTTAATACACTGAATTAACCTCAGACTGACATTTAAAATGTGATGTCTCATGCTCCAAAGAGTGATTCATTCTCTTTAAAGCAAATTTGCAAATCGATTCAATGAGTTTTTAGGAGGAGGCAAAAACAGCTGCTATGTACAGCTCAGATGCCTTGTGTTTCATTTTCCCCCAAAAAAACCCTTTATTTCTTAACCTGAAATGTTGAGGCTATTTGTCCTTAACATGTCACTTTTTAGGTACATTGCAAAAGACATCTAAATAAGCAAATAAAATGGAATGTAGAAACATGGTCATAGCCCCTTCAGTAAGAAGGCTTCTTTGGGAAATCTAACAGACTGACAGCTTCTATGAATAAAGCAGACAGGTTCAGTGTGGGAAGAAGGGAAGAGATGTGCACGAGTACTACCTTGACTGAAGGAGAACAGGTATCCCAGGGTTTGCTACTGGAGTATCACCAAGAAGGAAATTGATCATCTGAGAGTGTTTGCAGGCTGCAGCTCTCATATCTACATTTTAAAAGAGGCTATTCAGGGATCGGAAGGACTTATGGAAGTAAAAATGGCATCCGAGTGAGAAGTAAACTATGGGGATCAGCCAATGCAGCACATAGCTTACTTGTAAAGTGTACCAGATCATAAAACACTTAAAATATACATTTACCCACCCAGATTTAGAGTATAGAGCAGAATAAATACAGACTTAAAAATGCAAATGGTTCTTAGCATTCTAAGAGCACATTATGGTGCATCAGGCAAATCCTCCTTAGTTCATGCAACTACTGACCCAAGACTTCACAGCTATTCCTTCATAGCCATTAAAATCAACTGTGTTAATCCCATCGCCACCACAGGTTACCTATTATACAGTTTAGCAGGTAGAATAAGCAGTCAGTTATACAGAAGTTGTATATATCCATCAAAAGGAGAATACTCCTCCCTAGTGCCAAATTTTATTGTTAACACACAGGGGCCCACATTGGGGTCAGAACTGCACCACTCCAGGGGAAACACAGGGAGGGATGGCAGGTACCATCCCTTCCTCAGCAGCCCAGTGTATAGGAGTGAGCAGGAAACATTTTCCTCTCTAAGGTGCAGTGTACTGCTGCTAATGGGTACACAGATGGAGGAGTACCACTGCACTCTCTTCATCATAGGGACCCGACTGGCCCTTGCACATGGATGTTCTTTGTGTCCTCTTCCATACAAGAGCCCATTGCAATCAGGCCCTAAATGTTTAAGAATCTGCTACCTGTATGCAAAAGTGTACATAAAGCAGCTCAAACAGACGCTGCAACAGGAGTGAACTGAATACCTGTCAAGTGAACAAAATAATAAAGGTCACATTTTCAGGTGCTATCCACAATGGCCTTCCCTAGTATGACCATGAAAATGCAAGCACAAGCATTTGCACCCACAGAAGTTGGTCTTTCCTGACAGGCATTTGTGCATACAAATCAGATATTGTAGGTGAGTGATGGGTGTGCAAATCCCTCATTTGTCCACTCAGAACAGTTTTGCTCACATTTTCACTTGGGGAAATACATGCACACACATTTTTATGGGCACAAAATCAGAGAGTCCAATTCTGCTCCCATCACAGTGCTGTAGTAACGTGTTTACTCCAGATCTGTACCTGCTTTGCTGAGCGCAGAACCTGCCACTGAGAATTACAAAAACTTTCACCCAAACTTTCTCCAGTCCATAAAATAGGACCTTTTCAGTAATGTAAAGGTTATGACACAAACCAACAAAAATCAGGAATTTCAAAGTTATATCTGACACTGTCCTTATCTGTATACCATGTAGCTGTAGCCATGTCCATCCCGGGATATTAGAGAGACAATGTGGGTGAGGTAATATCTTTTATTGCACCAACTTCCGTAAATTTTATATATATATATTAGTATAAAAATATATTATAATATATTAATACCATGACAGAAGTTTTCGTCCAATAAAAGATATTACTTCACCCACCTCGTCTCCCTTCTATCCTTAATGGACATTGTTTCACTTGTCCACCCTATACACATTTAACTGATATATATGTTGTTAATTCAAATTTATTTAACCTCTGAAATTGAAAGAATTCAGTTGTCTAGAGAAAGAATAAATAGAATTCCCCAGAAAATACTATATGGAATGCTTCAGAAAAATTCCTACCTGTTCATAGAATCATAGAATATTAGGGTTGGAAGAGACCTCAGGGTTGGAAGAGACCTACCTGTTCATATGTCCAGGGTAAATAATCTGCTGTGAAATAAAAAATAAAAAAAACATTGGGACATACTGTACCATTGATTTTTAGACACAATTTATGATTGATTTCAGTGGGAACTTCAGTTTAAAAACTCATAGTACAATGTGGCCCATTGGTTCAACTCCTCAGCTGGTTTAAATTGGCATAGCTCTGTTGATTCCGATGGAGCTACACTGTTTTAACCCACCTTTGGACACAGCCTATTGTTCTCAGTAAAAATACAGCATATGAAAATTTAAAGCAGTTGTGTTAAGGTTATTATCACAATAGCAGTCCTCCATGAGATTGATCCAAACCATTGCAGCTCACTCTAGGATTGCTGCAGTCATTTGGGACATTGCTGTGGCATACTCTAGTACATTTTAATAAGGTTATAATAAAAGAAGACTATGGTATATAAAATAATAGCACACAACATTCAGGGAGGATGACTTAAACCATTTTCTGTGTTCTCTCATTAAAGAAGACCACATGTGGTTCTGCTTTGCTCGGCTACTCATGAGTTATGCAGCTGTTGCCCCATGACATTATTTTGCCTTCCCATTTGCTGTAAATGCACACAAGTGTATTATCTACACTATGCTAGGTAAGATGTACATATATATTAACATGAAATTAGTTTGATAATATTAGACCTATTTTTCTTGGAGTATTATTTTACACAGAATTTGCAGCAAGGATCTTTCATAGGTAAGAATGCAGTATCACTTCTGTTAATTAAATGGGTTTTCCAGAGTTCAAGACTTCCTGAAAAAATTAACCTGTTGGGCTCAAATTGACCGTGCTTGCTCTCAGCCCGAAGACACATTTTTGGAAAATTTGAGGAAAATCCCTTCAACTATTTTTAGTTATACAATGGGGGGTGTGGGGAATTCTCTTCCACTTAAAAATAAGAGACTTTTGGCATATGGGTAACTCTAAATGTGTGAGCCCATATAAAACATGAAACTTCACATGTAGCTCTGGTTAAGTAAGACTATGAGTGTGAAGGAATTAAATTATAAGTTACAAAGAAATTATTCTAGCATGCATATCCTGAAATTTTACTATACATTAAGCTATATAATTTCCTATAGCACTAAGGAGTTGAGCAAAAAGTCAAAACAGTATACAGTAGCCTCATAACTAGAATTTTGTCCACCCCGCGTGGTTACATTTTATGGAGTCACATAAAACATCTTCACAGCTCCCAAATGCCATAGAAGGGGGAAAATGGGGAAATGGGGGGGTCTCTATTTTTATCCCATTTTTCAAAAAGCAAGATATTAAATATTAAAATCTTCATTAATGCAATGCTGAACTGAAAAATGTAGGCATACATATCAGGAAATAAAAGTTAAGGTTTTCATAGCACAGTTAACTCATACTGCAAGCATGCAGAATTTTGATTATAAATTCTGACAGGTACGGCTACATTTTTAAAGGTATTTCAATGGGAGTTAGGCACCCTAAATACCTTTTAAAATCTGGCCCTTATACTCACAAATGAATATATATCTATATATATACACACACACACATATACAGGACCACATTTTCAAAAAGGCCCAGCAACTACAAGTGGGGCCTGATTTTCAAAAGAGTGCAGTTCCCATTTAGATAACCTATCAAAGCAAATCATGGGCTTATCTTTAAACATGAGCATCCTCCCAATGGATTTAAATTAATGACTCACAAGCTTAAAGTTAGGCATGTCTTTAAATGCTTTGCTGAATCAGGACCCATGTAAGGATCTATGCTGTTTTGAAAATCTGGGTCATTCTGTAATGCAGATGAGTTAAAATTGCTATTAAAATGTCAAGTATCAGAGGGGTAGCCGTGTTAGTCTGGATCTGTGAAAGCAGCAAAGAGTCCTGTGGCACCCTATAGACTAACAGACGTATTGGAGCATAAGCTTTCGTGGGTGAATACCCACTTCGTCGGATGCATGTAGTGGAAATTCCCAGAGGCAGGTATAAATATGCAAGCAAGAATCAGGCTAGGGATAATGAGGTTAGTTCAATCAGAAAGGATGAGGCCCTCTTCTAGCAATTGAGGTGTGAACACCAAGGGAGGAGAAACTGCTTTTGTAGTTGGCGAGCCAGTCACAGTCTTTGTTTAATCCTGAGCTGATGGTGTCAAATTTGCAAATGAACTGAAGCTCAGCAGTTTCTCTTTGAAGTCCGGTCCTGAAGTTTTTTTGCTGCAGGATGGCTACCTTTAAATCTGCTATTGTGTGTCCAGCGAGGTTGAACTGTTCTCCTACAGGTTTTTGTAGATTGCCATTCCTAATATATGATTTGTGTCCATTTATCCTTTTAAGTAGGGACTGTCCAGTTTGGCCAATGTACATAGCAGAGGGGCATTGTTGGCACATGATGGCGTAGATTACATTGGTGGACGTGCAGGTGAATGAACCGGTGATGGTGTGGCTGATCTGTTTACGTCCTGTGATGGTGTCACTGGTATAGATATGTGGGCAGAGTTGGCATCGAGGTTTGTTGCATGGATTGGTTCCTGAGTTAGAGTTACTATGGCGTGGTGTGTAGTTGCTGGTGAGAATATGCTTCAGGCTGTCAGGTTGTCTGTGGGCGAGGACTGGCCTGCCTCCCAAGGCCTATGAAATTGAGGGATTGTTGTCCAGGATGGGTTGTAGATCACTGATGATGTGTTGGAGAGGTTTTAGCTGAGGACTGAATGTGATGGCCAGTGGAGTTCTGTTGGTTTCTTTCTTGGGCTTGTCTTGCAGCTGGAGGCTTCTGGGTACACATCTGGCTCTGTTGATCTGTTTCCTTATTTCCTCGTGTGGGTATCGTAGTTTTGAGAATGCTTGGTGAAGATCTTGTAGGTGCTGGTCTCTGACTGAGGGGTTGGAGCAAATGCGGTTGTACCTCAGCACTTGGCCGTAGACAATGGATCATGTGGTGTGTCCGGGATGGAAGCTGGAGGCATGAAGGTAGGCATAGCGGTCGGTGGGTCTTCCGTATAAGGTAGTGTTAACGTGACCGTCACTTATGTGCACCGTGGTGTCTAGCAAGTGGAACTCTTATGTAGATTCATCCAGGCTGAGGTTGATGGTGGGGTGGAAGCTGTTGAAATCATGGTGGAATTCTTCCACGGTTTCCTTCCCATGGGTCCAGATAATGAAGATGACATCAATGTAACATAGGTAGAGAAGGGGCGAGTGGACGAGAGCTGAGGAAGTGTTGTTCCAGGTCAGCTGTAAAAATGTTGGCGTATTGTGGGGCCATGCGGGTGCCCAGAGCGGTGCCACTGGTCTGGAGGTATATATTGTCCCCAAATTTGAAATAATTGTGCATGAGGATAAAGTTACAGAGCTCAGCAACCAGTTGTGCTGTGGCATCATCAGGGATACTGTTCCTGACAGCTTGTATTACATCTGTGTGTGAGATGTATATTCTGTGATTCTGTGTTTGTGTAGAGAGCCTCTACATCCATGGTGGCTAGGATGGTGTTTTCTGGAAGATCACCAATGCATTGTAGTTTTCTCAGGAAATCAGTGGTGTCATGGAGATAGGTGGGAGTGCTGATGGAGTAGGGTCTGAGTAGAAGGTCCACATATCTGTACAGTCTTTCAGTGAGAGTGCCAATGCCCGAGATAATGGGGCATTCAGGGTTTCTGGGTTTGTGGATCTTGGGTAGTAGATAGAATAACCCCGGTTGGGGCTTTAAGGGTATGTTGATTTGTTCCTGTGTTAGTGTAGGGAGTGTCCTGAGTAGATAGTGCAGTTTCTTCGTGTATTCCTCAGTGGGATCTGAGGAAAGTGGCCTGTAGAATTGGATATTGGAGAGTTGTCTGGCAGCCTCCTTTTGGTACTCAGACCTGTTCATGATGACAACAGCACTTCCTTTATCAGCCTCTTTGATTATAATGTCAGGGTAGTTTGAGGCTGTGGATGGCATTGTGTTCTGCACGACTAAGGTTATGAGGCAAGCAATGCTGTTTTTCCTGTAGGAGAACACTTCAACCTTGCTGGACACACAATAGCAAATTTAAAGGTAGCCATCCTGCAGCAAAAAAACTTCAGGACCAGGCTTCAAAGAGAAACTGCTGAGCTTCAGTTCATTTGCAAATTTGACACCATCAGCTCAGGATTAAACAAAGACTGTGACTGGCTAGCCAACTACAAAAGCAGTTTCTCCTCCCTTGGTGTTCACATCTCAACTGCTAGAAGAGGGCCTCATCCTCCCTGATTGAACTAACCTTGTTATCCCAGCCTGATTCTTGCTTGCATATTTATACCTGCCTCTGGGAATTTCTACTACATGCATTTGACGAAGTGGGTATTCACCCACGAAAGCTTATGCTCCAATACAGCTGTTAGTCTATAAGGTGCCACAGGACTCTTGGCCGCTTTTATTAAAATGTCGAGAATACTAGGGAAGAGCAACAACATCAGTCTGAGTACAACATCCACAAGGGCCATGGCCTACGGTTTATGGGATATGATAGACACCCAGCCACCTCGGGTCTGCACTATGGCCTGTCAAACACTGCTATTTTTTAAAAATATCAAATCAGCAGAGGCAATTTTTTATAAGCTTCTCCTGTGATGGAAGGAAAACTTTTGTTGTGCTTTTATCTTGAATTCAATTAGAGCAGTGTCCTGTGAGAGATGATTATTTTACATTCTGCCAAAGGTTTTAACATTCACATCAACCTTAAATACAGATTTGCTGTTAATTTTGACTACTGTCACCGAGATAATGACCACTTCACCCTGAACTGCTTGCAGTTATGTACAATTATCACAAAGTTTGAAAAAAAAATTAATTTCAACCTGCAACTAAATCAATAGCATCTTCCGCATTCAACTTCAACAAAAATATTGGAAACTCAAGTAACAGCTACTCGTTAATAAAATTTTAGCTTCAGGGCCAAGAAATCACAGAATTTGGACAGTCTGGCTAAAGGCAGCCAGCAATTCATGTCACTAGCCCCCTTTTTTTTTTTTACAGATATCAGCAACAGGGACATGGTTGCCATTATGCTCAGCAAAATGGAGACAATTCTGATCTCAACTACACGCTGGTGTGAATCCAGAGTAACTGCAATGAAGTTTCATAAATTTAAATGAGAGCAGAATTTGGCCCAAAATCTCTGAAGCCTTTTTGGCAAGGATAAGGTGTGGTCCAGCGCACTGAGCCCTGGACTTCGGTAGGCCATTCATCCGGTTTTAAATTGGACTGTCGTCTTTTTGGCTTGTTGGTCCCTCATCATGAACTGAAACAAAACCAGATGTGGTTTGTCCAGTATCGATGAGGGGCATCATTCTGAAGAGCATGCCACTACACCTTTGCTGGTATGACCTCATGTGCACCATGCATGCAAGGTCACGCCAGCACAGATGAAATTGTGTGCTCTTCAAAATGGCATTCTCCATGAAGCATGACCTCATATGGTGGTATTGAAATGTCTGGTATTCTGGGAATATCTGAGTGGCCATCCTACCTGGGCTGGGAGTCAAGAGATCTGCATTATATTTGCAGCTCTGCCTGCTGGGTGACCCTAAGTGAGTCACTTCATGTATAGGTTTTCCTTCCCAACCCTTTGTCTGTCTCATCGATTTGGACTACCAGTTTTTGGAGCAGGTCCTGTTTTCCTATGTGTGGTACCTAGCACAAGGGGGCCCAGATCTTTGCTGGTACCTGTAGGTGCTATGAGAATAATATTAATGTTAATGCTATAACTATTTAGTCAAATATCTCCAGCAAAACACTTTGGCACATGTGTAGTCCATTGACTTAAGCACATGTGTAACCCATTGACTTCAAAAGGACTATGCACATGCCTAAGTGCACTGCTGGACTGGGGCCATACAGACCACAGAATGTCACTTTTAGTGTATAGGTAAAACTATTGACCCATGGATAGAAAAATAAATTACCTCCAATGGGCAATAAAGCCTTTATACCCCATCTTGGACACCTTTCACTTAGTCACTGTGAGCCACTACCCAAAGTATTTTACATTCACAATCAAAAAAGACTTCATTATGATACAGTTAAAGTTGACATAGTCTTTTGCTTTGAAATAGCTAGTGGACGGTTCTAGTTAAAAAACAATTAAATGCCGGACAGTGAGGAAATTTCAAGTTTTGATGTTTTATACATCTTCATTCCAGTCCACCCTCCACTTCCCGGTGGGAGATCCCACCTGTACCCACATCAAAGAAATGTAAGGCTGCCCCGTGCATAGATTTCTTATTACGTAACAGAATCTCCTTTTCTTGCATTAGAGGATATAAAGAACACTCCAGTGGAGCTGTGCTGTCAGGGTCCTCTCAACTCTCATCCTCTCCCCATAAACATCAAGCAGCTAAACAGCCTGTGGCTGTATCATCTTTCGGCTCTGGTCTATGAAGAGGCAGTGGGGTGATATGTGCCACCCCCAACTCAGACAACCCACTGCCTCCAACTTTTAGCTGTCTGGGGCCCAGGTGAAGGGGAGGATGCTACCAAGGAAGTGGCCAGGTCCAAAACTTACTGCATTTCTAGAAGGTGGTTCTATAGAAAGACTTCTACTCTGTGCAAAGCTTTCCACACAAAAGCCCACTGCATAGAAAACGTTCTGCATGGAAAGTTTTGGTGGGAATCTTTCACAAACACCCATAGGGAAGAAAGTGGCCTACTCAAGTGTCCTCTACTTAAGAAGTTTTCTGCAAGAAGGGCTTTTAAATGGGGCTCCTCCTTGCTCCCCAACAGTCTTAGTGATTATAATTACCCCTGTCAATCTTATCACTGAATTTAGACATTTCAGTCAGTGGGTCTCGGACAGGGACGGGCAAATTTTTTGGCCCGAGGGCCACATCAGGGTGCGAAACTGTATGGAGGGCCGGGTAGGGAAGGCTGTGCCTCCCCGAACAGCCTGGCCCCTTGTCTCCTCTCCGCCCTCTTCCACTTCCCATCCCCTGACTGCCCCCTCAGAACCCCAGCCCCATCCAACCTCCCCTGCTCCTTGTCCCCTGACTGCCCCCTCCCAGGACCCCCCTCCCCAAACCGCCCCCCCCAGGGATCCCACCCCCCATCCAACCCTTTCTGCTCCTTGTCCCCTGACTGCCCCCAGCCCCTATCCACACTCCCAACAGGCCCCCCTGGGACTCCCACCCCCTATCCAACCCCCCCTGTTCCCCTGACCACCCCAGAAACTCTGCCCCATCCAACTACTCCCTGTCCCCTGATTGTCCCCCGGGATCCCCTACCCAACCATCCCACCGCTGCATGCACGTACCGCCACCGCCCCCTTACCATGCCGCTCAGAGCGGCGGTGTAGCTGCAGGGGATGGAGGACAGCGGGGGAGGAGCTGGAGACTAGCCTCCCCTGCCAGGAGCTCAGGGGCCATGCAGGACGGTCCCGCAGGATGGATGTGGCCCGCGGGCCATAGTCTGCCCACCTCTGAACTAGGAAGTACCTTGAATGGAAACTATTCAGTGTGCAGAATTTACAAGCTCTTGCTGGCATCTCTACAGACTTTGTAAAATATGCACCTTAAAAAAATTAGTCCACATTTATCACTCTGTAGAGATTGCAGTAGCTCAGTATCTTTTAAGAATAAACAGCTAGTGCAGTTACTTGCAAGAACCTGGATCGCAGAGTGATTAAAAAAATTCCAGGGCCCGCTGTAAGTTCTTGAATGCAGGTATTAGTCTGTGGAATTTGTAACGCTCCTTGCTTACTACTGTGGAACTTATCAGGTGCATAGGGCAGGCCTGTAAGACATTGTAAAGGTCAGTTGGTGCCTACACATGGGGCTTGTCTTCACTACCGAGGTAAGTCGATCTAAGTTATGCTACTGCAACTACATGACTAATGTAGCTGGAGTTGACGTAGCTTAGGTCGACTAACCCTGGTGTCTTCACTGTGCTGTGTCAACAGGAGACGCTCTCCAGTCGACTTCCCTTACTCTTCTCTGAGAGGTGAAGTACTGGGCTCAACTAGAGAGCGCTCTGCTGTTGATTTAGCGGGTCTTCACTAGACCTGCTAAGTTGACCCCTGCTGCATCGATTGCAGCAGCCTCAATCTCCCCATAGTGAAGACCTGCCCATGGTGTATTGTAGTCTCATAGCAAAGGACTTGCAAGTTTCCTAAAACATCTAATATACAAGGTATGTGGAGAAAAAATTTTAAAAGGTACTATACCCCCAAAATGTTAAACTATCCTGTGTACTAGTCAGCAATGAGACTCACTGCACACCCTACCTGCACTGTAGCAATCCTTGAGGCAAAACAGTTCCATACCACCCCATTTCAGAGCTATGCCTCATAGGTATAGTGCAGCCCCTAAAGTAGAATTTGGCCCCAAATCCTGAAATACAGCAATAAACGTTTAACCAACATGTCAGTTTTGATTTAAATTCCTATCTTGAGTTTATAAAGCACAAAACAATATTATAGCCATCTTTTAATAAAAGGGAACATTTGTATTAGCAAAATCAAATGGGCAACTTAATTATGACCTTTCTGATTAAATAGTTCCGAGGCTTTTATCAGCATGCTCCAAACCTCATCCCCAGGGGATTTCTGTGTAACATGAAGAGCATGACCGTTTATTTGGCTTAAGGAACACATTAATTTATCTGGTTTATAGAATTTAAACATCTGACGAATGACAGTATGGTTGATTTTATTCATCAGCTAATTGCTTTGCCACCTGGAGCTGCAGCTTTATATATTCAGCTTATAAAAGATCTGAAAAGGATCTCAATTATTCTTTAATTTGTTCCTTGAATATAAAGTAGGAAAATCTGGCTTAATCAAACATTGTCTCAATTCTATTGGGATATGTCTAGTTACCTTATAACAAGGTAAGCTTTCATTTAATCATATGATATGATAATTCCCCACTTTCAAGCCAAGTATCCTCTTAGTTACAATCAATTTTCCACTGAAAAAATAAACATTGTCTCTTTACTGAAATCCCAGTAGAGGAAAATAGCCCTTTTAATGCAACTTGCTGTTAGTACAACCACACCAGGAATTTCTGTTTTGGAATCCATTAAGCCCCCTAATTTAACATTGCTGGTAAATTGTGATAGAGAGTTTACAGATCATTTTCTATGCACATGGCTATTGCTGGCATATTTGGAAGACATGGATAATGAGCACTCAGGCAGCATGGTGAAATCTATTAAATCTCATTTTATAAATGTTTTTCCATACGATGCAATTTTATTTTGTTTGGCATCCTTCATGCAAACATGCACCCCAAGAATCTGTGCAAATGTATCATTTATGATAAGTACAGTTAAATACTAAATAGCAGAAGCAGAGTGAATATATGATATATGAAGAACAAAGTATAATTTATATGCAAAAAAGTCTAGGGAAAAAAGATGTGTTTTCATCTAAGATTTTAGGATGAAATAGAGTAGAAGAGGTAGGAATTGCAAGTGAAACTGTTCAAGCTGACAGTGGCTGCAAAGGGGTACGCTCTATGTGGTGGGAATGGCATGGAAGGATAGAGAAAGGACTGGATAAGAAGAGGAAGTGGGGAGAGGAGGAGAGAGAAGCAAGCTTAAAAGTGAGCCCCTGGAGAATTTTAAAAAGCAAGGAGGACAGTTTTGAATGAGATCCTCAAATGATGGGGAGTCACTGAAGTTGCTGGCAGATATAGGCACTCATTTTTATGTATAAGGAAGCAGAAAGCAGCATTGTGCTCTGACTGGAACCTGGAGAGCTGAGAACTGTGGAAGCCACTGAGGAGAGGTCTAGTATTCAATGTAAAAGAAGGTGAAGTGGAATGAGATAAGTGTGAATGAAATGGAACTGATGCAGTGTCCAACACAGGTAATGCTGTAACAATGCAATGGGAAAAACGTACAAACAGAAGGCAGGAGCTCTGAGACAAGGATGATACTAATGTTACAGACAGGCTCTGATTTCCATTTGCTTGCTCTGGGAGGAAGGAGGAAGAAAAAAAAGTCATGTTTTAGATCAAGCGATTTTTTAAAAAATTTATTTACCTATTTACATGGCACCTATTGCCTTGGTGAACATATGCACCAGCTCTCATTGCCCATGAAAAGCCACTCAGGAGGATACTCAGGAGCTGTCTGGCCACATCCGGGATGTCACACTAATATATACTAATGAACATTAACATTATTATTTTTATTATGCTAATTGCCTGATGAAATATTTACACCAAAATTGTCACCATGTCATGACCAGTTCTATTTTAAAGGTGACATGCACAAGGGGAAAAGGGATTTGAGACTGTTTATGTATAAAGAAGCCCTAAAGCAGTGGTGGGCAACCTGCGGCCTGTGGGAAGTGGCCCGGGCCATAGGGACATGCTGTCTGCCGCTTCCCGCAGCTCCCATTGGCAGGGAATGGCAAACCGCGGCTACTGGGAGCCGCAGGCGGCCATGCCTGTGGACGGTTAATGTAAACACTGTCCTGCAGACTGCCAGTGGATTACCCTGATGGGCCATGTGCGGCCCAGAGGCCACAGGTTGCCCACCAGTGGCCTAAAGGGTTTGTTTCGTTCTTTTAAAGAAATATTTCCCCTGCATGTGTTTTACATGAGAAATGTAGGCCTTCTCTACCCTATTTTTCTTGGAAGACTATAGCTAGCTAGAGAATCAACTGGATTAGGACAACACACTTTGTGCCCTTCGGTGGGAGAGTGAGGGGACATTAGAGGTGCAGGCGTGACCTCGGTGGACATTGCTGGCCAGGGGAGCCCAATCTTGTGTACCTGAGGCAAGTGCACTCCACTCACATGGGATTGGGAAGGAATTTTCCCTCCAGGTCAGAGCTGCAAGGACTTTGGGAAGTTTTCACATTCCTATGCAGTTAGTGTGGTTCACTTGCTGGCATTATCTCAGTATCTCTCAACTAATCAGGTCTTTGCCACTAGAGGGACCTCAGGCATTGGCAGGCACCTTGGTCTCTCCTGTACTATGCCTGAGGACTGAAATGCTTTGGTCTACCTAAAGTCTTTGGGCTCAATTTGGCCCTACCAAATTCACGGCCATGAAAAACACGTCATGGACCATGAAAACTGGTATAACCCTGTGAAATTTGGTCTTTTGAGTGCTTTTTAATGGGGGAGACCAGCGTTTCTCAAAATGGGGGTCCTGGCCCAAAAGGGAGTTGCAGGGGGATCACAAGGTCATTTTGGGGGGGTCACAGTATTGCCACCCTTACTTCTGCGCTGCCTCCAGAGCTGAGTGGCTGGAGAATGGCAGCTGTTGGCGAGGTGCCCAGCTCTGAAGGCAACTCCCTGCCAGCAGCAGCGCAGAAGTAAGGGTGGCAATATCATGCCATGACATCCTTACTTCCGCACTGCTGCTGGTGGCGGCTCTGCCTTCAGAGCCAGGCTCCCAGCTAGCTCCTGCTGCTCTCCAGCTGCTCTGCTCTGAAGTTAGCAGTTAGCTATCTGACAATAGCAGTACAAAAGTAAGGGTAGCTATACCA
Source organism: Eretmochelys imbricata (assembly GCF_965152235.1). Taxonomy (NCBI): domain Eukaryota; kingdom Metazoa; phylum Chordata; order Testudines; family Cheloniidae; genus Eretmochelys; species Eretmochelys imbricata. The sequence goes on from NC_135574.1 coordinate 194,917,449, forward strand.
CAACCACTCCTACAATAAGCCTTGTGACCCTCCCCCCACAAATCCTTTATGGGTCAGGACCCCTACAATTACAACATCATGAAATTTCAAATTTAAATAGCTGAAATCATGAAATTAACTATTTTTAAAATCCTATGACTGCCAAACTGACCAAAATAGACCATGAATTTGGTAGGGCCCTGGATATAGGGGTATCTGGGTGAAATGTAATAGTCTGTGAAGTACATGAGGTCAGATGAGATGATCTAATAGTTTCATAGAGCTTTCAGCCAGAAGAAACCATGTGAATGAAAACTAAGTAAAGGCTGATCCAGAGCCCACTGGATTCAATGAATAGACTATAATGCATTTGGGGTCAGGCCCTAAAGGTAGAAAAGTAGGGGGGGGTTTCCCCCACAGTTTAAAACATTGGGTTTTGTTTATTGTTTCTGTTAACCAAAAACATTCTGTTTAACCAAAGCACCGTGCAAATAGCTGGGAAAGATGTTCCATCCGGGATCTGAGATGGGCACGAAGACAACCAAGGTGAGGGGGAAGCAGGTCCAGGAGAGCAATTTCCTCAGCCCAAACCATTCTGCCCAACCACTCTGTCCCACAGCTGGGGTAAGGAGTAAGCAAAACAGCTCAGTGGTTTAGAGCTGATGGAAGTGTTGACTACTGAAAAAGATAGCATTGTCTAATGACCTTTCTCCTACTTGTTTTATTTATTTATTTTGCAGGAGCTAATGTTTTCTTAAGCACAGTTTTATGGTGAAATTATTTTCTTGAATTGAATTTTAATCTTGCCCAGGATTTACAGAATGTCCCAGCGGATGCTGCCTCCCTCAGTTTAAGGCCTGCTGAGCTCAGGACAACAAAAGTCAAGGAGACACAGAGATAGCAGTCAGCAAAGCAACCTGGCACTCTGACACCCTTTTCATTATCACCATGTAACCCATATTAGGAGAATGTGGATCTCTATCCCCACTCCAGTGGCTAGTCCACATAAATTGATGTGTCCACTATTACTTCCCTCCAGCAGACTTATTCATTTGGTTCAGAGAGACACACTTTTAAGCACTGAAGGTCTCAGGTTCAGTCCCAACAGTTGGCCCAGGCAAGGTTGGATACATGTGCATGTCCCCAAAATATATGCAAGGCCAGATCTCGGATGCATTCTAGTTCATTCGACTTTTCAGTTTGGCTGGGTGCACTGACAGGGTTTTTGAAAATAGGCATGTCATGCAGATACGTGTACCATTGTCCCAACACACCTAGATCTCTGAAAGTTTAACTCATCATTTTTCAGTTTCCACTTCCATTTTGTTTGCAGGTTTGATGTACATGACAAAGAATCAAGTAGAAACATATAGGCCATATGCTCTCCTCTTCTATTTGCATATTACTCATTTTGACCAACCCACTTACTCCTCTGTTATTTTTCACATTCTGCACAATAAAATGTCAAGTATTTACACACTTGAATGTGACTAACTGGCACACTTTTTTGTACCTCCCCTGTAGAATTTAACCTGTAATGTCAGAAAATGGACCAAATTCTGCTTTCAATTACACCTGTGCAACCCTTTAAAGTCAGAATGTCCAAAAGCAGAATTTAGCCTTACACAATATGTACAGATAACATTTAAGAGCAACATTTTAATGATACAGAATTCAAGCACAGATGTATCAACAGCTAAATGCTCACTCTCATTTTCTGAACAATTAAAAGACTCATCAGTTCAGGTAGCTCTGAAAGAGAGATTTCAGCAACTATTAAACAGCATTATAATCAGTCAACCTCTTACAGATTCAAGATGAAAACAAGGAAACCTGGCATGTCAAGTCTTCACCTTTTTTTGATAAGCCTATTATGCTAAGTGGATTAATGCAACGGTATCCACAAAGCACCATAGGACACAAACTGCCATTGCCTGACTTGACTTTTCCCTATTATCCGAACATAAGGACACAGAGGACCTGATTCTCCTGTCAACTGCACCAATCTTACACCTTCTGATATAAACAAGATCAAAATTAGGCCCAAAATTCTTGTGTGTTAGGATCATGGTAGCTGTACTGTGTAGGAATGGAACAGTGTTCCTTTAAATAGTTTTTGAACCTTCAGGTGGCTCTCACTGTGTTCTGTATTTTTAGAAGATGCCAGAAGCCAGTCAGAGAGTGACACATCTGTAGCTAGGCCTTGCATGTTTGTATATATTTAGTGAACATGGTTATTTGGGACCCAACTATACCCATAGGGTTCCTCCACTTTGTTTTTGGTGTGTAAAGAGCAAAAGACACAACAGTGGCCATACACCAGGACTTAAGAAGAGACATTGGCCTGCACTGGAGGAGCTATCTGGTGCTACGTTTTCACCAAGGATGACGGTATAGGTCATTCTCCCAAATATACTGGGCCAAATTCATTGCTGGAGTGAACCCATTTCACTCAACAGAAGGATGGATTTGGCCCATTCTGTCAAATCTGATCTTTTGTCAGGTAAATAATTAACCTCCTTTTGCTGTAAGGCTTTAAGGCATTTCTCCAGTTTTGCCAACTTGAAGCTGTTGCAGTCGATAGTCTACCACTGAATAATACACCCAACTTCCTCCAGTGAGAGGCATAAGAGTGACATTTTCTAATTAACTAGATCTTCCTACATTTTGTAAAATTAAAACAATAAGTGAGTGTAAAAAAAAGTCCGTTCAGAACAGTTTCTCACACTGACTGGTTCTCACAAGGTCTTGGACACTTCAGCAAAGATCTGTGGATCTCTCTTTTTCTCCTTCATTGAGTGTGCTCTCTGTCATCTCCCTGCCCCCTTTCCATGATCTCCTTCCAATCTTAGGCAAGTTATACACCCTTGGTAATACCATTGAAAATTTTCTTCCTTACACTTACACCTGCCCTCATCATAAATGCTAGCTGGTATCAGCTTTCTCATAGGACAAAGATATGCTATTTGGGCATTTTGAAGACCTCTTAGCTCTCCTCCAGTCTATCCCCACTAGGGTAGCCAGGTGCCTGGTTTTCGACCAGAAAGTCCATTTGAAAAAGGGAACCTGACAGTGTCTGGTCAGATCTACTGACTGTAACCCACAGTCCGGTTACTGCAGGCCAGGGAGGCCCAAGTCATCACTTGTGCCAACCCCTACTTAGCCAGGGCCACCTCCTACCTGTGTCGGGTGGCTGCAGCTCCCAGCCCTGGCTCTGCAAGAAAGTCCCTCCTGACCCAGGCAGAAGTGGGAGGGAGAGGGGAAGAGCAGCAAGCAACAATGGGAGGGGGAAAGAGGAGTGAACAGGGGCAGGCCTAAGGTGGCAAGGGCAGGTCCTCACGGGGAAGGAGCAGGGCGGGTGAGGCTCTGGTACTCCTACTGGAGTGTCCAGTTTTTAAATATTACAAAGTTGGCAGCCCTAACCTCCACTCAAGTTCTCTCACAACCAGTGTTTCCCTCAAGAGCTCTCTCTATCCCAGGCCTCCAAAGGCCACTTCTACACAGCTCCAACCCCCCACATGCACACAAGCTCTCCGCTATCCTCCTCAACCTATTTTGTTGTCTTCTGCCCTTCTTATCCTCTGGAGCTCTTTGTCCTCTTCCTGCCATCCACAGCTGAGTACATGAATAAATGGTGCTATCAGCTCTCCATGCTAATCAAAAGAAACAACACTAGAGGGAGCCATGCTCAGTAGCAGCTCCTGTTATTTCCCATTCCCCTCCACTCCATCCTTCCTTTGTTCTTTGTTGCTGCATAAGCATTGCTGTCTATAGAAAGTAATTAAAATGTCTTGAGTTTTTCCTCTTGGCTGACCTGCCCCAACCCAGATCCAGCTTCTCTGCAGCATAAATAAATACATTTCAATTATTTCAAAATCAGGCTCAATTTCTAACATTAAATGAAATGAGCAAATACTGAAGTTCAAAAACCCATCTGTTTTCTCTGCAGCTCATCTGGATAATAACCTATTCAGAGCTGCACACAGCTGTGGGATCTGCGGCCAGGACTAAGGAAGGACTAAAAATCCAGAGCTTTCAAGTCCTTTCCTAAGAGCCTGAGTGTCAGGTCAAAAACATGAGGTAAAGCAAGTATGTGTGACCCCCTTTGGTCAGTGTGCACTGGGTGTCTCTTTCCCTTCCTCCCTCATGCCCAATTCATAGAGGAGTATAGATCCATTACAGCTCTCCACTTATGAGCCTGTCTTTTTAGCTGAAGAGACTTGTACTTTTAGAACTAAAAGTTCCTGGTTCAGTTTCTGGTGTTGGCAAATATAGCAGCCATGACATGAGGTACTTGTTAGCGCTAGTCACAATTTTTCATTTAAAACTTTTTTCAATTAAAAATGTTTTCTTAAATGAAAATTCCCATGGGAAATTTGTGTTGTTTTTACATTTTCTGATAAAGACATTATTTTAATTTTGGTTTTTCCACCTTCCTTCTCTTTTTTTTTTTCATAATTTTTCTTCCTCTCCCACCCCTGTTTTTCCCCTTCATTTTGCCTTTGAAAAGTGGGAGGGAAAGGGGTAAAAAAATAAAAAGATTGAATTCCCAATTTTTGTTCAGTTTTTAAAAACAAACATTTTGGGAGGGTATTCACTTATAAATTGGAAAAATTCAAATTTTTTTGGTGGAACTTAATCACTATTTTTCAACCAGCTCAAGTTCCACTGGTGGTAATGGGCAGTGCTGATAAAGATCTAATTACAACAGCACTCCCTGCAGTTGTTTCTTCAAATAAGTGATCGTTTTATCAGGGAGTGATCTGCAGGAAAAGTTATTTGAGATCCTGACAGACAATACTGGTAAAGACCAATACAAAATTGAAAGACCATCAGCCTGAACTATCCTTTGCTATCTGAAAGTTGTCACTCCAGATCAGAGTTGAGACACACTGGTGGCCACAATGGGTAGGACAACACTGCTGCTACCCTTCCTCTGACTGTTCTGTGGATAAGTACAGTATTTCAAGCACTGCTAATGTGGCTTCTTTCATAGGCACGACATTCACTTTATTTGAAGAAAAGAAATAGCTTAATTGCCAACGTATAATACACCAAATAAGGAAATCTTCAATTTTTCACTGAGATTCTAGCAGAACAGTTGTCATTTCACTTCCTCCTCATAATACACCTACAAATATGGAGATGGAGAAACAGAGAATATGGAAAGAAATAAAAGGGTGGAAAAGAAGACTCTCCTTTGCCTTTCAACTCCCATTTCTCCTCTTTTCTAGCCTTCATCAGCATCTAAATTCAGCATCTAGTGACAAACCACTACTGCTATCTTCCTACTCTAAAGAGTAGGTATTTCAGACACAGCACTTTCTGTCAGTGACTGGCAAGCAGTGCTAATTGAGTACAGTGCAGCCCACTCAAGCCACTATGGAAATGAGCAGCTATGCCAGAAATTACTTGTGAGAAAAAGTCAACATGCCCACATAATTCAGCACCGGATTTAACAAGGACAAATACACAATACTGTATTTGGAGCATCTTTCTCAACTGTTCCCAGTTTCGAACCCAAAGATACTTGCCTGCTACACAAATTTCATGTGGTCTCACTTCTATTGTTGAAAATTATTTACCTCAGAAATTAATCATTATGAAACTGGGATTACAGAAAGAGTTGTTTACACTAAAGGAAGATCCCACAGCATTTTAAAGCTCTTGAATTAATACATTTTTTCCTCTCTCATTACGGGTCTTTGTCACACATTGAATCACTCATTTGGGCATTGGCAGGCTGAGATGTATGATTTTGGAGAGAATATAATCCAAAACCATTTACAGAATGGGAGGGAGAAAGAGGAAAGCAATAATGCTGAAGAGATGTAGGGGTGATAATAAAGCACATCAAATTAGACATAAATTTGACATATGATATTTACTACCCTCAAAAAATGCAAAGGCAATTTTGGGTAGCATACTCAAGGGCATCACATCAGAGATTAGGAAGGTAAAAATCCCTTTCTGTTTGGCTCTACCCAGGGATTATGATGTTGCTTTCTGGGTACCACAATATGAAGATAGATATTAATTCAGAAAAGAGCAACAAAAATTATCAGGGAGCAGAGGAGGGCTGACTTGAAGAAAGATTGAAAATGGCATATATATAGTTTAGATCAGCAATGACTGTGGGGGGTGGGGAAGGGAACCTCATAACTGTCTACATATTTTAAGGCTAGAAACATCAAGATGACAAATAACTTGTTTAGTGAATACGACTACAAGGGGAGGAAAACTAGGAAAAATAGGAGCAGAGTAAGAAAGGAAAAACTTAGACTTAATACCTGGAAACACTTCCTGACATAAGCTGTGGAGTAGTCTCCTGAGGCAAGTGATGTAAGCCTCACTGCTTGGGTTTTTTAAAACTAGACTGGACAACACACTAGAAAATTATTAAGATTGGATGATCCAATACATCTTTTCCATCTTCATCTTCTAGGAAGTTGGATATTTGACAGCATAGTGAAAATTGTGACAGAAAAGTTATATCCTTACAAAATTCTGTTGCAAATGGCAGCTACAAGTCTTTGTCCTGATTTAACTTCCAGACAGGATTTTCTACAAATCCTCTGGCTTTTTCAGTCATGCATCCAGGTTGTGTCTGCTACTCATAAATTAGCTGCTAATAAATCTAGAATAAGAACCTTTATGTCCTAATCTCTTTACAAACATGCAGAGTATAAGGTTTTCCCTGAAAGAGATTAAACCAAATCATCATCTACTTTAATGCTGTTAATTTTAAAAAGTTATTTCCCTTTTAGCTGTATATTTTTTAACTAAAGCATCAGGGCCTAGTTTCCCTCACACTGCTGTAAATCAGAAGTAACTCCACTGAAGTTAGTGGAGTTACCTCAGTGTACAAACCAGTGTTAGAGGAGAATCAAGCCCCAAATATAAAAAAATGAAAGTAGTGCATTAGCAAAAGGCGTACATTGCCACAGTAAATGAAGCTGTATGGATGGTATGTGACAGCTGCCTCATCAAACCAGGATGCTATGTAGAGATAATGTGATGCTACAACCATGTACTTGGCTACAACAATATAGTCAGCACTGTAATTACAATAATGACCTCCTAGAGCTATTGTGTCCTTAATTAAGTCTTTATCAGTAGGCATTTGCCACTTAATCCTAACTCACTGTAACTATTGCAGCGTATCATCTACATTTTCTCAAAGAATTACTGTATCATATTTCTGTCACAAAGATAAAGGGAATATTTTAGTTCAAGTAGCATTTACAGAATGAAACCGTATAATGTAAGAGGCCTATAGATGTCCTTTAAACAGCACTTCATGCCAAGTAAACTCCTCTGTTTTTCCCTCTACTACTCTACTTCCTCCCAGTGTAAACTAAGAAAAATGGCATAAAACTAATATCACACCTGATTACATGGGTGATAAAGTGTGAAAACAGATTTTATCCAGATATTCTGTGCACTGCACCAGAGGCACAAGTGCAATCGTATTCAAGTTTCACTTAACTGTTTACCACTCATCACAAATTAGTTCACAAATTGCTTGTAGTGGCTACTGACAATGCTAGTAATACTGCCTTTCAGTGGGAAAGTTCTCCTGAGAAGCCCTTTCTAGTGTATTCTTAACTAAAACTAATTGCATACATAAATAGTTTTATTAATTTATGTTCAGCATCACTAACAGTTTTGCAAAGGTGCATAATCCCTTCCAGTAACAATGGGAAGGGTATGGGGGGGAGGCATTCTCTCTGTTGTGTGAATGGCACTACTGTTAACACAAACATGGAATCTTTGAGTAGCTCTGTCAGTTCTACTTTACTTTGACAGACTCACAGGCACCAGAGATGAGAGCAATTTTCTGCTTGTTTACTTGAGGGATTCTTATTCTGACTCTGGAAAGCTGACTCAATGCCCAATTTCCACCACTTTTCAGTGTCTTCTTTGATATGAGTATTTCCATTATTTCCTCCCCTATTCCTTCCACTCCCCCTCCCCCTAAAAAAATTCAACGTGATGGATAAGACGAGCATAGGTAAACTTAAACAAAAAAAAAGAAAAAAAGCAGGATAGTCTCCTGTGTATGTCCACTTTATCAAAAGGTAGTCTCAACATCACCACCTTGAAGTAATACCTGATGAAAAAGGCAAGAGCAAGATACATGTAAGTTCCCCCTGTACTAGTACAGACTTTTAGTCAGCAGGAGGCATTAGGTTGACTCAGGGTTTCTTATTGTTGGCCATCCCTTTTTCTCACTACTATAAGGAAGTATCAAGGTAAAATTTTCAAAACCACTAAAGTCCCATGTTCAAAAGTGACAGGCATTTAAGACCCTAAGGATATTTCTACACCACAATTAAACACCTGCGGCTTGCCTATGTCAGCTGACTCAGGTTCGTGGGGCTCCAACCATAGTGTTTAATTGTAGCGTAGAGGTTTTGGCTTGGGCTAGAGCCCGGCTCTGGGACCCTCCCCACCTCATGAGTCAGCTGACATGGGCTGGATGCAGGTGTTTAATTGCATCATAGACAAATCCTAAATCTCAAGGAATAAGGGCTCCTAACTATTTAAATCACTTCTGAAAATGAAACCTCAGCGAATAAGTCACTTATGCAATTTAGAAAATGTTACCCTGAATCTTAAAAAGTTTGAAAGTACAGATTAAGCTGTGTCTGAAAACTATATATAATTTTAAGTTTTCTATTATCTTTTCAGACAAGAGTTTTTAGTTGCCAACCTGTTTGGTCTCTAAGCACAACTGCAATACAAATGCTAAATAAATTATCATATTTTACTTCATGTATTAATATGCTACCTGGAAAATACACATCATTAAAATCAGAAGATAACTATGTAAACAGCTGCCTTCATGTTCTTCTTTTCTTCCCCTCCTCCTCTGGCCGCCGTTTTGGATCACTGCTGAGATATTGTAATACCTTTGCAATATGATCTTGAAAGGCCTCCCCAGTTTCTACAGCCAAAGATAAACGGATGTTCAATAACTCTTTGCTGTCCGTTTAAGACTAAGCTAAGGGACAAATATTGCTCTCAAGTACTCAAAAGCAAACTCCTACCAAGTTGTCCTCTCATGCCCGTGAGGTCCAAGTGAAGTGAACAGGGTAGTATTCGAGTAAGTGAAGGCAACATTTGGCCATAATACTCTGATTCATGTGGACTTGTATTGGGCTAACACTGAACCACAACTAGTGAAAATTCAGTACAACTGACCTCACGTTTTCCCAACCTGTTTGTTGAATACTGGCTTAATAGACATTCAGATTGCTCTTTTATAGCCACAGATCCCACTGCTCCTTGCAGTTACTTTAGGGAACCAAGTAGGTCTAGGGACAGGCATACTCACAGGTACATCAGGCTCTGCAGGTAAAATTTTCAAAAGCACCTCAGTGGTGTAGGAGCCTATGTTCCATTTTCAGAAGTAAATTATGCACTTCAGGGCCTGATTCCCATTGACTTTCAACTCTCCAACTCTTCTATGGGCCCTCAAACCCCTCCCCTCAAATCCTAAAATAAGAGCTAGAAAATTCTGGATCCTGAACCACAGAAAGTTTCCCTCATAAGTTTCCCCTGCCCATAGGGCTCTCCACAGTACTGAATGATCATATTAACAAAGGAACACTGAAATCCAGAAAAAATATAAATATTAGGGCTGTCAAGTAATTAAAAAAATGAATTGCAATAAATCACGCTGTTAAACAATAGAATACTATTTATATAAATATTTTGGATGTTTTCTACATTTTCAAATATATTGATTTCAATTACAATGCAGAATACAAAGTATACAGTGCTCACTTTATATTTATTTTTTATTATAAATATTTTCACTGTAAAATAAAATAGTATTTTTCAATTCACTTATTACAAGTACTGTAGTGCAATTTGGAGTATTGGTTGATCATAGGATGACTATGAGCTGCCAATGTGATATGGCTGTGAAAAAAGCTAATGTCGTCTTGGGATGCATCAGGAGAGGTATTTCCAGTAGGGATAAGGAGGTTTTAGTACCGTTATATAAGGCACTGGTGAGACCTCACCTGGAGTACTGTGTGCAGTTCTGGTCTCCCATGTTTAAGAAGGATGAATTCAAACTGGAACAGGTACAGAGAAGGGCTACTAGGATGATCCGAGGAATGGAAAACTTGTCTTATGAAAGGAGACTCAGGGAGCTTGGCTTGTTTAGCCTAACTAAAAGAAGGCTGAGGGGAGATATGATTGCTCTCTATAAATATATCAGAGGGATAAATACCAGAGAGGGAGAGGAATTATTTAAACTCAGTACCAATGTGGACACAAGAACAAATGGATATAAACTGGCCACTAGGAAATTTAGATTAGAAATTAGACGAAGGTTTCTAACCATCAGAGGAGTGAAGTTTTGGAATAGCCTTCCGAGGGAAGTAGTGGGGGCAAAAGATCTATCTTGCTTTAAGATTAAACTCGATAAGTTTATGGAGGAGATGGTATGATGGGATAACATGGTTTTGGTAATTAAATATTCATGGTAAATAGGCCCAATGGCCTGTGATGGGTTTTAGATGGGGTAAGATCCAAGTTACCTGGGAAAGAATTTTCTGTAGTATCTGGCTGATGAATCTTGCCCATATGCTCAGGGTTTAGCTGATCGCCATATTTGGGGTCGGGAAGGAATTTTCCTCCAGGGCAGATTGGAAGAGGCCCTGGAGGTTTTTCGCCTTCCTCTGTAGCATGGGGCACGGGTCACTTGCTGGAGGATTCTCTGCTCCTTGAGGTCTTTAAACTACAATTTGAGGACTTCAATAGCACAGATATAGGTGTGAGGTTTTTTTTTTGTAAGAGTGGTGGGTGAAATTCTGTGGCCTGCGTTGTGCAGGAGGTCAGACTAGATGATCATAATGGTCCCTTCTGACCTAAATATCTATGAATCTATGAATCTATGAATTTCTTTATCATGAAAGTTGAACTTACAAATGTAGAATTATGTACAAAAATAACTGCATTCAAAAATAAAACAATGAAAAACTTTAGCGCCTACAAGTCCACTCAGTCCTGCTTCTTGTTCAGCCAATCGCTCAGACAAACAAGTTTGGTTACATTTGCAGGAGATAGTGGTGCCCGCTTCTTGTTTACAATGTTACCTGAAAGTGAGAACAGGCGTTGGCATGGCACTCTTGTAGCCGGTGTTGCAAGATATTTATGTGCCAGATGCACTAAAGATTCATATTTCCCTTCATGCTTCAACCACCATTCTAGGGGACATGCATCCACGCTGATGACAGGTTCTGCTCGATAATGATCCAAAGCAGTGCAGACCAATGTATGTTCATTTTCACCATCTGAGTCAGATGCCACCAGCAGAAGGTTGATTTTCTTTTTTGGTGGTTCGGGTTCTGTAGTTTCCACATCAAAATGTTGCTCTTTTAAGACTTCTGAAAGCATGTTCCATACCTTGTCCCTCTCATATTTTGGAAGGCACTTCAGATTCTTAAACCTTGGGATGAGTGCTGCAGCTATTTTTAGAAATCTCACATTGGTACCTTCTTTGCGTTTTGTCAAATCTGCAGTGATAGTGTTCTTAAATCAAACAACATGTGCTGGGTCATCAGCCGAGACTGCTATAACATGAAATATATGGCAGAATGTGGGTAAAACAGAACAGGAGACATACAATTCTCCCCCAAGGAGTTCAGTCACAGATTTAATTAACACATTTTTTTAAACAAGAGTCATCAGCATGGAAGCATGTCCTCTGGAATGGTGGCCAAAGCATGAAGGGGCATATGAAAGGTTAGCATATCTGGCACATAAATACCTTGCAATGCCAGTTACAAAAGTGCCATGCAAACTTCTGTTCTCACTTTCAGGTGACATTGTAAATAAGAAGCAGGTAGCATTATCTCCCATGAATGTAAACAAACTTTCTTTCTCTGAGCGATTGGCTAAACAAAAAGTAGGACTGAGTGGACTTGTCGGCTCTAAAGTTTTACATTGTTTTGTTTTTGAGAACAGTTATGTAATAACAAAAATCTACATTTGTAATTTGGGCTTACATGATAAAGAGATTGCACCACCGTAATTGTATGAGGTGAACTGAAAAATATTATTTCTTTGTTTATCATTTTTGCAGTGCAAATAATTGTAATAAAAATAATATAAAGTGAGTACTGTACACTTTGTATTATGTGTTGCAACTGATATCAATATATTTGAAAATGTAGAAAAACATCCAAAATATTTAATAAATTTCAGTTGGTATTCTATTGTTTAACAGTGCGATTAAAACTGCGATTAATCGCAATTAATTTTTTTAATCATGATTTCTTTTCTTGAGTTAATCATGTGAGTTAACTGTGATTAATCAACAGTCCTAATAAATATAGCTATATACTTTCTTCATATATTTAGTCAACACACAAATCCATGCATTTTATCACACTATTCTTGGAATTTAGAATTTCTTCCACTGCTACAAAATTCAACACATTCTGCTGGCAAAATTCAGGAATCTCTAAGGCCAAATTTGATAATGTTTGGGGGGGGAAATAGAAAAGCATTACCTTTGATTTAATTACTTAGTGCTTTATTCATGTTGCAAAACAAATTGTGAGTGGTCAAGTTTACTAGCCCTTGTGATATACAGGCCTGATTCATTTTACCTGATGGACAGCCCCTCTATGGAAAGCCTGATTAGAGAAGAGAATGTGGCAGTGCTCCATACAAAAATTGCCTGATTACATTTTTTCATCTGGACTAAGGAACTCTCCACACATGTTCACGCAACAGCCTTTCATGAAAAAGCCAAAAGATAGGCCAGTTTCTCTGATACCTTCCCATCAGGTTTATTCAAGGTTTGATTTACTTGCCAACACAATTACTAAAACAATTACTAAAACTAAAACTAAAATATCCTGCGTTGTGGGATATTAACAAAGCCCTGATAAAGCTAATGAACATTTCTTTTGAGACTCCTGTAAGCCTTTATTACCCAGAAGGTCATTTACCTGGTGGTAGCTCCTGATTTGAACGAGTTTCAGGCTCTAGTGACTAATCCACTCCACACTATGTTTTTCAAGGATACACTGGTGCTATGGGCATATCTTAAATTACTTCCAAAATTGAGGATGGAGCTCAACCTTCATAAACCAGTCATCTTGTCAACACTTTTTTACACCATACGCCTATTCCTCAACCAGGCCCTTCTCCACACGTGTGATATGAAAAGCTCCCTAGGCACTTATCCAGAGCAGACTAAAGCCAGCCGGTCTTTTTGTTTCATTTGATACCAATGCAATGGGCTCTGCTCTGCTGTTACCAAAAGAAGCATGCCTAATTGCATATCTGACTGCTACACCTTAACAGGCCTGCAGTTTGAAGGCCATGTTGAGGTTTATTTCATTTGGAGAAGAACTTTAACTGCCAATCTCTGCATAGGAAGCTTGCAAAATAATCACATTTTCTTCTTTGGATTTAGAACCTTAATCAAAATCTTTCCATTGACTCCAGTGGGTTTAGATCATTGCTTAAATTCTGTTTCTACCAAGGTTCAACCTGTAGATATTACAATAGCCTATTTTTCATTTTGATGTATTCAAACTCTCCAACCTTCTAGAGTTTTATTTTGTTCAGGATTTGTATTTTACTTGCCCTCCTCTCAGTTTTATGACGACATCTACTAATATCATTTGCGTACAAAACAATTTATTTTTCGTTATTATTGACAGTACGTTTGTCTCATATCTCAGATGTTACTTCTGAAGCATGCAAAGTTACAGAAAAAAGGGCACAATTTTAAAATGCCATCTTAAAATATTAGGTGGGATCTGACAGCCAAGAGAAACCACCAAGGCAATTTAGCAGTAAGCGGGATATTTCATCTTAGCTGACCCCACTTTATTGCAGCACCTGTAACGCAAGCTCACACTGGCCAGATCTATACCGAAACAGATATCTGGACACAAGGATGAGCTAAGTTTGGAGCAGAAGCCAAACTCGGAATTTTCTTGCTTTCATAAATAGCCATTAGATCACTAACATCTTTAACATGGCGGGGGGGGTATTGATTAAATGTGATATAACGAAGCAAACTCCACTCCAAGAAAAAAGTGAAACCCGTTTAGCAGTTTATTATGAAAGCTATGCCGCCTATCAATGACAGCAGAAAAGGGGGGGGGAACCACCACGCACCAGATATTGCACACTCAATCGCTCTTGTTGAGTTTGAAATGTGCCAACTAAACAATAGAGGGAAGCAGTTACCGATACTGAACTAGAACATATTGTCACTGCTTTAACCAACCCACATTCACTGGAGCTGCCAATTATTCCCAAATCACCATTTTTTTCCCCCTCCCAAAGATTGATCTCCTGCTTGAGGCTCTTTCACACCCATGACTGAAGCATCCCTAGTGGCATGTTGGCTAATTAAGAGCAAAATCCATCTCTTGATGAAATAATGCTGTCACTGAAAAGGATGTCTACATTTTTTTAAAAATTCTTAATCAGGCTGGAAGGAGCGGCATCTTAACACTTGTATTAAGCACAGGAAAAAGGTCTATAGCTAGCAATTAACAATGATGAAAAGGACAGCGGTTTAAAGCACGTTGCCGTGACATTTTTATCAAACTAAATGAGTTAGCTAGGCCCAGCAGCTGCATATGCTCATTGTCATTTAGTGTTTGGACAGCAACACATCAGCCACTCAGTATCAGAAGGTGCCGAATTTAATAAGTCATTTTGACACTGGTGTGAAACGAGCAAATCAGCATTCTGAGGAATGTGTTCACACTCCGAACAGACAGGCAGGCATTCTAACCGTGTGAGGTGACACCAATCAACAATAACAACAACAAAAAAGAGAAGATGAAAGCCTGGAGAGGAACCAGGCACAGCTACTACTCTGAAAAACTAGTTCTGTCCTGTCTCTCAGTTTAGTTAGTTGGTGTCTAAGAGGTGGATTTCTAACAAGTAATGCTAAATGCAGAACACATTTTAAACAGCGTAAATCTCATTTATTATTTAATCCATACACGGATTATCTAAAATGAACTAAAATTAATGCCAGGGAAATCTTTAGGGACTCTGTACTGTTCTAACGGAAATGCAGAATACTTGCTGGGTGCACAGCTAAGCAGTTTTTAAACACAACGGCTGCATTGTACATGTATTCTGAGAGCCTCCTGCACAGGTCATTCTGACTGAAGCCCAAAGGAGTTTTGCCTGTATGAGGACCTCAGGCTCAGGCTTTTCAATTCAAATTGCAGACACCCTCAACCTGCTCTCCCCAGCCCCTCCCGTCTGTTCGCCTACTCAGCAGACAATGTCTAAAATTTAGATGTCAAGGTCTTTGAAGTAAAAATTGTCTGTCTGTGTTTTCCATGAAGCACCAAGCACACACACTGGTGCATTATAAAACAATTACGATTACTAAGAATAATGGGACACTGGAGAAGTGAATGCTGGAGCAGGAGTTCCATCGCTCATTCATAAGGGGCACATTCTCCTCCTGCAGTGACTTTACCCTGACCTCTCCTTGTCTCCTTTGTGGCCTGTAGTACCAATGATGTCACAAACCTGCCATGCTGCTGGGATTCGCGCAGGCACAAAGGGGACTTTACGGTGCTCTTCTTTGTAGGGTTGCCAACATGTTAATATTTAAAAACCAGACACTCCAGCAGGAGTGCCAGAACCTCCCTTGCCCCACCTCTTCCCCCCCTGAGACCACACCCCTGCCCTACCTCTTCCCCCGAACCCCTACCCCACCTCTTCCCCTGAGGAGCCGCCCCCTGTACACTCCTCTTCCCCCCTTCCCCTGAAGCTCACTGCTTTTCCCCTCCCATCCAACCCCCTGCCAGGGCTGGGAGCTGCTGCCACCCAACGAAGGTATGAGGCAGCCCTGGCAGAGTAGGGGCTGGAGTGGGTGATGAGCCAATAATGGCCCTGAAGAAAGTGTCAATTAAGTGATCCAGACACAGACTTCAGCTGGTGTAAATCAGAGTAGTGACTTCAGTAGAGTTATGCCAGTTTACAGCAGCTGAGGCTGTGGCCCATTGTTTGCGCAACCAGCATGATCCCAATATTGAGTTCCACTTTTCTCAGGCTTCCTTGAACCCCAGGCCATATTGAGATACAGAAATCTGGGGTGTTACTGATTACACCTGCACTTCAGATATAACCACACCATGCTCACTGAACTTAGAGTCCTGTCTCAGCAAGCCCTGGGTTCAGTCTAAAACTTGAGATGGTGTCTCTGAGGACTGTTTCTTTGCTGGTTGTTCCAAAGACATAGTCAGGGACCTAGCCTATGGCATTTTAGCTAGTATGGGAGTATAGCTAGCAAGGTGAGCATGATGTTATTACTGCTGACAGATCAACAGGCCAAGTATGGAGCCAGTGAAAGATGGTTGAACTGCTCACCATTTTATTCAAGAGAAGGAACAGTAAAACTCTCATGAGAAACTCTCACCCCACAATGGAAGTCACACAGGCAAAAATACTTCCTGCTGGGGAGGTGAGAGGAAAGGTTTTACTGATTTATATTATGTTGTTTGGATCTATTTCTCCTGGAAAACTCTAAGCCTTTCTGTAGGGTCTAGACAATGCCAAAGTATGGAAGGGTTAACAAGCAGCCAGTAATACCAATGGTGCTCTGAAATCAAACAATACACATCACCCATGCTAGGCAACGTACTTAAAAAAAGGACATTAGCAAAATCATTATGCCACTCTTATTTGAGTAGCATTTTTACAGTGGTGGATAAATACCGTGAGAGCAAGGGAGCGCCAGTTTAGGCCAAGGACTCCAACCCCAACCCTCCGTTCTTATGAGAAGCAGCATCGTTAATGTCGCCACAGAGTAGACATAACCTCCATTTTTTTTGTTAGTGATGGGCTGGTGCAGACTCCCAGGAGCACAATGTTAAGTTTCCACCAGCAAAGTGAAAGAGCAGTTGGAATGATTTCCTTGCCTCTGGTAGAGTCACCCCACCTCTGGACACTGCTGTACCTCCTCCCCTTCCCCCCCCCCCTTTCTTAGCTGACTTCTTTCTGGCACTCATAAAAAATACTTCATTCAACTGAAGGACAATTTTGTTGCCACTGGAATGAACCAGAATGCACCACATGGCTGGTACTCCCCCCACTCCCATTCCTCACCTCATAAGGTCTTCATCCGCAAGGTCAGTGACACAAGGTGACCATTCTTCTCTACTAAGTATAGCTTTAGGAACAAAATATAAACATTGCCAGCCACATGTCTCTTGGGAAGTATGTTGTCTAAAAAGCTCCTGTTCCATTTAAGCAGGGGAGAAAAAAAATCATAGAATCCCCAGTCCCTCAGCCAGGGTAGAGGTATGTGTGAAACATTTCAGAGGCTAAGGGGGAAAACTTAGTGGGAGCTCCTTGTTAAACTATTGCAAGCATATTGCCGTTCTTAGTTGTTATAAACAAACGTGTGTTTTTTACATACTGGTTGTTAAAGTTTTCAATAAGGATTAAAATGAGAATAAGTGGGGGTCTGGGCGCATAGGGAGTGCTTGGCAGCAGGGAGAGCTTTATGCGGTCCTGGCAGGGGAGTAAGAGATATGCAACCATGGAAGAAAGGGTTGGGGAGAGAATATGAAAGACACTGGACTTTAGCAGCCTAATCCAACAAACCTTCAGCACATAAGCACTCCTACTGAAGTCAATGGGACTAAGGGTTTGCAGCATTGAGCCTAGTAGAGAGAAGTGCTAGAAAGAGAAGACCAGAGAATATCACATCGATCCAGGTTATCATCCCATAGAAAAAAAGCCATCAATCTGAGATTCAGTCTTTATTTTTTCATGCCACAGATGTTAACTAAGCTATTTTTTTCTTTACTAAAAATTACAGCTATTTAATTTACACTCCATGTTTTTCAGAGGAAAGGGAGTTCCTCAAGTTCTCCACACTCTGCAACAATTGGTGACAAGGTTAGAACTTTTGCCAGTGGTACTCAAGGAACTTTAAACCTGATTTAGCCATCTTGTGGCTCCCTAACTGAAAAGTATGTAATCTATCACAGCGGTGCTTACACTAAACCTTGCAGTCCTGACTCCAAACTGTAACAGTTTTACATGGCACAATTTAGAATGTGTGGTACCCCCTGGAATGTGTAACAGTCTCAATAAAAATGTTACTAGCTGAAATTATAATAGACTTTTACCTCTTTGATCCTTCTTCCCACACCCTCCCTGAAAAACCTCACAGTTGAGTGTGTGGGCTCCACATCTTTTCTCATCCTGTTGCTACGTTGCAACATTAATAGTAGGCAGCAAAAGGCAATTGGCCTCAAAGGAACAGAGGGCTTTCCAAGTCCTTCATCCTTAGCTAATATCTTTTCCTTCCATGTACTTACCTTGGGATTAACTCAATGCCCAAGAGGAGAGTTCAACTCTAGCAGTCTGATGAGAGGCTGATGCTAATGCAACTTCTTGGTTAGCTGCCAAGCTGTGCAGTAACAATGTACATAGAGTCCACATCTCCTTCATGAAGAATAGGAGTTTTTCCACCCTGTCATCAGTACTGCAAGTTTGCACTATGCTGCAGAGCATGAAATCCGATAGCATACCTAAACTTGAGTTACCAATGGAGCTATTTGGTTATGTTGTGAGTAACTGTTTCCAAAGGGACATCAGACAGCTTCACTGAGGACTGTAAAGAGGCTAGCCGGGGCTCGACCCCTTCCGGGGCAGCAGGGAGCCACACTGGCTCACTACACACAGTTGATGTTTGGGGAAATTAGTCCGGCTATGGGAGTCTCCCTCGGCAGCCCTTGTGGCAACTGAAATAAGCACTGTAAGCCCAGGGCCTAGGTCAGGGAGGGGTAACAGTGAGTCAGGTGCTCAGGCCCTCAGGCAGGGGCTGAGCAGTAGCAAACCATAGCAATAAGCCCAGGCCTCCAAAGGACCTGGAAGACGTGCTGTGTCAGCGGGGATCCTGGCCGCAACACACTGACATGGGATCTGGCAGTGCTGCAGTCAGACTAGGGTCGGCTGCCCCCAGGAGACTTCCTGACTCCCCCTCTTGTGGTACCTGGGTCCAGGTGGCGTCCTCCGGGGCATCCAGCACCATGGGTTCCTCGGGGTAGTGGGCGAGCAGCAAGCCCGGCAACCCCTCCGGGTAGCGGACGCAGGGCAGGCCCGGCAACTCTTCCGGGTAGCGGGCGCAGGGCAGGCCCGGCAACTCTTCCGGGTAGCAGGCGCAGGGCAGGTCAGGCCAGTCCTGGCATGCACCTTGGGCCACGGGGGCCTCCCAGTCGCAGGATAGGCTGGAGGCATCTGGCCTCCCCTGTGACTGGCCCTCCAGTGAGTTCTGCGGGCAAGCCTTTATACTTCCAGGTCGCCGCCTGACCCTCTGAGGGGCGGACTCAGAGCTCCCTGGCTCCATCCACTCCGGGACCTGGATGGGCTTGTCCCTCTCCGAGGTGGCGGAGAGCCACACCACCTCACTACAAGGACCATAAACTTGGGAAGACATGTTTGTGCAAATGAATCCCTATGCCTCCAACTTTAAATCATGTATAATACCACCAAGCAAGCTTTTGCAACTGTATGGAGCTTGAAAATGCCAATGTCCTTTCTTTTTTGCAGTAGCCAATCTTGTGCCTGCTTTCAAAAATGTTGACCCCTTTTCTACAGGGTTCAGCTCTGCCACCCTTACTCAAATTATGTGGTACCTTACAATGCAAGTAGCCACACTGATTTCAGTGATATTATTCACACAGTAAAGTACTATTCAATATAAAGAAAGTTAGCAGAATCTAGCCCCTAAACAAGATTGGCTATTTTGCATCTTCCAAGGTGAATGAACAACTTTATTCTGTAATTCTCCCACACTGAGGTGATGGGATATATGATACTCTGTATTATCCAAGCATGTCCATCAATGTGTTGATGTTTTCCCTTCTTCTAAAATAAAAGTCATGGTTATTCTGTGGGTATGAAACACTTAACACTTTCATAAATATGAGACAAGTGGTAAGATGGCTACATTCTGGCACTGGATTTCATTTTTTTAAAACTAGTCCAACAGAGCATAGTGGATGATTTTCTCTCTGAATTGAATGACTCAGATTAGGGGCTGTGGAGTGCCATTTAAAATGGGGAGCCTAGATTCCTTCCTGCTTGACTCTCCTCTGCCCCTGTCAGACATGGCCACACATAAGCAGCCTGACTCCGTTAGCCCATGAGCCTCTGCACCCACCACCTCCATATTTGATAACTGTGACTAGGCACACAGGCTCACAGCAGTACTCAGGTTTGACCAAGCCAAAAAGTGACTGGGTCACAGCCCAGGTGGCCCCCACCCCTAACTCTGCAGCATATGACTAAGGTCAATAGGAACAAAGCCACAGGAATGACGCAGCCCAAATTCATAACTGCCTACATAGGTCAGGTGTTATATAGAGCAGTGCAAGTTAATGACAAGCATATTGGTGACTTTATTTCCCTTTTCTCATTTCCAATGGAATTTTAAATACAGCCACTTTGGTCTCTCCCATCTAACATCCCTTTGGTCTCTCCCATTTAACATCTCTCCCATGTCAACAGCATATGGAGTCACCTGGCGCTGAGGTTATTTCTACACTATAAAAAAGACCCTTAGCAGCAAGTCTCAAAACATGGGTCAGCTGACCCCAGCTTGAGCTAAGTGGCTAAAAATAGTAATGGAGATATTCGGGCTGGAGCTACAGCTCAGGCTCTGAAACCCAGCAAAGGGGGAGGGCCTCAGAGTCTGGGCTCCAGCCCCAACCCAAACATCTATACTGCTATTTTTAGTCCCGTAGTGCAAGCCTGGCAGACCCAAGTGAGTTGACCCTGGCTCTGAGACTTGCTGCTATGGGGTCTTTTCTGGCAGTGTACATATACCCAGAGAGACCAGATACCATACACCAGTGCTTTATACCTTACTGAATGGGTCAGATCAGTGGCTTTTGATTTTGAAGGTGGCACGTGTTTATGAAAAGCTAAATACCTTGTATGACTGATAGCATTTCTTGTTCCAAACACCCTATAGATATTTGTAAAAGTTTCCAAATATATCGTGGAGAAGAAGGTAGTCGGTCAGTTAATATTATTAGCAGAGGTCATGGGATTAAGAACAAATAAACTGCCTTACAGTTTTTGCCTGACTCCCCAACCAAACCCATAATGGGTGAAGTGACAGCATTGATGTTCAAAGCTATTCCCAATCAGGTATCTCATATCTGGAAAGGTGCTTTTACAGCAAAGAATTTAGCTGAGGGGCAGTGTTGTCTAGCAGTCCAGAAACAGGATGGGAACTCAGGAGGCCCAACAAAAACCTTGAAAACAAATGAAGAATTGGTTTATATGCGATGGGACCATTTGCCCCAGAGCACAAGAACCTCAAGGAGAGTGTTAGGCAAGGACTAATACAAAGGCTATTCTAATTCCATTAAAAATCCTTCATTTTAACTAACAGCAAGCCCCAAAGTTAAGCTAAAAAATTAACCAATTCCAGACTGCACACAACAGAGATGGTACTTTCCTCTAAAAAAATTAATCGTGGTTAATCACACGATTAATCACACTGTTAAACAATAATAGAATACCATTTATTTAAATACTTTTGGATGTTTTCTACATTTTCAGATATATTGATGTCAGAAACAACACAGAATACAAAGTGTACAGTGCTGACTTTATATTTATTTTTGATTACAAATATTTGCACTGTAAAAAACAAAAGAAATAATATATTTCAATTCACCTAATATAAGTACTGTAGTGCAATCTCTTTATCATGAAAGTTGAACTTACAAATGTAGAATTATGTACCAAAAAACCTGCGTTCAAAAATAAAACAATGTAAAACTTTAGAGCCTACAAGTCCACTCAATCCTACTTCAGCTAATCGTTCAGACAAACAAGTTTGGTTACATTTGCAGGAGATAATGCTGCCTGCTTCTTGTTTACAACGTCACCTGAAAGTGAGAACAGGCGTTCGCATGGCAGTGTTATAATCGACATCGCAAGATATTTACATGCCAGATGCAGTCAAGATTCATATGTCCCTTCATGCTTCAACCATGCTGATGACAGGTTCTGCTTGATAACGATCCAAAGCAGAACGGACCAATGCATGTTCATTTTCATCATCTGAGTCAGATGCCACCAGCAGAAGGTTGATTTTCTTTTTTGGTTTTTCGCATTCTGTAGTTTCCGTATTGAAATGTTGCTCTTTTAAGACATCTGAAAGCATGTTCCACACCTCGTCCCTCTCAGATTTTGGAAGGAACTTCAAATTCTTAAACCTTGGGTCAAGTGCTATAGCTATTTTTAGAAATCTCACATTGGTACCTTCTTTGCGTTTTGTCAAATCTACAGTAACAGTGTTCGTAAATCAAACAACATGTGCTGGGTCATCATTCGATACTGCTATAACATGAAATATATGGCAGAATGTGAGTAAAACAGAACATGAGACATACAATTCTCCTCCAAAGGAATGCAGTCACAAATTTAATTAACGCACTATTTTTTAACGAAAATCATTAGTATGGAAGCATGTCCTCCGGAATGGTGGCTGAAGCATGTAGGGGCATACGAATGTTTAGCATATCTGGCGCATAAATATCTTGCAGTGCTGGCTACAAAAGTGCCATGCGATGCCTGTACTCACTTTCAGGTGACGCTGTAAATAAGAAGCAGGCAGCAGTATCTCCCGTAAATGTAAACAAACTTCTTTGTCTGAGTGATTGGCTGAACAAGAAGGAGGACTGAGTAGATTTGTAGGCTCTAAAGTTTTACATTGTTTTGTTTCTGAGTGCAATTATGTAACAAAAAAAAATCTACATTTGTAAGTCGCACTTTCACGATAAAGAGATTGCACTACAGTACGTGTATAAGGTGAATTGAAAATTACTATTTCTTTTGTTTATCATTTTTACAGTGCAAGTATTTGTAATAAAAACTAATATAAAGTGAGCACTGTGCACTTTGTATTCTGTGTTGTAATTGAAACCAATATATTTGAAAATGTAGAAAAACATCCAAAAATATTTAATAAATTTCAATTGGTATTCTAGTGTGTAACAGTGCAATTAATCGCAATTCATTTTTTTTTAATCTTAGTTCATTTTTTTTTGAGTTAATCGTGTGAGTTAACTGAAATTAATCGACAGCACTACTTTCTTCTACCCCTACACTAGCAGAATTAGAGCTGACCACACTTACTTCAAACGAGTACTCTTTGCTTCTCAATTCTGGGTCCAGCAGAACCTAGCAAGCAGTCACCATTTTGTGTGCTGGGAGAAGGCTTCTACCTGCTGCTAGTTATATCCTCGGGCAGCACCACCTGGTGTTAGGAATTCAGCATGCAGCTTCCCATTGACCCTAATAGGGACCTGCCCAATAGTACTTTTGTTGCTTTTATCTGTGTCCTTGAAGTCTTTGTGTTTCCAAAGTAGGTGTAGGGGGCAAATAATGGTTTAATGGTTAATGCACACAAAAATCCACATTCAAACAAAAAAAATGGGGAGGGAGATGGTGGTGGGGGGAAAAAAAACAAAAAATAAAACCCTCAGCATGGAAAGGTAGAGAAGCTGGATTGGCTGAAACCAAGGCATAGGGAGAGCTAAATGCCTATAAAGCTGGTCTCCAGGTCTTAAACATGTAGTCTAAGGCTATGCACACACTATAGCTTAGTATCAGGACACTAGCGCCCCTCCTCTACTTGCGCTACATTGATGACATCTTCATCATATGGACCCACGGGAAGGAGGCCCTTGAGGAATTCCACCTGGATTTCAACAATTTCCACCCCACCATCAATCTCAGCCTGGACCGTTCCACACAAGAGATCCCCTTCCTGGACACTACAGTGCAAATAAGTGATGGTCACATAAACACCACCCTATACCGGAAACCTACTGACTGCTATACTTACCTACATGCCTCCAGCTTCCATCCAGGACACATCACACGATCCATACAGCCAAGCCCTAAGATACAACCAAATTTGCTCCAATCCCTCAGACAGAGACAAACTCCTACAAGATCTTTATCAAGCATTCTTAAAACTACAATACCCACCTGGGGAAGTGAGGAAACAGATGAACAGAGTGAGATGGGTACCCAGAAATCACCTACTACAGGACAGGCCCAAGAAGGAACATAACAGAACACCACTGACCATCACGTTCAGCCCCCAGCTAAAACCTCTCCAGCACATTATCAGCGATCTACAACCTATCCTGGAAAACGATCCCTCACTCTCACAGACCTTGGGAGGCAGGCCAATCCTTGCTTACAGACAGCCCCCCAACCTAAAGCAAATGCTCACCAGCAACTACACATCACACCAAAGAAACACTAACCCAGGAACCAATCCCTGTAGCAAACCTCATTGCCTACTCTGTCCCCATATCTATTCTAGCGACACCATCAGAGGACCCAACGACATCAGCCACACCATCAGAGGCTCATTCACTGCATGTCTACTAATGTTATATATGCCATCATGTGCCAGCAATGCCCCTCTGCCGTGTACATTGGCCAAACCGGACAGTCCCTACGTAAAAGAATAAATGGACACAAATCGGACATCAGGAATGGTAACGTACAAAAGCCAGTAGGAGAACACTTCAATCTTCCTGGACATTCTATAACAGATTTAAAAGTAGCTATACTTGAACAAAAAAACTTCAGAAACAGACTTCAAAGAGAAACAGCAGAAAAATTCATTTGCAAATTTAACACCAATCATTTGGGCTTGAATAGGGCCTGGGAGTGGCTGGCTCATTACACCCCCGACCGACCAAAGCACCAGTGTGCACAGTGCTATACTGGTGGATGAAGGGCTGGAGTAATTAAGCAACAGGAAAGCATCTGCACTAGCAGTGTTACAGCAGTTGGTCACTGTAAGCTTTGTAGTGTAGCCATAGCCTAAGTTGGACTCAGTTCTGGTCAGACCTTAGTTTCGAATGGGCAGGATCTATTTTTTCCATTATGAACCAAGGCCTAATCAGAACTGACTCCTAGCCTGGAATAATTTAACTAGATTCTGGAAACTATGTGTATAGGGGCTTGGATTTAATTTACTTCAGGCATGAGTTCTGTGAAACTAGGTCTTTGGGTAGGTTGACTGTGTACATTGATATAATCTGAACCCTTGTAAATCAAATTAATTTACATTTGATGGGACTTTTAATTTAAAATACTCTATTCTGAGGGTATGTCTACACGACGAAATTAGGTTGAATTTATAGAAGTCGGTTTTTTAGAAATCGGTTTTATATATTCGAGTGTGTGTGTCCCCACAGAAAATGCTCTAAGTGCATTAAGTGCATTAACTCGGCGGAGTGCTTCCACAGTACCGAGGCAAGTGTTGACTTCCGGAGTGTTGCACTGTGGGTAGCTATCCCACAGTTCCCACAGTCTCTGCTGCCCATTGGAATTCTGGGTTGAGATCCCAATGCCTGATGGGGCTAAAACATTGTCGTGGGTGGTTCTGGGTACATATCGTCAGGCCCCCGTTCCCTCCCTCCCTCCGTGAAAGCAGCAGCAGACAATCATTTCGCGCCTTTTTTCTTGAGTTACCTGTGCAGACGCCTTACCACGGCAAGCATGGAGCCCGCTCAGGTAACTGTCACCGTATGTCTCCTGGGTGCTGGCAGACGTGGTACTGCATTCTACACAGCAGCAGCAACCCATTGCCTTCTGGCAGCAGACGGTACAATAGGACTGGTAGCTGTCATCGTCATGTCCGAGGTGCTCCTGGCCACGTCGGCCAGGAGCACCTGGGCAGACATGGGTGCAGGGACTACATTAGAAGTGACTTGACCAGGTCATTCTCTTTAGTCCTGCAGTCAGTCCTATCGAACCACCTTATGGTGAGCAGGCAGGCGATACGGATTGCTAGCAGTCCTATTGTACCATCTTCTGCCGAGCAGCCATGAGATGTGGATGGCTTGCAGTCCTTCTGCACCATCTGCTGCCAGCCAAAGATGTAAAAGATAGATGGAGTGGATCAAAACAAGAAATAGACCAGATTTGTTTTGTACTCATTTGCTTCCCCCTCTCCCCCATCTAGGGGACTCATTCCTCTAAGTCACACTGCAGTCACTCACAGAAAAGGTGCAGTGAGGTAAATCTAGCCATGTATCAATCATAGGCCAGACCAACCTGCTTGTTCCAATAAGAACAATTACTGAGGTGCACCATTTCTTATTTGAACCCTCCATGAAGTCCTGCCTGAAATACTCATTGATGTAAAGCCACCCCCTTTGTTGATTTTAATTCCCTGTAAGCCAACCCTGTAAGCTATATCATCAGTCGCTCCTCCCTCCGTCAGAGCAATGGCAGACAATCGTTCCGCGCCTTTTTTCTGTGCGGACGCCATACCAAGGCAAGCATGGAGGCCGCTCAGCTCACTTTGGCAATTAGGAGCACATTAAACACCACACGCATTATCCAGCAGTATATGCAGCACCAGAACCTGGCAGAGCGATACCGGGCGAGGAGGTGACGTCAGCGCGGTCATGTGAGTGATCAGGACATAGACACAGATTTCTCTGAAAGCATGGGCCCTGCCAATGCATGCATCATGGTGCTAATGGGGCAGGTTCATGCTGTAGAACGCCGATTCTGGGCTTGGGAAACCAGCACAGACTGGTGGGACCACATAGTGTTGCAGGTCTGGGACGATTCCCAGTGGCTGCGAAACTTTCGCATGCGTAAGGGCACTTTCATGGAACTTTGTGATTTGCTTTCCCCTGCTCTGAAGCGCATGAATGCCAAAATGAGAGCAGCCCTCACAGTTGAGAAGCACGTGGCGATAGCCCTGTGGAAGCTTGCAACGCCAGACAGCTACCGGTCAGTTGGGAATCAATTTGGAGTGGGCAAATCTACTGTGGGGGCTGCTGTGATGCAAGTAGCCCACGCAATCAAAGATCTGCTGATAGCAAGGGTAGTGACCCTGGGAAATGTGCAGGTCATAGTGGATGGCTTTGCTGCAATGGGATTCCCTAACTGTGGTGGAGCCATAGACGGAACCCATATCCCTATCTTGGCACTGGAGCACCAAGCCGGTGAGTACATAAACCGCAAGGGATACTTTTCAATAGTGCTGCAAGCTCTGGTGGATCACAAGGGACGTTTCGCCAACATCAACGTGGGATGGCCGGGAAAGGTACATGACGCTCGCATCTTCAGGAACTCTGGTCTGTTTCAAAAGCTGCAGGAAGGGACTTTATTCGCAGACCAGAAAATAACTGTTGGGGCTGTTGAAATGCCTATAGTTATCCTTGGGGACCCAGCCTACCCCTTAATGCCATGGCTCATGAAGCCGTACACAGGCAGCCTGGACAGTAGTCAGGAACTGTTCAACTACAGGCTGAGCAAGTGCAGAATGGTGGTAGAATGTGCATTTGGATGTTTAAAGGCGCGCTGGCTCAGTTTAGTGACTCGCTTAGACCTCAGTGAAACCAATATTCCCACTGTTATTACTGCTTGCTGTGCGCTCCACAATATCTGTGAGAGTAAGGGGGAAACGTTTATGGCGGGGTGGGAGGTTGAGGCAAATCACCTGGCTGCTGGTTACGCGCAGCCAGACACCAGGGCGGTTACAAGAGCACAGGAGGGCGTGGTACGCATCAGAGAAGCTTTGAAAACCAGTTTCACGACTGGCCAGACTAGGTGTGAAAGTTCTGTTTGTTTCTCCTTGATGAAACCCCCCGCCCCTTGGTTCACTCTACTTCCCCGTAAGCTAACCACCCTCCCCTCCTCCCTTCAATCACCGCTTGCAGAGGCAATAAAGTCATTGTTGCTTCACATTCATGCATTCTTTATTCATTCATCACACAAATAGGGGGATGACTACCAAGGTAGCCCAGGAGGGGTGGTTGAGGAGGGAAGGAAAATGACACACAGCACTTTAAAAGTTTACAACTTTAAAATTTATTGAATGCCAGCCTTCTGTTTTTTGGACAATCCTCTGTGGTGGAGTGGCTGGTTGGCCGGAGGCCCCCCCACCACGTTCTTGGGCGTCTGGGTGTGGAGGCTATGGAACTTGGGGAGAAGGGCGGTTGGTTACACAGGGTCTCTAGTGGCAGTCTGTGCTCCAACTGCCTTTGCTGCAGCTCAACCATACACTGGAGCATATTGGTTTGATCCTCCAGCAGCCTCAGCATTGAATCCTGCCTCCTCTCATCACGCTGCCGCCACATTTGAGCTTCAGCCCTCTCTTCAGCCCGCCACTTACTCTCTTCAGCCCGCCACCTCTCCTCCCGGTCATTCTGTGCTTTCCTGCACTCTGACATGATTTGCCTCCATGCATTCGTCTGTGCTCTGTCAGTGTGGGAGGACAGCATGAGCTCAGAGAACATTTCATCACGAGTGTGTTTTTTTTTCTTTCTAATCTTCACTAGCCTCTGGGAAGGAGAAGATCCTGTGATCATTGAAACACATGCAGCTGGTGGAGAAAAAAAAAGGGACAGCAGTATTTAAAAAGACACATTTTATAAAACAGTGGCTACACTCTTTCAGGGTAAACCTTGCTGTTAACATTACATACATAGCACATGTGCTTTCGTTACAAGGTTGCATTTTGCCTCCCCACCACCTCGTGGCTACCCCCTCAATCCTTCCCCCCTCCCCGTGGCTAACAGCAGGGAACATTTCTGTTCAGCCACAGGCAAACAGCCCAGCAGGAACGGGCACCTCTGAGTGTCCCCTGAAGAAAAGCACCCTATTTCAACCAGGTGACCATGAATGATATCTCACTCTTCTGAGGATAACACAGAGAGATAAAGAACGGATGTTGTTTGAACGCCAGCAAACATACACTGCAATGCTTTGTTCTACAATGATTCCCGAGTACGTGTTACTGGCCTGGAGTGGTAAAGTGTCCTACTGTGGGGGATGCAATAAGGCTGCCCTCCCCAGAAACCTTTCGAAAAGGCTTTGGGAGTGCATCCAGGAGAGCTACGAATGCCAGGGCAAATTAATCCTTTCACATGCTTGCTTTTAAACCATGCGTAGTATTTTAAAATGTACAGTCACCGGAAGTCCCTTCTCCGCCTGCCGGGTCCAGGAGGCAGCCTTGGGTGGGTTCGGGGGGTACTGGCTCCAGGTCCAGGGTGAGAAACAGTTCCTGGCTGTCAGGAAAACCGGTTTCTCCGCTTGCTTGCTGTGAGCTATCTACAACCTCATCATCATCATCATCTTCTTCATCCCCAAAACTTGCTTCCGTGTTGCCTCCATCTCCATTGAAGGAGTCAAACAACATGGCTGGGGTAGTGGTGGCTGAACCCCCTAAAATGGCATGCAGCTCGTCATAGAAGCGGCATGTTTGGGGCTCTGACCCAGAGCGGCCGTTCACCTCTCTGGTTTTCTGGTAGGCTTGCCTCAGCTCCTTAAGTTTCACACGGCACTGCTTCGGGTCCCTGTTATGGCCTCTGTCCTTCATGCCCTGGGAGATTTTGACAAAGGTTTTGGCATTTTGAAAACTGGAACGTAGTTCTGATAGCATGGATTCCTCTCCCCATACAGCGATCAGATCCCGTATCTCCCATTCAGTCCATGCTGGAGCTCTTTTGCGATTCTGGGACTCCATCATGGTCACCTCTGCTGATGAGCTCTGCATGGTCACCTGCAGCTTTCCACGCTGGCCAAACAGGAAATGAGATTCAAAAGTTCGCGGTTCTTTTCCTGTCTACCTGGCCAGTGCAACTGAGTTGAGAGTGCTGTCCAGAGCGGTCACAATGGAGCACTCTGGGATAGCTCTCAGAGGCCAATACCGTCGAATTGTGTCCACAGTACCCCAAATTTGACCCGGCAAGGCCGATTTCAGCGCTAATCCACTTGTCAGGGGTGCAGTAAGGAAATCAATTTTAAGAGCCTTTAAGTCAAAGTGAAGGGCTTCATCGTGTGGACGGTTGCAGGTTTACATCGATTTAACGCTGCTAAATTCGACCTAAAGTCCTAGTGTAGACCAGGGCTGAGAGGTATAACAGAGGCCTTCCTTTTCTCACTGGTTTTAAGTGACTCTATGACCCATAATTCCATACTACAACTGTAGCATGATACTGTGATTTCCCAAAGCTTCCAAATATGGCAAAAGAGACAATGTGCAAAAATTAGACATAGTGAGTAAACATGGGAGGGGGTAGGGGAAGGGTCCGCACAGTATAAATGGAAATTGCTGTCACTGGTGAAAACACTTTGCTAAACTTTCCTACCAACAGTGACCTAGGTTTGCAATGGGTGTAAGTGAGCACCACTCTGCTGCAGTTAATGGAGTTTTCACTGCTTACCACAGTGGTGAATTTAGCTTCCTATTTTGTAGTGGTTTGGAATTTTTCAAAAGCAATGCTTTGTGGAGTCTGCTGTGCCTATGTCTAGAGACTTTCTTGGAGTCCTGGCTGGCCTATTTTGGGTTGGGGGGGGGAGTAATTCTTTTGTTCTGAACTTTATTTTATGGATTCTTTCAATCATTTAACACCACTTCTATGAGCTTCACAGTTTCTTCTTATCATAATTATTTATCTATTATTCAATAGTAACACAAATGTACGCAGCACTTTACAAAGATATAAAAGGACAAGGTACATGACCTGATGAATTTTCAAATTTGAGTGGCTAAAGAAAGAATCCAAAATCTTGATTAGAGCAGTGTCTGGGGGGTCTAGCGGCTGCTGGGGCTGGAGAATGGGACATAGTCCCTTCCTGTTTGTGGGATAACAATTCAGCTGCAAGAAATTATGTAGTTGGAGATAAATGCAGGGAGGCTCCACAAAAGAATTGGGTTTTCAGAAAGGATTTAAAATAATAGGACTGTGTTTGCCACATGGACAGTGGGAAACTGTTGCAAGGGTAAGGAGTGGGAGGAGGAGATGAAGAAAAGTTGGGACAAAGGATCAATAAAAGCATCAGTACCAAGGAAGAAAGATGAGAACTTCTGGTCTATCATAACAGTTTGAAAAAGGATGTGGGAAGGGTCAAGCAATGCTTCAGAATCATGTGATCCTCCAAAGCAATATTCATAAACACACTTGTTCTGAACATGCACAGTTTCAATCGTCCTGAAAAATCAAGGTAACTGCACGCATGCACATGATGGGTGAGATTCACAGTACATACTGGGCTACTTTGTGCTTTCCTTGCCATGTAAAGCAACTGTAAACTAATTTTAACTGGCTGGTTAAGCCAGAAGTATGACTACTTTGCCTCACTGGAGCAGCATGAAGAAACCAGATTGCACTGGTGACTCTGGGCCATTAGACATTCTATTGCATGCACATTCGGGGGACAAAGTTGCACATACCTAATTTTGTAATTCAGGCCATTTTATGACCATAAAGCATGAAATGGTCTAATCTCTCATTCACAGACAATCTAGATCATATGGTGATTTGTCCAATGTAAGCAATGGAGGTTGGTAGACAAAAGGTTTATACTTCAAAAAGCCAAATATTAACAAGTATCCCACCAGAGTTGGATTGACAGGAAATCTGGCTCACTGATGGCACCTCCGATGTGTAAAAATCATAGCAAGGGCCATTACAGTTTGTTAGAATAACTCTATTTTGCACATTCATGCTGCTGTTGAAATGGGTCCTGTTCTGAGACATCTCACAAGCTGCAGCAACTGCTGTGAGATTATAAAAGCTGTAAATCAAACTGAGGCTATTCAGAAAATGAGCAATAGAAAACTTGTTCCCTATGTGTTGCTTGTGCAGAATGGCTGGACTTTGTACAAATGTATGTTGTAAAATAAGGTTTAGAAACTGTGGAAGACACCTGGACACAGAAGACTGACCCAGCTGTGTGACACCCAAAGATCCCAGGCTTAATAAGGAAAGATGAGAACAAGATAAGAACATCTTTGCCCTATTCTGCATTGGCCCAGGGATCACACAGCTGTAACCTTGACATTAAAGCAGTGGTGGGCAACGTGTGGCCCGCGGGCTGCGAGACAGTTTGTTGACATTGACCGTCCTCATGCATAGCCGCCCGCAGCTCCCAGTGGCCGTGGTTCGCCGTTCCCAGCCTATGGGAGCTGCAGGAAGTGGCGTGGGCTGCAGGGACATGCAGACGGCCACTTCCCGTAGCTCTCGTTGGCCAGGAATGGTGAACCGCAGCCACTGGGAGCTGTGGGGTGCTGTGCATGTGGACTGTCAATGTCAACAAATTGTCTCGCAACCCACCAGCAGATTACCCTGACAAGCCGGAGGTTGCCCATCTCTGCATTCAAGTACTGCAGTACTGCAAGACTGGTGCTCTTTAAAACCTGTGATAATGATATCTATAAAAAGAAAAGGAGGACTTGTGGCACCTTAGAGACTATCAAATTTATTTGAGCATAAGCTTTCGTGAGCTATAGCTCACTTCAGCAGATGCAGTGAGCTGTAACTCATGAAAGCTTATGCTCAAATAAATTTGTTAGTCTGTAAGGTGCCACAAGTCCTCCTTTTCTTTTTGCAAATACAGACTAACACGGCTGCTACTCTGAAAAATGATATCTATGTGCATTATTTCCCCTCAAAATGTGTTAGATTTAATTAATAACGTATGTGTTGGCAAAAGCAGGCAGTAACCATTTGTGTGATCATTAACCCTCTGTGGGGAGCCCGGCAAGAGCAGCAGGTAAAGGAAGCAATGGTGTTATGTGAAACTCCCAGTAGACATGTCCTGCTGACTTTTACATGGAATAGTCAAAGAAGAGCCAAGGTTAATTTGATATATTGGCAATTGTGATTGGCTTTATGCCACGCAAAGGGTTAGGATTGGAGAGTGAGGCTTAGCTTAGTCTCCAACGAGAGACTGCTGAATTGGAATTAATTTGCAAACTGGATACAATTAACTTAGGCTTGAATAAAGACTGGGAGTGGATGGGTCATTACACAAAGTAAAACTATTTCCCCATGTTTATTTACCCTCCCCCACCCCCCCACTCCACCCCCCCGACTGTTCCTCAGATGTTCTTGTCAACTGCTGGAAATGGCCCACCTTGATTATCACTACAAAAGTTTTCCCCCCCGCCCCCGCTCTCCTGCTGGTAATAACTCACCTTACCTGATCACTCTCGTTACTGTAGCTCACGAAAGCTTATGCTCAAATAAATTTGTTAGTTTCTAAGGTGCCACAAGTACTCCTTTTCTTAGTCTGTTTGTATCCCTTATATCTAATGGGATTACTCAGGAGTGATTCAAAGGATGGGGAGGAGATGTCATGTCTGAGCAGTGGAGCCTAGGGGCATGAGACTTCTAGAGAGGACTATAGAGTACGGAGATGACTCATGCTACATCTGTACACCAGGGGTGGAAGGCACTGGACCACAGGAACACTGGAGGAAGGGTAGGCCATGACCTGACTCCACCCAGAAAGGCACCTTTTGGGGACACTAATCTTTTATGGCAATCCTGGGACCCAGACTATGCCTGGCCTCTCTGCAGGTTGGGTTAGGGAGATTTTCACCCCCCTCTCACTATAGCCAATTTATGCAAGCCGATGCATTATGCAGCCCCAAATGTGTAATGAATGTGTAGCTTGGTGTTATGTACAAACCACTCTCCCGTCCACACAGATTTCAGACCACCCTGGACTCCTGGTTAGGTGCAATTTAAATGACAAAGGGCCTTTTGTTTACATTGTCCACACAAACACAAATCTATGAAGAGCACACCATTTAAATGCAATTTGCTTGATCTCTGTACAATCAGTCTGAATTTTAGGTTCTGCTACTGGATGACAAGACAATTGTTAAGTAATTACACTGCCTTCATTTCAAGTGCAGTGGGACATAGCAATAATAAACTATATAAGTATTATAAGAATTAGATGTTTTTCTGCTTTTCAAAAATTATCTGGCTGGTCTGTATATTACAAAATAAATACCCAACTAAAAGTCAAAGATGGCTGGAAAATGCTTCACATCTTTGTTGGCTCTTCTTATTTATGTCATTAATACTAGGCATTGGAATAATAGAGAATAACGGCATAATTGTGGCTGGCACAGGAGAAAAAGGGCTCAGTGCTGGGGCTCCAGAGACTGAAGCAGTGCAAAGAAGTCGGAAACCTGTGCTAGAGGGGCAGCCAAGGTTCTCCCACCACAGCGCTCTGCTTGGGTGGCACAAAGCTGCTGTAGCCAGCTGTACACATCTACCTCCACCATTGTCGTAAGGGGTATGTCGGTGCAAAAGGGGGCATAGTGGATTGCATGATGCTCCACCAGATCCTTGTTCACCATATCTTGACTGCAGTTGCCCTGAAGCTACTCTAAGTTACCACCAGGGGGCATTTTGGCCCCCAGCCAGCCTAGGATCAGTGGAGCAGGCAGGTGACATAGACACACCTTCTCCATCATCACCACTACTGCCACCTACCTCCTCTGAGTGAGTAGCAGGGCAGCTAATGAACCCTTACTCCCCTGACAAGAAGCCCTGGGGAAGTGAGAATCTAGTTCTCAGTATTTCTATGCCCTGCTGGCGATAAGACTCCGTTTTCCTGACTTTGCAATTCACTGTGGTCCAGGGTTATGCGACTGTCATGATGCACGGTGGCAGCTTAACCAAAGTGCATCATTGGAGATGTAATCCAGCCCGGGGAAGACTCAGGGCATGGAATAACAACTCGCATGAGGCACTGCAGAAGCTGAGGCAGACTCAGATCAGTGTCAAACTGACCTGAAACAAAACATTTTGATTTGGTTTCAGTAAACTCAAATGTTTCAATTCAGCTCAACCTGATCCGATAGGAAATACGTCATTTTGATTTTCCCAATGGAAATCTGAAAAATGTTGCTGAATCTTCATTTTCCCTCAAAAAACATTTTGACAGATAATTCCCAACCAGCTCTATTACTTGGTCTTTTCTGTTGATCTGCTTTCTGTTTTTATGATTGTTTTGTGGATAATCAACCTCTGCGGAAAAGGCATAGAACAGACTGAAACTTGAAGACCTATTTCTATTTCGTGGTTGCTCCAACTGCCCACTAGCTTATGATAATAAATAGTATTTTGCTTCTTTTATATTTTAATTGGTGTGCATTTTACTTTGTTTATTTGGTCATGAATGTTTAGTATAAAGTTGCACTGTGCCTTGATGCATTGGATGGTAAGTTTTTCTCCGCTCATACCTGATTTGATTGTATTATTAAGAACTAAACACTACTACAGTTATATGTCTTTAAGTTTGATTTTAGGCTCACCGCTGAAGCTGCTGGGAGCTGATGGTTCTCAGCCCCTTTCAGTATTGGGTCCTTTGTTAATTGAGACATTCAACAAAAACACTCCAGTCCAACAACAGGATCCATAGTTTTTTTCTATGGGTTGTGCCTGTATATTGCTGTTACACAATATACAAATACTAGTCTTTCAACTACAGCTTTTAACAGATGCTATACCCATAATCTAGCCTTTGGCTAACAGATGTTGGAGAATATATTCAGATAAAACTTAATGTAATAATGGGAGGTTTATTGTAAACATGTGATTACTTGATACACGGGGGTCCATTTTAGGCCCAGTGTATACGGAACTATGAGAATCACTCCCATTATTACTCATGCATCCTGCCTTAAACCACAGTGGGCCAATTTTACAAATCTAGCTGCTTACCTGTGCCAGTCTCAACTCCCTGTAGAGGAACTCGCACATGTCAAGTGGATCCCACAGCAAGCAGATGGCCTGTTTGAGCACAAGGAGGGTGTCTTCAGACTATTTGACGCCTGGGAAAGGGTGGGAGAAGTCTGCCAAAATGAAAGGTCCACCTCTTCACATGGGAGGGGTGGGGGGCTCAGGCCTGCTCAGGCCTCAACAAATTACCGGGGACAATGAATGAAAAAACAGGGATGGGGTGAAGACCAGGTACAAAAGAAAAGAACTAGAAGGACACATTCAGCAGGGGACCCCAGACTATGCCACTGCTCCCTGAAGGAGTCCAAATATTCAGTGGATGCCACTCAGAGCATGCCACCTCCGAATGGACTAAGGAAAGGAAAGAGGCTGCACAGTAACAGAAAACTCCCCTATCAAGCTTCTTTGCTCTTGAACTGATAGATAGTTCTCTTGGCCAGTGCCAGGAGGAGGCTGGTGAGGAGATCTAGGCTGACAAATTATAGAAGGCTAAAGAGGATATGGTTGTGGATATAGACAGCTCCACTCCCTGACCAGTCTGCAAGGGACAGACACGAGCACAGAACACGTGGAAATTAACATCTCCTTGGAAGTGGACATCATGTCACTGGATCTGATTTATGCATTTAGGTCCTGCTTTTAGTTTATCCTTCCACCTGAAGGTCTGGGCCATGTTGTTTTTAGCTATATTATAATTCTGGGCTTCCATTGTTTCTTTTTCTCTTAAGAATCAACACACCAGCTGGGAATGCATACTATATATCAGGAAAAACATGCCATTCTACGCCACTCATTCAGAATATATTAGTTATGCAATATGCTTTTGCAATATGCAATATGTTTGGGTATTGTTAATATAATAATTTCAACTTGTTTCATTAGCTTCTACACTATAGTGGAGTTTTTTGAGATACATACTTTTGAGATGTACAGAACAGCTCAGTGGTTCTCAACCTGTGGCTCATGGACCGCTTGTGGCCCAATCAACACAGAACTGCGGCCCATGTGACATCCTCAGATAGTACTGGATGCGGCCCATATAACACATTATGGTAACATACTGGTAAATAGGTTGAGAACCATTGGCAACAGATCCAAAACTATAAAACACAAGAGTGTTAATTTTTCAAACATCATCTTATAAACTTTTCTGACGTCATCTTATAAACTACTATAGTTGTTGCTAAAGCAACTTCTTGGGCCAGATCCTCAGCTGGTGTAAACTGTCTTCAATGGAGCTATGCTGATTTACGAACAGCTGAAGAATTGGCCCCATAACTGATTTTCACATACTGCAGCCGGCACATAACATTGGTATTCTCCTTCCTAGGTCTGTCTGTGCAATTCTGTAAATGTACAAACTATGTCACGAGGCAGAAGGAAGTAGAGTGGGTGCTGTCCACCAAGCCAGTTCTAGAAAAGAAAAAGAAAAGAGGCAAAGAAGTCGTGGAAAGCTGGAGAAACTGGCTCAAATAATCAAGTTACCTCTATTCTCTTCTCCCAAATTCTGGAAAAATCAGGGTTGTGAATTAAAGCACCTTAATCCCTCAAAGAACTTTTACATTGTGCCACCCACATCATTGCCTCTGTAGTACTGTTGGGATAATCTTTTCCCCAATGTTGTACTGTTCTTGAACACTTTCTCCACTGTATTAGCTATGTAGAGCATGATGGTGCATTCTTCGCACAGCCTGAATTTCCAATATTAGGGTTATTTGTACCCTGTTTTTTTTCCCCTTCTGCTCTCCTATAAGTCAAATAATACAGTTGTCCTAACAGTTGAGGAGCCTCTCCAGGTTTCAGATTTTGTGTTAATGGACAGTTGTTACAATTTCTAATTCGATTTTCATATAGCTCTTTGATTACAGGACTCCTAGTCATTTTGTGTAGCTTTTTTCAAAATTCAGCAGCTAAATTACTTCTGTCTGTTAGTTCCAACATATCCCTTCGTTGGAATATAGCAACAGACTGACTCTAAGACTGTACAAATATAGACAGCTTTGACCAGGAACACACATCTGACATCATGTACCATTTGTGAGGACATAGTATTGGTTCTGCTTCTTCACAGCTCTAAAAATATTACATGTACATAATTATTTATAAATAACATTTCATATATCTTTGCTGTACTGACTTTCAAAACTAATTGTTAACCAAATTTTGGAGCTTTATTTAATTTTTTTTTCAAAAACCAGTTGAGAACAGGAAAATAAACCCCTAGAGAACAAAAAGATAAAGGAATGAAAGGTGGGGGGGAAAGAAAAGGAAGGAAGGAGGATACAGAGAGGAGAGAAGAGTTTTCGTCCAATAGGAATTCATCAAAGATTTCTAAAAAGTTCTATTTAAAATTTCTCACTGGGGTACAGGTGTTATTTTGAGATATAAACATTACAAAGATATTAAAAAACCAGAAAGGGTTCAGAGCAGAGCTATGAGAATGACCTGAGGGCTGGAAAACCTGCCTTTCAGTGACAGACTAAAATAAGCTCACTCTGTTTGTTTATCCCACAGAAGGTTAAGAGATGACTTGATCACAGTCTAAAGATTTCTGACAGTAGAGGTGTGGTGTACTGAGGACTGTGTTGCAATTTCAAGCTTTCACTTTACGAGTGGGGTTTGGGGGGCACAGTTCCTGGTTTTCTCTGTAGGGAAGCATGCATGATCATAATCAGTTTGGAGAAAGCCAACCTAGCCCTGGTCTACACTAGGAGTTGAGGTCGAATTTAGCAGTGTTAAATTGATTTACCCTGCACCCATCCACACAACGAAGCCCTTTTTTTCCAACTTAAAGGGCTCTTAAAATCGATTTCCTTACTGCACCCCCAACAAGGGGATTAGCGCTGAAATTGGCCTTGCCAGGTCGAATTTGGGGTACTGTGGACGCAATTAGATGGTATTGGCCTCCAGGAGCTATCCCAGAGTGCTCCATTGTGACCGCTCTGGACAGCACTCTCAACTCAGATGCACTGGCCAGATAGACAGGAAAAGGCCAGCGAACTTTTGAATTTCAATTTCCTGTTTGGCCAGCGTGGCAAGCTGCAGGTGAGTGCAGAGCTCATCAACAGAGGTGATCATGCAGAGCTCATCAGAAGAGGTGACCATGATGGAGTCCCAGAATCGCAAAAGAGCTCCAGCATGGACCGAACGGGAGGTATGGGATCTGATCGCTGTATGGGGAGAGGAATCCATGCTATCAGAACTACGTTCCAGTTTTTGAAATGCCAAAATATTTGTCAAAATCTCCCAGGGCATGAAGGACAGAGGCCATAACAGGGACCCGAAGCAGTGCCGCATGAAACTTAAGGAGCTGAGGCAAGCCTACCAGAAAACCAGAGAGGCAAATGGCCGCTTCGGGTCAGAGCCCCAAACATGCCGCTTCTATGACGAGCTGCATGCCATTTTAGGGGGTTCAGCCACCACTACCCCAGTCGTGTTGTTTGACTCCTTCAATGGAGATGGAGGCAACACGGAAGCAGGTTTTGGGGACAAGGATGATGATGATGATGAGGTTGTAGATAGCTCACAGCAAGCAAGCGGAGAAACCGGTTTTCCCAACAGCCAGGAACTGTTTCTCACCCTGGACCTGGAACCAGTACCTGCCAAACCCACCCAAGGCTGCCTCCCGGACCCAACAGGCGGAGAAGGGACCTCTGGTGAGTGTACCTTTTAAAATAGTATACATGGTTTAAAAGCAAACATGTTTAATGATTAATTTGCCCTGATATTCACGGCTCTCCTGGATGTACTGCCAAAGCCTTTGCAAAAGGTTTCTGGGGAGGGCAGCCTTATTCCTTACACCATGGTAGGACACTTTACCACTCCAGGCCAGTAGCACATACTCGGGAATCATTGTAGAACAAAGCATTGCAGTGTATGTTTGCTGGCGTTCAAACAACATCCGTTCTTTATCTCTCTGTGTTATCCTCAGGAGACTGATATCATTCATGGTCACCTGGTTGGAAATAGGGTGCTTTTCTTAAGGGGACATTCAGAGGTGCCCGTTCCTGCTGGGCTGTTTGCCTGTGGCTGAACAGAAATGTTCCCTGCTGTTAGCCACGGGGAGAGGGGGGATGAGGGGCTAGCCAAACAGTGGGGGGGAGGCAAAATGCAACCTTGGAACAAAAGCACATGTGCTATGTATGTAAAGTTAACAGCAAGGTTTACCATGAAAGAGTGTACCCATTGTTCTATAAAATGTGTCTTTTTAAATACCACTGTCCCTTTTTTTTTCTCCACCAGTTTCATGTGTTTCAATGATCACAGGATCTTCTCCTTCCCAGAGGCTAGTGAAGATTAGAAGGCAAAAAAAATGCACTGTGAGCTCATGCTG
Source organism: Eretmochelys imbricata (assembly GCF_965152235.1). Classification (NCBI taxonomy): domain Eukaryota; kingdom Metazoa; phylum Chordata; order Testudines; family Cheloniidae; genus Eretmochelys; species Eretmochelys imbricata. The sequence continues at coordinate 194,957,352 of NC_135574.1, forward strand.
TCCTCCCACACTGACAGAGCACAGATGAATGCGTGGAGGCAGACAATGTCAGAGTGCAGGAAAGCACAAAATGACCAGGAGGAGAGGTGGTGAGCTGAAGAGAGTAAGTGGTGGGCTAAAGAGAGGGCTGAAGCTGAAAGGTGGCGGCAGCGTGATGACAGGAGGCAGGATTCAATGCTGAGGCTGCTGGAGGATCAAACTAATGTGCTCCAGCATATGGTTGAGCTGCAGGAAAGGCAGCTGGAGCACAGACCGCCTCTACAGCTCCTGTGTAACCAACCACCCTCCTCCCCAAGTTCCATAGCCTCCTCACCCAGACACCTAAGAATGCGGTGGGGGGCCTTCGGCCACCCAGCCACTCCACCCCAGAGGATTGCCCAAGCAACAAAAGGCTGGCATTCAATAAGTTTTAAAGTTTTAAACTTTTAAAGTGCTGTGTGGCCTTGTCCTTCCCTCCTCCACCACCCCTCCCAGTGCTTCTCTCCTCCACCACCCCTCCCGGGCTACCTTGGTAGTTGTCCCCCTATTTGTGTGATGAATGAATAAAGAATGCATGAATGTGAAGCAACAATGACTTTATTGCCTCTGTAAGTGGTGATCAAAGGGAGGAGGGGGGGTGGTTAGCTTACAGGGAAGTAGAGTGAACCAAGGGGTGGGGGGTTTCATCAAGGAGAAACAAACAGAACTTTCACACCATAGCCTGGCCAGTCATGAAACTGGTTTTCAAAGCTTCTCTGATGCGTACCACGCCCTCCTGTGCTCTTCTAACCGCCCTGGTGTCTGGCTGTGCGTAACCAGCAGCCAGGCGATTTGCCTCAACCTCCCACCCTGCCATAAACTTCTCCCCCTTACTCTCACAGATATTGTGGAGCGCACAGCAAGCAGTAATAACAATGGGAATATTGGTTTTGCTGAGGTCTAACCGAGTCAGTAAACTGCGCCAGCGTGCTTTTAAACATCCAAATGCACATTCTACTACCATTCTGCACTTGCTCAGCCTGTAGTTGAACAGCTCCTGACTACTGTCCAGGCTGCTTTTGTATGGCTTCATGAGCCACGGCATTAAGGGGCAGGCTGGGTCCCCAAGGATAACTATAGGCATTTAAACATCCCCAACGGTTATTTTCTGGACTGAGAATAAAATCCCTTCCTGCAGCTTTTGAAACAGACCAGAGTTCCTGAAGATGCGAGAGTCATGTACCTTTCCCGGCCATCCCACGTTGATGTTGGCGAAACGTCCCTTGTGATCCACCAGAGCTTGCAGCACTATTGAAAAGTACCCCTTGCGGTTTATGTACTCGCCAATTTGGTGCTCCGGTGCCAAGATAGGCATATGGGTTCCGTCTATGGCCCCACCACAGTTAGGGAATCCCATTGCAGCAAAGCCATCCACTATGACCTGCACATTTCCCAGGGTCACTACCCTTGCTATCAGCAGATCTTTGATTGCGTTGGCTACTTGCATCACAGCAGCCCCCACAGTAGATTTGACCACTCCAAATTGATTTCCGACTGACCAGTAGCTGTCTGGCGTTGCAAGCTTCCACAGAGCTATTGCCACTCGCTTCTCAACTGTGAGGGCTGCTCTCATCTTGGTATTCTTGCACCTCAGGGCAGGGGAAAGCAAGTCACAAAGTTCCATGAAAGTGTCCTTACGCATGCAAAAGTTTCGCAGCCGCTGGGAATCATACCAGACCTGCAACACTATGCGGTCCCACCAGTCTGTGCTTGTTTCCCGGGCCTAGAATCGGCATTCCACTGCATGAACTTGCCCCATTAGCACCATGATGCCCACATTGCCAGGGCCCATGCTTTGAGAAAAGTCTGTGTCCATGTGCTCATCACGCTCGTCACCACACTGACGTCGCCTGTTCGCCCGGTATCGCTCTGCCAGGTTCTGGTGCTGCATATACTGCTGGATAATGCGTGTGGTGTTTAATGTGCTCCTAATTGCCAAAGTGATCTGAGCGGGCTCCATGCTTGCTGTGGTATGGCGTCTGCACAGAAAAAAGGTGCAGAACGATTGTCTGCCATTGCTCTGATGGAGAGAGGGGTGACTGATGACATGGCATACAGGGTTGGCTTACAGGGAATTAAAATCAACAAAGGGGGTGGCTTTACATCAAGGAGAAACAAAAACAACTGTCACACAGAATGGCCCCCTCAAGGATTGAATTCAAAACCCTGGGTTTAGCAGGCCAATGCTCAACCCACTAAGCTATCCCTCCCTCTGGTATTTCAGGCAGGACTGAATCTCCATTAAAGTTTTCAAGGTGCCCTTGACAGACCTCACCAAAACGATTGTCGGCCGTTGATTTCATGGAGGGAAAGAGGGGGGAGCAAATGAATAAAAAACAAATCTGGTCTATTTCTTGTTTTGATCCACTCCATCTATCTTTTACATCTTTGGCTGGCAGCAGACGGTGCAGTAGGACTGCAAGCCATCCACATCTCCTGGCTGCTCGGCAGAAGATGGTACAATAGGACTGCCTGCAGGACTAAAGAGAATGACCTGGTCGAGTCACTTCTAATTTAGTCCCTGCACCCATGTCTGCCCAGGCGCTCCTGACCGACCTTACCGAGGTGGCCAGGAGCACCTCGGACACGATGATGGTGGTTTTCAGGCCTATTGCACTGTGTGCTGCCACAAGGCAATGGGTTGCTGCTGCTGTGTAGCAATGCAGTACCGTGTCTGCCAGCACACAGGAGACATATGGTGACAGTTACCTGAGCGGGCTCCATGCTTGCCGTGGTATGGCGTCTGCACCAGTAAGTCAGGAAAAAAGGTGCAAAACGATTGTCTGCCATTGCTTTCACGGAGGGAGGGAGGGCCTGATGACATGTACTCAGAACCACCCGCGATAATGCTTTTTGCCCCATCAGGCATTGGGATCTCAACCCAGAATTTCAATGGATGGCGGAGACTGCGGGAACTGTGGGATAGCTACCCAAAGTGCAATGCTCCGGAAGTCGACGCTAGCCTCGGTACTGTGGAAGCACTCCACCGAGTTAACGCACTTAATGCACTTAGAGCATTTTGTGTGAGGACACACACAATCGACTATATAAAAACGATTTCTAAAAAACTGACTTCTATAAATTTGACCTAATTTCGTAGTGTAGACATACCCCTAGAGTAAGGTACATTGAGCTATGTCTCTCTGGTGTTCGGGAACAGGCTATGGTTTTGTCTCTGTGGTTTGGGGTTCTTGAGTATTAACATTCCTAATTCCAAGAAATAAAATAGTGTTACATTGCAACCTTCCAGCAAAAGTACTTTATGTTTTTATCTAATTTCTCTGAGTGTAGGCCGTGGACATAACAACAAAGCTCTTTAGCCTTAGGAAACAAAGCCACAACAAGATCCAGTGTCTGGAAGAAGAAGATAGACAAAAATCAGACAGAAAAAAGGCACACATTTTTAACAGAAAAAGTAATTAACCATTGAACAACTTACCTGGGGAGGCGGTGGATTCTCCATCATTTGAAGTCTTCAGATCAAGATTTCTTGAAGATACAGTTTAATTCAACCAGAAGCTATGGGCTTGATGCAGGCATCACATGGTGAAATTCTGTAACCTGTTTACTGCAGGAGGTCAGAGTAGATAACTATCGTAGTCCCTTCTGACTTTAAAATCTACTATCTGTAAGGATTCCCAGATAGGTGAAAGCTGTTGAAGATACATAGGTAATAACACTGATGTATGCATTCATGGCCGCAAATAGTTAGCATGCCCCGCTAATAAACCCAGTAGTCAGAATAAAGTGTTTCTTGGAGAAGTTGAACAGTACAAACCTATTCACAAATGAGCTTCGTGTAACTATCCAAAGTACATATTAACTATTTAATACAGTATTACAGTAGTTCTCAACTGGTGATCAGTGTCTATAAAGCACTTCCAGGTAGTCTTCAGTGTTGCTTCTGTCACAATGGCTAATCATTGGTCAGTCAACTCTAATACTTCCTGCCTGCTATAACACATTTGTTAGTTTCCTTAGGGTGTCCACAGGCTTTTTATGCCTCTCGATAATAAAAGGTCAAGCACCTCTCTGCATCCTGAATGAGAGCTATGTGGGTGTTTCTTTCATGTAAATTCTTCCATGATCAAATTTGTGGCTATTACCAAAATGGAAGGGGCACAAATTGTAGAGAAACAAGCTGCAAAGTAACCAGGAGAGGCAAGGGAAGTATGACCTGGAGGCAATGGGAGAAGATTTAGTATTAATACATGTTAAGTACTTCACCCAGGGAGAAAAAGCAATCAGCCTGGACACATATTGTGGGGATACAGCCAAACAGCAGCACCCCTTGCATTAAGATGAGTTTATTTTCTCCCTTTTGGTTATTTACTGTTTTAATATTATTCCCCATGCAGTCAAGCATTTTAGTTACCCTTCACAGACTGGAAGGAGTGATGTGAGATCAGGACTGGATCCCCTTGAGGGGATTTCCAGTTAAAGAAGTGGTCTGCAATAAGAAAACATTTGAGAGCCATTGCAAGATTATATCATTTCCAACATAGCAATAGAATTTCTACATAACACAATGTTTAGGGCTAAATATTCAAAGCACTGCATTCCATCTTCACACCTACACCGACGTCTCACTTGCCTTTACATTGACAAAACATCATCTGTGCAAGTTACATCATGCTGCTACAGTAGCTCAGCATCCTGCAGATCTGGATGGGCAGAGGGAAGGGCTCTGAGAGTAGGGTGTGCTAACAAAAGCCTTTTGAAAATGGTGTGATTTCCATTCTGGTTAGGCCACCTTAGGGGACAGAAACTTACAACTAAGAAAATTAAATTCCTTTAACAACTGCAGGAATGCCTGTAATCCCTTTTATTAGCTGCTATAAGGCCACAACAGTTCAGATACTTTGCAAGGTTTAGGACACAAGATCTTGCAGGGGAATATTGACACACGGGAAAATAGTTTTGAACCTGGTAAAAATACACGGTTTGATAAAATATGGCCTGCTTGTCATATATTTATTTCTGGAAGGAGACTTGACACGTCAGACACTGAGACCAAAACCTCATTATTTACAGTCTTTTTAGGAACAGGATCGCTGAAAACATAATCTTATAGATGCAGCACTGGAACTGGTTTTCTTCTTTATATCTGAGATGGTACCCATGGTATATGAGCACATCACAATCTTGAATGTATTGATCCTCAAAACACCTCTCTTCTATTCTAAAATGAGGCACAAAGAGACTATGTGACTTGTCTACCGTCACATGGGAAGTCTGGGGTGGCATAAGGAACTGAATCTGGCTCTCCTGAGACTGTGGCTAGCACCCCAACCACTGGACGATCCTTCCTCTTGTAAATGCCACCTAGTAACATTTGATCAACTCTAGGACCTACAGACTGTTGTCCCAGACTTAAATTAAGAATTCAGGCCATAAATCTCTCTATGTCTCAGCTTCCCCTTCTATAAAATGGGGACAATCCCACCATTGTCACAGGGCTGTTTGTAAATTCTTTGGAATCCTGGGATGCAAAGTGCTATGTGGACCCAATCCTGCTCCCACTGAACTCAGTGGTGAAGTACTCCTGAACTTCAGTGGTGCACAACTGGACTGAACATACATCAAGTGCTATTACTCATCAGATTTGGGTATATAAGCAATATTTCCATAGGGCCAAATCCTAAACTCCTTACTTAGGGCCAGACTGTGAATGCTTTAGTCACACTGATGAGTAGGAGCCCCATTAAAGTGAATGGGACTACTCACTTGAGTAGCTTAGTGCTCTTCAGAGTGAATAGGGGATTCACAGTCTGGTTCTCAGTGCTTACTAAGGCAAAACTACCATTGAACACAATTGGTTGCCCATTCATTTCTGAATCTGCTTCAGAGTTCTGGTCCTAATCTGTAAAGACGTTAATGAAAGCAAATTCTAGCCATCTTACAAGACTGGCTCTCTCCACACACTTCACCTGTGACAGGTACAATCCACAAAGACATCATGGCTGATAGTCCCCAGAAGGCAACTATTTAGCACTGGCATCAGAGTGTTCTCAGTGGGTGCCACCCAGCCGTGGAATTCCCTACGACCAGAGATTGTAGTAAGAGATTGGGACCTCGCTGTTTTTAAGCCACAACACGTGACAGCAGATTTTCACCCCCAGATGTCTAGATATGCTTCCTAATTGTATGAGATTGTGGCAGATTTCTGTTACCAATCTGCCTGAGGCATCAGGTGATCAGTCTGAGGCCACAGGACCATTAGGGGAGGAGATGATGGAGCACACCAAGTAACTGAGTTTTAAAGCTTTATTGATAAAATAATAAAATAACAGCGGAGAGCACTGGGGGTTCCACACGTCACTCAGAGGAAGGAAGAAAGCATTAGTGCCCCAAGCCCTAACCCACTTTCATACTCACACCCACACTACCCAAGGCTGGCCAAGCCTGGGTGTAACATAAGAAGAAGAAGGGGAGGGGTGGACAGGAGTTCTTGTCCTGTGCACGGGTTGTCCAGGTCCACTGTTGATCGCTGATTTGCCTCAGCTCCTGGGAGGGTTTTTAAGTCCTGGGGTCTCTTGGGGGCATCTCCTTCAGGGACCTTTGTTCCCCATGCTCTGTGTACCAGTTCAAACCGGCCTTCCGTGGCTTCCTCAGCTTTTCCAAAACACACTGGCTTATTTTTCCCTCATTGACCTTCACTGTCGCTCTCCTTTTTGCGGCCCTTGCAATTTTGTTCAACAACTCTCCTTTCTCACGGCTGGTTGGGGGGATGGACTCCCCCCCTTCTTTCTTGGCAGGTAGCAGACTGTGTGCAATGGCCTTGGGCTGGAGTCAGCTCCTTATCTTTGGGTTGAGCTGGAACATCAAGTTAACCCATTCCCTTCTCCTTTCCTCCCCCTCCGGCCTCTCACCACCTGTAAAGAAACCTTTCATTTTGCATTCATTCCTTTAACTCTTCCTGAAGTTCTTTCCAATACACACAAAAGCATTATCAACATATGAGGCTGGTGTTTACCCAGGGGACCCCCTGGTGGGGGTAGCTATATTGAGACAAGGTCACCCATCACTGATCATATCCCTTAAGAAGAGAAGCACAAAATACCAACAGTCGGGTATAAAGAGCTGCCTCGACAGACACAATGGTAATATTCAGACACACTGGGCAGTTTCTCCAATCTGGCCAAACTTGCAGGACCTGCTTTGCACTGCACTGAGATAAGAGAGCTGCTGGGTGCTGACTTAGTGCCTCCCCAGCATAAAATAGAGCAGCCTTTAAAGTGCTCTATTTTGTGCCTGCCTGTCCACAGCTCCTTGGGCTATTCCAGTAGCTGGAAATCAGATCAATGCAGCAGTGTCCCAGTCACATACCTCTTTCCCCAGCACACCCCTTATGTCAGGTGCTATAAATAACAGGACCATGGCTCTATACCACCAGAAGTTCCCCAAGGCAAAAAGACTAGTGCAAAGGGGCCCTACAGCTTCCTGGGCCAGTGTTTTTTTCTTGCAGTTGGAGATACATCATATAAATACAAGTACCACTTTTATTCAGTCTGACTAAGAACAAAGATACAGAGCACACTAACTGGATCCCAACTGCAGAACAGTAGAAACTGGGGTGAAATCCTGGTCCCAATGACAGTAGTGGGAATTCACCCTAGGTTCTGTCAAAGTCTTTTTGTGCACAGTTGTAATGAATAGGATCACATCTTTTGCAGTTCAAAACCAGTAAACTCAGGTTCTTGGAAGAATTAGACCAAAGTGTTTGTGATGCGTTTTGGTTTGGCAGTTCAAGGATTTTAGTTTGCCAGGGTTGAGAAGTAAATTGCCCCTTACCAGCAGAGGAAGCAAGAGCCTGAACGTTCCTCAGAACTCGGTTCTGGGAAGCATATCACATACTACCATGTACCTCCTAAGCCAATCAAAAGCCTCATTTCATCTACTTATGGGACGGTCTCTCTCTCTCTCTCTCTCTCTCTCTCTCAATATACACAGTACTTGACCTATGGACATCTATGAGTATTTTCAAGAGCTGTGAGCATGCAGAACTGGGCATCAGCGACACAGAGGCCACTAGAGGACAGATTACATTTCTTTTAGTTTGGGGATGGGGAGAAGACAATGGACAATGGATGCATTTGGAATGGGAGAGAGGTACTGAGGCACTGATCCTCAGCTGGTGCAAATCAGCATCACTCCATTGACATCAAAGAAGAGACACAAATTTAACTCAGCTGAGGAGCTGGGCCTAATTTTTTATGTCTCATGGGTTTGAGTAAAATTGCCCAAGAAACTGTTTTGGGGTTGCCTTTCTGAAGAATTCAGACATTCATTACAACAAGGAGTTCAAACACAGCAATCCCCAAAAACTCAATGCCCCAGGATGCCTGTAATTCTTAATCAACACTTTGATTTTCAGCTTCCCACCCCACTCCCACCATTTTTGGAAAACAACTACACTGGGAGCCATGTTCCCTGCTGGTATAGATTTGTGTAGTTCCAGTGACGTCAATGGAATTGTGCTAATTTACAAGAGCTCAGATTTTGACTCTGGATCTGTTTCTGTTTTTACTTGCACCACTTTGATGTAGTTATGCCAGACAAATACTGATATGCAAGCAGATTTAGAAATTATATAATATCTAAGTCTTCTATAGCACTTTTTATCCATAGATATCAAAGCACTTCACAAAACAGGTCAGTATCATTATCCCTGTTTTATAGATGGGGAAACTGAGGCAGAGAAATACCTTGTCGCATGTCACCCAGCACACCCGTGACAGAGCCAGGAATTGAACATAGCTCTCCAGAGCCCTAGTCAAGTGCTAGCTCCACCATGAAACCTTTTTATATTCCCTTTTCACGGGGGTACATGGTCACTACATGACTGAGAAATTAATTAACTTTAAAACCTCTACTTCAACCTTACCAATTTCACTACATGTGTATAAGCAATAACTCGACTGAGTGTTTTTTATTTCTGTGTAGTTTAATACCTACTATATCTAGGGAGTAATACTTTTGTTTTAATCCACACTAAACTCTAGAAAGTTGGACAAGTGAAGCATTTGATGGTGATGATAATGAGTAGCCCATTAAAAGTAATTTTTAAAAAGTTAATGAGCTCTTACTAAGGGTGGACATGTACTGTAAGGAAAAATGTTTGCAGAAAGAATATAACTTTTGAGCTTTTTATTTTACTACATAGGGATGCTATAAAAATTTTTAATATGCTTTCAATTAATCCAGCAATGTAGGCAAGGCTTGGGTTTTATTTTTGTACTTGCTTTGCTACAGTAAAAAACAGAGGTCTCGTTTCCTTAGGAATGTAACTGATATATGAATTAATCAGCCATCTTTACCACCCTGTCCTCTATTGAATGTCCAGGGATTCAATTTTTTTAGTTTGTTCTTAATTAAAGAAACTTGGCAACCAAGTGATTTATTGATAATGAATCTTGCCATTCCTTTAGTTGTACGGTCACTTTTGGCCACTATCTGAATTTACCAACATAAATAAAGCCTCTCAGTGACTAACCAAAGTTAAAGAAGCAATAAATTAAGCCCACCAAGTACACTTGGTTAAACCCTTAGCCAACATAAATACAAGAATGCCTTTTCCTGTGATATGCTTGGTACAATGACATCATCGGTTTCCAAACAGAACATCACGACCACAGCCAAAAACATAACACAATTCCTTTAAATGAATCAAATTGCAACAGTCTAGACTTTGTTGCAATGGTTGTTCAACTCCCTGCCCACTGCTCTCAAGTGAACACATTATAGAATAATCTATATGTTGATCTCAATTTTGCATTTGCGGTATGATTACATTTTGGCAGGGGCACATCACTCTTATTCTCACTCCACAAGAATGTTTTGAAAGTTACTGAAAATTCAGCACTTGTCAGCTGAGGGTCAAATATTGCCCTCACTGTGTGGAACTAACTGCTCTGTGGGAAGCAATGAGTGAAACAGGGCCATGTCCAGAAACATCCTCAATGCCCAGAGCAGGATGGCTCAAACGGGCCCAGAAGGGGAATATGCTTCCTGCTCCTTTACAGCCTGTCTACACTGGGGAAATGTTCTCCATCGTGTTAATACTGGTTACAGCAGTGGTGTAGACCCAGTTGAAAGTAGCGAGGCTTGTTTGCAATTAGCTGGTTTCAAAACTATTAGGTGACACCAGTTCAGTGAAAAACTGGTCCCACGACCTTAACCATCTAAAACTGAATCTACACAACACCTCTAATTGCTTTGAAATTGGTTAGAAAATTTCCCTTCAGGCAAAATTGGCCCAGAGTTGCACTAGTGCATTGGGTATAGCACAGGGAGCTGCTCCCATTCCCCCTACAAGAGCACCACATGACAATCCATCCGGGCTCCTTTAGGAGCTAGAAGCCAGACCCCAACAGCTCACCACAGCCTCGGGGATTGTGCTCAGCTTGCTCAGAGGAGACTTATGATGTGGTTTGCAGCAGATGCTTGGGTCAGGAGATGTTGTTCCTTTCTCGGGCACTAGTAAGAAGCATTTCAGACAGCATTGGTCCTAGGACACTCTGAGCCACACTGTCTTGCACAGACAGGAAGGGTCTGGGATACCATGGTACACCTGCTTATGTCCCATTCCTCCCCACTTGCACAGCTTAAAAGAGCAAGGGCAGTGGTGTGTGCTTCCCCCTAGTGCCTGCCTCCAAGTCAGCAAACCACATTTCCTCAGGCACTATGCACTGGCAGACATATGAACTGGTTCTATTATGTTGTGCTGGAAAGGGGTAGACTTGAATCCTGCACAGCTTCTGGGAGAGGGGTAAAAGATGCACTCTCTTCTCCTTCCCGTCAATGCACCTACTCAGCACAGGCCAGGACTTTACCCAGAGCCTGGGTTTGCTCGTAACAAAGAGGAACCTTGGGTCCATTTTCTCTTTGTTCTCCCATAACACTTACCTTACAAAATCAACTGAAAAAATTAAATCCCTTAATGTAACAAGGATCCAAACACATAATTGCGCCATGGACATCATATTGGTCTAGGGACAAGCACAGGATGAAAGAGAGAGGAGAGACATTTCTGATCCTGTGTGCATGACACAGAATTAAAAAAAGGAGAAAATGTAATCACTAATTGGTGAAGCCATAAAAGTGGCAGTAAGAGACTTTTGCCTCAAATGGCTTTACACTGGGCTGTATAATTTTATGTCACCTTTTATTTATGTTGCCACAATTAAAGTTATATTAAAAGATGGGCAGCGTCAGAAGAGAACAGCATAAAGACGATCTCCTGGAAGACTTCAAAACAGATTTTATTTAAAATGTATTTTAAAAACAAAGAAATAAAAATGAGTTGCTCATAATCCAGCTTTCTCTCCTCATTCTCTTAGACCTATGACGGCTTGCTATCCAAAACATGTCAATATTAAGGATGAAAAGGACATCAAATTCTTTTTTTCTTTCTTTTTATTATTCTTTTTGAAAGATCAGCATAGGATTGGAACAACAACCTATAAGGCCAATCAGCACAGTGTGCATAACACAAAAGACAGGTTCTATTTTAATTAAGTCATCTTCCAACAATGCAATGTAAAGAACGTGGCTTTTGAATTTTGAAGCAATCAGAGTATGAATGTGAGAGAATTAAAAATAAACAGAAGAAAGAATTCCAAATACAAGGAGGGAACCTTAAAAATGGCTCAAAAGAAATTGCACACACAAAAAAGTGTTTTTTTAATTTATCTGAATGCATTTCATCCTTTATTTTGACTTGCTTCTCAAAGCCACATTAGGTTGTTTGGAGAAACAATTTGTCACCAAATACGCAATCATACTCTACTTAGAATGTTAGAAACTGCAACATATATACAGCACTTACTTATGTTTAAGTAACAATCAGATTGTGTATTATTTGAGCAGGCTAAGCATTCAAGTCCACTTTACACCGGTATGGAGCAGACTAAACAAACCCGACCTCCAGGATGACCCCCAAAGGATCCCAAAAGATTGAAAACGTATAGTAGGCAGCTACCATGAAACTTTTATGGCCTGGTAATGGCATGCAAATGACACTGTCTCTCTGTAATGCAGCCAAACTCTGGCATTGTATATGAGAGTAATTTCCTCAAGAATTTGGGGGAAAATGTGATACTTTTCCTTTTATGTATGAAATTCACAACATCTCGTACATATACACGTCGACTACATTTAAAGCATTGACAAACATATTACCAAACCATACGAGCACATTCAGCAGTATGTATCCTTGAACTCTCCTGCTCATTGCATGGAATAGGTGGATATCTTCATAGTGCGTGAGAAGAGGTTGCTGTCTAATATCTCTTCCTGGGCCCAGGTTTGTGTTGCCTTAGCCACAAATCCCTTTAGGAGAAGAAGTAACTGGAAAATACAGATTCTATGAAAACATGAGAACAAATCATAAAGGCATTTTTGTTAAAATATTAAGTGCCAGATCCTGAGCTAATGGAAATCAGTGTAACGCCATTGATTTTAATAGAGCTATGCAGATTTACACCAGCTGAGGACCTGGCTCTTTGTGAGCTCTTATTATCTTGTTAACAACAAAATACTTGGCTGCAGTGATGTAGGCTACATGTAAAATTGCTCTGTAATTTGATCTCATTATTGTTAGCATCCAACAAGGAATGCAAGTCATCTCAACCACCCCGTCTGGACTGAATTAAGACTGCTTGTTCTACACACCAGTTTCACTGGTTTAACTTTTAATTAGATACAAGTTCAACCCTTAGCTCGGCCAGTGCAATTTCTGCATATAGATAAGCGCTAAATCAGATTATGTGAGCCTCCTGAGCATTGTTTGGTGGAGGAAGGGAGAGGGGTGAAAGTGACATTATGTCTCCCTGCATTCTCAAGATGGCTGGGCACCTAGGCGTAAACCAGAGCCCAAGCATGAAATCAGAGTAGCCTCAACATGGCTGCAACCTGTGCTCAGATGCACCAGCCGTCTGCTGGCCAACCCGCAGCATGGAAAAACCAAAACACAGAATGGCTTGACTTTGCTCCCTCCCTCATTTCCAACTGGAGATCACAATCGGGGGGAGGATTGTTAAATCCACAGCTGTTTTTAGACAATCAGAGAGCAGCATGACAGGGAAGGATTTTTTCCCCTCCATCTGGACAGGAGATTGTTACTGTTTATTTTGGACCTTCCTAACATCATCCATGCCTTTATCACCTTCCTGCATAGGAAGACACCGTAGAGCAAACCAGAAACTGAAGCTGGTGCAGACTACGACAAGCCTTTTATTACGCATTTTTCTTGGCAGGTGCACATAACACCCGTGTTCCATGATCTACACGAGAAGGTCCTTCCATGTTCTGAGGCACCAGACATTGGTGGATGAATGGATTTGAAACCTGACATCTTACACTGAAGGCTTGTTTTCATGAACACTTCATTTGCATCAAGCTGGAGTATAAATCTACCTTGCAGTAAGTGTCCATGCGGACCCTGCTGCAACACACTAGAAGTTCCACAATGCACTTTGGTCTACGCCACTTTGAAACAGGAGTAGATTAAAGGAAACTTCTAGTGCGTTGCAGCCGGGTCCACATGGATAGCAACTGCACAGCAGGCTACTCCGTGGTAGATTCACACACCAGCTCTCCATGTACTAAGTGCCGTGTAGACAAACCACTTAGATAGCTAGAAATTGGAGGCCAGATTCTTAACCAATATCAATCAGCAAAGCTCCACTGGATTACATCAGTGAAGAATCTGGCCCAATGATTTATGCATCTTTCTATTACATTAATGTGTTTAAAGGATGACATTTTAAAAATGCTGACACTTGTAACTGAGCAGAGTTCATTTAAAAATCTTCTTTGTAACACATTTAGGAAAGGAAGGGGATTCATTAATAAAGTACATCGATTCTCCCCTTGATACTGATATTTAATGTTAACCAGTTATACATGAGTACTGAGGGGAGAACAAATTGTTAGTCCCATATTTTGTTTTACAGATATGTGATATTTCAGTCATTTTCAAGACCCTATAGAACCAACATATTAGTCCCCACCCAGAAAGAAAATCATACCATCAATAAACTGCTCTTTTTCTTCCAATATATATAATTACAAATCTAAGGCTATTTTTCTTTCCTTTGCAGTTTCATCCCCTTCTGAGGAATTAACTCATGCATATTGCATGAAAATAGGACCACAGGCTGGGCCTCTACAAGCTGCTAATTGAAAACCTTGTCAGATGTAGGAGGAAGTGGCAAGAAACTTGGCAGGACCTTGCTCTTTTCATGCAGTACTTGGTTCTTGGTACTTATGAATGGCAGGACTACAGCACTTTGCAGAGGTTTACAAGTCATGCCAGTACTGCCTCTGCAATAACAGAACAACATGTTCTTCCCTGCAAATGTAAGAAAGGGTGAATATTTATCTATTAAAGCCCGTATCCAGCACTCCTCACCCCAGTAAAACTCCTGTTGGTGTTGAGTGGAGAGCATTAGGCCCTAAATACGTAACTACGTGTGAGCTGCCTACCTTAAAATATATATTTATATTTAAGACAAGCTGATATTAAGGTGACAGCTTTATTCTTTAAAACCCCATGTACTAGTCTACGATTTCCAATAAGAGCAGAGGATGTTCCCAAGTGTATTAAACCAAATTAAGAAAATGAAAATATGTTAAGTGAAAGAACTATGGTCCTGATCTGACTGTTTTTACTCATATGAATAGTCCCACTAGCTTCAAAGCCCTGCTCACATAGGAGCTGGAGGATCAAACCCTATGGTTAGACTAGGTCCCATTAAGAATGACTACAATTTGCCTGATATGAAATGCTTACATTATGAAAATCCTGCTGATTTTGCATCTGTTAATTAGGATAATGACTAATATATTCAGGCAGTAGACGTGACAGCTGTCTGTATGTTTTTAGGGGCATATATTTTTAGATGCCATTTACTCTACATCCAAACACATTAACTACTAAATTCTGTTGAAGTGATACAACAACACAGAGGCTTAGGGACGCAGGTTAAATTCCTTTCTATTTCTGACGGCTTCACCTGGTTACATCACTTTTGTCTCATTCGTCCAAAGCTTCCATAAATCTGCCTCTCAGATCCTCAGTTAAGTGATATGGTAAAGGGAAATTGCTAACGTCAGTGTGAAACAAAATAAAACTGAACTCAGAGTCCAGAGCGGCAATATTTAGATAGAGAACACATTGCCTACTGCTCCACTTTAACTAGTTTAATCACTTACTGACCAAGCAGGGCTAATAATGGTTAAGGAATACGTGTTTGTACTTTTCTTCCATGTTTCAATATTGAAGATTTGCAAGACAAACTCCAATTTTAAGACAAAAGTCGCCCCATTAAATCTTAACAGATGTTTCTCCAGTTTAGAAGATTAAGAAAGATTTCAGCATCAAAAATCAAAGAAAATATTCTCTGACCTTAAAAAAGGATAAAACATAAAGCTCTAAACAAACCAAAAGTCCACTTTGACAGCTGCATCTGACTGAATTGATGAGGTGCTATTGATGTGTGGATTAAACTATGCCTCTGTGATCAAGTACTCAAACATGGGATAAAAGAGGAATATGTTCTTTAATCCTACCAACTAATTTTGTGTAGGCAGTGGTTGCAGAAAGCCGTGGTTACAGAACAATGTTGGAAGTGGCTTCGCTTTTGCTTATTGACAAAGCTATTTTTATTTCATTAATTCACCAAGTATACGATCAGCGTTTAAACTAACACGGAGAAATCTATACAAGGCACAGTATTCTCCACAAACAAATCACTGAAAATTTCAAAGTCATTAAAGGCAGGATCAATAGGATATGATCCTGAAGGGCTAGGATGATGCTACGCTAAAATGTAATAGAAAAATTAGATATCGATTTTTTTAATATAATCTTGATAAAGTAAACAACATCGGGGATTCCAGTTCTGTTTTTAGAACATGTCTATTTTCCAAAATAGGAAGGGGTTAAGAGACAGTTAAGTCACTGGTTAATTACTGTCTTCCTCTATCACTGTACAACCCTAGAAACCTGTCTGCCTGATGCTTCCCTCTTCAAAGGCAATGTAAACTGTACTTTTCAACACAGGGAACTCTTAATAAACAAATGTGTTTCAAATCCTACTTTACAAGAAATCAGGATGGGGGAAACTCTTTACAATAATATTAGTCAGGTATAGGCCTGGACTCTCATTTACACTAAGGACAAAGCAACACAGAAGAGCCATGGAGTAAATGAGAATCAGGCCTATGGTGTTTTGGCATTAGCACTGTGCCCACTGGCCCAGAACACCCACATGGGAATGGTAGAGTTCTGGTACATCATGAAGATGACATTCCAAGTAGCAGTGGATGGAGGCTGGCTGTTTGCAGCAAGCTAATCCAGCAGAGGACATTGGCTTTGACCCCAGACAGTCCATTTATCATCCTACCCAGTCTAAACAAAAACTCAGCAAATCACTAGCCACATCTGCCTCCCAGGAGGAAAATTCGGTGTTGAGAAGTATTGGCTTCCAGAATGAAGGGTTTAAGGTTCCCTGGTACCCAGATCTGAATCAACCATTTCTGAACCAGGCACAGCAAGAGTTAGAATCCACAATCAGATACTTTGCTAATCTTACAACACACCCACAAATATATAAGAACAATAGAACATTTTGTGTTAGTAGAATTCAAGTAGATGTTTCTAGAGTTATTTACTAGACAAAGATGTAATTTCAGCTAAACAGTTCCCAGTAGGAAATATTTATTATCAACTTGCTCATACGTTATGCTTTAAACTGTAGGGAATATGTGCTGCAGATCCTAGGGTGCGTTGAAGTATTCAGTAAAGACCAGCAGCCACTTGGAGTACACACTCCTAAGGGGGAAATCCTGGCTCTGCGGAAGTCAATGGCAAAACTCCCATTGACTTCAATAAAGCCTGAACTTCACCCCAATGAGTTAGAACGGTCCTTTTTGCCCCCTCTATTTTTTTAACCACTGCAGTCTCTCTATCATAGATTCATAGATACTAAGGTCAGAAGGGACCATTATGATCATCTAGTCTGACCTCCTGCACAACACAGGCCACAGAATTTCACCCACCCACTCCTGCGAAAAACCTCTCACCTATGTCTGAGTTATTGAAGTCCTCAAATCGTGGTTTAAAGACTTCAAGGAGCAGAGAATCCTCCAGCAAGTGACCCATGCCCCATGCTACAGAGGAAGGCAAAAAACCTCCAGGGCCTCTTCCAATTTGCCCTGGAGGAAAATTCCTTCCCGATCCCAAATACGGTGATCAGCTAAACCCTGAGCATATGGGAAAGATTCACCAGCCAGATACTACAGAAAAGAGCATCCATCCTAGATCAAGGTCTGCACATTTTAATTGCATCATGGCTGTCTGAGAAGAAGAAAGCTTTAAACTTATAAGAACCATTCATCCAAAATGCGGAGCACCCTCGATTTGCACTAATTTCTGTGAGACTTGAAACTCATTTAGCCCTTTGCAGGATTAGGCCCAGGTTAACTGAAACCAGCTAGCTCTGCATTCAGGAGAGGCAACAGAAGTGATATGTGATATTATGAACATAAAAGAAATGGACATAAGGGAATGTTCATTACCCTCACCTAAGTCAGCAACACAAGAGGAGGTACGTTCCCAGATCTGGGATGGATAGACTATTATACCTACTCAAGCAGCCATCTGTGCACAAGGTTTGGTATATTTGAGAATGGAATGAATATAATATGTATCTTACATGTTTATTCTTTTTGTTTATTTTTGTGTTCATTTGTATTTGTACCATATGCATACATATACTACTGTGATTGGCAAGTATCAGAGAATTTATGATGTAAAGATTCATATACATACAAATAGATCTTTATAAAAAACTATTTTTCACTCTTCTTTCTGCATTGTAGAAATAATACAAAGAATATTAACAAAAGAATTAGTGCTTTGATTTCATTGCTGGATTTTTATTTTCAGTCTGGGTGACAGTCCAGTTCCCTGATCTTTCTTTTAAATTCACAAATATGCCTGTTTACACTTTAAGAACTTTAAATATGAGCCTGAGCAATGCTACTGATTTTGATTTATATATTTAGGCTACAGATACTCTGCAAACAAAGATAGATTTTACCATTACACTTGTACTTATGTAATTCCGACAGTTTTATTTTTGTGTTGCTAGGGAATTCTGTAAACAAACCAAAGAAAACCATGGATCAGTATTTCAGTAACTGTGACAAAATTTCTGAGCCACAATCCTGAGAATATGGTCTAATTATTGTATAAACACACTTTGATTTGTTTACTTCAGTGTCAAATTAACTTCAAATATGTAACAACAGTCCCAGATTTGATATGGTATACAATACTGCCAGTGGCTGCTTTCTTGTAGTGTGTGTAAATCTATCTCTTTTTAAAATGAGTTCATTTCTGAAAGTGTCTCCACAGTACACTGTGAATACCAAACAAAGAACCACATATGCAACTTATTTAAAAGAGAATTATTTCCAGTGAATTTCACTATGCCCAACATACTTTGGCTCCATTTTATTTTTCCTTTTGCACAGTAGAAACAGGAATGACTTTTAGGGAGTTTAATAACTCGTGACTTAGAGAAACAAATTATAGTGCAGTTGGAGAAAATGAGCCAAACCGTCCTCATTTACATCTATGCCATCCCACTGAAGTCAATGGATTACGGAGATATAAAAGAAAGGCAAAAGGTGGCCCATAAATACCAATATAAAAAAATGGAAAATAATCAAATATTTGACCAACTGTTAAGAAAACAGATTTCAGCTAGTATACTGAAAAAGAAAATAGCCAGTCTTCAATATTTTCCAGTGCTTACTACACATTCCTTATTGCATTTGATTACACTACCTGCAACCCACATAAAATATAGCACCTTGCACCCAGAAGGAGCCCTACATGCTTTACAAGTTGTATATACTGTACAGGGATCACTACCCCGCCACTAAAATGTGGCCAGTTCCTGGCAGAATGTGGCAGCCAAACTGTGCCAGTGAAACTAGACTGTATTCTTCCCAAGAAAATGTGAAGAATATAGATCAAGTTATCTGCTGAAATAAATTGACACTGTTCTATTGTCTACAATGGAACAGTGCCAATTTGCACCAGCAGAGAATCTGGCCCTATCCAGTCTTATTTAAAATAATAGGGGAAATGTGATGGTGTCCAGAAGCTCTACTTCCTTTTCAGCAAGTGCAGAGTTAGTTTCCTGGTTAGCCATTCTGGCAGATCAATGAGGTAGTGCTGGAGACTCAATTCCCAGTCAGACTCTCACAGGGAAAGCAGGAAACCCTATGAAAACAGCCATGGTGATCAGAAGGGGTCAGAAGAACAGCTGCTTAGTAATGGGAAAGTAAAGTTCACACCGAGGCATCACACCAGCACCAGCAAATTCATTCCACCAGTTTACAAGGAGGTTTTTTTTTAAGGTAGGGCAAATGTAATTATCCAGATTGGAATTTGTCTGGAAGGCCTGTTATCACTTCTTGTCTTGAAGCAGGGGAATCTTTAGTACAGTTGAGAGCACGGAGCCTCAGTTTTTACATCTTAACAAAGAGGTAGTGAGTGCAAACAGCTGTGTCCCCTGGGATTCTGTTAGGTGATGACTCAGGAAAATGACATCTGCCAAATCTCTAACATCTGGATTTTTCATCCATGCAAGCGCTGACTAGATCCCAATCTGATTTGCTTAGGTGATATGCCACAGTCATGAGGTGGTGGTACAGCATATTTACATAGTAACATTTGAAATCTTATATAATGTGGGAAGTCATTGGGGGCTTTTGTGACCCTAAAGCATTCCATTTGGCCCTTGACTCAAACTGACTATGCTTGCACTTCCAGCAACAGTAGGCTCCTGGATTAAGTGTGCCTGAGAAAATTGGTTGAACTATCGAAACGCCAGATGACATTTCACACCTAAGTCTGTGGAGGAGTGTGAGAACTAACAAATAGGGAGAGAGAGAGACAGGAGATGGGAAGGATTAAAAGTACGTTCTTACTCATGGCTTCACTTTTCTTTCAGAGTCACCACCATAATCATTATACCTGGCTGGGAACTCTCGTATGAATTGTTTTTCATCAAAAACCGCCAATATGTCAAAACCTAAACTGTTCACAAAACTGGGTCAGGTTCAATGAATTTCCCAACTTGGAAAAAAGTCAAAAAACACTTTCTAAATTGTCAAAACATTTCATTTCAACACTTTTGCAAGGAAAAATTCCAGTTTTCCAGTTTAAAATGACTTTTCATTTTGAAATGTACATTAATTAGAATGAAAATAAGGTTAAAAAAAAAGAAAAAAGATCAAATTCAAAACAAAATGTCTCAAAATTATCAAAATATTTAGATTGACAGGAAACAGGAACAAAATTGTTTCTTTAGTTTGTGAATATTTTCAAGATCTTTGACTTTTCATCCTTATTCAAGGTGGGAGAGGGGAATCTGAACTCTCAAAAATGTTTGCAGGACAGGAAAACTGTTTCCTGCCCAGCTCTACTGATCAACCTGCAAAATCAATATCAACCCAACTACCTTTCCTTTATCTTTTTCTATAAGGAGGAAATCCAGCCTCCACACTCCAACAGTGAGGAGTGTGTGTGTGTATATATCTATATATCTATATCTATATATCTATATCCACAAACATACACACACACATCCTGCAGTGGAACCCAAGTGGGTCTGTTGTGTAGGTGTGGCAGCTGCCATCTTGGCCAACACTGATTTGAACCCATAACCTCCAGTTTTAGTCTCTACAGCTTGAGCGAAAAAGGACACATTCTGTAGCTGAGGGCGGTAGCAGATTCATATCCTCTGGATCAGGAGCACACATAAATCAGTCGGTTACACAAGGAGGAAACAGGATTTGAGGCAGTCAGATAGGAGGTGTTCTCTTCCTGTGTGACAAGCTCTGCAGGGGCTCCCTGTGCACCATTGTATAGAGAAGACGTGGGAAGGACTGGACTGGGGAATAGAAAGGGGGGGGCGAGGCCAGAGGTTTGGCCACTACACGGATCTTCTGGTCCTTCCCCTTTCCTCATGCCCATAGAGAGGGGGCAGGAGTGTTGGGGCTGCATAGCATACTCCATTTCTTAGGCTGGGCTAGCAGATGCTCATTTCCTTCACACCTGTGCTGCTGCCCAGGGTGTGAGGATTCCTCGCCCTCATGAAGAGCCCCCTGTGTTCAACCTTGGGCTTGGCACTTGAAGAGAATTTGGCCCTAAGAACATGAATATGTATACAGTATAGTCATCAACATGCCTTGACAATAACACTGGTTTCCTTCCTGACTGTGCTCCTCAAAAGTCCTCATGCAGAAAGATAAAAACAAGTCTGCTCTTTCCAGGACTAAAAAAATCCAAAGAGAAAAGACTGGATTTACAATCATTAAACTGAAACAATCTAGGGAGGCAGCTAGAGAGCTTGCAATTTTAATACTTGTAAGGTAGAAATTGTGGAAATTAACAATGAAGTTGTGGAAATTAGAAGGTATTATTACAAAGCCTCTATTTAAGGGATAATGTTCTTGGCAGAGAAGTATATGAGGCAATAAAAATTAGTAGCTGATTACATTCCACATGCAAAGCTGCACTGGTGGCTGATTAAGTAACCATAAGCACCATTATACAACAAGGAAAAGGATACAAGCCACGATATTTTGCCTTTCTTTTCTTTAATATTATTTTTCTTGCCATAGGAGGGTGTCTGCGAGTTCTGTGCCTTTTACTTCCTGGATTTCCCATTGGTGACATGTTTAGGGCCCAATTTAGCTAAGCAGATGTTAGAAGATGGAAGCAAAAGGGATTATATTCAGCCAGGTGCAGAGAGCCCTGGGCAGTCCCTTTGTACGCTGTAAGCCCCACAGCGGTGGCACACAGAGTGGGCAGTGGTGAGGGTAGAGTGGGGGGTGCACATCTTCAGCAGCCCAACTGCCTCTGAGTGGCCCTCAATGATGATTCCAAATAGACAAGCACAGATGGAGCCATTAGAGGTGCGCCAAGGAGAGGTCAACAGAGACCCATTTACTCAGGTCCCAGTGGCCCAAAACCCAACCAGTGGAGGTTTGGTGGTGTGTGGCTCCTATTCCTGCCAAAGGTCATACAGAGATTGCTTCACAGCCCCATCGCCTGGCCATAGGTTGGGGATAGTGAATCCATCTTCCCTGCTCTTAGTTCTCTGTATTACCTGATTACCCTGGGTGAATTGCAACCAAAGGAAATAACTCTTCCAGGAACTAGCCTATATAGAGTTCGGCAGAATATAGTTTTCCTGTCTCATGAATATTTTCAAGAATTCAAAATTTTCTCCTGTCTCCAATAAGGATAAAAGAACAAAATCTCAAGTACTTACAAACTGAGTAACTGAAATTTTGTTTGTTTTGGATCACCGGAAACATTTTATTTTGATATTTTCAAAATGTTTCATTTCCACTTCTACATTTTTCAGTCTAATTAATTTCTAAGCCAAACATCATTTTGAGCTGGAAGATTAGAAATTTTCATTTTGAAAATGCTGAAATGAAACATTTTGACAATTTCAAAACTGTTTTTTCAACTTTTTTTGTCAAACCCCATCCTGTTTTGCAAACTGTTTCAATTTCAAGTAATTATTATTATTTTTTACAAAAAATGATTCATCAAACAATTCCCAATCAGCTCTAAGACTATCCCTCCCTCTCCCAGGTATTCTCTGTACCCCCAATAGAATATTCTCTTTCTCCACTTCCCCCCTTTCTAATTATGCAAACTGAACCCTGGGCTATACCATCACTCTACCCAGTATCAATTGTAGGAACAGAACTGTAAGCATTTCTAGCAGATGCACTCAATGTATAACAGTGGTGCTACTCACACTTACACCAGTTGAGGATCTGGCCCCATATGTATGTTTGCCAAGAGTTGACACCTTCCTCCTTTGTTATGAGGGCACTATCTTTTCTTCCAATGAGAAAACAAATGAATAGATTTCACAGTTCCTCTCCTCCTCTTTGTGCATATGAGCCTTTGGGATGTTAGGTAAGGAAGACATTTTGGATAAAATATTAGCAACACAACATTGGTGCTGAACTTTTCCCATTCTCTCCCTTACCTCTGCTGTGACCTGTTGGCCCCAAGTGGTGTTGCCATTGCTGATGAGAATCAGAGGAGAATATACTAACCTAGTTAGAATACACGAACCAAGTTAGAAGTTGAAACCTGCTGGAGTGGCCAATGAACAGGTCAGCCATTTATGCTATTACTAGGAAAGAAAAAGTCCTTAGAAAAATGCTGTGTTAAATTGCCCAGGGCAATTTAGAAGTGCTTTAAAATGGTAGAATTGCCCTGAATGAAATGCTGATGCCACCATGGGCCACATCCTATAGAAAGGTGGTTGTCAGGCTGCAGCAGTGCAAGATCTCTTTCACTTGCTTCAGCCTAGGGATACTGGCAAGTTCGAACCATTTGGACCCCTTGGTGAACAGGAGTTGCCACAAGCTATTAACTGCACGGCATTATAAGCAGTATACTTTCTGAGGCCCCCACCAGGCTCTTCCAAGTCATCCAACTAGTGGAATGTAAGGTCTCCTGAAAGGCAAAGTTAGTGAGGGTGTTGCGGAGGGGGTCCTCAATTTATGAGATTAAACTTGTATCTAAGCAAATCCTTCGGGAAGTTTGAACATCTTTTATGAACCCTAGGTAGAAAGAACTAGCAGCCTGGATTCACCTACAGAAATGGACACAGGATTCCCTTGACAGAGGAATGGGGAAAATGCTGTAACCCCCGTCCTTCTCTACAATTACAGTTCCTGCCATGGTTGGTTTTGGAGTCTGACAGCAAGGAGATCTGCAGGATGGACGAAAGCAGCTTCATGGCTATGGTTCAACCTCCAGCAATAAACATGAAACTCAACCTTCCCTTTAAAGCTAGAGACCTCAGGGGAGGAGTTCCCCTTCCACACAAGGGCACAAGAGACCAGTCAGAGATATTATGAAAAAGCTTCTGCATCTCACCAAATTCTGGAGGCTGATTCCTTTTTAGCCTCTGCCTCCTCCTCTTCTTCCAGCTTGTGGAAGTATTTGAAAGATGGCTGAAATGAATGGAGCTACATGAAGTTCCAGGACTTCTGGCTGTGAGGTATAAGAGGCGGGGCCTGGGCCACAGGGACTGGAAGCAGCTATAGAGGGTCCACCAGGTACAGTGGTTCACTTCACTGCAAACCCTGCAGTGACTAAGCAGGAAGCATGACATAACCCTTCCACAAAAGCCCCTTATGCATGGTGGTAAGTATCAGGAGGTGTTCCAAGGCAGACAGCTGGGCTAGGCAGATAGCATGGCAGCTAGATAGCATGTCATATCAACAGCTAGTTAATATGACATTTGGCTGTAGAGTACTCGCAGTACAGGTAGCAGAGTCAGTGATTTTTCTGTGGGCATTTTTCAGCCCATGTACCTAGACAAGGTAACCACTGGTAGGTCCAACATCCTCTAACTGTCTCCTGGGGCAAAGCAGCAGAGCCAAATTTGCATATCAACCACATTGCAGGTGCCTGTAGGGGGAATTCAGGTTCCCTATGTTTCCTCCCATTTCTGGGTCTTAGTCATGCATGAGTTAAGTATTCTGGTTTAGATGCACCAGGAGGTTTGCAGAGAGAAGAGTAGGGACACAGTGTGATTGTCTCCCTCAGGGGCAGGAAGAGAACAAAGAGAGACAAAGACAAAGAAAGACAGACACTGGTAAGGGTGGGGAAGAAGGATGAGGAAAATTCTGTCATGATTGACTCTTTCACCCTTCGATTATGAGGAAAAAGAAGAGCAACATACATATCACGTACCCTAGCGCTGGGGCATTTAAATAGATGCCTTTAAGATATGCTAAGGAAGGAGTAGCACATAGGCGGGCTGTTTGTTTTTAAATGGATTTTTAATTGAAGGGCAACGTGAAGAAAGACAAGACCTAGAGGTCTGGTCCAAGTGCCCACGGCAGGCAGGTTAATGGTTTTGAGCAGGGTAACAGACACATAGTCAGAGCTGAAAATGAGTTGGAAGAGATGAGCAGATTTGGGGTCAGAGCAAAAAAGACCTCTGAATCTTGCTGGAAGAGCGGTGCACTAAGATTCAGCCAGGGAGCCCTGGTGAGAATCATGCTGCTTTGCTGTTGGAATTCTCTCAGTTCTGAGTCCATTTGCAGCAATCACATACGTGTCAATAAGAGCAGATTGGAACAATTTAATAAGCTTGTGCCTGCTGTCCATTCATTTTCTTCCTTAAAAGAAATAAGCCATCTCTCCGGTTCCTACGTGCTATCCACTTGGCACGGAGACAAATTTGGGCTCGGATCTTCAGCGCTGAAAGGCCAAGGGTGAACTCTACTACTCGATTAATACTGGCAGTTTAAAGCCAATTTAAAAGTCTGCAAAAATCTGTCTTTGATGAGAAGAATAATGTTGTTTAATTGAAAAGTCTCTTTTTCTGGAACCGCTGGATTTCCACAAGCTGCAGCAACTTCAAACGGATTCCCAGTAATATCAGAGCCTCTTAGGTTTAAATTGTCACCATCATGAGGACTGTTATAGGCGTTTGTCTCCTGCAGGTTCCTAAAGACTATATTGTATAAATATTTAGATAAAATGGTAGAAGTGCTTTAAAAAAGGAGGGGAAAATGCTAAGAGGGATTCCCCTCAAAAAACTAGCGAGTTCAGTAACTCTGCCATGGATTGATTTTCATTGGGGGGTCGATATTTATTTTTTAAATGTTACTACTTTTGTCTTCTTGTCACTTAATTTACGTGGTATGTAAATTGTACTGAGAAAATAGTTGTTGCACACAGGTAAAAAAACATTGTAGAGTTCCAGTGATATCTGAGCTATACATTGCGCCTAAATGCAGCTGGCAAATGCACTTAGGCATGCATTATGATACCATAATGTATGCCCTGTCGTGTTTCATCAGGCTCGACTAAAACTTGGTAACTCTTGACACTGCTGGCACATGAAATAGTGCGGTGCCCGTATATGGCTAGACCTCTGCTATTCTGTGCCAGGGTAAGCAAACAGTGGCTTTGTAAAACTGATGGCACACGCTACCTCAGCAAAGTACTAAAAATTAAATAGCATTTGCTTTTTTAAACTTTTGGATAAACTTCTATGCCTTAAATTCCATGGCCGGTGCACAGTATTTTCCGTTTCTATATTTTGTTTAAAATCCATGGCACACGGTGTCTTCGGTGCATTTTCTATAGATTAGAAAAAGCCAGAAGTAAATATAAAAACACCAAATATAGACAGATATAAACAATGGGGTTCTGCTGATCAGGCAGACAAGGAAGAACAAGCCGTGACTTACCTGAATGCATGAATTTATGGGACCAATTATTGTATTGGTAAGGCAGGGAAGGGCTGCAACCATCTGATCGTAGGAAAATCTGTTCCATATCATGGTATGCTGCTACATATGAGGAAGACTGGTCCAGTGGTTCACATGCTGGCTGAGCGCTTCTGAGCTACAGGTTCAATTCCCCGTTGTGCCTGAGATTTTGCATAAGTCTCTGTATCTCAGTCTCCCATCTGTATAATGGGAATAACAGTTGTTGTGATGATAAATACATTAAAGATTGCCAGTTGCTTGGATACCATGCAGAGTATTAGTATGCTACATGGTATATGAAATGAAAATCCCCTTAAAATATATATTTAATGACCGCTGATTGTATCACTTTAAGGAAATCCTATGTACAGTACGTGTAAGGATCCTTTCACAATGTATTAATATCAGTTGATTGTACTAGAACAATTAAACCAATATATTTCCTATATTATTTTACGCTGGTATGTGCAGCTGATGTATATCTAAATAGTCTTTTGTTGTTTGTCAGTAAATATAGGGTGCTTGTTTAGATTCTGTGCAATTATTTATATAGCTGTGCTATACACACTGAGCCAAATGTGTCCCTGGTGTGGGTCTATTAAGTTAGTGGAGTTGCAGCATGGATGAATTTGGCTCACTGCACTTAAATATCTTTGTATTCGATACTCATGGAAGTAATTATATATGAAGCAATATGTCCCTTATTACCAGCATAAGTCTTAGTAACAGCATATATCCTGAATGCATAAGACATTTAGCCAATAAAAATGGCCAGGATCTGATCCTTTTTGCATTGAAGTCAATGGCAAACCTCCCAAACCTCCCATTTAATGGGAGCAGAATCAGGCCCCAACTTTTCTGCCCCTTGGAGGGAAAGCTGCATTACCGGTAAGAGGTAATCTCCCCATAATGATGAGTCGCTCACTTTTCAGTACATAACATTTTATGAAGTAGAGAATCTCTTTCCCTAAGCAATTACAATTTTGAGAGAGAGGTTTTCAGATATTGGAAAGCGTCTCCGTTTCACAGCCCACCCTGTTCCGAATGGCTGCAGCTTCACAATGCGGCTGACCGGTCGTTTATTATTGTAAATAATTTGTGAAATTTGATTTATTTAGTAACGAGAGATCCCAGCTGGATAATAAAATGCATGTTAGGGTTTTGAATCCACAGGCTTTTTCATTAAATGTATCATCCCACTTCTTCAGTTTTTTGCTTATAAGTGCCTGTTTCTCATCTAAAAACAGTAACGTTTCTCCTTCCTGCTCTTACACTGAATTAGGATGACCAGATGTTCCAATTTTATAGGGACAGTCCCAATATTTGGGGCTGTGTCTTATATAGGTGCCAATTGCCCTCCAATCCCCTGTGATTTTTCACCCTTGCTATCTGGTCACCCTACGCTGAATGCTCTACACCTTTCCTGAAAAAGGCTCCCTTAGATTTTCTCATCTAACATTTAAAGCAGCAAGAGAAACTAATTGCATATGTAATAATTTCAGCAACTGCAACTACAAGCAATCACACTTCAGACCTCGCCTTTGAAAACTAAACAGTTACCTCAGCACTGGCGGTATTTTAGGTATTCTTCCAGTAAACGTGAAGGTGTGTAGGTAATACTGCCGATATGGAGGGAGGGTGGTTTGGATATCTAAGGCAAAATTGGCAGTGTACAGAGGAATATCATTAAAATTCAATGGCTACCAAAATAAAGGAAAATCTGTTGCTTATTATTCAGCTTTGTTGTGTGGAATACGAAGAGTTAACAAGTGGAGGGTAAACCTCCCAGCCATAGCTCTTTGTTAAGGTACAGAAGATACAAAGAAATAGGTAGGATATTGATTGGCACTTGCCTCATTGAAGGTGGTTTTTTTCCACCCAGAAATATCATATAGTAATTTAAGCAAAACAGCAATATTACCTTGACTAATTTCTCCCTCTAGTGGTCAGCATGAAGAATAACCCAGACCTTCACAAGCAACATTAGACATTTAGATTTTTTTTAAGTGCAATGCAAATGAAGGAAACCAGCCTATAAATTCACATCCCACTATTTCACTTTTAATGCAGACAATCTACAGCTGCAGCTCCTCTGCTACTAGCCTGACCATCTTTACTTTCAAGCAAGAGTTTGGGTGGGGCCCCTAAACAAGAGTGTCTGGTTTTTCTCCAACAGCCTTCCCGCATCTGCTAATTGGACTCCCTGCCGTAATTCCTGACCAGGTCAAAGACTTGTTTTTGGCATGCAGCCAATGGACAAAATAACTTTAGACTGTGGTGGTGGAGGGGGCAGTAAGCATTTTTTAAATATTATAGTGGTTCAAGCAGTATTACTGAACCCCTGTTCAGGTTAGCTTTTTCCCTTCCTTGCAATGCAGGGGCATTTTAAATAGAATCAGTTCAAACATTAGAAGCATGCAAAAATTACAATCCCAACCATGACAATATTTGAAAGGCCATTGGTTTTGCAAAAATATTGAATTCTTTGTTCACAAAGGAAAATACGGTTATTTTAATCTGCAACTCGTCATATTTTCTGTACATAGATATCCATCGAGAAGATCTAAAGGTGTGTTAGTTTACTTCAATATAAGACCCAAATTATCTAGCAGCATTATAAATCTATCCCTAACATTTCAGAGTTATGTGCTACCAGAATTGTAGAAGGTGACTTTAAAAATGTGAAGGAGCAATAGAAGTTGTATATCACAGTATATGAAACAGCACTGGAAAAGATGGGACTAAGTATGTTCTTTACAGAATACTTTCATTATGGGTAATTCTTTACATCCAAAGGTTCAACTTGCATGACACTGATACATAAGTCTAGTGCTTAGTGATATTTATAACTCTGACAATACGGTTTGTATAAATTACTGCTTAAGCTTAACATTTCTGATTATGAGATATATAATAAAGTGATGCCATAAAGGCAAAGTCTGTAAATTATGGTCTGTCATTTTCCTTTAAATAAGTGCATTTCTTCAGACTATTGGCGTGATAAATATAAACGCAAATGAACCTTGAATCTCTTCAATTATTCCTATTTAGGATTCCTTTCCCTATGAACTTTCATTTAACTCAAATGATAATCTCTCCACTATAAATCAAAGAGAAGTAAGTCTTTGTGATAACATAGATTTAAAATAGTGAAGCAACACCTCTGATTATTAAAGATAATGTTTCAGTGTTCCAGGTTTGCTTTATGGCAATACAGTCCTATGTATCAGGCTGTGTTTCCTGTGCTTTCAGGGGCTTTTAGTATTCCTCCACTTGCTGTATAACAAATACTTCACAACAGTTAGAATTAAATCTGTGATTAAAAATCCGTATAAACTGTATTTACCTTTAGAACTATTAAGGGTAACCTGAGTAAACATAAATACCCCCTAATTCGTCTTGTGTGAGAACTGGACTACTTCCTGTTATGGTTATTGGTCGGCATATGATTGACACTGTGATGTCAAGATGGGCCTGGGCTCCCCAACTGGTTTCCAGATCTGAATCCAAAATTCAAGGGGAGTGGAGATCTGGCAATTGGATTTAGGCTCCTCCCTAGTGTGATGTTTTGGGCCCTGATCCTGCCAACACTTGTGCACGTGCTTAATTTTTAGCATGTGAGAAGATCCACTGTAGTCAATGGGGTCACTTAAATACTTAAAATGAAGCATGTCTGTAAGTGTTTGAAGGACTGGGGCCTAGGATTTGGAATTCCGAGCAATGATTCCTTCACGTTTGTTCTTCCCACACCTGTTCTCACTGAGATTCCTGAATGTCTTTTATATCCCCTTCTCCTCCTTCCCCCCATTGTCTTGGTCTCTGTGGTCTGCAGCTGAGCAACTTATCACACTTCCTGGGCTGCTTCTCCAGATTTGCGAGTCCTCTTGCTTCCTTTCACTGACACTGTCCTATTGTGAGCTGGTATGGTAGGCATGAAGGCAAAGAGATAATCAGGCAAGCGGTGCAGACTGAATGCTGCTCTTGTTATCTCTTTATGCATTCTCTCTTCAAATTGTCTGACCTGCATTTCAGGCACCCTTGGGCTTGGGATTTACATTTTTAATACTGCGGGTTTGTGACGTAGTTCATCTTGTTGGTTAATTGGTATCACAGCAAGTGTTTTCCCTTCCACTGAAATAAATCTCCACTGAATCTGCAATTGCTCATTCTTTTGTTCCATCCCTCATTTGAAATGGGTCCTGCAAAGCTTCTCTACCCTGCTAAATAATCTTCGACTCTCACTTTTGGAAATCTGTTGGTTTATGCTTTAATGGCTTTGATGGGCTTTACTATTCAGTCTTGTTACTTAAACCACTTTCCCCATATTCTTAAACTCTGTTTTCACTCATCCTTACCACTCGGAGCCCTTCGAGGCTGAAAGGATTTATTTATTATCCAGAATATTTTTCATAATTTTAGAAGCATACATTTTTAAATGACAATGTGACACATTTCAGAGTATTTTCTCAGTCTAGACTCTCAAGTCTAAAACAAACATCATAGTTAGTGTTCTGATTTGCTGAAAAATCCATATTCAGCTTTCAGGGACTCATTTTTCCACCTCAACTCCAAACAATTGAAATGTTGTGCTTATCATCAGTTTAATGTAATTTGAAATAACATTCTGTTCAAATTCAGTCATTAGTGGTGTTAATAAGAGCTAATCACTGGCAAGAGTGAAAATGTCTGGAAGATTATTGCATATGAACTGTAATTCACTGTCTTCAAATGCATTGCAATTTTAAATTAAACTAATTTGGACACGTAGAAAATGTCAGCCTGGGGTAACACTGTATAAACACACTGAAATATCACAGAGGAAGATCAGGAACAAATAAAGTCGGCTGTGTGACTTTGTTCTTAAATCAATGTTGACACTTTCTCTGGTCCTACAATGACAGCGTAACTTTGAGCTTTCTTTACAGGTGGTCCTTCTTGTGTGATTATGGAAATATCTAAAGCTGTAGTAATAATTTTGTCATTCTTTCATTTGACAAATATATTGAAACACTTGCAGCATTTCTGATAGTAATATCAATCTAAGGCACTCAATTTTGCCTTCAAAACAGCATTGTGGTGCTCTGAAGTTTGGAATTATGTGTGTGTGTGGGCCCGTGCTGGGAGGTTCCCAACTGCTTCTGTGCCAAACTGTTGACATGTTCAGATTCTTCCATTCTCCAGAAAAAAAGTTATCAGCACATTCAGATGTCTTATGGGGTTTTGATGCCAAGTTTCCAAAACGGGACATGGTTTGACCAAAATTTAGTCCAGTTCATAAGTCAGTGGGCCTCTTCTGATTGGTTTGAATCAATTTTGGATCAGGCCTTGAAAGAGATGGATCTTGTGTTAACACAGAGCTTGATCTTGCTTCCTTTCGCTTCAATGGGAGCAGGACTGAGTCTATACTGAGGACAAGTTACTACCCTGATGTGGAATAACATTTGTGTAACTAATAGGGATCTGGCTGGATGCAGTCGCTGCTTCTTATTGCATAGCCAGATAGAACGGCCGATCACCTGTTCAAAGCGGTTAACCATACACATGGGATTATGTGTACAATGATGGAACTTCCCAGGCAGCTCTCATGCATCGGTGACCTCATTGTAACACAATCACATAGAATTGGAATATGGCTCTGTACTGCAGAAAAATTAGCTATTGGCCTTCACAGGTTTGGAATTCCTATTTGGTCATTCATCTCTCTCATGCTGCAATCCCAGATCATGAGTTATAGATTGATATTTTAGTTCCGGGGGTGTGGTCTAAGCAAGAAGCTTGGAGTTAGGGGCTCCAAAGTCTGTAATCCTGGCTGTGTGGCCTTGGGCCAGCCATTTACCCATGCTGTTGTCATCTTCCTATTTATAAATTGGTGATAACAACATTTATGTTACTGTCTTGCAGTGGTTTTATGTGGCTTAGTTAATGCTCATAAAGGGCTTTGACACTGTAAAGTGCTTTAAGTGCTAAGTACCATTGTTGTGTTTGGAACATGAGAACATACCCTACACCTTCACTAAATCTCTTTGGGGAGACTCTCTTCTCTGAGTGACAAGTGTCAAAACTCCAAGTCATGCAATTCCCAGTTCCTGATTTATGTTATAACTAGGAAAGGCTTGGGATCCTGCTTTGTACAGAGAAGTCAAGTTGAAACACATCCAGAAGTACTTTCAGAATAAAAACCATTTTTTCATATTTATTTAATAAACAAATGTATCTTGGAGCTATTTACATCCCAGCAATTCTTACCTGCTTGCACACTGGATTTCCTAGAAGATCAGAAATGAAATTCAGTCTGCCCTGCAAATGCATTCTGGTCCAGATCCTTATCCCAATTAAGTCACTGGGAATTTTGCCATGTACTTCTATGAGAGGACTAACTAGGTCCTACAGGTATGCTCTTACTGTTATTTATATTGCAGTGACATCTAGAGGCCCTGATCCAGGATTAGGGCCCCATTGTCCAAGGTGCTGTCCAAACAGAGAAGAAGAAAAAAGTCCCAGCCCCAAACATCATACAACCTTAGTAGATTAAGCCCTATTTAGGTGATGACTTTGAGACTAAAGCCTTGTCCACACACAGTTTTTCTAACTATTTCAGTTAGGGTGTGTTTTTTACCAAAATAGTTATTCCAGTACATCCCCTAGTGTGAGTACAGTTATATGAGTACATAGGTGCCTTATACCAGTATAGCTGATTCCCCTTCCCATATGGGAATAGCTATACTGGGGTAAAGCACCTTTATACAGGTATAACTGCGTCTGCACTAGGGGGGTTTTACCACTTTAACTATACCCATCTGGTTAAAGTGGTTCAACCTGAGACAGGCCTAATGATCCCCTCCAAAAAATGTGCACAAGAAATGCTCTGTTTGGTCCAAGTCCAGCCCCTTGACACAACCTATTTCTACTAAGAGTACATTGGGTCTGGGTGTGCTGCTCATTGATACATGCGGGCCCCCGTAAGGACCTAAACCTTCACAGGCCGCATCCCCTGCACCAAAGAATATGAAGCAGCCTGACCCTACTTATGCCCTGTGCTGCTGCAGTTGCTGGTTCTCATTTTTCTAGTGTGCAGCGTCTGTACACGCAGCACCAGCCCAGGATCTGGTTCAGGCAGACTGAACTTTGTGAACAAAGCACAAATATCCTTCTCTCTTTGTTCGCTGATTACTACATCTTTCTGGCTGCCTCTACTCACTCGTAAATCCTACAATTCAAGGAGTGAAAACTTCTCCTCATTAGTGAGAATAATCAGAGATGAAAAATACTTGTCTTACTAATTACGGGTATTGTATTCTAATTCCTTTTGCTCTTGATCACCACTTCTTAATCCGTATGTTTTTCCTTGTGGCACGGCCTCAGCTTATGTGGTGTGGTTCAGTGGATATAGAGTCAGAAATCAGAAGCCCTAGGTGCTACTCCTGGTTCTGTCACTAACTTTCTATGTACCAATGGGCAAGTCATTTCCTATTTCTATCGCCGGGCTCCCTATCTGTACAATAGGAGATATGATCTTTCTCTTCTTTGTAAAGTACCCTGAAATCTAGGGATGAAAAGTGCTGTGTAATATTATTCATTAGAAAGCAACAACTGCCTCCTAAATCAGTTTAGCCTTCAGTTTTCTCCAGCTTTAGCTATTTTCACAGAATTTATTCTCCATCCCATCTTGTGCCTGTATCACTTTAACTCCACTCAAGGAAAGATATCAGGTAAGCCATATCTTGCAAAGACTAATGCTGATATTACTTTCTGGATCATCAGCAAGGGCTATTGGACGAGAGCCAAAGCAAAACATCATTAAGCTTCAGAAAGAAAGAAGTTAGAAGTAGAACTAAGCTTAACACCTGAAATTGACATTTCCAAACTTGTTTTTATTAATCTTGTTTGCAGCCAGATAAATCTCGTTAGAGTTGAATTTCTGCAGAGCATCACAGTGACATCCAGTGGGCCAGTTGCAAAGCGTGCATTTCTTCTAAATGTCCAAAGCAATCTATTTGGACCTAGAGCTACAGCCAGCTGTTAGCTAGAAAGCCAAACTTGGGCAAAATAACTCTTCCAAGCTTGCGTACTTACTCCAATTTGCCAATTAGGCATGTGAAGAGACTAAGGGAAAATCACAGCACTGTGTTGCCAGAAAATTTCAATGTGCTCCAATGATGGGAGCCAATTGAGCTACTGACATTATAATATAATATTCAGAGCGAGACTGCTGCCTCCTGATCCTGAAAGTAATCTGTAATTACTCTTTCTGCAGCCTAGTAGCATTTGTTCTGTTTAAGGGAGCCAGAAATCTCAAGCTCCAACTCTTTGTGACTGCATGTGGTCAGGCTACCTATCAGTCAGGCTGCCTATCAAAGCACTAAAGGAAAGGCCAACATCTTTGCCCTGGAAAAAGTGACAGCTTCTGTGTATGGAAACCTAATGGACATCAGTGCAACAGAGAACAGGGTGTACTAGTGAAGGACTGAAGTCAAAACCACTAATCTACTGGGATGCTGAATAAAAGCAGGAAATGCTCATACATCTGAACTACCATGAGGTATTACTCCCCGCCAGCTCACTCCCACAGCTGACCCAGCAAAATGACTCCCCAAAAGTCCAGTCCAAGGTTTAGTGTCTATCTCCTGCTACCAAAACCCAGAGAGGCTTACAACCAGCCATCAAATAGGCTAGAGTACATTTATATGCTTGCATAGGACGTTTTATGTCAGCCATAACCTAACCTCTAATTTTGCTCAAGCAGATTTTGTTTGTGCATTCAGCTGTGTATGAAATTTTAATAATTAGAGGCTACTTTTTTAAAAAATGGCCTTTAATGTTATCCATTCACTCTTACTCAGTTTACCCAAGGCCCAGTGAGATGGCAAGTAAAATTATCCAGGCTTTTATTTTCAATCTCCTTTGATTTTATGTTTTCATTGGTTTAAAGTCTGAATGCATATGATCAGTGACTTCATCCTGTGATTTACACATTCCAGCTTTCCAGTGTATTAGCTTTCCAAGTTATTAGCAGCAAATGTGACCAAAGAAACTGTTTATAAGAAGATATAGCTCAGATGAGTTATGAAATATGAAATACGAGTTATGGGAGGGAGGGATAGTTCAGTGGTTTGAGCATTGGCCTGCTAAACCCAGGGTTGCGAGTTCAATCCTTGAAGGGGCCATTTAGGGAACTGGGGCAAAAATTGGGGATTGGTCCTGCTTTGAGCAGGGTGTTGAACTAGATGACCTCCTGAGGTCCCTTCCAACCCTGATATTCTATGAAATGCATACTTTTTACTGTATTAATAGTCTAATATTTCTTTGGATTTATGAAGACATAACAATGATCATCTGCTACTCTGGGTGCATCTGACATTATTTAAAGTATATTTAATATATACCCTTAGCTGTAACCAGTAGTAGTACTCTTTATAAAAATGAAAAGTTACACTATTCTTCAATAATACTCCAAGCATTATAGTAACATTAATGTAATCTGTAAATTGGACCATTACTGTAGAATATTCCAACAGGCTTTTTTTTTAAAGAAAAATTGCATAATTATTATCGAAAAACTATACATTGATCATTTATTATATTGTTACTGCAAGACCTCAAATAAAAATAAGTTTAAAAAATAACAAAGACAATTGGTTTTCAGAGCTTGCTTACCAGGCATAATCTCCCAAATATCTCACAGCTCTACAGTTATCTACTACTGCAAAGCTGCTGCCCAGAAGTGAAGAATTACAGGAATTGGGAAGGGAAGGGCAAGTGGTTTTTAACCAAAAAAATTTTAAATAGGTTTGGCCATTTTAAAATACATAAGGTTGCAACCACAAAATTAAAGTTTTCTGTTTAAGACATTTTTATGTACTTGTTTAACTGAAAACAGCTTCATGTAAAAATATAGTTTTGCACGTCTGTCACTTCCATAAAGTGAACTATTCCCTTACGCTTTACGACATATGTGTCCATTCCCTCCTGATACTTCAGGGATTTGGGTCACATAATTGCTGTTCGTACTGATGGGAGTTATTCCCCATAAACCTCCTGCCTGGTGATATTAGACTTTTGAAATACAGACCCAAGTCAGTGGGTGGAAAAACAGCATTAATTCTGAATTTCTTTGGTGTTTTTGAACATGCAAAATTGGTGTGCACTGATTTAGGTCCTGACCCTTTAAAGACTCACACACATTTAATTTTACACATGGTGTCTTCAATGAAATTCTTCACAATGCAAAAGCTGAGCATGTGTGTAAGTCTTTAGACCAGTTGTTTTCAAGCTTTTTTCATTTGCAGACTCCTAAAAAAATTCGAATGGAGGTGTGGAGCCCTCTGGAAAGCTTAGACATAATCTGTGGACCACAGGCTGGAAACCACTGTTCTATAGTAATGACAACCTTTTGTGGACCCCTTAGACATAGTCTGCAGACCTCCAGGGATCTGTTGAAAACCACTGCTTTAGAGGACCAGACCTTAGAAGCTGGTTTGAAAACATGGCCCTTAATATCACTTTAAAGGGACACGATCAATTGGAAAATCCCATTCACATCTGAAAATTTTGTACCTATGCTGGTTACCCGAAACATCTAAGATTATTACAGATAAAAGAAGTCAGCAGGGAAAACACACCCTCTTTTTTCCAGTTTACATTCTCTGTGTATTTGACAGTCTTTCATGCACATTCAGTAAGGTCCTAAACCTGCAATGACCCTTGTACCCACACAGAGCGCTATGGACTTCACTGCAGGGTTCTGCCTGTACAAAGCTCATGACAGGATCATGCCCCTAGTCAATTTTCCCTTATGAATAGGGCCCAACCAAAGTCACGGTCCATTTTGGTAAATTTCACGGTCATAGGATTTTTAAAATCTTAAATGTCACAGTTTCAGCTATTTAAATCTTAAATTTCACAGTGTTGTAACCATTGGGGTGCCAACCCAAAAGGAGGTTGTGGGGAGGTCGCCAGACTATTGTAGGGGGGGTCACAGTATTGACACCCTTATTTCCATACTGCTGCGGGTGGCCGCGCTGCTGTCAGAGCTGGGCGCCGAGCCAACAGCGGCCGCTCTCTGGCTGCCCAGCTCTGAAGCCAGCACAGAAGGAAGAGTGACAATACTGCAACCCCTCCTGAAATACCCAGATTTCACAGGGGAGTCCAGATTCCACGGTCCACAATGCATCTTTCACAGCCATTAATTTGGTAGGGCCTATGTATGAACATCAACGAGCAAGCAGGCATTTTTTTAAAAAATATGTTTTTCTAAAAAATCAAAACCAGATTACTGAAATGGTACTGGTCTCTCAGAAACTGGGGGGTTTATTCCTTTAATAAATCATTTTTTAAAAAGGCAAACTGACAATGTCCCTTTAAACACTGGATGCTACATTAGGTCTACATTATTATAAATAAAGGACATGCTCCTGCATGGTTTTGAGTACCACTTCTGAGAACCTTGAACTCATTTAGACCTTAGTGAGAACTGAGAGTGCTCAGTGCCTCCTAAGAAGGGATCCAAAAACTAATTTACTTCCATCTAACTAAGCATTAGTGTGTTTATGATCAAATCACATTTTACCTAATACCGTAAATTTATCCTTTCCCTGGTATTTGAAACTCAATAAAAATTATATATATAGTCACCAGCATTACACATCCTATTGAATGTGAACTTAATGTACAGGTTCTTGTCTTAAAAACACAAGGGTTTCACAACAAATATGCGTTGCTATAGTGACAGAGTAAGCCTCTGTAAACTTCAGGCATTCATATTCATAGAAACTCTTGAAGCAAGACTGAATCTTGGCCATAATATCCCTACTCTTGCCAAGTTTCAAGTAGTGCGTGAATTATGCCAAAAATAAATGGGTGTGACTAATACAAGCACAGCACACTGAAAAAACAAGCTTTTGCCTTTAAGGCAACATTTGCTGATAGAGAAGATAGGTGTTTGGACAGCATAATTTTCCCCCCATGTACCTTTGCTTTATTTACGCTCCACAAAAGACTCTTGTGCACATTTTCCCTCTAAATTGTCCAACTGCTAGAAATCATGTTTTGTACCCTATAGAACAAATCGATCTAACACTTGATCCCTTTGGACTCTCCTGGCATTTAGGAGCATGTGTGTGCAGGAGCAGGGAAATCGGTCTGTTTTAACTTGTCCTGCTCCATGCATAAACTCTCCACTTACAGGGTCATCAGCAAGCCTTTTTTCAGCCATCAACCTCTAGGATCAGATCCACCTTATCAACTCTACATCGAGGTCGGCAATGTAGAATCAGCCCTCTAGCTTTCTTTCTTCCTCTCTCCATCCCAGGGCCCCCAGCTCTGTGCACCCCACTCCTAATTCACCAAGGTCAGCCTTCTCAAAGAGCCTGTCCTGCGTTTAGTGTGCCATGTCCAGATCCAGAAACGTCCTGCTAATTACTGTGGTCACACTTCCTAATCCAACAAGCATCAAACTGCAGGGTAGTCTCTCAAACGGAATAGGTCACGTAGCTGTCTGGTCCAGGTCATTCAATTGGCAGTTCTTTCATGATAAGAGGTAGCTTTGCAAGGTAGTTGTTCCAACACGAATGGTAACATGGGCTAATTATCTATGATACACCCACTCTGACTCATGCGATAGCACTGGGGGGAGGGGAGGAAGGGGTGCGTAAGGCAGGCAAGTTCATTATGTACAACAGCCCATCTATTCAGGTACTGATTTTCTTCTATCTCATATGGAATCTGTGTCCTCTCGATTTTCTTGCTATGATTTACTAACACCAAGAATGTGAAGTTATTCAAATAAAACTTAACCACAGGGGTCAGGTCCCTCAGAGGGCAGCTCCCCCTCCTCTCCCTGGTCTGGCTGAGGTCCAGCTCCCCCCACTACTCTCCTTCCTCTCCCTAGTGTGACAGAGCAGCAGCTCCCCCCATAGCTCCCCCTCCTCTCCCTGGTCTGGCTGAGCCGCAGCTCCCCCACCCTCCAGATCCCCCTCAGCTCCCTGGTCTGGCTGAGCAGTGCTCCCCTCTCAGCTCCCCCTCCTTGGCTGGTGCATTGAAACACAATGAGGAGCACTCGATCTACTTCTTTCAACCTATCCCTGTGCAAACTCAAGAAATCATTCTTCCCAGGGGGAACTGCAGGAATGGCTGGAGGGGACCGAATCCACCCCACAAGCAGTGCAGAGGTGGTGGGGCCTCTCCCTAGCTGCT
This sequence comes from Eretmochelys imbricata, assembly GCF_965152235.1. Taxonomy (NCBI): domain Eukaryota; kingdom Metazoa; phylum Chordata; order Testudines; family Cheloniidae; genus Eretmochelys; species Eretmochelys imbricata. Next base: position 194,996,919 of record NC_135574.1, read on the forward strand.
ATCCTAGCCTATGAATTGAAATAGTGGTCACTGGCATCCACCCTTGCCCCATTCTCCTTGGGACAATTCAAGGTTCCTCCAAACCCCCCAGTTTCTCAAGGCTTCCCTTAACAGTGGAGTCGGTGTAGCTCTCCGCTGTCTGAGTGAGTGGCTGGGCAGGTGTAGGATTCCAGAGGACCATGCTAAGGTTGCATAGCCCCCAGTATGGTGCAGAGGCCCTTCTTTAAGTTCTCCGAGTGGCAGCAAGTAGGGAACAGATGGGAGCAGGCCTATTAGATCCTCCTTGTACATGGCATGGGGGAGCAGCATATAAGGACTGCAACAGCCTATGGGAACAACTCTGTAGCTAATCATCACATTTGGGAAGGAGGGGGAGAAGGATTCCTTCTCCGCACACATCGCCTCAGAGTTCGACCTGGCTACTCAGAGCTGTGCAGTGCTTTAAGGCCACTGGCTCCACAGAGCTGTGATCCTGTAGCCCCTTCCCCAGTATGCCCCAACAACCTCTTTTGCAGGAGCCAGTTGAGGACTAGTACAGAGTGCAGCACATAAAGTCACAATGTCCTTCTGTGCCTACAGTCTGCCTGTGTTCCTGTCTTACCCTCTGTGGGGGGGTCAGACATGGGACTTAAGCAAAGCAGGAGGTTTTACATGGATGGATCTTCACCTTAGTTTAAAAATGATCTCTGCATATTTTGACCTTCTCTGCTGTATTTGCGTGGTGTCCTTCACTCTGGTCATTAGGCAGCAACTTGAACTGTCCAGCATTCCAGACTTTGTCTTAGGCAGGTCTGTTTATTGAGACCAGGCCATTACAACGGCTGGTGCAAGAATGTGAAAACATAACGGGAAGGGCAGGAATATTTACCAGCTGGCAAAGAGGGGAATGCAGCAAGCAGCAGTCAGTTTCAAAATGGCCACTTTAGGACAGCTGCTGCTTGCCTATATTTCCTTTCTCCTATGCTGTTTATTGTGGAGTTGTTTGTTTATTGGCCAATGTACCTGGTGTGATTTGTTGTTGTTTGCCTCTGCTTCTGTTGTAGTTTATAGCCTGAGGCATGCTGTCTATTTGCAGTACATTAACAATGTTTTTAGTACTTTCTGTCATGGCGCCTAGAGACCTTCAGGAATGTGTGCCTGGGAAATTAAAGTAGATCATTATGAAATCTTAGTAGGAGCATACACATTACATGTACCGTTTGATGAGAGGCCGTGAACTCATTTTGTGTGCAAACTGCTGAGAGGAGTTGTACACTGGGAGATCTCATGGAAGAAACAATGAAAAGATGGGAGAGGTGTAAAAACACTGGTGCTCACGAACAGCTTCTTGGATTATTTCGGAACGCCCATCCTGCCTGAGTAACTGACCTCACTCTGCTCTACCGCACATTCTAGTTAAGGTTTATATCGTGTCTCCACTTGCTAGAGGAGATATTTGGGGTAAATTCTGCATTAGGTGATACGGGCCTTCCTCCATGTGATACAGCTTAACATAACACCTAAAAATGCACGTATTCAGAGGACTTTGCCAATCCACTATGCCTGTGTCAATGTGAGGCGGGCTTTCAATATTAACTGCAATGCTCTTTGGATCAGGCTCTCAGTTCTCCCATCACTGGGCTCCTTATGCACGCACACACACATGTGTAAGGCCTATTACTGAGAGCATTTTTATCCTCTCCTGGGAAGTTTTGTGAGTTTGTTTTAAATACTGGCCACCTGGTGTAACCTGCTCCATTTCGAAGGCACAAGATTTACACTTCTGTATTTTTACAAGCCACAAGGGTGTCCTCGAAGGCACAGTCAGCTGAGCTGAACTCTTACAGGGAGTGAACTCCATTAAAGGAAACATCGTCTCCCTTCAGAGTTTTAGTAAGGGGCTTCCTTGACCTCCCTCCCTGCACCTCACTGGCTGCTTTGTCCACAACCCAGGCCTTTCCCATTCTCAAAACATTAACAACACGAGAGCTCCTGGAGGAAATGTGAGATACTCTTCCTTACGAGGAAGGTGTGGGATGGGACTGACTTCTGCTCTCACCTGGATGCATTTCCTTTTTGTTGTACTTTACTCTGTGTGCAGAAATGTTATTGAATCCAGAAGGACATATGTGAATTCATGCTGTTCTAGGCTACTATCAGGGTAGGTTCTGCCCAGCACCATACTGCCAAGGGCTCTGATCCTGCAAAGACTTAAGCTCATGCTCTACTCTGTGCACTGAGTAGTCCTATTAAAGGCAATGAAGATTACTCATGGTGTGCAATGTTAAGTATATGAGTAAGACTTGGGAGGATCAGGGCTAAGGATTTGAATATGCCCTATAATATTTTATTAGTGGAAAATATTTATTGTTGGAAAACTTCAATAATCATTTCAGTGTGGGCCAACATTTTCAAACTCCTCTATCTAACATTAGACACCCACATGAACATGGCCTGATAAGGATTTTTCTATATAATTTAATCTACCTTCTAAAAGGAGCATTTAAAATATATATTTTTAAATATATATATAAAATCGAATGGGTTTTATGATTGTTCCTCCAGTAATATTTGTAGGCATCTGTACTAGACGGGTGTGAGGGGGAAAAAACAAATTTCAGTCAAAAAGTTAAATTTAATTGTGGAAATCCTGCTAATTCAAAATAGTGTCTGTAATGGCCACATATTTACAATAAATCCTTTACAGCCATTATAGCAAAGGAATCTGGGTTGCAATCTTCAGACACACACTACCAAGCATAGGGAGAATTCATGGTAGAAATCCCAATAACTTGATATAATGAAAGTTTAAGTTAAATGGATAGGATTACTTACTGATCACTCTGGCCTTGAGCCAACCCCCATGAAGTCAGTGGAAAGACTCCATTGATTTTAATGGAACTGGACCAGGCCCTATACTTGTTAGTAAATGTTTGCAGGATCGGGCCCATAACTTGCATTATATAGGGGATTTTTTGTTTTGTTTCACTTTTAAACAAGGGGTAAAATTGCCTTCCCATATATATATATATACACACACACACTCCAAATATCAAATAAATATCTATGGAAGTGTCAATATTTCAGAGAAAAAGAATGGCTCTGAGTTTACCAAATGAAAGTTGCCATCTTCCCTGGTAACAGGATGAAAGCTTGGTGAATTGGGATGGAGAGTGTACCTCCCCAGTTTAATTTTAAATGGGAAAAACATTTTACTTTGGGGCCCCCACTCTTAAGCATGTACTTATGTATACTGCTGAATAGGGAACTTAAGCCCATTTATAAGAGCTTCACTGAAGTGAGCCCTGAATACTGTCATATGAGTTTCAACATGGATTTACAGGTATATGGACCAGCATTTGACAGATGCCCTTGATTCCTTTAAAAAACAAAACCAGAGCCAACATAATTATAAAATGACTGTCTGAAGGGAACGTGCTAGATGTAACACACTTGGCTTTAGCAAAGTACTTTGTACAGTATTCCATGAAATCTTGCTCTTATTAATTGTATTCCGTTTGGATATAAACCATGTCACATGGACTGAAAACTGGCTGAAAGACCATAAACAAAGGATTATAACTGCAGAGTGGGGAAGAGGTCTTTAATGGCATGCCAAGGAGAATTTTCGCTAAGTCCAGTCTTGTTCAAAATGATCAGAAATAAGGCGTAAACAGTAAGTTAATAATAAAATTTGCAGATGATTCTAAAGAGGAAAGAAGCTGAAGCTCCAGACAAGGGAGAGAAATGCAGCCATACAAAGCACCTAGAGAGTTAGAAACATGGGCAGAAAGTAATAAAATGAGATTCGACATGGAAAAAGGCAAGCTAACATACAACATTGTACATTAAGTCTTTGGCAGGGGATATATGGATTTTGATCAGCCTGAAAAACAACCACAAATAAGAGGATAGCTTTATTCACAAGGACTGCGAACAGAATGCACTTTACAATAGTCTGAACATTCATGTAGCTTTTGAGATGTGGTATATAGGGCATATTGCTCCAGTCTTGTAGTTCGTGGTTTTAGAATAATAGAATCATGTACTTATGTATATCTATATCTATATGTATACAGTGTTAGAAGGGACCGGAAGGGTCATCTAGTCCAACCCCCTGCCAAGATGCAGGATTTGTTGTGTCTAAATCATCCAAGACAGGTGGTTCTCCAGCCTCCTTATGAACACCTCCAGGGGAGGCGCTTCCACAACCTCCCGAGGCGTCTGTTCCATTGTCCTGCTGTTCTTACCAATAGGAAATAATTTGTCCTGAGATTTAATCTAAATCTGCTGTGCTGTAGTTTGAACCCATGGTCTCTTGTCCTGCCCTCTGTGGTAAGAGAGAACAACCTTTCTCCCTTTTTTTTTTTAAATGGCAGCCTTTCAAATATCTGAAGACCACTCTCATGCCCCCCCTTAAACTCCTCTTTTCTAAACGAGACATACCCAGTTCCTTCAGCCTTTGCTCATAAGACTTGCATTCCATCCCTTTGATCATCTTTGCTGCTCACCTCTGGATCCTTTCGTTTCTCTACATCCTTTCTATACACTGGTGATCAAAACTGGACTCCAGCTGAGGCCTAACCAGTGCCCAGCAGAGCAGCACTATCCCCTCCCATGACTCGCATGCTATGCCTCGGTTAATGCAACCTGACATTACATTTGCGTTTTTTGCAACATCATCACATCACTGACTCATGCTGAGGCTGTGATCCACCACAAAGCCCAGATCCTTCTCAGCCATGCTGCTGCCAAGCCAGTTGCTCCCCCCCCCACCCCATTCTGTACTTGTGCGTTCGATATTTCTTCCCTAAGTGCAGCACCTGACATTTATCTTTGCTGAATTTTATTTTGTTGCCTGTAGCCCAGTTCTCCAATTTATCAAGATCCCTCTGAATTTTAGCTCTAGCCTCTAAAGTATTGGCAACCCGCCCCCCAGCTTTGTGTCATCTGCAAACTTGATCAGCGTGCTCTCTATGGTCATTAATAAAGATGTTAAACAATACTGGACCCAGAACGGATCCCTATGGAACCCCACTTGAGATCTCCCTCCACTCTGACATCACTCCATTAATAGTTATTCGTTGTTTGCGGTTGTTTAACCGATTATGTATCCACTTACTGGTAGTTCTGTCGAGCCCACATTTCTCCAGCTCACTAATCAGACTCTCACGTGGGACTGTGTCAAAAGCCTTGCTGAAGACCAGGAATATTATGTCCACCACATTCCCTGTATCCACCAAATCAGTTACCCTGTCAAAGAAGGAAATCAAGCTGGTTTGGCATGATTTGTTCTTGGTAAATCTGTGCTGGCTACTAGTGATTGCCCCTTCATCCTCCAGTTAAAATTCCCCATTAATACTAGTTCTTGTGTGTCAGCTAACCTTGTTACCGGTTTGTAGAATGACTCACCCACTTCCTCTTCCTGATTTGGTGGTCTATATAATAGACCTCTACCATAACATCACTCCTGTTCTTTTCCCTTGGTATCCTCACCCAGAGACTCTCAGTGGGTCTGTCACTCACTTCGCCTTGTACCTCGGAGAAAGTGCACACATTCTTGACATACAGTGCAACACCGCCTCCTTTTCTCCCATACCTATCTTTTTGGAACAAGCTATATCCCTCAATGCTGGTACTCCAATCATGATAGTTGTCCCACCAAGTCTCTGTGATCCCAATTAGGTCATCATTTTCTTCATATACCGTGGCTTCTAGTTCATCCCGCTTGTTCCCCATACTCCTTGCATTTGTATATAGGCATCTAAGATATTTTGCAGACTGCCCTATTGCTTCTCTTTTTGCCTCTTTAATGCAGTTGTGATTTCTAGACACTTTTCCAGAAATTAGCCCCTTCCTTCTTGTCCAGCACATTGTCCGGATTTTTGTCACCAACCCCCACAGGACCTAGTTTAAAGCTCTCCTTATCAGACTAGCCAGGCAATGTCCAAAGATGCTCTTCCCAGTATTTGAGTGATGAAGCCCACCCCAGCACAGTAATCCTCTTTCCTGCAACATCAGCTCATTGTCTAAGAAGCCAAAGCCCTCTCTCTGACACCACACATTTACTTCCATGATTCGACAGTCCTTTCCCTTCAACAGGGAGGAATGGATGACCTACTTTGGTTTCAGAACCCAGAAAAATTGTGAATCATTTTAGTCCAGTCTGCAAGTAGCCTGTTCTGTATCCAGGTGAAGGGAAAAATCCACCCCAGGAGAAAAATGTTCCAAGGTGGAATTCCAAGTGTTACAGCACATTCCTTAGGAGAAACAAGCTTGGCATGGAGCCATTCTAGCTCCAGATCAGTGGAATCTAACACAGTATTTGACTCATCATTCCTGTCAGAGGTGGATTATGGTTCTGTGGGGCCCTGGGCTTGGACAAGCCGGGGAACCCTCCCCACGCCTTCCACCTGCAGTTCCCCCCCACACTCTCCCCTGCCCACCTGGTGCTCCTGCCAGCCCTGTCCCTATCTGAGGTGCCAGAGGTAATGTTTTTTCCTTATCCTATCTCTTATACCTTCTTTCCTCCCCCTGCATGAACACACTGCATGACAAGGTAGCTACTCCTGTTTTTTTCATTGTGAAAAATAGACATTGCCATGAAATTTCACCAATGAGCAAAATGTCCTGGCTGAAAATCGTCATTTTTTGGAATGGAGACATTGTTTGCAGGACATTTGGTGAAGAAACCATTCCTTACTTACACAAGCAATAAGGCTGAGGCCCTGGTCTGTGCCACCAGGAAGTAGGGTTGCCAGACATCCAGTTTTCTACCGGAAAGCCCAGTCGAAAAAGGACCCTGGTGGCTCCGGTCACCACCACTGATCGGGCCATTAAAAGTCTGGTCAGTGGTGCAGTGGGGCTAAGGCAGGCTCCCTGCCTGCCCTGGCTCCGAGCAGCTCCTGGAAACGACAGGCATGTCCCTGCGGCCCCTACATGCAGGTGGAATCACGGAAGCGCCTCGCACTGCCCCCGCCCCAAGCACCACCTCCGCAACTCCCATTGGCTGGGAACTGTGGCCAAAAGGAGCTGCGGGGACAGCACCCGCAGGCACAGGCAGCGTGCATCACGCAAAGCTGCCTGACTGCACCTCCACCTAGGAGCCGGACGTGGCAGCTGCTTCCAAGAGCAGTGCAGAGCCAGCCTTAGCCCCACTGCACCGCTGACCAGGAGCTGCTGGAGGTAAGTACCACCCGGCTGGAGCCTGTACCCCAAACAGGTCGGAACCCCTCCTGCACCCAAACACCCTCACAGAGACTGCACCCCACATCGCCTTCCGCACCCCAACACCCTACCCCAGCCCTGAGCCCTCTCCTGCACCCTGAACCCCTAATTTCCGCCCCACCTGGAGCCTGCACCCCCAGCTGGAGCCCTCACCCGCTCCAGCATCCCAACCCCCTGCTCCAGCCCAGTGCAAGTGAGTGAGGGTGGGGGACAGAGAGCAACCAGAGGGTCGGGGGCTGGAGTGAGTGGGGAATGGGGAGGAGCGGGGCCTCAGGGAAGGGCGGGGGGGCAAGGGTGTTCAGTTTATGCAATTAGAAAGTTGGCAACCCTACCAGGAAGCAGAGCCCAGAGAGTGCAACATAAACAGCAAGGCTGTTCTGAGGGCTGAAACATCCCCCAACCCACCCCACCCCGCAAAAATTCGAGTAGCCAGAGGCTGCTCTTGTTTATGGCTGCCTCCCAAGGGCTGCCAATCAGTTGCTCATGGTCTGGAGAAGACCTGCATCTCCAGAGCAGCACGCACTACAGAGACCCCCCCTCCAGTGACGTGAATTGCATGGAACCATTTACAGCACTCCTATACTTTGCCTGCACCTGGGAAATTCTTCACTGGCCCTTGCATCACAGCTCTGGAATGGAAAACGGGACACTGTGTGGGGCTAGCCTGAGCTCCCCCACAACACACATGGGGCTGGCCCAGCATGGGGCTGGCCCAAGCTGCTTGTCTGAATCCCCCTCCACATGGGGCTGACCTAAGTCGCTCACCTGAGCCCTGCCCTGCCCTGCCCGCCCCACACGGGGCTGGCATGGCTGCTCGCCTAAGCCTGCCTCCCCCCTGCATGGGGATAGCATCACCACTCGGCCCCCCCCCCACTCTTCCCAAAAACATCAGGACAGCTGGGACTGAACTTAAAAAGGGGACTGTCCCAACCAAACCAGAACGTATGGTTACCTTAATAAGTGGCTGGAGCAGCATAAAAGAGGTTGGAGTGGAGGACAGAATCTGTCCCTAAATCTTTTGTACCCAGAGAAATATGGATACAGAAGATTTTTACAGGCCTCATACTGGAAATATTTATCTTCTCTTCCTTGTACATTTGTGGAATGCCCAGCACAGCTTGCAGGATAAGGGCCTATATTTGCTTTGTGAACCAACGGATATCAGTGTGGTTGATCTCAACTCAGATATTCTGCTCTTTTTATATGTGTAGCACTTTGCCACTTTGGTTGGAGAAAACAAAACACTGGAGTCTACATCATTCTGCAGTACAGATCTGAGAGCACAGTTTAGCCAGAAGACACATTTCCCTATTAGTTCGGCATTTTTAAAAACCACTATGGCTGTGACAGTGATAAATCACTTTCCAGATTACAGAAAAGTAATTTAATCTGCCTGTCAATTAATCTATATATCCTTCTGAAATTACCTTTAAATAAAATGTTTTCCTACAACTCTAATCCCATTTAAAAAATTTACCATGTGGGAATCAACTAACATTCATCAAAGCCTTCAGTCAACGTGATATATAAGAACAAAGTGTGGCAAATGTATTCTATTTCAGAGAATAATTGTGTATTCTGTGTAACAATGAAGTTTCCTGTCTAGAAACATGATATTGATAATGCTGTCCACCACTACTACCAAAACTCAGTACAGCCCCACACAAAGCCCCAGATAAGTTTTTATCCTAGATATGTACAAAATCAATTTATCTTTTATAGAGTATAAATTTAAACACATTTAAATACTTTGGATAAATAATATCGTATAGAATTCCTAATACGTTTGATTATATTTATTTAGTATCTCCATAGCTATTGACAATATTAAAAGGAGGCGTAGCTGAATAAATAACAAGCTTCTTCAGTAATAAATATCCCATGAAAAGGTAGTTTTATTCCTAAACAGTCGATAGCACAGAGTTGCAAGTCATTCTTTAATAACAAAAAATCGTGTTATCTAGCTTTCTAGAGTACAAGTACCCAATTCTCTAATAACTTATTGCACCTACATAACTTCCTCCACCCGGTGAGTTCAGCATACTTCACAAACATTACTTGAACAGCCTATCACCTCTAGGAAGTGACAGGTATTAGTATCCCCATCCTACAAAAGAGGAAACTGAGGCACAGAAGATGAAATTCACCCCTGTGCATGGTCACCCCTGTGCAAGGTCACCCCTGTGCAAGGTCCAGGCACTGCTTCAGTATGCCACACAGGCCTTGAGCTGGCATCTCTGCACGGGTGTGAGCCAAGCCTGCTGGCTTACCCTGGTCCTAGTCCCTGGCAAGGACTCCTGTCCCAAGATGGGCGCTGGCATGTCAGCGGGGGATGCGGAGCTGCCTTTAGGGACCTCCCAGTTGTTCAGCCAGGCACCTAAGGTGAGAAGAGGACTGCTGAGAAAGGGGAGAGTTTGGGCGAGGGTAGCAGTATGTGAGATGTCCTAGGAACTGACTGGAGTCATCCTTGACTGCCCTGCTGTGCACCTCAAACACTGGCTGCCCTCTCTCCCTTTGGAGGAGAGGAGCCTGGGAATCTGGGGCTCTGCCCAGACCCCACAGTGGCCTGAATAACACTTGGCTCTTCCTAAGCCCCTTTCCTTCAGGGACCTCCAAGCCCTTGACATGTGAATGAAGCCCCATACCCCTTGGGAGCTGTAGCAAGTCTGTCCCAGAAAGGGAAACCGGGTCACGATGTGGAAGTGACAAGCAGGGTCCTACAGAGCTGGGAACAGAACCCAGGAGTCCGGGCTCCCAGTGCCCCACTGTACCCACTGCTACAGTCTTCTCCTGCCCACGCACAGATTCGGTATGCGGTGCTCAGTCCTGCTGCTCGGCTCTCGGGTATGGGCCAGATGTTCAGGGGGTGCCTGGTCTGGCTGTGCCCATGTCAGCACATCCTGAATGCAAACGTATTGGAAGGGTCCCACTGCTGTGTGTCAGGGTGTGACAGATTTCTGTTACCAATCTGCCTGAGGAGTCAGGTGATCAGGCTGAGGCCACCGGATCGTTAAGGGAGGAGGTGACGGAACAAGTGTCTAAGTTTTAAAGCTTTATTGATAAAATGATAAAACAACAGTGGAGAGTGCTGGGTCGGGGGGGAGGGGGGTTCCTCACGTCACTCAGAGGAAGGAAGGAAGCGTTAGTGCCCCAAGCCCTAACCTACTTTCATACTCACACACTCACTACCCGAGGTTGGCCAGGCCTGGGTGTAACTTAAGAAGACGAGGGGAAAGGGTGGACGGGAGGTCTGTCCTGTCCGCACAGGTCGTCCAGGGTCCGCTGCCAATCTCCGAATTGCTCCAGCTCTCAGGAGAGTTTTAAGTCCTGGGCTCCTTTCGGGGTGTTCCATTCCGCGACTTCTGTTCCTGGTGCTCTTTGTGCCAGTCCAAATCAGCTTTCTGTGGTCTTCTCCGCTTTCCCAAAACACAATGGCTCCAGGGACGTGAAGCTCTGCTCCCCCACTCGTTGTCTCGCCGGTGTTTTCCATCTCTGCAGCCCTGGTTCAGTGTACTTTTTCTTTTCTCATGGCTGGATGTGGCTGGATGAGATAATTTTTTGTCTAGCACTGTGACCTTGGACTGGGGCCAGCGTCTTATCGTCGGACTGAGCTTGCTAGCTGTAGTGTTGAGTTAACCTGTTCTCTTTCTCCTTCCCCCTTTAGCCTCTCGCAGCCTGCAAAAAAATCTTCTACTCCCCACTCACACCTTTGACCCTTCACAAATTGCCCTGCGATGCTTGCAACAGTGTTAGCAATATACAATACTGATCTGCCTCCCACAGGTGACCCCCTGGTGGGGGAGGCACCCTGGGGTGAGACAAGGGTCTCCCAACAACTGACAGCTCAGCTCCAACAGCTTAATGGGACCAAATCTGAGGGCCCAGATAATCTCCATCCAAGAATATTAAAGGAGCTGGCAGAAACTGTAAGCCCAATAGCAAGGATTTTTTAATGAATCCGTAAACTGGGGAGGTCATACCCTATGAATGGAGAATTGCAAATATAGCACCTATATTTAAGAAAGGGGAAAAAGTGATCCTGGAAATTATAGGCTCATTAGTTTGACCTCAATTGTATGCAAGGTCTTAAAACAAATTTCGAAAGAGAGAGTAATTAAATGTTTGCAGTGTTGTAGCCGGGTTGGTCCCAGGATATTAGAGAGACAAGGTGGTTGAGGCTTTTGGGCTGCATGGGGCTCTTCAGTTCTGGGGAAGGGGACAGAGTGCCAGACACTTTGCTTCCTTCCCTGGGTTTGGGGGTGAGCTCTGTGTAGCTCTGGGGCTTGTGTCTTCCACCAATAGAAGTTGGTCCAATAAAAGTACAATTAAAGACAGAGGTAAATGGTAATTTGTATAAAATACAACATTGTTTTACAAAAGGTAGATTTGTGCCAGACCTGTCTCTGAGAAGATAACCAATTTTCTAGACAAAGGAAATGGACATCAGTAAAACATTTGATACAGTTCCACAAGGGAAACTATTAGTTAAATTGGAGAAGATGGGGATTAATACGAGAATCAAAAAGATCGGTAAGAAACTGGTTAAAGGGGAGACTGCAATGGGTCATACTGAAAGGTGAACTGTCAGGATGGAGGGAGGTTAGTAGCGGAGTTCCACAGGGATTAGTCGTGGGACCAGTCTTATTTAACTTTTTTATTAATGACCTTGACACAAAAAGTGGGAGCATGCTAATAAAATTTGAGGATGACACAAAGTTTGGCGGTATTGCCAATACAGAGGAGGACCAGAATATTATACAAGAAGATTTGGAATCTTGAAAACTGAAAAAAAGAATCTTGAAAACTGAAAAAATAGAAATGGGATGAAATTTAATAGTAGAAAGTGCAAGGGTATGCACTTTGGGACTAACAACAAGAGCTTTCAATATAAGATGGGGACTTACCAGATGGAAACGACCGAGGAGAAATACTTAGGTGTATTTGTCGATCTCAGGATAACTATGAGCTACCAATGTGATGCGGCCATGAAAAAGGCTAATGCAGTCCTAGGATGCATTATGTGAGGTATTTCCAGTAGAGACAGGGAAGTGTTATTACCATTGTACAAGGTACTGGTGAGACCTCATCTGGAATACTGTCTGCAATTCTGGTCTCCCGTGTTTAAGAAAGATAAATTCAAACCGGAACAAGTGCAGAGAAAGACTACTAGGATGATGAGAAGATGGAGAACCTACCTCATGAGAAGAGACTGAAGGAGTGTAGCTTGTTTAGCCTAACAAAGTGAAGGCTGAGGGGAGATATGATTGCTCTCTATACATACATCAAAGGGAGAAGAATTATTTAAGATAAGGGCCAATGCTGGCACAAGAACAAGTGGATATAAACTGGCCATCAATAAGTTTAGACTTGGAATTAGATAAAGGTTTCTAATCATCAGAGTAGTGAAGATCTGGAACAGCCTTCCAGGAGGAGTGGTGGGGGCAAAAAACCTAACTTGTTTCAAGACTGAGCTTGATAAGTTTGTGGAGTGGACAGTATGATGAGATTGCCTAGAACAGCGTATAGCCCATCCACGACTGCTGTTAACAAATATCTCCATCTATTGTTCCATTTCTGGCCATTGGAGAGGGCTCTGAGTTACTACAGAGAATTTTTCCCAGGTGTCTGGCTGGTGGGTCTCATCTAGATGCTCAGGGTCTAAATGATCACCATATTTGTGGTCAGGAAAGAATTTTCCTCCAGGTCAGATTGACATAGACCCTAGGGGTTGTTGGCTTTCCTCTGCAGCATGGGTCACCTGCTGGTTTAACCAGAATAAATGGCAGATTCTCTGTCACTTGAAGTTTTTAAATCAAGATCTGAGGACTTCAGTAACTCAGCCAGAGGTAATAGGCCTACTACAGGAGTGGGTGGATGAAGTTCTGTGGCCTGCAGTGTGCAGGAGGTCAGACCAGATTATCATGAAGGTCCCTTCTGGTCTTAGAGCCTATGAGACTGCGCTATATGGACACTGAAAAATGCATAAGTATGCAAACACTGCGGGATAAATGGGTAGTTAGAAATAACTATTTACAAAAATGCAGCCAAATTCTTTTCTCAGTTGCATTGAAGTAAATCCAAAGTAACTCCGTTTAAATCAACAAAGTTACAATTGATTTACACCATTGTAAAAGTGAGCATTTTGGGGACATACAATTAACATACATTTTTGTCTTCTTAATACACTGCATGTACCAAGGGATATTGCTCATATGAGTGAGCTAAATAACAAAAAACTCTTTATTCAATAGTGATCTCCACTGTACCGTGTATATTTTGGAATAAAATGGAGTTTCCCATCAAACTTACTGCAGAAAAATCCTTGTAGTCATTCTTGCCATCCTCAAAGTGATTCCTTTAATTATCAGTTCAGCCTAAGATAATGAGTTTGTTTTCTACACACATTTACATATATATTTAGATAGATTAGATGATAATTTTCACACTTTGAATTTCATTCATAAGAGATACATTACCAAATGCAGGCTATGAATTAATATTTCCTTTTGGATGAAATCGGATCTGCCATACATGATGAATTTTGAAACCACTCTGGATGTTATAAATCAATAGCCATACTTTTTTATTATTAGAAAGTTAGAGAAAGCGGATCAACATTGGACTAGCTTTTTCAAGGTGGAATTTAAATTAAAGGGACCACACTTCTCTGATCCAACACTTTGGGCAGCTTAGATGCATGTTAAAATGGAGTAAAAGTTTTTCACAGTTGTCTGACAGTTGGCTAAAATTTGGCATGTTTTTCTAAAATTTCATAACAAATTTTATTAAATTGGGACAGGGTACAACAGAAGTACAATGACAATGGCATTTCAAAGACATGCTGCATTAAAAATATTAACCTGTGGACCAGCAATGCAAATATATACGAGGAACCAGAGGGCCACATTCTGCTGTTCTGTACACCCGCCTAAGTCCAGAGTAATTCCAAACCCAAACTGATATAATGCAAGTGTTCAGCACCTCACAGGATGCTTAGAGGAGAGTTTGGCCCCATGCATTTATTCTTTCTATAAAGCATCATACACACCTAAAGGGGCTATATACAAATGTTAAATGACTAACAAACAATCGTGTGTCACATTCTTTTAACTCATTCCTGACTTCAGGAAATTGCAGTAGATTTCTCAAATTACCGCTGGGCTCAAGAGACCAGCCTTCAATTATGAATTGCTAGGCCAAATCCTGAGGTTCTCACTCAAGTTTAACTCTTTCCCTCCTCTGGCTAGGTTCTATTGATTGCTCAAATGATTGCAATGGGAGCTTGCTACGGGAGTAAGGGCTATGGTAAATTTGAGCGAGGACCTCAGGAACTTGCCCAATAATAAGGGCAGGTAATAATGGGGAGATTAGCTACAAGACAGAAAGTAAATTTTCAAGCTGGATTCAAGGAATAGCTTTTTCTTCCTAAAGTCGGTGTGCATATGAAACAGCTTGCAGGTTGAAACACTGGAAGTTGCTTGCATAAGTGAAATTAAGAACCATTTGGGGGGAATCATAATACACCAGTTCAGAAATGGAATGTTCTTCTAAAAGGCAAAGGATGCATTTGATATTCCTACTCTGTTTTCTTCCTCAAATTTTTTCAAGTTTCTTTGGAAAAGGTTTGTTGGCAGATTAATTTGAATTTATAGCTTGAATGAATACCTAATTTAAGAGTGATCTTTAATATAAAATGACTGCTAACAAACTGGATGTGTTTTCTAGAGCAAAAGGCCCCAGTTCAGCAAAGTGCTTAAAAATGTGCCTAAATCCTGTTGACCTTAATGGGACTTAAGCACCTGTTTAAAGTTAGGCATGTGATGAAATGCTTTGCTGAATCAGAGCCTCAATATGCAATCACAAAGGAAGAATGGGGTTAACTTGTAACATCTAGAATTTCTGACCTACCAATCCTGATGTGTGTGGTTAGACTTAATTATGGCAACTGCTTTGCTTCTATAACTGATGAGGAAGGTCAGGAGATTGAAACATTCAATGCTGTTTCTTTACTTTGCTGAAGCTGCAAAAAAGGTTCAAACAAAAAATTAATGTGTATCACCTATAATTGCTGGATATCCATCACACACATCTTTCTATGGGAAATGCTACAGGTAGATGGCAGGGTATCACCAGGGAGGAGTAAAATACGCTTAGAAGAATAGTCACCCTAATAGAACATGTTTGTGAAATTGACAACAGGATCAGAGCTCAAACATCTATTTAAATCATTTTGTATCAATCTTAATAAGTTTTGAAAGTTCAACCAGCAAAGGTTTTTAAGTTGGCTGATACCCAAATGCCAAGACACACCTGACCTTTTGTGTTCCACTTACTTTAAACGCAAAGCGAGTGAATGTTCCCCTTGAGATTCTGCTGGAAAGTGAAAGATTTCTAAATTTATTTAAAGTGATGCAGCACCCCAAGAAACGTCCATATATTTTGACTTCTCTTAAAACTCGGGGCAAAGTGACTACAGGGTTCAACCAAAAAAAAAAAAAAAAAGGACATCAATAGTGCATAAAGAAATGAGATGGTACAAGTGGCTTGTTAGAATAACTTATCCCTTGTGTAAGATGAGGATAATGAAATGTTCTGCCTTTAGCATTGGTCTCAGATGGAAGTGGCTGTTTGGTTCAAATACATTTGTGCAGTTGTAACTGAGGTTGCGTGCTGGGGTTTCAATTATAAACTCCCACCATCACTAATGGTTAGCACGTAACCATAATGTCTACTTCGTGGGATCTGAGATGCCACAATTCTTTCAGCAGCTACAATGTCGCAATTGTGGGGGGAATGATTACTTTTAAATAACCATCAATGTATAGACTACCGCAGTGACCTTGCCAGTGTTTATGTACTCCACTGCCCTCTACTGGGTGGAGTTAAAATTTTTCAACAGGACATCTGATGACAGGAGGACTGGAATCCTATCCCCTCTATAACTAAGAAGTTCTGAACAATAAGGGTTTGCAGCATGAGACTTCCCAGTTGTCCTTCAGTTGCCAGGGTTTGTTACAATATGTTACATCTGGGCCTCTCTGTCCTTCTACAACGTGTACCATGGACTTCCGGTGAGTGGGATAGGAAGCCTGCTTGTGCATATGATCATTTTGCTGTCTAAAGACTGCAACCGAGAAAGTACATTGTTCCTAATACTACTATACAACAAAGGTTACTGCTAACAGGAAGTAACTGGGCATTAAGAAGTCACAGGACATTAAGGAGCTGAAAGCCATCCTCCTCAAAGCCGGGGGCAGGATGCATGGCTGCAAGACAATTT
This sequence comes from Eretmochelys imbricata, assembly GCF_965152235.1. Lineage (NCBI taxonomy): Eukaryota > Metazoa > Chordata > Testudines > Cheloniidae > Eretmochelys > Eretmochelys imbricata. The sequence goes on from NC_135574.1 coordinate 195,013,405, forward strand.
CTTCCTTGGACGCTAGTGCAGCCTGTGTGCTGGAGTATCAAGTGCCCATTTCACCAGCATGGTGGGGACATTAGAGCTTCATAAACATGGATCCTGCAGCCCTTCTCCTAGCCCACTGGTATCACTACTCTTCACTCCAGCCTAAGCCGGGCCAGCATACAACTTCCTCCACAGAGCTCAAAGAGGGGAGGAGTCGTTGCTCAGCTGCTCTGCCACCAGCCACGCTCCCAGACCCAGCGTGGCCATTAAGCAATGCAGGGGCTCTTTTGCTGGCCCGCCGCACCAGGGTTTCGGTATGACACATTTCTGGGATGAAAAAAACGTTCTACTTTTAACCCCTCGGAGATGGGGTGTGTGTGTGCGCACATGCATGCCAGTATATAGACAGGGAGATGAACTAAGGTCAGCGGAGATCAAGCTGTCTCAAAGCCTAAATGTAATTGTATCCAGACAGAACTATCAAGCACTTTTGAATAATGTGCCCTGAGTGACTTAGGAGCCCAAGTCCCATTTTCAAAAATGACTCAGGGCCAGATTTTTAAAGATATTTAGGCATCTAATGATGCAGATAAGAACCTGGTGGGATTTTCTAAAGTGCCTAAGATCCTGATAATTTTTAGGTGATTAAATACCTTTAAAAATCTGGCCCTAAGACACCTGCAAGCTTAAGTCTCATAGGGTACATCTACATTGCAATTAGACACCCATGGCAGCTGACTCAGTCTTGTGGGGCTTAGGCTAAGGAGCTGTTTAATTGCAATGTAGACATTTGGACTCTGGGGTGCTGTGAGCTGGGAGGGACCCAGAATTTGGACTGCAGCCCAACCCCTTAGCACCACAATTAAACAGCCCCTTAGTATGAGCCCCATGAGCCTGAGTCAGCTGCCAAAGGTGTATAATTGCAGTGTAGACATACCCATTGACAGTCAACTGGATGGAAGCTCCTAAGTCATTTAGAGGCTTTTAAAAAAAAATTAGCCTTAAAGCTCGCCTTTCTGATGATGCCTGCTTCCAGCAATGTGCATGTGTCTATACAAATAGATGATTCATGCAGTCTCCACCAGGTTTGTGACAGAGCCTGTTTTTCTCTCCCATAAATGTACCATTTGGAAACCCAGGTGCAGATGGCCAGCAAAAGAACCTATAATATTTGTTTATTTTCAGTAGTTCTTGGGAACCTATCACTTTAATATCTAATCATCAAACCTCATTCTTTTAAAAGCACCAAATATTCCAAGTGGAGCCCTCTCCCAGGGTTCAGGGTTTCTGGGATTTTTTGGTTTCTCTTGCAAGGGAAGGCCTTCCATTTCTGTCTAAACGGAGTTACATTCAAACTTGGGCTCTGTCTAACCTCCTCTGGTCTCTGTTCCTGTCCATGTAGGTCTATAGCTATTTAAAATACCTTTTCCAAATGACTGGCAAAAGCTAACAACATCTGAATTAGAGTAAAAACAGCAGGGAATTAATGAAATTCCCTTTATTGTACTGTATTTTCTTTAAATATTTTTGTTGACCCTATACAAGCTGAAACAAAGAAAACATGCTTTCTCCTTATATTCCCAACCACATCTTTTTGTTTTGCTTTGGGGTCTCTGAGATCTGAAAATACACTGAAACTTTTCACTAAGAATATAAACAAATTTAAGGTCATACAGTCCCTCATTGAACAGAGACAGTGAAAGATTTTCTAATTGAAGCGTGCTTTTCTCCTTCAGTTTTTATTAAAGAAAGACTCAATGTGGTTTCCTTAAGGCTTACAATAAATTCAAGAATTGCTAGCAGATATAATTTACTGTCTAAGACTTATCAGAGATCAAAGAATAGGGAAAATGGGCCTCTCATCATTCTTGTTCTTCCTGGCATGAATCGTTCAGATCTCTTAGATCTGGAGCACAGAAGACTGGAAGCTAAGAGAAAAAGTAACATAGCATGAGGCTATAAATGCTCACAGAAGAGAGATTCAAGTCTATGCTAGACTTTCTAAGGGACATGAAGGATGACTTTCAAAAACTTCCTAATCATCAGACACATATAGCAAGTCAGATGCAAATTACTAAGCACAAATCAGCTTCAAATCAGCTTCAACGGAGCTATGCCAATGTCTACCAGCTGAGGATCTGGCCCCCTACTAGCAACGCTGTGACATATTTTGAAAGTCTCCCCCCATATGACCTCTGTGTCAAACTGCCAACCTGTGAGCCAATGTTTATCCAGCGGACTTCTCTCCAGTACAGCATGTTCTGCCACCCCCACCTCATTTCAGAGGTCGCTGGACAGCCATCAGAAGGAAACTATGTTCAGTCACTACACACCTGGACAAAATTTCAGCCAGAGAAGCAAAAAATATCCACATCCAATTACTTGTCTTTTCATCTAACTATTATCTCCTCACAAGCTTCCCTACGCTGCCAGAGAACGGGTCTGAAAGCTGCTTAAAGGGGCTACTGCTAGAACACAGGTCCATCCCTAAGCCCAGTAAGTCTTTGGGCACTGTGTAGAAATTGCCTAAAAGGTTATTCATCGGCGCCATCTATAGTGAGTTCTGTGGTGAGGGGTACGAGTTAACTGACTGATACTACCAGCTCATTTTACATAAACCACTGAACCACCAACTAGCATATAGGAACAGCCATACTGGATCAGACCCATGGTCCATCTAGTCCACTATCCCACCTTAGACAGCGCCCAGCACCAAATGCTTTTGGGAAAGGTACAAAACTCTGCAGTATGAACATGTAGGATATCTTGCTCTCCATCCCAACCACTAATAGTTAGAGCTTGCCTCAAACCTTGAAGCATGAGGTTTCATGTCCCTTCCAAAACTTTTTAGAATTAACTATTATAAATCTGAATATTCTTGTTATGCAGATACATATATGCAACATGGCAATCTGCCCCTTTAATAGCCCACGGGACAGGGAACCAGGAGCAGCTGACCCCATCCCAGAGAGAAGCCCAGCAGGCAGGTGCTGGGAATCAGCTGACACAGCTGATCAGCATTGCATGATTGGCTCACACTCTCAGGTGGACAATGTAACGGGGGTAACGGGGGGGGAAACCAGGCAAGAAGAAGCTGGTAACTAGAGCAGGAGGCTCCAGGCTGGCAGACTCTGTGGAACTCTCCATGCAGGGTCAGAGAGGGCCCTACCCAGTAGCTACTGGAGGATAGTGGACCCCATTCTGAATCCCTAACCACACTGTTTGTTACTTTTTGCACTCTTGTTTGTAAAGATAATAAACAGATCCCTGAAGAAAGGGACAGAAAACTCACCTGGGAATGGCTGATTGTCTATTCCCAACTGGTGATTAGGGCCACCAGCATACAATATGCAATCCCTCTTTGAATCTTCCTAAATTCTTGGTCGCAACACCATCATGTGGCAATGAGTTCCACAGACTCGCTACGTGTCATATGAAAAAGTCATTCCTTTTAGCAACTATTATCCTTCTAGCTATTATCAGTTTTAAATTTGCCTCCTTTCATTGAATAACCTCTTGTTCTTGTGAGACAGGATGAATAGAAGCTCCTGCTTCTCTAGGCCAATCAATATTCTGAACACTTTCATTATGTCCCATCTTCTTTTAAGGTAAACAATCCCACTCTCAGGTAGGATCTTCCTTCAAATGAGCAGTAGTTGGTCATTGGAAGCCATTGCTTGACACTGGCAGTCTTGCCATATCTCACTCTATTTCTAATCTTCCCCTTTGGGAGGGAACTACAGAGTGAAGCTGGGAGAGAGGGTTTTCTGCAGTGGTCCCCGAGGAAGGGACAGTTCCTCAGGGAAGTGGGGCTGTGCCCTGCTTCAGCTGGAATGGAAGATTGCTTTTGTGTGTGTTTGAGAATTTCGTTAATTTAATAAAAACCTAGACCCTAAAAAGGGCTGTGAGACTGTTGTGTTTGTTGAGGGAACTCTGGTAAAGAGGAAAACAGGGGCAGGATACAGCGAAGGCAACAGGCTATGAGGGGGCACTCAAGTGGCAGCCAACCCTTTTACAGGCCTGAATTTCAGAGGTGCTGAGTCTCCACAGCTCCCATTGTCTTCCGCTAGAGTTGTAGAGTGCTCAGTGCCTCTGAAAAATCAGCCCTTTCTTTTTATATACAGCATTGCCTACTACGCATCTTTTGTATTCCAATCTAAAGATGAAAACTGGCTGCTAACGTTTCACAGAAAGCAGTTTTATTTCAAATGGAACTGGCATCCAGTCCAAAATTCTACAGTTATACACAGTAGCTGCTTCCAAAAAGGCCATAACTTTTAAAATATTTATGGGCATGATTACTTCACAGCCTGCAGAAATCGGACTGTACTTCCATACCAAAATATAGGTTTTCTGAACATTTATAAAGCTTGTTATCGTTGCAAAGTCAAAATGTTTGCAAATTACCAGAAAAACAAATAAAACATAAAATCTGTGCTGCCTCACAAAAGCCTGCTGTGGCTGACAGCTGCCCAGAAAAGAATACACAATGAAATAAACATGAAAGCAGTCACTCTTGTGCATTAGTTTATTGCGATTCTTGAACAGCAGGAAGCACTTGTTAAAATGGGTATTTTTGGGGTAGTGGAACTGGTCTGGTGCAATAGTAATAATAATACCTTGTTCTTATATAACATCTTTTATCCCTAGATCTCAGCATGCTTTATAAAGGAATATAAATATTACTATCCCCATTTACAGATAGGGAACCTTAGGCACTGGTGGTCAGCCAGCAGGCCAGTGCTAGCACCAGGAATAGAACCCAGGTGTCCTGAATCCTAGTGTGCTGATACACTTACCCAGACACCCCACTTCCCACAAGGGAACCCAGAGTGATGATGGGTAACTGATCCACTTTCCTGAGGGCTTTCACCTGTGGAGCCCCACAGGGATTCATACTCTCTCTCCCCTCCTTTTCAACATCTATATGAGACCACATGGAACTAGAGTGAGATGCAACTATAGGCTGATGGCAGTCAGCTGTAAGTCATTTTCCACAGATGCAACCAAACCTACTACCAAGATATCACAGTGTCTCCCAGATAACACTTCAGCTTCTGGATGAAGAGCAGCTGGCTCAGACTCAACTCAGGCAAGAGTGTAGTGATGCTATTCAGAAGGGAGAATGGTTTGAAGAACTTGCCAAGGCATTATCTTTCCCCTCCATTTAAGGAATTTGTCAAAGCCTGTTTGACTCATCACAGAGCTTAGATGATCAGGTAGCTCCAGTAATTGAATGGTATACATATTCCTTCACCGCTAGGTCACTAGGAGACTCCACCCCTTCCTCCCAGACAAAGAGGGCCTGAGGACAGTGACCCATGAATTTGTCACCTCCAGACCAGATTTGTGTCATTCACAGCATCACTAGCCGAATGTGAAAACAACGCCAAGGTTCCAGCTTCTGAAAAACACAAGCTGGCTGTCTCCTTGTTGTGTGACATCTGTTTGCATATTAAGCCTGTGCTCTGGTCTCTCCACTGGCTCCCAGCCCAATTCCATTAGCAGTTCAAGGCCTGGGTCCTGATCTTCAAAGCCATCAATAGATCAGGTCAGGGGCCAGGTACATTAGTGAGCACATCTCCATCTATGAACTGCAAGGACAGCTGCTCTCCCCTGAGACAGAGCAGAAAACCCAGGATGAAGTACACAAGAGCTTGAGGTAAAGATTTCTTGGTGGCTGTGGATGAACTTGCAGAGGAGATTAGACTGACCCAGACCCCCTTCAGGTCACTCTGTGAGACCTTTCTCTTTAAGAAAGCTTTTCTGGGATGTTTACAAAAACAAACACCCTGTGACGCTTCCCAGGGAACCCCAGGCTGAGTCACCTTGTTACCAGCTGCTTCCAGTGTGAGGAAGTCTTACCAGTGCCAGCTAGGTGTTAAGCTCCTAACACAACCAGCCGGTCAGCCACTCAAGCACTCTCCCCTGGGCTACACCAACCCAGTCTTCTGCAGGCTGACAACAGATACACCCCCACCCTTGAGTCCCCTCAGAGAGTGTCCCCGGTGATACCCACAGATATCCCAGATCCTCTGTTCCCAAAGGAACAGTGTGCCACAGTTTACCAGTTTTACCTTCCACCCTTGCTCCTGTATCACATCTAGTGTTTGAGTTCAATTATAGTAAAACAAAAGGAAATTTATTTAAGAAGGAATAGAGATTCAAATAAAAACCAGTGTGTGACATGGGAACAAATGGTTACATATCAAACAACATTATAACACTCTTTCTAGAGACTCAACAGGGCATTTCCCGGTCTCCTACATGAGAGCTTACCCCAAGTTCTTTCCCCAGTGTTTTCAACCAGTTTGGCTGAGACCCCTTTTCATTAGATCAACTTGTCCTCACAGATTGAAGGAATACCAGGGTGTCTTTCTGCACCCCAAATATACCAGAACAGACCTTTGATGTTCAGCTCAGTATAGGATAATTTCACACACACACACACCCCCGTCAGGACGGCGGAAGCTTCTTAAAAGTGTGGGTGGGCATCAGCCTGCAAACCATGGCCCCAGCCCCCCTTCCCCCTGAAGCCCCGCCCTCGCACCGCCCCTTGTCCCCAAACCCCCACCCTCACACCACACATTCTCCCCAAGCCCCTGCCCTTGCACCACCCCAAGGCCCCACCCCTGGACTGCCTCTTCCCCCGAGGCCCTGCTCCACTGCTGCCTCATCCTCCCAAGACCCCACTATCTGCTCGCTCCTCCCATTGCTCACCCTTATGGCAGGCAAAATGTGCCCTCCCACTTTTAAAAGTGCGGGGCCATGACCCTCTGGCCCCCCCTGTTCTGGCACCTCTTCTGGCCCCTCACCCCCATTCAGTACTTCCTCTTATTAATTTCCTTCTGAAGTATCTGCCAGCTCTTCATTAGCATTTGACTTAGAATGCTAATAGACTCCTACAGTAAGACAGAAAGTACACAGTGGTTCACCTTGGAAACAAGAACCTCCCACCCCTTGCTGGAAGGAATTTGACTCAAGACATACTACCTTTGAGTGATCGGTTTTTAACTACAGACCTAGAAATAATAATTTTTAGTGTATATACACATAATTCCTTACATATTCTCCATACATACATCTTGCAATGATTATGGTGACCAGTGTGACACAGGCTTTCGTTTGAGACCTTATATGACATTCTTTTGGTGAACCTAGGAGATCCCTGTACCCATATATAACCCAGTGCCCTCTGCCAGTTGGCATCCAGAGGTTCTTGGGTCATATCTCCTGTCATAAATATAAAGGGAAGGGTAAACACCTTTAAAATCCCTCCTGGCCAAAGGAAAAACTCTTTCACCTATAAAGGGTTAAGAAGCTAGGATAACCTTGCTGGCACCTGACCAAAATGACCAATGAGGAGACAAGATATTTTTAAAGCTGGAGGGGGGGAGAAACAAAGGCTCTCTCTGTCTGTGTGATGCTTTTGCAGGGAAAACAACAGGAATGGAGTCTTAGAACTTAGTAAGTAATCTAGCTAGATATGCGTTAGATTCTGTTTTCTTTAAATGGCTGAGAAAATAAGCTGTGCTGAATGGAATGTAGATTCCTGTTTTTGTCTTTTTGTAACTTAAGGTTTTGCCTAGAAGGATTCTCTATGTTTTGAATCTGATTACTCTATAAGGTATTTACCATCCTGATTTTACAGAGGTGATTCTTTTACTTTTCTTCCATTAAAATTCTTCTTTTAAGAACCTGATTGCTTTTTCATTGTTCCTAAGATCCAAGGGTCTGGGTCTGCGTTCACCTATGCAAATTGGTGAGGATTTTTATCAAGCCTTCCCCAGGAAAGGGGGTGTAGGGTTTGGGGAGGATTTTTTGGGGGGAAAGACGACGTTTCCAAGCCTGCTCTTTCCCGGTTATATATCTGTTAGACGCTTGGTGGTGGCAGCAATAAAGTCCAAAGGAAAAAGGAAAATAGTTTGTACCTTGGGGAAGTTTTAACCTAAGCTGGTAAAAATAAGCTTAGGGGATTTTCATGCAGGTCCCCACATCTGTACCCTAGAGTTCAGAGTGGGGAAGGAACCTTGACACCACCACACCCCTCTCTCTAAGGCAGTGATCCCCTAACTGTGGGGTGCACCCCTTAGGGAGTGCAGAGGAAAGTTGGGGGTGGCCCCCACAGGGAGCAGGGAGGGAGCACCACGCTTCCCGCCATGCTCTGCCCCCAGACCAGCTCTGCCCCCAGGCTCGCTCCTTCCCCAACTGCATTCAGCCCCCAGTCCTGCTCTGCCCCCAGACCAGCTCCGCCCCCAGGCTCGCTCCTTCCCCAACTCCATTCAGCCCCCAGTCCTGCTCTGCCCCCAGACCAGCTCCGCCCCCAGGCTCGCTCCTTCCCCAACTCCATTCAGCCCCCAGTCCTGCTCTGCCTCCAGACCCAGCTGCACCCTCACTCCCTCTGCACTCCTAGACCAGCTGCACCCTCAGCCACAGCCCTCCTCCACCTTCAGCCAGGCTCTGCCCTCATTCCCTCTCTGCCCCCCAGCCACAGCTCCACTTTTCCCCTCCTTCCCCTGCTCGCCCCGGGGGCACAGCCACGGCCCACCCACTTAGCATCCAGGCCCACCCAAATCTGAGCAGGGATGTACACTGCCACAGTGGCCTGGAACATCATTCGGGCACCTGAAATCCAGGAGGGGGCTATGCGTCTGCTCTTCAGAAAGTTCCGCTCCAGCAGCTCCGCCTTGCCATTTTCTGAGCCGCCCCAGTGCCCAGCTCGGCAGGTGAAGCCCTGTGTCTGGGGACACCAGGGCTAGGAAGGGGGCATGGTGTTGGGGGAGAAGCTGAGCTAGCACAGTCTGTCATTGCCCCTCCGCCCAAACCTCGGGGCCCACCCAAATTTCCACTCCTCGCTACACCACTGCTCCGCACCCAGCCCAGCTATGCTCTCATTCCTTCTCCACCCCCAGACCAGCTCTGTCTCTAGCCCCAGCTCCCCCTTCAGCACAAGCTCAGCTGCTGAGGAAACCTTGGCTGTGAAGTAATGGGAGGTGGGGCACAGACAGATTCCATTACTGGTAAGGGGAGGCACGACTGAAAAAGTTTGAGCACCATTGCCCTAAGCAGAGCTTCCTATAACCAGAGAAGGGAGAAAAGCTGAGGACTCCATCCATGAAGCCCACTAGAGACCTCACTATGTCAATCTGTCAAACCTGGGAAATGCTCAGATACTACCCTGATGGGCACCAGCATAACATCTTAAAACAGGCAGCTAAAGACTAGACAGATATTTTCTTTTTATGAATATTGAGAGCTACAATCAGCTATGCCTAATTATCACGTACTGCACTTCAAGTTTACTTGTAAGGGTTTGATTTAACTGCTTCTGTCCTTAATCCGTGCCTTTGTGGCTTTTTTAATAGACGTGATATGTGCAATCTCTCTAGAAAAAGAAAAACAATTTAATAAAAAGATATAGAAGTCTCTGTGCAGATAATAAAACTACCACAAGATGTCGCACTTACCTAAGCCAGGGGTTAACATGGCCCTATGCTGGTCAGTTTACAGAGCAGTTGTGCTCCGAAAAGCAGCAATGTCAAATTGGTACCTTCTTGCTCAATAGGTCTGTTCATTTTGATCACACTCATAATCAAAATATAATTTTAAAACTACATTTTACTCTTTTTAGCCCTGTAAAGTCAACCCAGAGAGGTGAAACAATACTATATGATTCATGTGGCCAATAACTCCGCAGCCTGCTCAAACAACAAGGTCTATAGTAAAACAAATTCAGCACTTGTGAATATGACCCATAATGCATGCATGCAACCAGCTACACATCTGGCATAACTACCAACTTGCACGGAGTTAAGTCAAGGATGAATTGCCCCCTAAGCTGCATAATAACTAAAGAATAAGATTCAGAAAACCACAAAAACTCCATTCATTTAATCATCTTTGATACACAGGTGAGAGGTTTTTCGCAGGAGTAGGTGGGTGAAATTCTGTGGCCTGTGTTGTGCAGGAGGTCAGACTAGATGATCATAATAGTCCCTTCTGACCTTAGTATCTATGAATCTCTCGGAATAATTCTCAGACAGTCCATAATATTTTACAAATACATTTTTTAAAGCTACCCTAAGCTGCCATTTTTATCAGTTACTTGTTTCCCCTTTCATTACATCTCACATGCGTTTCAAATTATATGAAACCAACACAACTATCAAGAAAAGTGAGAGCCATGGGTCTTAAATTACTGGTGCCTTCATATGGTCTAGCAAATACTGATTCAAAAAGTTAAAAACAGCAGTCTATAAGAATGCTTGCTAGTCTCTGTTGCTAGGAGCTTTCCACCGATATATGACTCAGTATTAAGGTAAAAGCACTAGCATCTTTACTGAACACTTCCGTCTGCACTGAATGTCCTTATAGAAATGACTAAACACTTCCAAATCTCTGATCCCAGCATGCAGTGGGTCTTTCACAAAACTGGGCAAGAATTCTTCAGGGTCTGCCTCTACTCTGGTGCAAAGGAATTCTGGAAGAGACAACACAACAATTATACCCAGCCTTCGATTTTTCCGGTCACACCAATATATGATCCAGTTGTTTGAGTCCTGGACCAGGGATCAGGAATTCCTGACTTCTCCACCCAGCTCTTCAAGTGACTCACTGGGTGACCTTGTATAAATCACTTCTGCTTCTGTTTCCCCATCTGTAAAATGGTGATGAATACCTCCCTACCTCGAAGAGGTGCGGTGAGATTTAATTGTGTAATGTGTGTAAAGTGCTTTGAACGGCTATAAAAGCGCTAGGTATTTTTGTGGGTGCTAAGAGAATCAAGCTGCACAATGACACAGACAGGACATGAAAAAGAAAACCTCTGTGAATTGCCAGGTGGCTTTGATAGTTTCCAAACCTCCACTCAGGCACATGAGCTGATGAAGGTTGAGAATGAGGTTAACTTTCTCTCAGACTTACTGCTAAACCTCCACCATCTCTGTAGTTCCAAAGGTTGCCCACAGTCCCTGACATACACAGCACCCACATGTAGTCCACAACAAATGCTCCAGTGCCATCTTTTCATAAAGTGAGGGGGAAAAACAGCCATGAGAGCAACCCAGCATGGGTGAGCCATCTTATAACAACAATCCTGGGCATGTTTCAGAGTAACAGCCATGTTAGTCTGTATTCACAAAAAGAAAAGGAGGACTTGTGGCACCTTAGAGACTAACCAATTTATTTGAGCATAAGCTTTCGTGAGCTACAGCTCACTTCATCAGATGCGTACTGTGGAAAGTACAGAAGATCTTTTTATAAAAAATGGGTGTTTACCACTACAAAAGGTTTTCTCTCCCCCCAACCCCACTCTCCTGCTGGTAATAGCTTATCTAAAGTGATCACTCTCCTTACAATGTGTATGATAATCAAGTTGGGCCATTTCCAGCACAAATCCAGGTTTTCTTCCCCCCCGCCCCACAAACCCACTCTCCTGTTGGTAATAGCTTATCTAAAGTAATCACTCTTCTTACAAAAAAGAAGGGAGGGGGGAGAAAACCTGGATTTGTGCTGGAAATGGCCCAACTTGATTATCATACACATTGTAAGGAGAGTGATCACTTTAGATAAGCTATTACCAGCAGGAGAGTGGGGTGGGGGGAGAGAAAACCTTTTGTAGTGGTAAACACCCATTTTTTCATGGTTTGTGTGTATAAAAAGATCTTCTGTACTTTCCACAGTATGCATCTGATGAAGTGAGCTGTAGCTCACGAAAGCTCATGCTCAAATAAATTGGTTAGTCTCTAAGGTGCCACAAGTCCTCCTTTTCTTTTTGCGAATCCTGGGCATGTAAATGATGCAGGAAAAACATTTAGGGCAGGAATCTGCCACCTTCATTCACACTGAGTAATAACTTACGCCGCGCGTAATGCCACTGATGTCAATGAACTACTCCTGGATTAGGGATGGCAAACCCCGGTCCTCAGAAAGGAATCAGGTTTCATTTTAAAGCGTTCATGGAATTACTATGAACATCTGTGGAAACACTTATTTTAAAAAGCTATGGGTAAGATCTTGACAGACTCCTTTTTAGTGATAACTGGCTCTTAATGGCAAGACTCAGAAATTCTCCCTGTACAGCTTTCAACACACTTTTCTGATGTTGGTGTCTTTCACATAAGAACCCAAAGAGATAACAGATCACTGTACAACTAGCCCCTCAGGCAAATTGTAGCCCCCAGTGTGGAGAGTTTTCCTGAAAGAATGTGTTTATATTTAAGCACTTTTTCCTTTTAATGCACAGGGTTATCATTACATGATAAATAAAATGGTGATTAGATGTTCATTTGGAACCTTTGCAAGAAGATTTAATGGTATTAAATACTGTGAAGGAACCTACAGGGGGATGAAAGAGTTATATAGCAATTCAAGGTATGATTTATGCAAGGCAGAGACCTGCAGCACAAGAGGATCTTGCCTAATCAACTCACTGTGTCAGATTTTGCTGGTCTTCATTGGAAGTGGGAATTATGGGCTATCCCATTTAAAAGAAGTGATGTAAAAGAAAAAAATAACTCTCCATTAAGAATATGATTATATTCAATCAGAATTACCTTCTCCTAATCAGGGAAATTTCATTACCAGCCTTGCTTCTATGGAACCTATGAGATTTAGCATTCTAAGGAGCTTATTTTCCATTTTCAGAACAGAAAGAAGATTTTATTGTATTCGATCATCATCATCATCTCCTCCTCCTCTTTAATCTGTGCCCCTCTGGTTTTCCCATAATCCCTTTCAACTCCTGAGCTTTCCCTTCCAGAATGTATAAATGCTGACCTTTACTGTTCTTCCTTTTATCCACAGAGGTAATAAAACATAAAGGTCTCTCAAAAATGTCCAGTGATGACACTTGCATATTAGCTGGCCTGGGAGAAAGAAAGCTCTGTCTGTATGAATAAATATTCAACACAACTCAAAGACTTGCAATAACTAGGAGTTAACTCTCCCTGTCTTTCATGTCACTGTTGTCCTACTGGGTATCCCCACCTTGAAATAGCCAAAATAATCCTTTGTCCATAATACACTTTAACTACTCTATTCAAACAATTTGGGTGGGGGAAAATACATACAAATTGCTGTATAATGATAACGTTTCTTATCTCTCATAGTCACTGCCTCTAGATAGCTAGCCTAGCAGGCACAATCCCTTAATAAGACCTTTGATCACTCAAGCCGTTCTGGATCATACCCAGATTCAATCAGTGACACCCACAAGGAAAACAAAATGCAAGCAGTTCTTATTCAATACATTCTATTCTGTTAACCCCTGCTGTACCCTGTAAGTTGGTGGAGTTCCCATGCAGCTCCAGCAATCTACAAGCTTGTTGTAAGAGAGAGTCACCTCTTACTGGGGTTTGGCTGTATTCCATAAATCCCAGCCCTCCACAGGCTTGCCTGCTTTTACGGCTCCTTTCCTTTAGGATGGTCTGTCCCAGACCCTAGCTTCTATTCCTGCCCCAGTGAGTCAACAGCAATTGGCTACAAGCTCCCTGATGGGTTCCAACACCTGATAATCAGTGGTAATTCTATTACCCTATAACAGGCTTTGTGTATGGAAACTCCAGGCTAACTCAACTCTCTAAGTCTCAGTGAGACCTTTACTACTAGTAGTGTCTTCAACATACAATACAGATACCTGTAACGGTCGGTGTATTGCCACCTTACACACTGTCTGTGTTATATATATCTTGGGAAATTTTATATTATGTTCTGTATGTTATACTAGATGTCAATTAACTTGGAAACAACTAGTGGTTCAGCAACAGGAAGCAACATTATATTACTGTGTAGCTATCTCCAAGGATAATGAGGCCCTTTCACAGCAAAGTATTTAACTTGGTACCATAAATGCTTCCTTTTCACTTAATAGAGAAGTCAGATATCAGAAAGAGGGGCAGAGAATTGCATACTGCTGAGATGGGGGACAGACTTCTAGAGACATGCTGATGTTGTATGGCCAACATTTTCAAACTTGGGTCCCTAAAATAGGTCAGGCACTTAAATCCATATTTAGGCACTTAACTAAATAGCCTGATTTTCAGAGGTGCCGAGCACCCATAACACCCACTGATGTCAAGGGGCTAACAGTTGTATAATTCTGATTACAATGTTCTACCCCCAAATTACATACCACAAAGCTTAGGTATATATCTGATTTTCAGGGGACTCTTCCCTTCTTTTTATCCATTTCCCCAGCTGGGTTGACTAAGGCACAAGGTGGTCAGATGACTTATACTGAGATCAGAAATGAGTCAGCATCTCACCCCAGTGACTATAGCATAATGCTCATTTGTACACTATAATTTTTAGTGTGGTCGTACATAACTTTTAAAATGAATATATGGGAAAATACACCCACATATGACAAATGTACTTACACTCGCTCAGATTTGGGTAGACATTCTGTTAGTCACAGAAAAGCATCTGTGCAAATCTTTTTTTGTTGCTGTTGTTCTTTGCTTCCCTAGACATTTCATCAAATGGTCACTGAGTCAGACTCAGTGGGTTTCGCTATTAAAGTCTGTGTGGAGGCTGCATTCCAAAGCGCTTGTAAGGTTGGAAGATAAATATCCCCACACTCTGCAAATTGAACACCCTTCGTAAAAAGTGAATATTTATGAAGACAGCTCCTAACTAAAGACTTTATCTGAGAATCATCTTGGATTTAAAAAAGTGAAGCACTGCAGATTTTCATTCTGAGGTAGTAAAGTAGGAGTTAATTTAAACTGGTGTCAATGGCACAACATGTATTCCTTCAATGTTAAAGAAAACACCAATTTATATGTGAACTAATTCCAACAGCAAACAAATGTCAAATAGCAACCGCATCCAGCCATTAGACAGCTAAACAGCTTACTTACTTTGTAAGCTCTTTGGGGCAGGGACCACTTTTCTGTTCCGTGTTTGTAGAGCGCCTCGCACAGTGGAGTACTGGGGCTCCTACTATTTTGGGATATGCAGAGGGCACAGCTTAGATTGGGGGGGTCAGTGAGTTGTGCACCGGGGGTGGGGCTGGCAGCCAATGACAGAAATGGTGGTCCCCTCCCTTTCCTCCTCCTGAACCTACAAGTCCTGCCACTGTCCCTGCCCTGCCTTCTTCTTTCCATGTGCCAAGCCCAGGGGAGGGGTGTTGTAAAGACTCAAACTGAAGGAGGAGGGTTCATTAGGAGGCTTTGTGGGGATGGGGGATTGATCTGGTGGGGAGCGATCTATCTAGGTATTTATACTACACTCATAAACATGGTGTCTGGTTGCTTGAGGTGTATTTAATATGCACATGTGCTCATCCAGCCTGTTGCCTTTTGCACCAGCCTGCCAGGCAGCTTCATAAGGTAGCCAGAGTTAAACTGGATTGCTCACTACAAGACAAAGCACCACTGTCTGTTCAGAGAGGCCAGGGCAGGCGCTGGATGTAGAGAAGTTCCCATTTGTCAGGGGCACGTGGTTACCAGATGCATTTTTGACAAAGATTTTTTTTTTTTTAATCTATAGCCTAAACCCTGAGGGAAGTAACTCAGCAGAGGAGCTCAGAGCTGCTTCTCAGAATGGGCCATGCTGTGTTGGTGGAAGTAGCACGCCTTGGATTGTGTGCAGGTGGTAAGGCATCAAAGAGAACATGGAAGGGCCCATATGTGTGCTGCCTCAGCACAGCAGCAGTGGTTGGAGAAGAGGGGAGAGGGAGCAAGACATGCCCAGAGGAGCACAGGCAGGCAACACTGCAGCAGCAGGAAACCAACTGGGGTTACCAACTTTCTAGTTGCAGAAAACCAAACACCCTTGCCCCCTACCCCACCCCCTTCCCTGCCCCTTCTCATGCCATCCCCTATCCCTGTGTGGAAAGTGATCATTTCCCCCCTGTCCAATATGTTTGCCTTCTCTTCGTGCTGGGGATCTTTCCCCTCCCCTCCCCACCCCAGCACTCCTACCTAGCTCAGAGCTGGATCAGACCAAACCTGCAGCCACTGAATGCTCCCAGCCCTATCCCATCAAGGACAGGTTGAAATGACAGAGGCACATTTACTATCTACCTATCTAGGTACCTATATGGTGCCCATTACCACTGTATCTGAATACCCCACAGTCATGAATGGATTTTATCCTACAGCGTTCCTGCATGGGAGGGAAATATTTTCCACCTTTTACCAATGGGAAACTGAGGCAGAGCATAGATTAAATGACTTGCTCAAGAAGACAGAGAAAGTCTGCAGCAGAACTAGGAATTGAACCCAGTTTAGTCCCAGACCATCCTTCCTGCCACGCTCCAATGCGACCTAGTATGGGATACAACTGCCTCATGCTGTGGAGATAACTTGAGCCTGCTGGAGGAAAATACATACACCAGTTTGAACACTCTATCCTGGCCTCCATCCTATGGATCTTAAACTTCCTTGTCTGGTTATGTGAGGAAGGTTGGGACAGGGGAGGGGGCAGATATGTCTGAACTAGCTTGGTCCCAGCCCACGGTTGCCATTTGGATAATGGCATAGGGAAAAACTATGTACAATCAACACGCTCAACCTGGTGTGCCTAGTTCGTCAAACTCAGGATCTGAACACGCAGGCAATTAATGCCCAAGAAAAGCTAAGATGATGAATGAATAACCATGTTGAAATATCAGATCATCCCAAGAACAATGCAAGTGTCAAGCAGCTACAAACCCTATTACTGTTGCCTTTATTGAAACTATCTATTTAGAGCTGAAAACCTGTTCAGGCCAGAATTCTTTGGAAATATGCTACTGAACTTGCCTCTAGTGTTGAGATAAAACAAAGGAGTTAAAGCTGCTAGGAGATTTGATAATGATGATGAGGGACTGGTTGCAGCCTGCAGAAACCTGAAAGGAAACTGGAGAGTGCAAGAATTAGAAGGCATTGCTATGGCAACAAAGCAAACCACCCCTAAAGAGAATAGAAAATATGTATAGCGAAGCCAGGATCATAAGCAAAGAAATGTATATTCCCAGTGGAGGCAAATGTTAAATTGACTTAAAATGTATAAGAAGTCATGCTAAATGCAGGATTTTGATTTCAATTATGTACATCCTCACTAAACACATGTTTTGTTTTGTTTGTGTGTTTGTTTTTTGGTAAAAGACATTTCCCCAAAACCAGCACTTAGCCATGTCTTTAGGCTTTGAGGAGATGTAATGATATCATACAGTACATATTTTTGTTTTTATCCAGGATGTTAATCACTGGGGTAGAAGGGAACAGAATCTTCTTTAGACTATTCTGCCCTTAACCCAGTCACAACTAATGTAGCTTTGTTTTAATTCAGTGTTAAAGGTCTTTTTTCCTCCTTCAAATAATGTTAGCCTGCTATTTGTAAATAAGGCTTTTTTTTTTTAATTCATATTCACAGTCCAGTGCCCTTCATTTTCTGGTGCAACTGATTGGAAATTTCTTTAGGAGCTGTATTTAATTTTTTTAAAAGTGGTGTGGGGGGTTAAAATTAATTCATAAAAATGAATACTGCAGTCAGTTCAGTAGCTCAGGGATGTGTGTACTGCTTCTTTAAATCTCTAGCAAGAAGCCACACAGGAAGGGACACTGGGGAAGTCTCAGGATCATGACCGGGACATGGACGGTCAGGCCTAACAGTTGGAGCTCTGGGTGTGGCCAGGACTGGAGATTAGAGCAGAGTGGAGCTGGAGTCAATAATCAGGACAATGCAGAGCCAAGGGTCAGAGCCAGGGACCAGAAGCCAGGTGCCAGAGTCAGTGGGTGAGGTGGAAATAGGGTCAGGAAGCGGAGCCAGGGGTCAATGCTAGGTTTGTCAAGGATGGAGAAGGTCAGGAACTGAAGCAGGCACAAGAGCAGGCTGGGCAGGAGCAGCCACAGGAAGCAGGACCAAGTTCAGCTGTGGGCGTAGTTCTGGCTGCTGCTGGGTCAAGTACTAGCTAGCTCCACCAATCAGGAAGTGCAATCAATCAGGCAGCCCTTGTCAGGATCAGCTGTGTCCAGTGTGTTGCTAAGAGACTGACCCTGCTGCTGCAGCTGGCTCCCTGACGTTACCTTCCCGCAGAGGGTACCAAGTGTCTGATAGATTTGGTCCAGCATGTCTCAGAAAATGTCACTCACAAAACACTGAAACATAGCTGGAGCATTGCATAGCCCAAATGGCATGACTGAATACTCAAAATGCCCATATTGAGCATGAAATGCTATATTTCACTCATTGCCTTCCTGGATATGAATGAGACTGCAGGCTCCATGAAGGTCCAATTTAGAAATAAAACATGTCCCAGCAAAATCTTTCAAAAAGTTCATTAATAAGTGGCAAAGGTCAAGTGGCAAGGAATTTCAAACGGTCACTATTCAGAGCCCAGCAATCAGCACAGGGGCACATGGAGCAGTCTTTTTTTGCTGGAGACGGATGGAGGTAGAAGGATGAATAAACCTCTGGAGTTCTGGTTCTGAGAGGGAGTAAATACGACCGAAGGGAATGTCAGCTGCAGGGGTGCAGGTGAGTTAGGGCAATCATAACTGCAATGCAGAGGCAAAGAATCTTCCCTCCTCTTGTCAGAAATGTCAGCATGGTCTCAATATTTCTCCTGAATACCCAAAGTGGATGAAGAGATGACAGAGTGGGCGGCATCTACCTTGGAAATCCCCACTTTAGCCACTGCATTGTAGAGGGTTTGAGTCTGACACCTCACCTTGGGAGACATGACTGGAAGCAGCATCTTGACATAAAGCACACTGTGCCTGATCCCAGCTGGATACACAGGTTATGGGTGACCAGCCAAGGAATGCCAAGGGTAACAGGGAACGGAGGGGTGCAGATCTGTCCAAATTGCAGAACCTTCTGGTGGCCCTAGAACAGGGACAGGCAAATTTTTTGGCCTGAGGGCCACATCGGGTTTCAAAAATTGTATGAAAGGCCAGTTATGGGATGGGGGCATGCCCCCCCCCCGGGACTCCTGCCCCATCCAACCCCTCCTTCTCCCTGTCGCCTGACTGCCCCCGGAACCCCTGCCCCCGACTGCCCCCCGCCACCCCATCCAACCCCCCCTCCTTCCCTACTGCCCCTCCGGGGACCCCTGACCCCATTCAACCACCCTGTTCCCTGCCCTCTGACCACCCTGGCATTGATTCAGAAAGCCACAAAATGTCCCGCAGCTGCCATCAAACTGGACCGAAGCACAATCTGCAGTTCCTGACACGCCTGGGCCCCAGGTAGAGAGGCCAGAACCTGTGATCTAGGTCTGCAGCCTCTGCAAGGTAGCCATTACCTCAGTCAGGAAAAAGGAGGCCTTAACAGGGGTCAACCTTGCCGCTGAGCCCAGGCTTCAGTCTCTCTCTCTTGGGCTGCTCAGACTGTCAGGATCACTACTGGGACGTGGGCAGTTGGACCAAATGATTGGAACCATGTCTGGAAAGCAGAGCTGGAGTCAAGAATCAAGACCACAGGGTGCCCGGAGGGCACAGTTGCAAGCGGAGCAGAGCCAAGGATCAGAAGCCAAATGCCAGAGCCAATGGGTGAGCCAAAGACAAGGCTGGGAAGCGGAGCCAGTGGTCAAAGCAGGAGTGTCAAGGATGGAACTGAAGCAGGCACAAGAGCAGGTTGGGCAGGAGAAGGAACAGCCACAAGAAGCAGGAGAAAGTGCAGCTGTGGGTGTAGCTCTGGCTGCCGCAAGGTGACGTAGTAGCTAGCTCCACCCCGCCACCTATCAGGAAGTGCAATCAGTCAGGCAGCCCCTGCGAGGATCAGCTGTGTCCAGTGCGTTACTAGGAGACTGACTCTGCTGCAGATGGCTCCCCGACAGGAAGTTTCTGGGCAGAAGCTCTGCCCTGAAGAAGAGAGAGTGAAAGACTTTGTTCTCATTCTAACTGCAGCTCTTTTTGCGTTTCCTCATCTTTGGCACATCTCTCTCTCTCTTAGGTACTACTTACATGACCCCCTTAACACAGTATCTGAGCGTCTGTCATAGCACCCCTGGAAAGCAGGAAATGCTATTGTCCCCATTTTACAGATAGGGAACTGAGGCAAAGAAAGACTAAGTGACCTGATCAAGGTCAAACAGGAAGTCTGTGACAGAGAAGGGAATTGACCCCATGTCTCCTGAGTCCCAGGCTACGACCTTTTGACACTGTCTTATGTAAGAGAGGAAGGTGACTTATTTAAACTAGAATAAGTAGAAGAGGAGAAAACATGCCAAATTTCAACACTTCACAGATTATTTCATTTGATTATCCCTTGGAATGGTGTGAATGGCTGTGAAACATAAAGTTTAACACAGAGACCAGTGAAATACTGGTAAGCTTGTTAATTTACACAACAGGGAGTGAATCTGAATATATTTATTCATAATTTGCCTTTGCTGAGGAAGGAGAGGAGACCAATTATGATACCGTTCTTAAAAAGTGTAAGGAACATTCCATTGCAAAAAGATATGAGATACACAAAGAAGCATGCGTTTGCCACATGGCTCATAGGCGCAGAGAAAGCGTGGAAGCCTTTATAAGGGATATATATGAACAAACAGAGCAGTGGCACTTCCATATCAGTAAGGAAGACTACAAAGAAAACGTCTAAAGGTTGAAATTCTAAATAAGGAGCATTTTAGAAAAATTACAGTTAATGTTTGAGCTCAATCTGGAACAGGCATGAAAGTCTGAGCTAGTTGAAATGCAAGTCACAGAGCAAGAAAGTAGCGGAAGGCAATTGCAAGCAGTAAAGAAAAGTTTTCCATGCAGAAAAGAGAAGCACCATTAAAAGCACTGAATTCCATAGGCAGAAACATGATGGGTGTAGCAAGGACAAACACAGCAAAGAGGAGGCCTGTCCACCCAGGGGAAGTGTGTGGGAACACTGAGAGCACATCCTTTGAAACAAAGGAATCAGGGAGGAAGGATGAGTGAGTGGGTGATGTCCACTTCCTTGACTGTATTCACGATTATTCTCAAGATCTGTAATATTGTTGCACATTTAAATACATTTAAAATGGATTCAAGAGCAGTACTCGTTGTGATTTGTAAAGAATCGTTTAAGATGATTCCTAACCCTAAACTGAAACAGCCCAGGGAAGTGCTCAATATCCTGGAGGGACAGATAAATTGCTTGGGGCAAATTAATGGCCCATATTAGCTAACAAGACAAGGAGTAGGTGTATGACACCTTACCATTAATTAGGGCTACGCCAAGCACTCTGCTAGGCCAAACCACAGCTATTGTGATGGGCTACATAAAGTCCACTGGGGAAGTTAGAATGGTGGAGCATTTGCCTTTGGAGGAAATAGTCTTTTTAAAAGGAGAACCATGGAAAAAGTGTGGATCCCATGGAAAGAGGGGTCCACACCTCTGTGTGCTCATCCGCAAGGGGTCCATTCCACTATATCCCAAAGTGAAGGAAGAACTGGATAGGCTGGAGACAAAAAGATTTAACTGTGCAATAAAAAAACTGCCACCAGTGTGTCCCTGTAGAGCCTGTTATGCAAAACAAAGGGCATTTCCAAATCTAGGAACTTGTCTAAACGGGACATTTTTCCAGTTATAGCAGTATAATTAAACCTCCATAGTTATACCAGTATCACTCCGTGTGGACACTCTTGTTTTGATATAAGAGTGCCTTCCCCCCCGCCCCCTCTTAGCTTATGTCATTTTGGAAGTGGTTTAAGCTAAGGCAAAAACTAGGCTAGAAAAAGACTGGCTTCCCCTTTCCTACTAGCTTCTGCTGATCTGGGACATTCATTTATTCCCATAAGATATCGGTCAGCACTCTATGATCAACTCCATTAACGACTGCTGACGGATCCAGCAGTATCAGCATAGAAATGTGTTTATTGTTCAGACGCTGGTGTATAGATGCCATCATTTTCTCAATAATGTTACCATGATAAGGAAGGTTGGAGACTGCGTGGAAGTTGGTGGTCACTGGTATTAGGTGTATGCTTCTTTAAGGTCTGCCAGACTACTGCATGCCTTAGAGTATCTAGAGGCTTCCTTTCTTTGAAGGATGGTTTGATAACAGTTATCAAAGGGCCTGATTAGATTTTACACGGCATGAAGGCTTTACAGGTGGTGGCTCAGCCATTTCCAAGAGCCACCAAAGTTCTGGTTGAGTGACTGGCTGGAACTCCATCAAAGTAGAAGGCGTGGGATGGGGAAGGGTGGGCTTCACCCATGTTTCGGGGTGTTTTCCTTTGTCACTCTAAGGCCCTCTTTGATTTTTGTCCATGAAATAAAGAAGAAGAAAAAACCCACCTCCTCTCACACAGACTTTTAAGACTAAACCGAATAACTCTGTACGATCTTCATTGCCCGCTCCAGGCCTGCAAGCTCACTGCTTTTGCTCGAGACTCTGTTTCTACCACTGCCAAGTGCAGTTATAGAAAATAATGATATTACTGGAATACACTCACTGCATTACACCACCAAATTACCGAATGAAAAACATCACCCCAGACCAAACATACTGCACCGACCAAGACAAATATTTTTTCCTTCTCCAAAACAAATGGTTCTTCTACAACATGAAGTCACCTCTTAAGTTTTAGACTGCAAACCATGTACACATATGTTTTACTGACCTTCTTTTGATAAATACAGCTGGGCTTCACTCCCCTTTGATAGATAATAATTACACCTATCATTTTTAGCGGACAGGCAAGCTCTCTTTGCACTTCTCTAGAAAGGAGAGGTATGTAATTAACACCTTGCTGGGATAACGAACCTTCTTCAAAAACATTATTACATTTCTTACAGATTTACAATGGAGTATTTTTAAAAATTAGTTTCAGTTCATTTCCTCCTTGCTTAAAAACTAAACATCATGCTTAAAAATTAACCCCTGCCTGCTACCACCCGGGCCATGTCTAGACTACCAGTGCTACAGCGGCATACCTACAGCAATGCCGCTGAACTGTACGCACGTCCGACAGAAATGGAAACTGTTTTTCTGTCACTGTAGGTAATCCACCTCTCTGAGTGGCAGTAAGCAGGCTGACAGAAGAATTCCCTAGCAGCGATTACACCGGATGGTAGGTCAGCATAGCTATGATGCTCAGGGGTGTGAATTTTTCACAACCCTGAGAGCCTATGTCAACCTAATTTTTAAATGTAGACCAGGCCTGTGTGTGTAAACGCACAAGGCAGCTATGTTTCAGAACACTGAAGCAAGAGCTTAACTAAAATGTTTGTCTACATAATTGTATCTCCTAGCTTTTAAAGGGAAGAATTGGGGTGGCAGCATCAGCTGAAGTCTGCAGGATCAGTTGTATCAATGGGAAGACTTCAAAACAGCTCTCAATTGTGTGTCGCCTGCCGTTCCTCTTCCCTGTGAGGAGGGGCAGGAAGTTCCAATAGAGTCTCCTTCCTTCAAACAAGGAGAGGTCTGCATCGCAGTCCATAAACTGAAGTCTGGGAAGGCACCGGGGGTTTTTAACATCATCCTTGGAGTTGCTGAAGACAGGTGAGAGTATTGTTGTACTGTGGCTGCATAGGCTCTTCCAGACTATAATCCCCACTGACTAGAAGAAAAGTGTTATTCTATCTAGTGATAAGCCTGAATATAGCAACTATTACAGAATTACGCTGTTGTTGGTCCCAGAGAAAGTTTCTTTTCCATCTCAGTGTCTCAAATCAAGGATGCACTTCATGGCAAAGGCCAGGCTAGTCAGGGCGGCTTCAGACCTGGTCATTCCACTGTTGGCCAGATCTTCGTCTTGAGACAGCTTTTTGATAAGATAACTGACTTCAATAGTGCACAGTACTTTTTATAGATTTCCATCAGGCCTTTGATTCAGCACATTAAGGAAGTTTGTGGGATCTGGTGAGATGACTCATCATCCCTGAGAAGATAGCGTCATTGATAGAAGAGTTCTACAATGGAACGAAAAGATGAGTTCGAGTCAATGGCAGACACATGACATGGTTTCCTAAATCCACAGGAGTGTGTTCTGTCACCATTGTTCAATTTTGTCATTGACTGGTTGATGGATAAGCTTGAGGAGACAGCTGTCGGTGGTGTAAAGCTGAACACCATTCTGCTTTGAGATCTTGAATATACTGATGATGTCTTCTTGGCTCAATCTGGTGAATTGCTGCAGCTGATGGCCGATCTGGTCAGGCAAGAAGCAGCATGCATTGGTCTGGTTATTAATTTGATAAAACTAAGTCCTTGGCCATTACCATTAAGCAGCCTCCAGCTCCAGATTAGAACCAGCTCACTGTTAACCTGTCCAGATGAGACACGGATCAGGTGGCAGCTGTTGAATATTTGGACAGCATGATAATGCTGGAGGATGCTCAAAAGATGTGAATATGTTTATAGCAACAGCTGCTGCCTGTTTTGGGCCCTTCAAGTTGCCTCCCTGGGGACACTGTGACATCAAGCTTGCTATGACTCTGTGGCTGTACAGAATCACAGTTATACCAACTCTACTGTAGGGAAGTGAAATGTGGACACTGAGGAAAGCTGAAAAACATCGGATTGATGTTTTTAAGTCTCATTGTCCTTGTGATCTGCTTCATGCTGAGTAGCAGGACAAGATCAGAAAAGGAGATATCTGAAGCCAAACCCAGCAACTGCCTCCATCAGCACTGGTTTGATTTTGGCGGCCTTCTTGGAATGGACATGTTATTAGAATGGAAGACCAACGAACCCCGAAGCTTGTGTATAAAGCAATGCCACTACATGGCCAGCAATCACGTAGATGTCAAAAGCTTCAATGGTACAACAAGATAGCCAGTGATGGACATAAACTGAATATACAATCAGACCAGACTTAAGCATCTTGCCAGAGATTGATCCAGGTGGCACTTGCAGGAAGGTCACTGTTCCTTTGGGATCTGCCAGGATAATGTCGGAGGATCTCTGTTCTGTCAAAAGCTGTTTGCAATTAATGGCTGGGGACAAAGGGGGCTGTGCAGCCTTTCCCTGAATGAAAAAGGAAGCCCAGCCATCAATCTCCCTGAAGAGGACTGCTCTGGGAAGAGTACTCTAGTCTGAAAGGGTACGATCACGGGGAGAAAGATACAGAAGGCAACAGAATAAAGAAAAAGCAGAGCTGGGCCATAACACTTGACTAAAATGTCTGATTTTACTCACATAAGCTGAAACACCTCCTTTCCAAATTTTCCATGACAAACTAACTGACAGACCAACAAATGTCAAAGGAAACGATGTTCTAGCACCCATCCTTTCCAAACTGATCATTGCAACTTCCATGTCCTAGGACA
Source organism: Eretmochelys imbricata (assembly GCF_965152235.1). NCBI lineage: Eukaryota > Metazoa > Chordata > Testudines > Cheloniidae > Eretmochelys > Eretmochelys imbricata. Next base: position 195,038,566 of record NC_135574.1, read on the forward strand.
TATGTCATGGACAAATGGGTTTTCTTCAATCAGACCAATACAGCTTAGTATAAATCAAGTGTTGGCATTCTCACTGCTGAGTCCAAAGACCATGTGTAAAAATCTCACAACATAACTGCTCTTATTCACACTCAGTGGTGACATTTTGGAGCGGTACAAGGTGGTTGCTGTGTATACTAGCATTCTTGTTAAAAATCTCTCTTTGCTTCACCAACACTGCAAGCTAGACTGGGAACACTAGTGTAAATGGGTCATTGGCAACTGCAGGCATTTTAGCTATTATGCTGTCTAGACCTACACTGTTCTAGGTTACAGGATACGGAAGTGTGACCAAGCGGGACTGTTCTTAATATTTCCTCTGACTATTGTGGGGGTGCCTCAGTTTCCCCTATGCAGTTCTTAAGTATCTAGGTGCTGGGATAAGGGTGTATGATCCTTGCAGAGCCCTAGAAGGCAGGTGTGTGAAGGGGTCGGACACAGAGAATGGCCAACACCCTGTTTCCTGGCAACTGATGGCCTGGCCCTTCCCCCCTGCAAGGTGAGAGCTAAAGGGTTGGAGAACAAAGGAATCAGGTGCCCTCCTGGCCTGGGAAAGGGACAAAGCCCAGAGGAGGAGGGGCTGGAGAGAGTCAGTTTGGGGCTGGCTGGGGACATGGAGTGAAGTGCAGATGGGGTTGTTGGGCTCACTGCCCCCCAATATGGACCCAGCTGAGGGGTCCTGTTCTCTGCACCTACAAGCTCTGTTTTAGACCATGTTCCTGTCATCTAATAAACCTCTGTTTTACTGGCTGGCTGAGAATCACGTCTGACTGAGAAGTTGGGGTGCAGGACCCTCTGGCTTCCCCAGGACCCCACCTGGGCGGACTCGTTGTGGGAAGCGCACGGAGGGGCAGAGGATGCTGAATGCTCCAAGGTCAGACCCAGGAAGGTGGAAGTTGTGTGAGCTGTGTGTACTGAAGACAGGCTGCTCACAGAAAGGAGACTTCCCCAGAGACCTGACTGGCTTCATGGGGAGCAGTTCCAGAGCATTGCCCAAGGACTCCGTGACAACTGGTGGTAGCGGTGGGATGTACTGCACCCCATGGATGGCGCTTCCTGCAGTAAGTGACTGGGGAGCAGTAAAACGAAGGGGGATTGATGAGGACCAGGCGTGCTGAAGGCTCAGAAAGGAGTGGTTTCGGGGGGCGGTTAACCCCTGGGAGTGTGTGACCAGCGAGAAGAACTGTGCAGTAATGGGGTCCCCCTGGGAACTGCGGTGAGCAGTCTCAGGGGCGGAGGAGTCCGCAGCTCGACCCTGGCAAAGAGATGGTAACCTCGAGAAAGGCTGGCACACTAGGGGTTCTCCCTGGAAACCGGGAGGAGCTGAGAGCACACAGGCCTTGAGTCCACAACAACTTGGGGACAGCGGAGTGACAGCCTATCACCATCTCCTTAAGAAGGACATTGTAACCCTGTGCAACAAGAGAGGGTTGAGCATTGGAAAGTTCACCGAAGCACAGTTAATCGTGCAGCTGGAGGAGGATGACCGCTCTAAGGAACAGATTCCTGACCCAGATGGGGCTATAGCAGGATCTGGGAACAGCTGTAGTGGTAGCCAGGCATCCCCAAGACTCCTGTCCCTGACCAGACGGGGGTCTTCACAATTGGGTTCCCCATCGGGGGATCGGAGACGGACGGGATTGGAGCTGAGTCCGAGAGAGCAAGAGGACTGTGAGAGACAGCGAGAGCACGAGAAAAAGCTGCAAAAGCAGCAGCAGCATGAACTGGCGATGGTGGAGTGGAGAGGCATAGGGGACTTCCCTGGGGTGAGTGGGGATAGACCCCGGGGTGCCAGTTCCGCAGGGAACCTCGATACTAAATTGCTGCCCCTGGTTAAGGTGGGGGGGATGTGGATGCCCACCTCACTGCCTTTGAGCAGGCTGGCGATTTGAACAAGGGGGACCCTGCGGAAAAGCCCTGTCTCTAGCTCCCTTGCTGGGTCCCAAGGCTGTAGACTCCGTCAGCCAGATGGGTGGGGAGGTGGACAGGCTCCCAGTCTTGGTCCCAACCTATATGTCTGTGTGGTGTTTCCTGGGGTCGGGCCCCTTGGACCTTCAGTGGGAGCGGAAGGTGATGGTCAATGGGGAGACATTCCTGGGGTGGCGAGATCCTGGGACAGAGAGAACTGTTGTCAGGCCCCTGACGGTGCAGCCTCAGATGCAGAGGGGTTGTGTGAGGGTCCCAGGGATGAAGCCCCTCGCCCTGCCTATGGCCCAGATCCCTGTGCAGACCCAGGAGGGGTGGGACTGGCTGGTTGTTGGGGTTCTCCAGGATATCAGCTGTGAGACCCTGTTGGGGAGTGACTGTGTCTCTTTGCGACAGGATCCAGGCCCTGCTCCTGTAACGGCCAAGGGTTTGAATTTGAATCCAGGAAACCAATTGGCGGAGAGGGAAATGGTCAGTGAAAATGCAGATGACCTGGCTGGCAGCGGGGAGCAGCTGCTAGGCTTCGGCTTCGGCTTCATGCCTGCCTGTAACCAGACCCCTGGGGCTGGGTGGGACAGAGAGATGCTCCCCACCCCCTTGCACACTGGGGGCTCACACTGGCTCTGATGCAGTGAGGAAAGCAGCGAGCTCGCTGCCTACCCCCACTGGGACAGCAAGGGCTACGCTGAGCACAGTGGGAGCTGAGACCCCAGCTGAGTGGGGGGAGACACAGGCAGGGCAGGTTATCTGTTGGGAGTGGCAAGGTGCTTGATAAGGAAAGTGTGGATGAGCCTAGGCAGCCTTGTGAGCTGATGGCTTTGTCTAGTCGGCAGCGTGGGAAGGTGAGGATAGTGGAAGATGAGTGTTCCTGGACCTTACCTGTTACCTGGGTGGAGAATTGTGACAGTGAAGGAAACGTGCCTGTGTCTGTCAGGGGTATTGACTTGCCTATGGAGGGAGCTACCCTGATCTCCAAGCAGTTGTCTGTGAACAGCCTTGTGTGCTGGGACAAGGAGAATGAGATCCCAAGATGTGTGTCTGGGAAAGGAGAAAGTGTGTCCGGCTCTTCTTTGTCTGTGGAGCAGACAGAAGGGGCCTTTCAGCCTGTGCTGGTTGAGAATAGCGCAGTTGTCTCAGAGTTGGTTCTGGATTCCGCTAAAGCCCAGGAAGGGAAGGGTCCTAAGTTTGTGTCTGCTAGGGAGAATGGCCCTGTAACTAGGTTGCATCCAGTTAGTGTCTATGTAAAATCCCAGAGCCCAGACAATTCTGGTGCTTGTATTTTGCCCATTGCTAGTGTGTTGTTGGGAAAGGCTGTAGCAACTCCGTCTAATCAGGGTGAGATCCTAGCCAAGGCACAAGGAGAGCATAAAGGTGATTTGATTGTGTTACCTACTGATGGTGTGGAAACCTGTAGCGAGAAGGAAAACATTCCTGAACTTGTGCGTGGCAAAGGGAAGGAGCATGCTTCTAACCTTTTATCTAGGAAAGCTGTAAGTTTGCCTGAAAGGGGATTGTGTAGGAATCCGCCTGATGGGCCAGAGGTGATTCTAGATGTAAGTGAGACCCAGAAAGAGTCTGTTGTTGCTCAGGAAAGTGTTCCTCTACAGCAAGCCCTAGGTGAAGAGGGTAAGGGCAGAATTTCTGTGAAGGGTGAATTGTTGCATAGAAAAGCCCTTAGGGAAAGGAATCCTCATGGTAGTCTTTGCAAGCAGTTTACTGCAACTGAAGGGTGTGAAAGTGATTTAATCAAGAAAGTTTCAGTTCCTAACAGGCAGAAATTTTCTGTTGTGAATGAAGCCACTGACTTTCCTGTTGAAGGATCCAGTGTGGATAGCTTTGAGAAGGTCTCAGATGGAGTGAAAGCTGTTAAGAAAGTTAAACAGTCCTATAACCAAGTGGCTGTGTTTGGCCAGCTTGTTGGGGAGACAAGGTTGTTGAGAAAGGAATGTCTCCATGCTAGTTCTGTAAGTGAACAGTATGTGGCCCAGGTCAAGATGAGGGCTCTTAACCAAGAGAGCCCAAATTGCAGGCCTCCAGACTGGAGCGTTGGGAGAAGACCCGATCCCAGTTTGACCCCTGGGGGGTTTGGGGTGGCAAAAGGGCACGGGCCGCATAAATCTTCCCACATGCGGCATGCGAGTGCTATCGACCACCTTCGACCTAAGGGAGGGCGTGAAACTGGAAGGGCCTGGTGTTACTCCCACCAAGGAATGGGAGAGATGCTGGGGCATCCATGGGAACACTGGTGAGTTCGAACTTCCCCAGGTCACCAGCTAAAGTGTCCTCACTCAGTTCGGTCTCGAAGGGGGGAGAGATGTGACAAAGCGGGACTGTTCTTAATGTTTTCTCTGAATATTGTGGGGGTGCCTCAGTTTTCCCTATGCAGTTCTTAAGTATCTAGGTGCTGGGATAAGGGTGTATGATCCTTGCAGAGCCCTAGAGGGCAGGTGTGTGCAGCGGTCTGGACACAGAGAATGGCCAACACCCGCAATTGATGGCCTGGCCCTTCCCCCCTGCAAGGTGAGAGCTAAAGGGTTGGAGAACTAAGGAATCAGGTGCCCTCCTGGCCTGGGAAAGGGACAAAGCCCAGAGGAGGAGGGGCTGGAGAGAGTCAGTTTGGGGCTGGCTGGGGACATGGAGTGAAGTGCAGATGGGGTTGTCGGGCTCACTGCCCCCCAAAATGGACCCAGCTGAGGGGTCCTGTTCTCTGCACCTACAAGCTCTGTTTTAGACCATGTTCCTGTCATCTAATAAACCCCTGTTTTACTTGCTGGCTGAGAGTCACATCTGACTGCGGAGTTGGGGTGCAGGACCCTCTGGCTTCCCCAGGACCCTGCCTGGGCGGACTCGCTGTGGGAAGCACACGGAGGGGAAGAGGAGGCTGAATGCTCCGAGGTCAGACCCAGGAAGGTGGAAGTTGTGTGAGCTGTGTGTCCTGAAGACAGGCTGCTCACAGAAAGGAGATTTCCCCAGAGTCCTGACTGGCTTCGTGGGGAGCAGTTCCAGAGCATTGCCCAGGGACTCCGTGACAGGAAGTTAAAACAAATATGGCTGTCTACATTAGCACTCTCGCAAATGTGACCCCCAGTGGTAGTGCAATGGTTGGAAATTTGAACAAAGATGTTAGTGTAAACAAGGCCGCAGAACGTATGTCTACACTGCAGCTCAGCGCGTGCCTCCGAGCCTGGATAGACAGACACTTGCTCAGGTGAGTAGCCTGTGCTGCCCCTTAGGCCACAACATTCAAACTGCTATTTTTAGCACGCGAGCACAAGCATAGCTAGCTCGTGTCTGTTTTACCAGACTGGGCACATTCCCAGCTGCAGTGTAGATATACCCAGAAGTTCTGTCCTTCGGATCAGATGTTAAACTGATGCCTGTTCTAACTACCTCCAGCAGCTGTTGAGGTGGAAATTAAAAATGTCATCGTGACTTTAAAAAGAAAAAAGGATAACCTTAATCCTGATGCTTTGGCCAACGTTGGCTCTCTCAGGAAAATGGGTTCTAATTAGAGCCGTGTTAAACTTTCACAACTAAACCTGAAACCAGTTAGTTTGTTTTAGGTTTTGTTACAAACCTAAAAGTCAGACCAAGTTTGCAAGAACTGGGCTGCGTTTCAAGTGAATCCATGCCAACGTATGGTTTTGAGTGGAAACCAGGCTCAATTCAGTAGTTTCACAGTGTTTTGATCTGAAACCAGGCCCGATCTGGCAGCTGTAAGTGAGGTTTGCTTTGAGATTTTGTTTCAAACTACAGAAATTTGCATGAAGCTCTGAAAGCCAAAACCACCACATTTCCTCTAATGTCCATGACTGTGGGGACCATAGAGCAGTGGTTTTAAAAAAAAATTTCTGGCGACTCAGTTGAAGAAAATTGTTGATGCCCATGAACCAACAGAGCTGGGAATGAGGGGTTTGGGATGTGGAAGGGGACTCTGGGCTGGGGCAGGAGGTTGGGGTGTGGGAGGGGGTCAGAGCTCTGGGGTGGGGGTGCAGGCTCTGGGGTGGGGGTGGGGATGAGGGGTTTGGGGTGCAGGAAGGGGCTCCAGGTTTGGGAGGGCTCTGGGGTGGGGCAGGGGATTGGGGTGCAGGGTTACCTCAGGCAGCTCCAAGTCAGCGGCGCAGCAGGCGTGCTAAGGCAGGCTTCCTGCCTGTCCTGGCACCGAGGACCACACTGCACCCAAGAAGCAGCCAGCAGCAGGTCTGGCTCCTAGGCAGAGGTGCGGAAGCGGCTCCACGTGGCTCTCGCCCGCAGGCACCGCCCTGCCCCCCAAGCTTGGGGCAGGAGCAGCGTGAAGAGCCCAGTGGGCCCCACCGCCACCACCACCTAGGAGCTGAACCTACTGCTGGCTGCTTCCAGGGCACAGCGTGGTGTCAGAACAGGTAGGAATTAGCCTGCTTTAGCCAGGCAGCACTGCCAACAGGACTTTTAATGGCCCAGTCGGTAGTGAGACCAGAGCCGCTGCAATCCAGTGCCTTACATTCCGTGACCCAGTACTGGGTCGCAACCCGCAGTTTGAAAACCACTGCCCTAGACGAATGAAGGGAGGGAAGGGACACACACAATGGATGCCACGATTGCATACCCAGGCTCTGCACTACTAATGCCTACATGCCCGTGTAAATTGGCATGGTTCCATTTTTACACTAGCACAGCATTTGTAATAGATTTTCAGAATGTTTGAGTAAAGAAGCTGTTATACCAACCAAATTCTGCTCTATATAGTTGTCTGCTTATTTTTTCCTTTTAAAAAAATCATTAAAAGAAATCTGTTTCTGTTGGTTTAGTACAGTTGATTTTTTATCAGATTGCAAACAAAGCTATAATGGTCTGGTATCACAGGCCATAAGTTACTTTCATTCCAATGAGTTAGACTACTGTTGGAGAATAGATAGTAATACACCATTTACTTCTAAAGAGAAGGCACATGCCATAAGACACACACATTGCTGCATTCTCTTTGGATTTGCTCTCATCCTGCTCAAAACAGATGTATGCATGTTTTATGTCTGTTTGTTATTTTTAAATAAAAATTTTTGAACATTTTAAAAAGTTTTGTCAATAAGATAAATTGCCATAGTTGACCACGGTGGTCAGCAGTTTGTAAAGACAACCTTCTAAGGCCAGAAAATTAAACAAGAGTAACATGCAATAGACACCATTATATAATAATATAGCACATTGTTTCAAAAGGTTATTTCACTCTACAAAATGTGAAGCCTTCCCATACCAAAAACATCTCCAATCTCTATGTCCTCCTTAACAAGGCTACTGCTGGGCACGGTGCAGAATTGGACCTTAAAAGATTTTAGTGAAAATTCCTAGATGAATGTAGATTTTAACGTATAGCAGCAATTAGCCTGTGCTTCAGCATTAAAACAACTAGGCCCAATCCCACAAAGATTTTAAACACTGTGAATAGTTCCAGTGACTTCAGTGGATTGTGTGTAATGTTAAGCACATGCTTAAGTCTTTGCAGGACCATGGGCCTTAGTTATTAACAAAACAAATACATACGTAATTTGCACTTATATAGTACCCTCCATCCTAGTATCTTAACATTTAAGTAGACTAAACTTTGTAAAATTATAGTATTTCATGACAAAAATGTGAGTGAAAACGAATCTTTGTACAGAATACCAAAGAACCATCATGAGATGCAGCTTTGGTTAAGCAGGAGATCTCCAGCTGGCACAAAGCAAGGGAACCTTATTCAGCCATGAATATTTCACAAACCGTCAGGAAGCCACAGGGACGTTTTGCTCATTGTTTTCTATAGTGGTTTTAAAAGGAAAACGGATCATAAATAAGATGGGCTTAACATAGGAGCAGTTCTTTAGTCAGTCAACTTGATTCACCTCTGCGGGTGCAGGGGAATAATTTACTCCCTATGTACTCCCCTTAGGATGACCAGATAGCAAGTGTGAAAAATCAAGATGGGGGGTAGGGGAGGTAATAGGCACCTATATAAGAAAAAGCCCCGAATATCGGGACTGTCCTTATAAAATCAGGACATCTGGTCACCATTACGTCCCTTGCTGTACTTGCTGGAGCAGTTATGCCCAAGGGGCAGTTCATCCACAGAAAAAACTCCAGCCAGGGACCCATATAAGCCTGTCAGTGGAAGCTGACATGGGAATCCACTAGATCAGTGGATCTCCTGGGAGTCTTGGTTCCACCCCCTTTCTCCATGGCCCGTGACAGCCATCTTCAGGTCCTTATCAGAGCAGTGATTGCAAGGAAGCAGTGTTTATCTGTGTGCTATCCCTCCAAGTGGTCTTTATGTCCTTAGGGACACAGCCTGAGTTCTGCCAGAAGAAGATGGTTGAATCCAGGCAATGAACAGCCCAGTGCTGCCAAAAAACATGAGTAACTCTATTCCTTGCCAGACAGAAGGCAGTTTGGGCTGGTATTCCTTTATTTATCATTCCCAAATTTACAAGGCTATGAGATCTGTTAAAAGTGTAAATCATCGCAGGCAAATCAAGTTAGGGAGGAATTTCTAGATGCGAATAATGATTGCCAGAGACTCCACAGCAATCTGCACACTGAACTACTTGAACAACAAGCCAAATTCATCCCTGATGTAATTCCTCTGAAAAAAATTACATTCCATAAGGGGTAAATCTGGCCCACTCCTTCTAAAGACACATGCCATGCTGTAATCCAGTTTTGGATTTAAATTTTAAGTAACCCTCTCAGACAATACCATGAATTAGAAGACAAAACTGTTTTGAAGAAATTTGTGCTAGAAACACTGGTTACAAAATGAAAAGGAGTACTTGTGGCACCTTAGAGACTAACCAATTTATTTGAGCATAAGCTTTCGTGAGCGACAGCATGCATCCGATGAAGTGAGCTGTAGCTCACGAAAGCTTATGCTCAAATAAATTGGTTAGTCTCTAAGGTGCCACAAGTACTCCTTTTCTTTTTGCGAATACAGACTAACATGGCTGCTACTCTGAAACTGGTTACAAAATAAAATTATTCCATCTGGGATGCAGCTAGATGACTTTTTGTTGTTATTGTTTTATGCCTTTTGGGATATAAACTAAGTCCCCATTCCAATGATAGAATAATGCATGGTGGGAGCCCATTGCTTCATTACAAAATAATGCACCAGAGTGGATCAGAAGTTATCCAGCTCCAGTTATGAGGACTTAAAATTTAGAAAAAAAAAAAAGTTATCTTAAAACTATCTATGTGCAGAATTCCCCTCCAGTTTCGTCTGTTTGGAGCACGCAACATATTATTTATTTGATGACTTATAAATATCACACATTACCTAAGTATATAGCGCTCATCACAAAATACAGAACTAAAAAGGTCTGATCTCATCATGATCTTGGCAAGTCCCAAAGACACGTGCTCTCCTTGCAAATTGAGCACCATCCACATCAAACTCTAGCAAAGTATTTAAGGTGATCTGATTGTATATTCAGTTTGATCTAAATATCTGTAAATCCTACCTTTAAAATAATCCAGAGGTCAATTACAAACTTGATCAGATAGGTACAATATACCTTAGGCTTGCCAACATAGAGCTGCAGCAGACTTCCAGAGTGATCAGACTCCTTCACTGAGAATGCCTTGCCATCAGTCCTGCAGTGTTCAGCCCCAGAAAGTAAAGATTTGCTTTCTCCACTAGCTAAAGCATCCAGGCATAAGCTGCTAGGGCATGGGTGGCCTACCTAATGGGTGGAAAAGAACCTTGTTAAGTGGTTGTGGTGGCAGTTTGGAGCACTGGTGAGTCAAGTATTGACCTGAGGGTGAAGCCAGAGTCAGGGTCACGGAGCCAAGCCAAAAGGGCAGAACTGGAGTCCGGATCAGAAACACCAAGCTAAAGGGTAAGCCGGAGTCAGGGTCAAGAGGCCAAGCCAAACGTCAGAGTCTGAGTCAGAATCAAGGCAGGGAAGCATGGACTAGAACGAAGCTGGCATGAGTCAAGGCAGAAGGAGTACTGGAACAGGAAGCGGAAGAAGAAGCGAAAGCAAAAGCAGTGCAAGCACAAAGCTACTACTGCAAGCCTCAAGCAGCAAGCCGCAGGCTTCCCTGCCCAGTCAGGAAGCGTGACCATTTGGAGAAGGCTCAGTGGGCCCAGCTGAGCTTGCTGGGTTGCCTAGCAACCAGGCTGGGAGCCAGCTGTCTCCTGAAACCAGGTGCCTTTCAGCCATAGCCCCAAATATGGCAATCAGTCGCACTCCAGCCTCGGGCTACAAAAGTTTGAATTACTGTGACAAGGTCTGTGTCAGATCCTGAGGCCTCTGGGCCACCCATTAATGAAAAAAGGCACTGCATGCCACTGCTGTCCCCTGGGAATCCAAGACAGGCATAGCTATGATGCAGATGCCCAAGGGCCACAAGGTTATGGGGGTCCAACCAGCAGAGGCCACTCTACCTTAGACACCACCATTGTTATGCCTCCAGTCTACTTATGGGCAGACAGGGCTCAGAGGGGCAAAAGCAGTCCCCACCCAGTCAGAGAAGCCCTCTTGCCCCCTCCCCAGCCACTTCCATCCCCCAGTGTGAATAAAATTGTGCCCTTCACTCCTCAGGCCCTGACTGGCTCAGGGCTGGTTCTGGCAGGTCCAGCCTGTACCTACTGCTCCATGCTGGGCCCCTGCCCTGACTGCTGCTGCTCCGGACTTGCACTGTGGCCACTGATCCAACAGCGAGGAACTTATCCAGAAAGGCGCAGGGCGGGGGGCAGAATGGGGGGGCAGAAGGCCAGGCGGTGGGAGTGGGCTAGGCTGAGGATGCAGAAGACAGGCAGACTGGTCTTGCGGAGTGTGGGGGCCAGGCGGGCTGGACTGGGAGGTTCCTCCAGGGCACGAGCCCTCTGATTCCAATTCCACTGATCCATGACACAGGCCACTAGGAGTGGAGGAAATTGGGGGGAGGGTTGTGGGAGGGAGGGGACAGATGGGGAGCAAGTCCCTGTTCCCAGATGTTGAAGGAGGATGCCAGGGGAGAGATGGAGGAGGCATATGGGGAGTAGCCCCTGATAAGAATTAATATCTTTTCACTCTGTTATAATGTTTTTCTCCTAATGCAACTAGATTCACTTTTGCACAGTAGCTCCCATCCAACATTCTGACATGGAAAACCATTGTCAACTTGGTCTGATCAGCCAGTTAAATTGGATTTATGGAGTGGCCCAAAATAGCTGAAGCATACCCACGTGGGGTAGGATCAAATCCAATCCTAACAGTGTGTGTATTTTAGAAGTTCTTAGAAGATGGTATTGATATTAGTGAGGGCTGGCTTTTTATCTAGCTCAATTAACATTTTGATGATATGGAAACAGACACACTGTAAGTGTCTGACTTACACAGTAATGTAAAATGGACTAGGTATCATAATCTTTGAAAAGTCCTGAGGATGTTATTATTTTAATTGTTTTCAATTGTATGGCAGTATGAATCATTGTGTTTGGTTTCTGTGACACAGAGACCACATCCTCAAGAGTGGTCTGTAAATTTGTGACAACACTTGTTTGCATTTGGTGCCACACCATTGGTGAATGCAAAGCTAGTGCTGCCTGTGGTCATATTGCAAGTTTTTCCATCGGCAAAATTGTAGGTTCAGCTATAAAGATTTGGGGCTTGATTCCCCATTACATTACTCCTCTTGACGGTGGTGTAACTCCAGACATTTAGTTCCAGTACAGTTGCACCAACTTGAAACTGGAGTAACACACAATGGTGACTCAAGCCCTTGGGCTTTTTGACTAACTATATGTCTTGCTACTTGATTTAAAGTCTCAGATATAAAAAGTGAATTATTTGTATTGCTAGAAATTTACACACTGTTTTTAGAATGTTAAACAACTGAGTGGAGCTGCTAAATCCAAGAAGCAAAATTAAATTAGTGAGTAAATGGCAAATTAGCCAAAAATTGATGGTTTTCTTAACACTGCATCAGACGGGCCCACAACATCTTCAGCTACCGGAGACAAAATCGTGGAAGATTTTGGCAGCCAGTGTCTGTGTTGAAAATGTTTTAATCCTGATATCCCCAAGATAGTCAAACTTGATAGTGTTCCAGGAGCAGACTCTGGGTCAGAATGAAAATATTTATACCTCAGTAGCATCCACTGACATCTTACTGACTGATTGCAGTGAAGTTGAAGCTGAGTTGTCTAAAGAAAATCCCATTGACAAATCAAAATTTAGTGCAGAAACTTTAAGTTCAGAATAGAAATGTTTTATTGAAAAACATGGCCTTTTTTCTCAACCTCTGAGGGACCATTCCCACATGACTCAGACAAATCAATGCTTTTCAGCATCTTATTATGAAACCAGGTGTAACGGAGTGCACTCACTGTATGGGACCACCCCTTAATCAAGTGTGCGTGTCTGCTCTTTTTAGCTCGATTTCTCCACTCACGGTGCCCCCTGCTGGCCGCTGCGCTCATCAGGCAGGTCTTCGATGACAGCTCTCCAGCCAAATCACACACAGTCCATGTGCAAAGCCAAACAAACCCCTTTTAGGGCACAAGGTACCCCTCCATTGGTACCCCTCCAGCTGAGATACTCCTCTCAAACTCAGTTCATGGACCCTAGCTCTCCAGCTGAGTCAGTCTCAGTTCAGCTCCCTTTGGGGAGGGGGAGAGGGGGTGGTAACAGTTCCAAATGCAGCACATCCCTAGGCCTGTTTAAACTCCCTTTCTCCAGGTGTAGCTACTTCCCCAGTGGCTGATGGGGGGTGACCCAGAGCCAGCCACTACTCCAGGCCCCAACCCAGCGACCCTATAAATAACAACCACATGCCACATTCCTCTAACTAACTGCATTTCCCTGGGCCACTTTCCAACGGCCCTTATCTTTCTCGAGTCCCAGCAGGATCACCTTTCCTGCTCTACTGACTTGTGGCCAATAACTGCTTGCCTTGGCCCTCACAGCTCCTGTAGCCAGCCAGGAGCACTTCTTGCTCCCCCGCTCCCAGCCAGCAGACTGAACTCACTCTTTCCTTGTAGCTCCTTTTATACCAGCCTGCTGAGACCTGGTTGGCTGCTTCCCTGCAGCCTCTTTCTGATTGGCTGCGTCCAACATCACTCCCTGTCAAAGGCCTGAATCAAACAAACTAATTTGGTTATGCTATTCTCCTCTGCAGGACAACATTTACTACCAAACTCTGTTGGCTTTTCAGGGATTCAGGGGAAAAAACATCAGATGACTTGGCCTCAATAAGTGGAATGATAAATACAGTGATATGTGAAACATAGAACCATAGGACTGGAAGGGACATGGAGAGGTCATCTAGTCCAATCCTCTCCACTCATGGCAGGACTAAGTATTATCTTGACCATCCCTGACAGGTGTTTGTCTAACCTGCTCTTTAAAATCTCGAATGATGCAAATTCGACAACCTCCCTGGGCAATTTGTTCCAGTGCTTAACCATTCTGACAGGAAGTTTTTCATAATATCCAACCTAAACCTCCCTTGCTGCAGTTTAAGCCCATTGCTTCTTGTCCTATCCTCAGAGGTTAAGGAGAACATTTTTTCTCCCTCCTCCTTGTAACACCCTTTATGTACTTGAAAACTGTTATCATGTCCCCTCTCAGTCTTCTCTTCTCCAGACGACACAAACCCAATTTTTTCAATCTTCCCTCATAGGTCATGTTTTCTAGACCTTTAATAATTGTGTTGCTCTTCTCTGGACTGTCTCCAATTTGTCCACTTCTTTCCTGAAATGTGGCGCCCAGAACTGGACACAATACTCTATCTGAGGCCTAATCAGTGTGGAGTAGAGTAGAAGAATTACTTCTTGTGTCTTGCTTACAACAGTCCTGCTAATACATCCCAGAATGATGGGGGTTTTTTTGGTTTTTTTTGCAACAGTGTTACACTTTTGACTCATATTTAACTTGTGATCCACTATGACCCCCAGATCACTTTCTGCTGTACTCTTTTGTAGGTAGCCATTTCCCATTTTGTATATGTGCAATTTATTGTTCCTTCCTAAGTGGAGTACTTTGTATTTGTCCTTATTGAATTTCATCCTATTTACTTAAGACCATTTCTCCAGTTTGTCCAGATAATTTTGAATTTTAATCCTATCCTCCAAAGCACTTTCAACCAGTGGCAAAATAATGAATGAGTCAGTCTAGGGCCCCCCTCATGTGCACCAGAACTTGGGTAGAAGTGCAGGGGGAACCGCCACTGGAACTGTGGCCCTTCCCCCTGCTCCTCCTCTTCCCCCAGGGCCCCACCCTCTGGCCAGGCCAGAAGTCGAAGTTGATAACTACTCTCTGGAAATTAGTTATGCACACACCTTAAAGTAGCTCCATTTAGGTTGTATTTCCCTAGTTTGTTTATGAGAAGGTCATGTGAGACAGTATAAAAAGCCTTACTAAAGTCAAGATATACCACATGTACTGCTTCCCCTCATCCACAAGGCTTGTTTCCCCTATCGAAGAAAGCTATGAGGTTGGTTTGACACGATTTGTTCTTGACAAATCCATGCTGACTGTTACTTATCACCTTATTATCTTCTAGGAGTTTGCAAATTGATTGCTTAATTATTTTCTCCATTATCCTTCTGGGTACTGAACTTAAATTAACTGGTCTGTAATTCCCCAAGTTGTCCTTATTTCCTTTTTTATAGATTGGCAGCATATTTGCCCTTTTCCAGTCCTCTGGAATCTCTCCTGTCTTCCATGACTTTTCAAAGACATCTGACTGTCACTTCATAGTTTGCTTAGTGTATGATCAGTGGGGCTTACATAGGACCGTTGACAAAGATCTCAAATTGAAAATAAGGAAAAGGGGCCAGTTGCTTAAGGCACAACCCCAATCTTATCATTAATACACCATTACTTTATCTATGTCTAATCTTGTATTTAGAGGTTGTAGAGAGGTCACTGCTGAGGGAAACAGCGGTAATTTTTTGTCTGTTGTCGAACTATCGGACAAATACAATCCTGTTCATCATACGGAAGCCAAAAGGCTCAACAATTTACTTCAGACCAGAAATTCCAAATGAAATCATCCAGTTGCTATCAGCCCAGGTTACAGAAAGTGTTGTTGATGACATCAGGAATGCTCCATTTTACCCAGAGATAATGGACATGACCCAGGATTTATCCAAAATCGACCAACTAAACCAAGTTTTTTGGTAGGTTACCACAGAAAAAGATGAAAAAGGCAATCCTTCCAAAATAAATATTAACAAGAGTTTTCTAGGATTTCGCAGAATAAGTGGTCAATCAGGTGCTAATCCTGAAAGCAATACCAGCAAGTATATTGAAGATAGGTCTACTACTATCAAAAATATGAGGACAGGGATATGATGGCACTGCAAATATGAGCAGAATCTATTGTGGTGTAGAAGCAAGAACTGCTGAGAAAGTACCAAACACAAGAGACGTGCACTGTGCTGCACACAATATGAATCTAGTGTGAAAAGATTCAGTACGGACAATCACAGAATTTCAAAATTATTATGATTTAGATGAGTGATTACATACTTTTTTGATCACAGCATTAACTGATGGACTTTGTGCTCTTCCTTTGCAAGTGAATCCAACCTAACTCTGAAAAGACTTTGTCCTACACATTGGTCTTCTCGTTATGAACTTCTGCAGACAGTAAGCAAAAATGTGTAGATGTAGTCTGCATATTGTGTTCATGTATTTATGGATGAGATAGATAAGTTCTCATTTTCCAAGAGGATAAAGATAAGCAAAATTTTAGATTTCAGGTTTGGGAATGGGTCCCTTACCTATTTTGCACCATGGCACTCTTGGGCCTTATTACGCCCTTGATATAAGAAGAGTGATGGATCTAATATGTCCTCCAGACTGCAAATGGTAAGAGCAAGTCAGACAAATATTTCTAATAGAAACCATATTGCAATCAGTTACTCTGGATGTTTCCTTTTGCATATCAGTATAATTGCTGTTTTACCTGGGATAAGTGTAAGGCAGCTTGCCCTTACCTATATCCTACATCTGTCAGAACCGTAGGAAAGCAAGGAGACCACAGTATCGGGGTTCAATGAAAAGGTGATGCAGAGCTGAGTAACATCTGCATTCTGATGACCCTGCCAGCCATCTCACTGTCTCCTCTCACAGCTTCACAAACACATCGAATAAGAGGGATGACAAGAACCCTGTGGACTCCACATGAGAGGGCCTATAAGGAAAAAGGGTACTCAAACTATCCTTTCACACCACACAGAGAGGAAAGAATGGCCCTGCCTTTCCCATCCGTCTCTGCAAGGATCCTGCAGGCAAATTAACAAAACCTCAAGGTCAGTGGTATCAAAGGTAATGATAGCTCTAGCTATCAGACTACTAAGAGCAGAGGTGAGCAAACATCCGGCAAGCGGGACCGTACTTGAGCTCTGGCCGGGGAGGCTAGCCCCCGGCCCCTCTCCTGCTGTCCCCCTCCCCTGCAGCCTCAGCTCGCCATGCCGCCAGCGCTTTGGGTGGGCTGCAAGCTCCTGCCGGGCAGCATGGCTGGCTCCGGCTGGGTCATGCAGCTGCCAGTCCTGCTGCTCTGAGTGGCATGGTAAGGGGGCGGGGAGCGGGGGGGTTGGATAAGGGGAAGGGGGTTCTGGGGGGCATTCAGGGGACAAGGAGCAGTGGGGGTTGGATTGGGGGTGGGGTCCTGGGGGGCGGTTAGGGGCGGGGGATAGTCAGGGGGTGGGAAGTGGGAGGGGGCAGAGAGAGGGTGGGCATTTATTGGTAGAAGATCAACCAGGAATAACAATACCATCTCCCAAGCACACCCACATTTAAAAATCAGACTGACAGAAAATAGAGGACAGAAGACAACTGCAAGACTAAGATGTAAGTGCCGCTGCTCCAATATCCCTTTTTCAATAGCTTTCCCGCAAACAGAGAAGGTGTTAACTGGCAAGATTCTTACAATCAAGGGTATATTTTTACAGCTGACTTAACCCAGGCTCTTATTCGGATGTTGTCCCAACCCCTCTCCCCATCCACACACAAATCACTCTCACCGTAGGTAAGTGGTGCTTTCAACCCAGGCTAATTGGCCTGTTCTGGGCTTGTGGGTTAGAGTCCAGGTTCTGTTTTCACTGAAGCTGGTAACTCACCCACCCAGTGCCTTCCCACAGTTCCTCTACGACCCAGAAGAACAGTCAAATTCTCCCACAAGTGACTGGGAAAGAATCAGAGTGACCCAGCTTATTGCAGCCCAAAGAATCATGGGATAATATGCCTCCAGAAATCCTAGCAGCACACAAAGGTGAGTGCGGCACCAGGATTCAGTTATGGCTATGCAGTGTGGCTGCTCACATCTGAGCTAGGCTAGCCCAGGTGCTGATTACCTGAGTTTACTCTGCAATGAAGACATACCAGAAGAAAGGGTTTTATTCAGTGCTGGCTCTTTAGGGGTGGATGGTACCATATTCTCTTCACTTCGTTTCTGATGGCCTTTTTCCCATTTCCCTTTAACCTTTGTTTTCCTCCTTATCCCAGTAGTGGCCACAGCAAGTGGTAGGGCTGAGCCTGCAGGCAGCCAGCTGCTCCCTCCCTTGATCCCCATTGTGTGCGCAAACACTTACCTCTCACCCTCTCCTGTACATTGATCATAGTTTCAAAGTGAAAAACTACAGCACTTCAGGGGGACTGTCGCAGAGAAGCATAATGGTAGGATATAAGCAAGATTCTTGTGGAAGTGGAAAGAAAAATGCGTGTCCTCTTCTCTTCTCCCTTTCAGTATGAAAAATGGGGACCCTTTACTATAAAGGGAAGGGTATAAAAAAATAATGTTTCTCTCTCTGTGATCCAGCTTCCCCCAACCGCCACCGGCTCAGAAATACATGCAAACCTATTCACCCAGGCTGAGAACCTGTGGAATCGTTCCACAGATCAGAACCACCTTCTTCCTCCCAAAGTCCACAGGCTCAGAACAACTTCTCCACAATACACCCACAAACGCCTCCATGCTTAGAACACTTCCTCGCCATCTTACCTGACATCCAGCACCCCCAGGTACAGAATCCCCACCCCCACCCCCACCCCCAATTTGTTGCTGAACTTGTATTAGCTCCACAGAAGTCTGTATTCCATGTCCTGGGCCTGCTCCCTCTGCTATTGGCAGTATAAGGACTAGAGACTTCAGGAAGCCATATAATTTGCCTCTTTGGGGCAAAACTGAATTAGTCCCTCAGAAACCCATTTTTATTCAGGATGCTTCACCTCTTACGTAAATTTGCCCTAACTTGTGAATCAAAGTCTTGATCCATATACAGTTTTTACATGGGGCACGGTGAATGAATGAGAATGGCACAAGGAGTTGGGAGAGCCTGAATTCTAATCCCAACTCTGCCACTAACTTTTTGTATAGTTTTGGCAAGTAATTTAACTTCTGTGCCTCGGTTTCTATAAAATGGAAATAAGCTTTACCAACCTGGCTGGTCGCTGTGAGGATTTGTTAATTTATACAGCAGACTGAAAATGCTAAGTACTGTTTGTCTCTAGACTATTGTTATGCAATGACCTTTATTACCCTTAATTTCAACATCTACCAGTAGGATAAAGAAATATTTTTGTAATCTAAATCTACCTAAGATGTGTGCCTATTTTGTGAGGTTCTTCTGCTCATAAATGCCACCTGCAGCTAGGCATCTAGAAAAAGAAAACAACTGTTTTTTTTCACCTTTCACATTTGTTGCATCCTCTTCAGTGGGTTTCCGGCGGTTTGCTGTGACCCCACAACAGACAGTTGTGCTCGCAGTACCTGTAGGTGTATGTCTTTCTCACTTTTCCTCACTGAGAGATTTGTCTAGAAGATAAAAACAAGCTCAGGGACGTCCTATGATTCTAACTGTGGAACTTCTCTCAGACTGGGTCAGTGCAAATGAGGGAGATTATGGTGACATTTGAAAGGTCCTATTGAAACGCACACCCCAAAATTTTCCATCCCCACAGAAAGAGGCAGCAAAACCTTAAAATGAATCCTGAAATGCTGGAGCCACCCCTACTCCACCACAAATGAGTGAGACTTGCCTGCAGCTCTGTGACTACATGCACCATGGCAAAACTTACTTTCACTTCCACACAGCAGACAACACGCCCACCATCTGGTCTCAAAGAATAGGGAACTCCCTTACACCTTACAGAGCATACACACAGAGAAACCATATGCACACAGCAACCTGAGTACCGCACAGTCTCTTATGTATTTATCCTCACAACACCCCAGTGGGGCTGGAAAGTATTATCCCCATTTACAGATGGGAAAATGAGATACAGAGAGGCTAAGTGATTTGCCCAAGGTCACACAGGAAGTCTGTGGCAGAACAGGAGCTTAAACCTAGGTCCTAGATTAGCACCTTAATAACTGGTCCAGTCTCCTCTCCTTAACCTAATTATAGAGACCGCAACCTCTCCCTCTACTGTTCACACTATACACATCCAAACTAAAAAGAGACAACCTGATTCTCCTCTCCCTTAGACTAGTGTAAAGCCAAGTAACTCATGGTTGTATTTTTTTCAATTTTCTGATTTACAGAGATTGAAAAATGTTGGGGGGGGGTTGGTGTTTTTATTTAAAAAAAAACAAGAAAATTATCTTTACACACACACACACACACACACACACACACACAACAAAAGAAAATGAAATTTTAAAAAAAATTATTAGTAAGACACATTTTTACTATTTTTGACCAGCTCTACCTTGAACTAGTTCCAAGGACTCAGTGAGGGAGTAAATCAGGACCCCAGGAAACTTGGAGCTTCCCAATACAACTGCTCAGTCTTTCAAATAAGGCATAGGATGAAATTCCTCTCTTTTTTGCAGAATACGGAAACGAAAGGAATAAAAAGTAAACCTCCTTGGAAAGGGTTTAGGTCCCTCTTTCCATTTCAATCAGAGACCTCACCTTCCATAGGCAGCTTCTCAGAGTAGAGCTCTGGCTTAGATGGCATGGAGAGGAATCCCTAGGACGCAATAACAATAAGGAATTCCAAATGCTGCTGCAATGGAAAAGAAAGACAGTCCCCAAAAAGGAAGGGAGAGGAAAAAGATCTATAGCACATTCCAGTTCAAGGCTCTCAAGGTACTTATCAGAACTGTGGTTTTGCAGATGCACACAGCAGAACAGCCAGAGTAGCCAAGGTAGTTAGTTTCCGTCAATGGTGGCAACTCCTGTATTACCTTTTTCCCTGGTCTTACCCAGCACAGCCCCTCTATTGAATCTGGCTGAACTGTGGCTGCTGCGAATTCGAGACATGAGAGAATATTGTATCTACTCAATTAGCACGGGGGACTCTCAAGCTGTGAAAATTTAAATGAGTGATCGCAAATGTCTGATAATTGAACAGTATTGCAAAAATCTTTCCTCACAACAGTGAGTTACTTTTAAAGACGGACTTAAAATTAACCCAAAATGAGGACGTCTCACCCAACATGAAATGAAACTTGGCACGTTTGTTTGCACACCAGAGCACTGTAACAGCTTATTGCACTCTGAAGATGCACATTTGGAACTGGAAAGGGGTCATGGGACTTCAGTGGTATTTGTTGTTAATCTGATACAAACAGACAAAAGTCTGAGAGAGACTGACAGAGAGAGTCAGAGGACTCCTGATCTGCAGGGTTATATTGTTTATGGCTATGCCTAGACAAAAGAAAATGTGCTGATGTTATATTAAAAGTCAGATTCTGGTCTCACACTTGTATCAATCCAAAATAAAAAAAGTCAGTGGAATTATACCAGGGTACATGAGATCCGGTCCCAATTGTCTAATTTAACCTACAAAAGCAGAGGATTCATAGCTCAAAGAACTGGAGCTAAATCCATTTTCATTTAGGGCCAAATTGTCAACCTGTTATTCCCACTGGTGCAGTTCTTCAACACTGATCAGAGTTAGGGCTCCCATTCAGGGTTTAGTGATTTAGGCTGGGATTTTGAAAGAAGCCTGAATGTCACTGGATTTTGGGTACCTAACTCCTGTAGGCCCGACTGAAAATCTCAGCCTTGATCTTCTTTGCAATTAGATGCAGTGATTACAATATCTTTTATATTTCAGTGTGGTTTCCCTTTAACTTGCCCAGGTGAGTTTGTACACAATAGCATATTACAGTATATTCCAACCTAAAGTAATGCAAAGTGGTAAATGTTATAAAACCTTGAAAGCTAAAGAATACAATAGAAAAGTCAACTAAACTTAACTGTAGAGGCACAAACATGATACTATAAAGAAGTTTCTTGATGCATTCTTCATAAAGACCTTCATTACAAAGATTACATTTAAGGAGGGAGATGGTCTGTGTCTTCCAGTAAGGTTTAAGTTTTTAAAAAGAAAAGTATTACAACCAGGAGTCTAGGTTTTATGCTTTATCCAAATTGCATGTTGGCACCAGTGCAGAGGAAGGGGCTCATGTTTAAACAAAGAGAACTGTAAGTGAAAACAGTTATTTGGAAGGGGGGAAACGTGTTTATTCTGTGCGGAGTTATTTAAACACAAAGAAATTAGGAGGTAGCAAGATTTCACTACAGTGGGATGGAAATGTACAACGGATGTGCATTACTTGGACCAGGTCAAAAAGAATACAGCCCTGTCCAATTTGATTGGGCCCTTTTACTGCCTTTTTCTTGATATGATCAATATAATGGTAAACTAAATAGATATGAGAGGAGAAAAAACAGTACAATATTTAGGCTTGGAAGGCTCAGATTTTACCCTACAAATGTTGCTAAGCACCCACACACCTACCTCAAAAAAATGACAGAAAAATCTTCATCCTTCACAAAAATTTACAGAGGGGGGAATTTTTAGCAATTATTAAACTATCACTTATAGGCAAGGAAGAATCCCCAGCCTATTATACATAAACATGCCTTGGGAATGAAGTGAAGGTGAAGCCGTGACCTTGTGGATAGGACACTGGACTAGTACTCTGGAGACCTGGGTTTTACTCCTGGCTCTTCCACTTGTCTTCTGAGTGACCTTGGGCAAGTCTCTGTGTCTCAGTTTCTCCATCTGTAAAATGGGGATAATGATACTGCCTTCCTTTGTAAAATGGCTTGAGATCTACTGATAAAAAGTACTAGGTATTATTACATATGTGCTCTGATTATATCAGTGGTGGTGTAGTATTATCCACTATACCTGTGGGTGCTTCTTTTCAACACATGATGTTTGAAAACTAAATATTAGGAACTTGCTATTATGCAATTCAATCGTTAAATAAGATGATCTTATTTTGGAATAATGTATTTGCTGTAACACAAAGTCACAACAAACCTTCTGTCACTTTCTGCTGTATAACTAGTCAAAGTAAAGAATTTACCATTATTTCAGCGGCTCTTATAACAGCATATTTAATAAAAAGAAAAGGAGGACTTGTGGCACCTTTATTTGATTTATTTATTTGAGCATAAGCTTTCGTGAGCTACAGCTCACCTCATCAGATGCATCTTTAATGTAATTTACAAACGTTAAGAGCCAGATTCTGATGCTCTTTACTCAGTGGGACCCCGCAGGCGCATTGATTTCATTGGAACTAATCATGGCATAAGGCACTACTGAACATGAGTAAAGAACCAGAATTTGGCCCTAACTAGTTAATTTGCACACCATCCAGCGAGGCAGGTCAGATAAGGAAACTGAAACAGGGAAGTTGAGTCCAACATTTTCTAAAGGTGGCCACTGTATTTAGGCCCCCAACTTGAAGTCATTTAGAACTCAGCACCTCTGAAAGTCAGATTCAAGATGTCTCAAGTTGGACACGCAAAATCAGTGGCCACTTTTGAAAGTTTGGTCCTGTGGCTATGTATTCACTGCAGAGAAAGGGGTGTTTTTACATGGATATAGCTATCTTGTAAAATCCTAGTGGAGCCAAAGCACTGTAGTCTTTACCTTGATGTAATTAGTAGAGTTAATACCTGGTTGGGGAGGGGGGAGCAGGTTTACAGAGTTGACCTTGACTAACCACATCAAGGTAAAATTTACCTGTGCTTGTCCTCGTTTGGATTTTACATCGAGATAGGTATAACCTTTGGCCATAGAGGGAAGCAGTGTCAGAGCCCAGGATTCCTGCCTCATGGTCCTTTGGTCAGACCACTGGTGCCCATCTCTTTCTCAGTCCCCTTGTAAGATCCTTTAGGAGCTGGCACAATTTAGTATTTTGGTAGAATCAGAGAGGATCCAAATCTTGTTAGGACTGAGTGGCAATTGTTTTATAGGGTGCATTTCAGTGTCCGAGTTTCCCAAAGCACACTACACAGCAATACATAAAGAGCTGTTAGTATAATGACTGTGCAGGCTAAAGGAATGTGTACTAGGCACACAGCACTTAGAGTTACGTTGATTCCGTCACTTCCAGCTAACTTTTGCGCTTTGGTTTCCTGTGACACCGCAGCAAGGTACATGTGGTGCAGATCTGACAGAAAAGAGCAGAGCGGGAAGTTAAAAACTGCAGAGAAGCCTCGATTATGTGATATGTCCAATAAAAAAACAAAACAGATGCCCTTTAAGAAAATGATCAGTCACTAACAAAAAACCCCACCTTTTTTTCCTAAGTTCTTTGTTTTAAAAAATTGGTAGAATACTTGGAACAATGGGCAACATATTCTAGTACTGCTTCTGGCAGTTGTTTTGAGCCTATAGGTTGCTGAGGGGTATGGATCTAGTTCTATCAGTAACATGGAACACCTGAAAATGAAAGGCTTTACAAAGGGAGGTCCCTAATTTTGCAAAGATTCATGTGCGTTTAACTTTAAGCACGAGTGATCCCCTCTTATGTCAACTGCAGTATTCACAGGCTTAAAAACAAGCATATGCTTAAGCCTTTGCAGATCAGGGCCTATGATTTTGCAATATTTCACAGAATCTATGTTCTCGATTCTTGAAATAAATTCTTTCTTCTAAAGATCTTATCCAACTCCCAGTGACTTCAGTGGAAGCTGGGTCAGACAAGTATTGTGTATGCTCTTTCTCTGTAAATCAACCTCTAGATGTAGTGATGACTGACAATTTACAAAGCTGCAATTGGACAGATATCCTCAACAAATGTGTATGAAATGCATGATCTTATCTTCCCAAATAGGAAAAAATGGGGCATTTATTTGAATGTGATAATGGCAGTGTAAATGTTGTAAAATAAAGCACATGATTTGAACTAAGGGGGAGGGGGAGAGGGAGAAATCTAATACAAACGTTACCCTACCATGGATCAGTGTGTGCACTTCACAATCCCTGATAAACTGTGCATCAAGCAAGAGGATTATCTAAAAATCATACACTCTGTAAAATTATTCAAACTATGGAAACAAGTCATGACAAATATTGCTGTTTTCCAGCATATTCCAAGTAATTCTTTTCTATAACAATAAACAATCAAATTAAGGACAAAAATCATCACTTATCACAGGAGTGGGATGATGTTAGCTTAACTTTAAATGAGAAAAAAACCTTATTTTAATTGCCACTTCATCATGTAGGCCACTTTAAGACTGTTTTAATTCACAGATTTTTCAAGCCATAACAGACAATTATGATCATCTAATCTAATCTCCGATAACTTTAAATCAGTATCAGTCTGGGCTGGGATTGAACCAGAAACCTGGCCTAATCCTCCCAACCTCAAGCAGTAGGGTTGCCAACTTTCTAACCCCATAAAAGTGAACACCCTAGCCCCACTCCTTCCCTGAGGCCCGCCCCACCCCGCCCCTTTTCCGAGGCCCCACCCCCACTCACTCCATTCTCCCTCCCTCCGTCACTCGCTCTCCCCCACCCTCACTCACTTTCTCTGGGCTGGGGTACGGATGAGGGAGGGTGTTAGGGCTCCGGCTGGGGGTGCGGGCTCTGGGGTGGTGCCAGAAATTAGGGGTTCAGCGTGCAGGAGGGGACTCCAGGCTGGGACAGGAGGTTGGGGTGCGGGCTCTGGGGTGGGGCTGGGAATGAGAGATGTGGAGTACAGGAGGGGGCTGGAACCAAGGGGTTTGAAGTGTGGGAGCGGGCTCAGAGCGGGAGGTTGGGGTGCAGGAGGGGACATGGGCTCCAGGAGGGAATTTGGGTGCAGGAAGGGGCTCAGGGCTGGGGTTGGGGGACAGAAGGGGGTGCAGGCTCTGGGAGGGGGCTCAGGACTGGGGCAGGGGGTTGAAGTGCAGGAGGGGATTTGGGGTGCGGGCTTGAGCCTCAGGCGCTTACCTCAGGCAGCTCCCTGGTCTCCAGTGCAGCAGGGCTCAGGCAGGCTTCCTGCCTGCCCTAGCTCCGTGCAGCTCCCAGAAGTGGCTGGCATGTCCGGCTCCTAGGTGCAGGGGCAGCCAGACAGCTCTGCACGGTGCACACTGCCTGTGCCCGGAGGCGCCACCCCACAGCTCCCATTGGCCATGTGGTTCCCAGCCAATGGGAGCCGTGGAGCCAGCGCTCAGGGCGGGAGCAGTGCGTGGAGCTTCCATGATTGCCCCTGCGCCTAGGTGCTGCAGGGACATGCCAGCTGCTTCTGGAAGCCATGTAGAGCCAGGCAGGGAGCCTGTCTTAGCCCTGTTGCACTGCCGACCAGACTTTTAATGGCCCGGTCAGCAGTGCTGACCAGATCCGCCAGGGTCCGTTTTCGACCAGGCGTTCCAGGCGTTCCAGTCGAAAACCGGACACCTATCAAGCAGTCTAGCCACTCCCAAGATTGGAAAGGCTGAGAAACATCACTTAAATCCTTAATGTGGAGCTTAAGCAGTTAAAAGGTGCTCCACTGCACTGAGAAGAACTGCAGCCTTACTGTTTTTGTAATACTGACTTCCATTTCATGCATTCATTATATTGTGATGGAAGTATGAATCAGGGTGTGATTGATGTTCCACAGTCTTCCTGAACTGATGGTAAACATGTGAAAGGCCACATATTCTGTTACTGCAAATGAAAGTAAGTCAATACCTAAGTACTAGATCTATACATCTGTATCCATCTGTAAACAGTGAACATGTTTGTGTGACTAAAATGTTTGTGTATGCTTATTGTGCCAGATTCGTATGCGGTGATCGACTTGACAGGGCCTCCGTAAAAGAAGTTGGGACTGTTCAAGTTCAATATACTGGCAATCACCACAATATTGAAGGAGTATGTGGTTATTTTTCATTGGAATTCTTTCTGCAATGGAAGCCCCATTTACAAATGAAGTCAACAGGGAGGGAAGACACCAGGGACTGAACCACAGGGGATTGTCCTATCTTTGGGGCAGACAATGATACAAGTAGAAGGCAAGGAGACACCCCTATATCTTGCACCAGAGGTCGTACTTGGACAGTAAATTTACATTAATGAAAATTGGGTCTCAGCCAGGCTTGGTTGAAACGCTGAAAAGACATTTGGGGTGAGTTAAACTTTCTTAGGCAGAAAGTTAAGTTTAATCTCCAGAAGGTGTGTTATGATCTGGTTTGATATGGAACCTTTCTGTTTCCATTATCCTTTTCCACTATCTTTTAAATCTTAATCTTTGACGATAAAATTATGATTGTTTTCACTATAAATATAACTCAGTGCTGTGGTGTGGTGTCATTGAAGTTGCTGTGTACACTGTTCCTTTGGGACAGCAAACCTGATACAACTGAGAGTCTTTAGTGGATAAAGACTGAACACCAGAGGAAAACCCTTAAAAGTTGCTCAGACTCTGGGGTACACCTCTTGTTAACCTGAAAAACAAAGTAAGGGCTGACATTGCCCAGAACAGATTGTTTGGGTGGCTAATAGACTAGAGGTGTCAGAGAGCTCACATCCAGTTAAGCACAATCATGCCTTCCTCTTGCTGGAGGCCGAAGGAGGGCAGGGCTGGGGGGGAAAAGATGACTCACATTCCTGGGCACTGTGAGAAAGCATCGCAGTCATTCTCTGTGGTACCCTTGAATTCTCCTTTCAACTTTCTTGTTTTATGCTGTGACTTATCGATTTCAGAATCATGCAGAAATGCAAAGAGTTTAGCAATCCATTCTTTAGGCACTGTGTATCTCAGTCTTTCCAGTACACTCCCAAGGCTGGACATTCGATTGCTGTACACCTGCCCAGTCCAATTTGGGATGGAGGAAATGTTGCAATTGAAAGTACTTGTAGATATCTCTTTTTTTTTTTTTTTTGAGCTTCTATTGTGTTAACTGTTCAAATGATTTCAAGTTTGAGCTCTGAAAGCACTGGTCTAAGTGAATCAAAATATTTTGCTTTCATCTAGTTATACCATCATGGGGAGGGGTCAGGAGCATAGACTGAGGCCATGTCTACACCATGGGCACTACAGTAACATAGCTACAGTGCCGTGACTATGCTGCTGTAATCCTGTAGCACAAACACAGACTACAGTGGCAGGAGGGGTTTTTCCATTGCTGTAGGAACTCCACCTCCCCAAGCCAAGGTAGCTTGGTTGAAAGCAGCTTTCTTCTGTTCACCTACCTGCGTCTACACTGGAGGTGTAGCATAGTGCCGTAGCTATGTTGACCTACATTTTCAGGGGACCCCAGAGGCCTAAATGGTCAGAAATACATGCTAGATAGGGCAGGGAGGCTCTAGACTTAATTTCTTAAGTGTTTCCAAACAGTGAAGGTGTTTTTAACCTTTGGGTCAGAAGAACATATTATAATATTTGTAGAGTTTATGCACATGCTTAACTTCATGTCAACAGGTCTACTCATGTGCTTTAAGTAAGGAATGTGCTTGAGTGGGGCCCTATTTGGAAATTCCCAGCAATACATGATGTTGTAGCATTAACTGTATTTTACCTAAGTCATTAAACAACATCTTTACTATAACCATGCATGTAAAACCATCAACAGAAAAAAAATCCACTGTAAAATAACACACAAAATATATATAAAAAAGGAGGACTTGTGGCACCTTAGAGACTAACAAATTTATTTGAGCATAAGCTTTCGTAAGCTTCAGCTCACTTCATCGGATGCATTCAGTGGAAAATACAGTGAGGAGATTTATATACACAGAGAACATGAAACAATGGGTGTTACCATACACACTGTAACGAGAGTGATCAGGTAAGGTGAGCTATTACCAGCAGGAGGGCGGAGTGGGGGGAGGGGGAGACCTTTTGGAGTGATAATCAAGGTGGGCCATTTCCAGCAGTTGACAAGAACATCTGAGGAACAGCGGGGGAGATAAACATGGGGAAATAGTTTTACTTTGTGTAATGACACAACCACTCCCAGTCTTTATTCAAGCCTAAGTTAATTGTATCCAGTTCGCAAATTAATTCCAATTCAGCAGTCTCTCATTGGAGTCTGTTTTTGAAGTTTTTTTGTTGAAGAATTGCCACTTTTAGGTCTGTAATCGAGTGACCAAAGAGATTGAAGTGTTCTCCGACTGGTTTTTGAATGTTACAGTTCTTGATGTCTGATTTGTGTCCATTTATTCCCGCCCCGCTGTTCCTCAGACGTTCTTGTCAACTGCTGGAAATGGCCCACCTTGATTATCACTACAAAAGGTCTCCCCTCCTGCTGGTAATAGCTCACCTTACCTGATCACTCTCATTACAGTGTGTATGGTAACACCCATTGTTTCATGTTCTCTGTGTATATAAATCTCTCCACTGTATTTTCCACAGAACGCATCCGATGAAGTGAGCTGTAGCTCATGAAAGCTTAAGCTCAAATAAATTTGTTAGTCTCTAGGGAGCCACAAGTACTCCTTTTCTTTTTGCGAATACAGACCAACACGGCTGCTACGCTGAAACCACACAAAATATACATTCAAATGTTACCTGTTCACTCCAGGGAGCACCAGAGATTCAAGCTCAACAGGGCCTCTGAGGAATGCGTAGCTAGCCTGTTGCCTCACCCTGTCTGAAGGAATCCCCTTGTGTATATTGTTTTCTCATTAGTGTTGTCAACACTCTGATGATATTTTTCCTGTCATCAAGCAGGAGAAATTCTAGTTTTTGGAAACAGCGAGTTGCAGAAGAGTGGACTTACTGCTATGTGGCAATGCTCTCCTCTCTAGTGCCACTGCTAACCGTTGCTTCAGTCCTGTGACAAGAAAAGGAGGACTTGTGGCACCTTAGAGACCAACCAATTTATTTGAGCATGAGCTTTCATGAGCTACAGCTCACTTCATTGGATGCATCCGATGAAGTGAGCTGTAGTTCACGAAAGCTTATGCTCAAATAAATTGGTTGGTCTCTAAGGTGCCACTAGTCCTCCTTTTCTTTTTGCGAATACAGACTAACACGGCTGCTACCCTGAACTCAGTCCTGTGGTAGTCTGCCTCTTCTTGTGACTCAGCCTTCCAGCCACGTCACTTTTAGTCCCACCACTTCTGGGGTATCAATATGCCAAACAACACTGGTCATCAAATATGACATATTCCTCTCTTCCAGGGCTCTTTTCCTGTTCCACTTTTTTGTCAGAGTAGTGCCCCTCCGCTTCTTCTCCCTGGAGTCTCTTAACCAAACTCAGAAGGGAAAGGCAAACCACAATAAAAGCAACTTCTGCCCCTTCCTCATGCTTAAACTTTTAATCCATCCTGGGTCCTCCCCCAGCTCTCTGTTCCTCTGCAGAATGCTAGCTCTCAAGCGTTACCACACTGGAGCCTTGCCTCTACTCTGGATCCTTCACCCCTATCTACCCCCTAGGCCATCTGCTCATCAGTTGGGTTTCTCTCAGACCCAATCCAGGATTCTCCTTCACCCCTGCTTCCCTCTCCCATCAGGCCCATCACAGGGAAGTAAATTCCCTTGAAGCTCCTCTTCAGTTGAATGTCTTCCTGGATTTCTTCCCTGGAGGCCCAGGTCTTGCTCTTTTGTCAAGGCTCACTGATGTAGCATTCGCTATCCCACAGTTTCTCTGTATCTCTCCAGTTTCCACCCTCCATTATTCAGAGGCTGCAGCATTCTTTGTCCCTCTTACAGCCTCCTTCTAATCTGTGCTGCCTTTCCTTATACTCACCCACCTAGCTCCTCTCCAGCTTGCCTTCATCTTTAATTAAGCCCGGCCCAACCTCCAGGTGCAGACAGATGGGTTAACTGGCCTCTGAGGCCCACATTAACCCTTTCAGAGGCAGGATACTAGTATGGTGTTAATAACCCATCGCACAATTCCATTCAAGAGCAAAGAACTTTAACACTATCTGTGCCCCAAGGACAACATGTCATGTGCATCTAAGATTAAGATTTGGGTTTATCGTCTTCTGTTTACATCTAAAGCAAGTTATGCACATGAGAGAAACCATCGTGCAATGAGGGGAACAGATCTCTAAATGTTTACTACTCAGGCTAGATCAGAGTTCTTAATGGGAACAGGAGAGAGAAGTGAAACGGGTTTTTTTTAATAGCCTAAAAATACTTTTTAAGCATAAAGAAATATAAAAGAACTTCATAAGAGAAGTTAATGAGTATTTTCCATCCATTAACAAAACAGAACGCAATAAAAACCTAACAAGAACTTTAGGACTGCCAGATCTCATGCAAAGCAGCAGCCTTCAGCAATGTGGGCCATATCTCGCTCTCCCACATGATGTTACAACTCTGTAGAGCCTCTATATCCTGCAGGGCTGCTCTCTGTTTATCTCAAAATTACACATTGGTGAAGATACAACACTGCTGACTATAACTCTGTTTCCTTTCCCACTGGCAGGTGACAAAAAATCCTCAACATACATGCTCACCTCCTAGGCCTACACTGAAAAAAGATCCAACGGAAAATCTCAACCAAAGTGAAGAATCTATAGGTTATATTTCAAAACATTACAATCTAAGGAATGCATCTACACTGAACTGTTCGTGTTTGCAAGCTTAGATTATTTGCTTTTGCTATAAACCCTGAGAAGCGTCACTGGGAAAAACATTGATGCTCGTTCTTGTTGCTTTTAAAATACAATCGGCTTCCCAAAGGACTATTCTGATGGATAGATTCAGGACTATAGGGTTTATTCCTCACTCATCCCAGGTCACAGAATGAGTCAGTGACAAAGCCATTTAAACCAGAATATACAACTTGGATGTTTAAAGATAGGTGCCTAAACTCATATTTAGGCTTCTAAATAAGTTTCAGCCCAAAAGAAGAACTTGTAAAAAAGATGAGAGTATGCAAAAGCAGGAGGTTAGAATGGAAGTCTGCAAATAACCTTAACTATAGACTTAACTAATAACTGTATTATTGTAAAAGATGACACATTAAACCAAAGCAACTATAGGAGCCAGCTAATGCTACAACTAAGTTTGGTGAATTCCATTTTCCTGTCAAAAAGGATCAGTTTGGAATACACTATATTCTTTAAAGTAGTTACAATATAACTTTGCATCACAAACTTTCCTTAAAAACCAGAATGTAGAACAGTCATATCATGCAGCTAGACACTAAGCTGAAACTGCTGTCTTAAAGTACTCTCACCAATGGCTAATTTTCTGTACTGGAATGATCACATCACAGGGAAAACTGCATTCTCTGTGTGAGTAGTAACACTGTATGCAACAAACAATAAGGAGGGATATACAAATAGAATATGTAACCCTGAGAGACATTCAAAATATCCAATCTTTTCTATGGCTTAGAGCCACCATTGTATCTTTCAGATATTTCATTCAGAAAAGCCAGATGTTTGTAAGTCATTATCCATGGGACTAGCATGGTAGCTTCAAATACCACAAAACTATCATTTAGTATTCATAAATATTAAAGGGATACTGAATAGCTATATATTTCAAGTTGCATAGCAGGGGAAACAATTCAAAGAATAGTTATGTTAATAACAATTAAATTATTCTGATAGTGAGACCAGAGATCAAATCTGAGATCTAGGGGAAATTACTTTTATAATGAGTTATGGTACAAAATCCAATTCTTAAGTCTAAGAGGAGTCCATATCTGACCATTATGTATTTATTACAAACAAAAGAATTACATTAAAAGAACATTAAGGTTGCAAAGTTAAGCATGGAAGAGTTAGGAAATGCCAGAATTAAGGTTGCCCCCACAATCATAATTCAGACCCCTTGTGCATATGCATTATGATTAAGGCTACGTTTTAGTCACAGGTATTTTTAGTAAAAGTCATGGACAGGTCACGGGCAATAAACAAAAAGTCATGGCCCAGTGACCTGTCCATGACTTTTACTAAAAGTACCTGTGACTAAACCTTACCTGCGGGGAGGGGGCGCTCCTAAAGACTGCTGCTGGGGGCGGGGCAGCGCGGGGTGATGCTTCTGTTGCGGGGGGCAGCCCGGGGCCCATTGCCACTGGAGGTAACCCAGGGCCCCCTGCTGCTGGCGGGGCGGATCGGACGGGGCCCCCTGCCACTGCTGTGGGGGACGGCCCGTGGCCCTCCCGCTGCCACCACCAGTCCGGGCAGGGGGTGGCCCGTAGCGCTGCTGCCACTTTGGGTGAGGGTCAGCCAGGGCCTGCAGGTCTGGCCGGCAACGGCCCAGAGCCCCGCCACCGCTGCTCCTGAACCGCTGCTCCAAGGCAGTGCCAGGGACCAGCTACTTGGGGCTGCCGGAGCAGCGGCCAGTGCAGCTGACCCTGGGGCTTCCCCAGCTGCTGGGGTGGTCCTGGGGGGTCAGTGCACCAGCGCTGCAAAATTCACGGAGGTCATGGAAAGTCATGGAAGCCGTGACTTCCATGACCTCCGTGAATGATTTGCAGCTTTAATTATGACTAGGCTTAGCAGAATTCAATTTTAATATTTTGATAACTTCAACAGATATCAAACTTTATTTTAAGCGTTTCTTATTTTTATCTATTTAAATTTTCACAGTTGCAGGAAATTAAGCGGGTTCAGACATTTATTTCATGCCATTGAGATTCAAAATGTTAAAGCTTTATGACCACTAATACACAACTTGTCAACACCATATGTCAAAATATACTAAGTAAATAACTTTGTCAAACTCCAACAATTTCTCAAGTAGCATTTTTCTTACTTTGCTTATCTTTAATTTTCTATGATCATCAATAGAAATATTTTTTCTTCAGTTTGTGTGTACAGTGAAACTGATATTTATTGACATTTACAGATACGTACAAGTCTAAGACGTCCATGCCTAATTACGATACACTATTTTCTCCACATGACCCCTGCTATGTCTTAGTTCTATCTTCTATACTCATTCTGGTCCTGCAGCAGTTAACAACCAAATACTATTTTCAGTAATCTGCTGACATCATCAGTACTTTTGCTGTACACAGACATTTTGGCATTAAAAGGTGTAATAGAACTTAACGGCCTTTGTAAACCCAGCAACCCAGAAACACAGTGGGGAAACGTGCTTTACACATAGGACAAGGACCAAATCATTAAGGAAAGTACGTTTGTTTTCTAGCTTGTAAGAGGATATTTACAAATAGAGAGCAAAAGCAAAAGTCAGCACTATGAAAAAAAATGGTGACAAAGTAATTTTAACTTCTACAACGTGGTGAACTGACAAAACAAAGGTTTCAGAGTAGCAGCCATGTTAGTCTGCATTTGCAAAAAGAAAAGGAGGACTTGT
Source organism: Eretmochelys imbricata (assembly GCF_965152235.1). Lineage (NCBI taxonomy): Eukaryota > Metazoa > Chordata > Testudines > Cheloniidae > Eretmochelys > Eretmochelys imbricata. Next base: position 195,071,935 of record NC_135574.1, read on the forward strand.
GGCACTTTAGAGACTAACAAATGTATCTGAGCATAAGCTTTTGTGAGCTTATACATTTGTTAGTCTCTAAGGTGCCACAAGTCCTCCTTTTCTTTTTTGCGAATACAGACTAACACGGCTGCTACTCTGAAACCTGTCATTATGCAAGGCTCTGAATTTAGCTGTATGATGAACTGAGCTGTAGCTCACAAAAGCTGATGTTCAAATACATTTGTTAGTCTCTAAGGTGCCACAAGTACTCCTTTTCTTTTTGACAAAACAAAGCGTATGATTCCTACAGTATCTCTACAGGACTGTTTTGTTCCTTTCAAGGTATTAGACACTATCATCTGATTCTTAGCTCACCTACACCACTGTAAACCAACTGAAATAAGTTGACTTAAACCAGCACAAAACTGGTGTAAGAATGACTTGAAATAGACCTTGCAAATTTAATCAACTTCTGCCTGTGGGGAAGAGAGGTTGTGAAGTGCGTAATGAGCCAAGTTTTCCAAAAACGGCTTCCAATTCTGAGCCTTCAAATAGTTGTTGGCACAAATTACGCCATTTAGATTTGCAAGCACAATCAGGTAGTTGGACATGTACGTGCCACGATTTCCACTCACAATTACCTAAGACTGATCTGACTTCCCTTTAAAATTAAGTTCAATGTATCTGCTAAAAAGAAGTATTTCCCATTTAGAATAAGAAGTAGACTTTGCAGATAAGGAGTTTCCACAGGACAGCAGCCAAAGATGACCTTCTTGGAAATAAAGCTTAGACCGGACGGAAATATTTTTTTTCCCACTACTAATTAATTATGGTGGAATTTTGGTTTTTCATTATCACCTTTTGTAAGGGTCATTCGACTATACAAATTAAATCTTATTTTCCAAAAATCAGTTTCTACTGCTGCTCATGTGTTTGTCCCTCATGTATATTTATACTTACTGGGTTTTCACTTGTTAGGGGCAAACTGAAAATGACTTTTTTTCTGTTTTTTTCAGAGCTAGGAAAGGATTTCACAATGTATTTGCAGACATTCAGTCGCATGTAAAGAATGATACCATTTTTGTCAGTACCCTCTTTAGCCAAGAACAACACAGCGGACCTGCATAGATACTGTTATGCAGGAGGGTGCTGGCTACCGGAAGATACATAGCTCATGCTGTTAGCTACCTTTAATCCAGGATAAATGTACAGTAAAAAGCAAATATTGTAGGCTTCTTTGTGGAGTAAGAAAGCTGAATCAATAACCATCAGCAAAGAGACCAGACCACATGCAAAGCCAATCAGAAGCAGGGTTACGTGGGCAAGGGGTTCCCCAGGGGCTGACTGAAAACCCAGTAGTTGTGCGTATCTGTGAGAAGCAGAGAGCTAGGAGAAAGCAAGTGGACAGTGAGAGAAGCATTGGTATCATGACCCTGAGACAGCTCCTTGGGGCACAGGACCAGCTGGAAAGCAGGCATGGATTTCTGTGAAAGGAAACTGCCTCCTGTTGTTTGTTCCTACTGCGTTCAGTGAAACAGGACTTTGTGTAGATTCATTGTAAATACATGGAATAGCATCAAAGGAGTACCTAACCTGGCAAGGAACTGAATATTGGCTAATTGCTTGGGCCGAGAGGCAACAGTATTAAAATGCCCCATGGAAATGGCTCTTTGCTTCTAAGATGGGCAAGTTGCTTCTTTGTCCATGACTTGAGAAGGATTGTATGGGAACACAGGATTGTACGAGGAACCACGGCAGCTAAAGGAGCCGAATGTGGAGCCGCCGGGTGGCCCCACGCCGGCAGCTCCTCTGGCGTGGCTGTACCACCCCCAACCCTGTTCTCCATTGTGGCTGTACCATTCCCCGCCCTGCCCTCTGGCGGGGCTGTACAAACCCCAGACAGGAGACACAGCTGCATGGAAGGCCTGGGGGCGGGCCCCAGCAGCCCCACATTCTGCTCTTTTCACTGCTGTGGTTCTCTGCTGAATGTGCCCCACCCCAGGCATCTGGAGGGGGGCATGTAACCCTTCTTGCCCCTCCCAGGTGTCGCCCACCTGCCAGTGGGTCAGGGCCACACTCCTCTCTCCTGCCTTTTTGGGTCTGGAAAAGCAGCTCCCCTTTACTTGCAGCTTCTCTCTCTCAGACATGCATGACCTTGCCAGCCCCCAGGGCATTCAGCTGCAGCTCCTAGCAACAACAGGCATCACACTTTCAGTCTTCATAAAGCTGGTTCCTAGGGGATAGTGGAGTTGAGGCCTTGCCACATGCTAACAGCTGAAAATTTGCGTGTCAGCTTCCCAGGGCTCTGACACGTCCTATCCCAGACATTCATCAGCCCCTTTCCTGTTAAGAAATCAGGGTATTGGTGTAAAACAAAGCTAATAACTGGTTATTTCTTTACTTTAAAAAACCCCTGATGGTAGGGGTGGTTAAACCTAGTCAATAATTTAAGGCATGACTGGGAGGTTATTTATGCTGCCCCAGGAGCAGACCAAGGACCAAACTATGGCTGAGAGAGTTACAAATGAGGCCCTAGTTCCCCCCTTGCTGCCAGTAATCCACAACCAACTCTATCTATTCCTGTGGTTTACCTCTTCGCTGGCTAGCTATGCTGGCTGGTGTGTTGAGGGGATGGGAGAGCAATCCGGACCCTGCCCACTTGTGTGGGAGGGGGAGTAGTAGCAGCTAAGCAGAGGCCAGTCTACACAACAGTATAACCTGTGATGCAGGTGGCCAGTGCAGGGGAGGAAGGAGGTGACTTAATCCCTTTAATCCCGTGTGCAGGTACACAAGGTTAGCCACAGTCTTGGTATTTAGTTCAAGATCACTGAGACCCACGCTACAATGGAACTATTTTGTGCCTTGCATGCCACGCAAGAACTCGTAGTGCAGATTGGAACAATAATATAACCCATGGTGTCAGTGAACTGGAGAATAATATGTCCTAACTATGGGCCTGATCCTCCAGACACTTGCCAGGTATAATGCCTACTACAATGAGTAGTCCCATTCAAACCAATAGGACTATTCATGGTAGTAAGCACCATGCTGGTAGCAAGTGTCTGCAGGAGTACACAGAAATCATGACTTATTTCCCTGTGTAAGAATCTTTTTAGAATACACTTTTGGGGAAGATGCTTTATAATTATTATAAGTGTACAATAAAGTGAGTTATAAAAACAAGTAACAGCAAAAGAAGAGAGAGACTGAACAGAAAGTGAAATGTCTCTTTGTTGCTGTCTGATTAGATGTATAAACAAGTTTCTTCAATTAAAAGTTAAGCAAAACATGTTGGAAGGCTCCTGGAGGAGCCATTATAGTACATTGTGTCTGTGTATAGCCTAGCTTTTACAGTACAGGCTTTTGATTTAATCTATAAAGTAAGTACTTTACAGAATAAAGTGCTTTGAGACCCTTGGAAATACAAAAACAAACTCCATGCATCTAAAGAAGTGGGGTTTTTACCCATGAAAGCTTATGCCCAAATAAATCTGTTAGCCTTTAAGGTGCCACTGGATTCCTTGTTGTTTTTGTGGATACAGACTAACACGGCTACCCCTCTAATACTTGGAAACACAGTAGAACTTCAAGTTTACAAACAACAATCTTACGAAAAACCAGTGATATGAAGTATTTTTCCAAACAGGAAGAAACAAAATACAGAACAAATGTGATGTTGATGAAGAACAAGTTAACATCCCTCACGTTCTGATGCCTTCAATGCATTGGAAATCGATTTGCAGTGGTTCGAAGAACTGCAAGAAAGTGATGCACTGGAACTTATACACCATGCCTACTGTAATTGTGAGATATTCAGTTTTATGAACACCTCAATCCCAAATTGGTTTGTAAAATAGAGGATCTGCTGTAATAAGGTGCTATATTCATATAGTGCTGAAAATATGGAAGTAATATAAATATATAACATTATTATTCATTCTTTTACAATGCCAGTATCATTCAATGCAGCTTACAGACTTGTGTGAAGACAAGTACCAAGCATTACTATTATTATAAAGCATGACGCTGCTTGGGGGAGAGTGTGTTGAACTCCACCAAACCACCTGGCACCACAGCAAAGAGCTCCCTGTGAAGTGAAATGAAGGCAAACAGAAAACAAGACAAAAATCAATGAAAAATGCAAAAACAAATCAAATGCATGAAACTAACATGAAGGGATTTGATTTACAACCCTAGAAGCAAAGAAAGTGAAAAAAAATCCCTTATCTCCCGCATTACCACTTACCAGGGTGTCCCAGCGTGTGCACAGCTGCCTAGAGTATAGCACATGCTGCAGTCCCTGAGCACAAGGGGGTGAGCTGAGGACAGAATCGCTGCTCCAGCTCTGTTTGCATGAATGGCCTTTGCGTTTGGTGGGCAGGAGCAAGAGCCTTCCCCATTCATATCTGGCAGCTCCGAGTAGGGGTATTTGGGAAGGGAAAATAAAAGGTGCGCCTTTTAACTGCTTTGAAACACATGGGTGTGGAAGACATTCCTGCAAAGATACTAAGGGGGTGTGTGTGTGTGGTGGGGGGTGGGGTGGGGGACAGTTACAGATATTGTCCCTTAAAATAAGCATAGGGTCTGAGGCTCCAGGGAATGGGGTTATAAGAGAGAGATACGTCCTTAGAAGCTTGGATTATATAGGGTATCAGATGTGTTATTGAAGGGTATGGGGTTATATGAAGGCAGATGCATTTTTGAGACGGAGCTGTGGTTATATGGGGCAGATGTATTCCTGGGGTCTTGGGTTTCACGAGGGATCAGATGCATTATTGAGGGGGCCAGGGTTATATTGTGGGGTTGAGTTATACGGGGTATCAGATGCATCAAGAGGCTCGATTTATACAGAAGCAAATGCATTTTTGAGACAGATGGGATTGTATAGGGGGCAGAACCACTACTGCGCGGCTGGGGTAATATGGGGGATCCAATACATTACTGAGGGGCTGGGGTTATCTGGGGACTCAATGTAGTACAGGGGACTGGGGTTATATAGGGGATCCCATGCAAAGTGGGGAGGGCTCAGCTGGGGGAGCCCATACAGTCCTGAGAGCTGGGGATGTCTGAAGGATCCCATGCAGCACAGAGCGGCCAGGCTGGGATGATCTGTGGGGAGTCCCATACTACACAGGAGGCTGGGGGTACAGGGTAAGGTTAAACGGGGGGGAATCCCATGCAGCACGGAGGGACCCATCCGAGGTTACACGGGGGGATCCCGTGAAGCATGGAGGGACCTGGGTGGGATTACCTGGGGTGGATCCCATGGTGTACAGGGGGCTGGAGATACAGGGGGATCACATACAGCACAGAAGGGCCCAGCTGAGGTTACACCGGGGCATCCATGCAGCACAGCGAGACTCTGCTGTGGTTATCTGGGGGACACCATGCAGTATTGAGGCCTGGGGTTCTACAAGGGATCCTATGCAGCAGGAGAGGCCCCGCTGCCATGGGTGCGAGGGAAGCCCACGCAGCGGGAGGGGCCCGGCCGGGGTTACACGAGTGGGGAAGGGGGAGTACACGCAGCGGGAGGGGCCCCGCCAGGGTTCCACGAGTGGGGGGGGGGCGAGCCCACGCAGCGGGAGGGGCCCGGCCGGGGTTCCACGAGTGGGGGGGGCGAGCCCACGCAGCGGGAGGGGCCCGGCCGGGGTTCCACGAGTGGGGGGGCGGGCGAGCCCACGCAGCGGGAGGGGCCCGGCCGGGGTTCCACGAGTGGGGGGGCGGGCGAGCCCACGCAGCGGGAGGGGCCCGGCCGGGGTTCCACGAGTGGGGGGGCGGGCGAGCCCACGCAGCGGGAGGGGCCCGGCCGGGGTTCCACGAGTGGGGGGGCGGGCGAGCCCACGCAGCGGGAGGGGCCCGGCCGGGGTTCCACGAGTGGGGGGGCGGGCGAGCCCACGCAGCGGGAGGGGCCCGGCCGGGGTTCCACGAGTGGGGGGGCGGGCGAGCCCACGCAGCGGGAGGGGCCCGGCCGGGGTTCCACGAGTGGGGGGGCGGGCGAGCCCACGCAGCGGGAGGGGCCCGGCCGGGGTTCCACGAGTGGGGGGGCGGGCGAGCCCACGCAGCAGGGCGGGCCCGGCCCGGCCGGGGTTCCACGAGTGGGGGGGCGGGCGAGCCCACGCAGCGGGGCGGGCCCGGCCGGGGTTCCACGAGTGGGGGGGCGGGCGAGCCCACGCAGGGGAGGGGCCCGGCCGGGGTTCCACGAGTGGGGGGGCGGGCGAGCCCACGCAGCGGGAGGGGCCCGGCCGGGGTTCCACGAGTGGGGGGGCGGGCGAGCCCACGCAGCGGGAGGGGCCCGGCCGGGGTTCCACGAGTGGGGGGGCGGGCGAGCCCACGCAGCGGGAGGGGCCCGGCCGGGGTTCCACGAGTGGGGGGGCGGGCGAGCCCACGCAGCGGGAGGGGCCCGGCCGGGGTTCCACGAGTGGGGGGGCGGGCGAGCCCACGCAGCGGGAGGGGCCCGGCCGGGGTTCCACGAGTGGGGGGGCGGGCGAGCCCACGCAGCGGGAGGGGCCCGGCCGGGGTTCCACGAGTGGGGGGGCGGGCGAGCCCACGCAGCGGGAGGGGCCCGGCTGGGGTTACACGAGTGGGGGGCGGGCGAGCCCACGCAGCGGGGCGGGCCCGGCCCGGCCGGGGTTCCACGAGTGGGGGGGCGGGCGAGCCCACGCAGCGGGAGGGGCCCGGCCGGGGTTCCACGAGTGGGGGGGCGGGCGAGCCCACGCAGCGGGAGGGGCCCGGCCGGGGTTCCACGAGTGGGGGGCGGGCGAGCCCACGCAGCGGGGCGGGCCCGGCCCGGCCGGGGTTCCACGAGTGGGGGGGCGGGCGAGCCCACGCAGCGGGAGGGGCCCGGCCGGGGTTCCACGAGTGGGGGGGGCGGGCGAGCCCACGCAGCGGGAGGGGCCCGGCCGGGGTTCCACGAGTGGGGGGGGCGGGCGAGCCCACGCAGCGGGAGGGGCCCGGCCGGGGTTCCACGAGTGGGAGGGAGCCCACGCAGCGGGAGGGGCCCGGCCGGCACTACGGGGAGCAGAGGCGGCGGGCGGGGGCTGGCGCAGCGCCGCCCCGTGCTCGCCGAGCGCCGCTGGGCCCGGCCGGCCGGAGAAGGAGGTAGGGGGAGGTCCTAGTTCGCAGACGCGTCTCCGCCCCTCCCCGGCTCGCTCGGGCTCCGCAGTCCCCGCGCTCCGGCGGGCGTGGAGGCTGCCGCGCGGCGGCGGCTTTGGCAGCGGCGGGGCTGCCCGATCACGTCATCGCTTCCGCCCAGCTTCCTCCTGCCGTCGGCGGCGGCGCGCGCCTCGGCCATGGAGTGACTGAGGCGGGGATGGGGCTCGCGCGGGGCCGCCGGCTGCACCCGGGCGCTGCTGCTGCTGCTGCTCCTGCTCCTCGTGCCGCCGCCCGCTGACCGGGCCCGCCCCGAGCCCCCGCCCGCAGCCGGGCGGCCTCCCCCGCAATGTGAAGCCCAGGAAGATGCGGAGGCGCAGCCCGGCTGCCCGCGGCGGGGGATGAGCCTAGAGGTGGAGAAAATGACCGAGGAAACCCACCCAGACGAGTAAGTGACGGGAGAGAAACACCGGCGGGGGGGGGGGCAAACTTACGGCACTTGTGCGTGGAAGGGCTGCTGGGGGGTACCCCGGGCCAAGCCAGCGGGGGCGGTGCATGCTTGCTGCGCCCTGCAGCCATGCCCAGCCTGTGCGCCCCCCCGCCCCCCTTTGCTGGTTGCAGGGCCCCTGCTGGGTGCACTGGGTGCACGGTGCGTGTCTCTGCAGCCTTTGTTGCTGGCGGGGAGGGGGCAGGAAGGTCCCGCCGCCGGGGAGGCCCAGTGTGTTGTCTGTGCCTGGGTCATATGAACGGTCCTATTAACCCTGCCTCCCCCCCCCCCCGCTCGCTCCCGGCTCTCCCAGCCTGGTTCTTGGAAGCCCCCGGCCCGTGCCTCCAGCCTGGGCAGTCCCCTCCCCCGGGGTGTGCGCGCTGCAGCCCTCACATCCGCCATTTCTTTTTTCTTGAATCGCCCTCATTTGCATACCACATTTTCATTCATAAAAAAAAAAAAAAAAAAAAAAAAAGCCCCGTCCAGACAGGCGAGGGCCTGGCGCGGCGTGCGGGGCTGGCCGCTGGCGGAGCGGCCCCGCGGGGCTGCAGCGGAGACCCAGCAACGGCTTGGGCCTGGGGCGGCGGCGGTCCCGTGCGAACGGGGCGGTCCGGGGCGCCCGGCGGAGCGTGCCTGGCCTGCCGGCGGGCGCTGCAACACCCCCGCGGAGCCTGCCCTGGGGCTGGGCTCGGCCTCCCCCGCCGGGCAGGGGCAGAGCTCGCCTCTCCCTGCCCCGTGGGCCGGCTCAGCCAGTGGCGCGGCGGCGGCGGCTGTTTGTGAATAGGACGGTTCCCGTTATTGTCACATGATCCTGGCATTCACAAATCCGGTAACCTTCAGCCTGTCCCATTCACTCGCTCCGGCTGCCTGGTGTGCGGCTGCTGCCCGCAGGGCCTGGCGGGGAGCGGCTTGGCCTGGCTGGGAAACTCTCCCTCTACAGAAAAAACAACACTCGTGGGCCCCAAACCACCTCCTCCTCCATGCGCTCCGCTGAAGGGGAAGTGACTCAGTTTTGCAGCATAGGCGAGGTGCGGTCGATGTCGAAGGTGTAATCTCGCAGGCGTGGGGAGCATATTGTTACTGTTGCCCCTAATTTGGGTGGCCATCAACGCGTTCGGAAGAGCGGTTCGTTTGCGTGGAGATTGGTGCAGGAATGCGGTATCCACACTTGACTAGGGGATTCCACGGGGTGTATATATATACCTGTTGCAAATAATGAACCTTGCCCATCATATGCAAGGAATGGTAGTAGACCTAAATAAAAGGTTAAATGTCAAACCCTCAAATAACATTGGACTCTGCTTAAAAGTAATTGGTGTGGGGAAATGCCTATTAAAAGTGCACTACCCTCTGCTTTCTGCAGCTTACAATCTTTGTATGCATATTTAGTAATGAGTTCTTCAGACCCATGCCCTCACATTTTGTCCAGAAATCTTGATTTAACATGGTTGAAGAAAAAAGGAATTGTAGTATAATTTATTCAACTGTTCCATTGTGGCAATTATAATAATGGCTCGGATTCTGCAGTCACTTACATGCATGTTCAAATTTACATAAAGCACATGTTCTTTAGTGTTCGCAGGATCAAGTCAAGTCTTAGGTATGTAACCTTCCTGCAGTGCAATATGGCAGTAGTCATCAATAAAATGAACAAGATATTTAATTTAATATACAACTCAGACTGTTAGCATGACATTTCTATTTCAATAGCAACAGAGTAGAAAGAGCTGAACTCCTCCAATATTGTAATGCTTTTTTCTTGTTCTGCAGTTAAACCTGTCAGTGTTAACAGTATTTGCAAATAAATAGATTAATACTTCTACAAGATTGTTTTGTGGGTAAATGCTGGGAATGCCATGTTTGCATTTATTTCATAATTATTGAGAAGACTGGTCTCAAAAATAAATTAACAAAGATGTTACTGCAATGTTACAGAAACCTATTTAAGAGATGTACTCACCAAAACATTATTCCTGGCTATCTTTTTCTGGATTTGTCAGACAGAAAAGTGAGTCTCCGCATATAAAATGGATATATGCTCCAGTATTTGGCATTAGCCCCATACTTAAAATACCCAGCTGCTCACAGGTACTTTAAAACATTGTAAAAAATGTACAGCTTTATTCCTGTTTACAATAAAAATGGTAGTTCAGTGGAGTGTCAAATGTTATCACTATAACTAAAAACCGAACCAACACTAAATCAGGTTGAGGCAGAAAGAGTGGTGAAGGAAATGGCTTTTAACTTCAACCCAGGTGTTAAGAGGGATTATATTTTTCACATTTCTCAATGGAGAAGCTGTAAACTATATGCATAGCTTCTGAAATTGTGATCGGCTAGATTAATAATAAATTATTTTGAAGTCTAGCAGACTATGGCAATTCTTCCAAGTAAGAGTCCAGTTTATCGTATGGATTTTTTCCACTAATTAAGTTAGGTTTAAAACAAACAAACTCTAAGGTGGGTTTTTTAGTAGTATTACAAAAAATGGTTGCCATGCTTTCCAGCCTATTAGGCCACGTCTAAGCACAGTTAGTCTGTAGTGGAGAAATTAGCTTTCTGGTTTACAGTGGATTAAGGTGGTTAGTGGTTATGTATTTATGCTTTTTTATCTAATTAAACAATATTGTACTTTTTATGGTATTAGAAGACAGAGTATTCTAAGTGCATTTGGGGGTTGGTGCCAGGATGGATGTTGATTTAAAACAGCATATTACAAAATTGAGAGAATTCTGTTCAGAAATCTGATGCTTTGTTTTTCAGTGGTTCATTTTGATTTGTTTTAGAATCATTTTTCCCTTTAACTGTCCCACTGTTTAGACTTACATTTCGGTCACGCTTTTAAAAAGGAAACTAACTCATGACTATTTTATTTTGACAGGGTTTTTTGCCAGGGGGCGGGAAGCAATGCCACACTAGTTTGCCCTGGGATCTTCACAGTTTAACCAAGCAAAGCTGTCCCTGGCCATTACTTAAATGTGTGATGTACAAGAAAATCTCATGGGCGAGTGGAAGTGGTGCTGGTGCCTCAGTGGGCTGCGCTCTTTAGTCTGAGTTACTGTTGAACCAGTTTCCCGATACAGTGCTAATTGTCGTCATGGCTATTGGAGGTACTGTTTTTCAGGTCAAATGTAAAACAAAGTTCCTGACCACTTGTGGTCGTTAAACATCCTGAGCAAGTATTTGCAAGAGTATTCTTGTTTGTTCTGGTGAAACATGGCTTGATGCAGTACAACTCAGGCAGTTTACATTATGACTTGCCTCAATATTCTCTGTAATTTCCTTTATAAGTAATTCTTCACCTCCTATCCTAAACTGATGGATAGTGTTGCTGAAGTAGTGACTTGTACGTTGTTTTTCACTTCAGGAAAAAGAAGTAAGGACCAATACTCTGATCAATTTCCTTAAGCTCGCCGAACAGTGGTAATAAGCTCTTCTATTTGCCCTTGATATCTGGCTCTGATTTGCTTAGTTATTCTAGTTTCACTGAGTACACTACGAGCAAATGTAACTAGATTACAAAAATGGCCACTGTTGAGATGAATTCTAAAACAACCTTCTTCAAGGTAATTTTTTGTTTTGTTTTTGTTTTAGTGTATTGAGCTGAGCAAACTTTGGAACAACTCTGTAAACATTTGTAAATCCAAACTGAGTGTTTGAAACATTAAGATCAATATTTGAAGGTGCATTTGTCATTGCACAGAATGCCTCTTTCTGCTTCTAGAGCTTTATTTCTGTCCCCATTCCTTTCCCCATCTGCATATCACCACAGTACTTCTAATTCATGTTGGTGTTAATGGACTTGCGAATATTTAATAAAATTTAAACCTAATAAGATGTAGTGTTGAGTGAGTTGAAGCTTGGAGATATATTAAAAAAAAAAATGTTAAATTCCATGTTCCTCTGGGCCATTCCACTACAATTGTCTTTAGAATTGAAGACTATAGGTTAGTTGATTCTGTGTTCTGTACAGATGTTAATTTATTTTCAAGAAATGGGCAGGTAATATGTAACTCAAATTCTAAATGCACATTGCTGGTGTTGTGTTTACAGGTTTCACTGGGAAGAATATAAGATTCCATCAGAATTTGCATGTACAAAAAGATTCAGTTATATTTAATGCTACTTTCATTGAGCATAATGCATACCCCCAGTTCCAGAAGAAGTCACAGGAAGTAATTAAATGGAAAAGGTCAGAAAATGAGATTTGTTTGTGTGTAGTGTTGTTTGTTGTACTGTGTCAAGATAATTAAGTTAGTCTCGGGGCTTGTCTATATGGGGACACTCAGGAAAGTTAAGACAAATTAACTTAAAATGTGAAGATATAGCACATTAAACCCTTGTGTCATAAATATAAAGAGAAGGGTAACCACCTTTCCGTATACAGTGCTATAAAATCCCTCCTGGCCAGCATCCTGTTACCTGTAAAGGGTTAAGGAGCTCAGCTAACCTGGCTGGCACCTGACCCAAAGGACCAATAAGGGGACAAGATACTTTCAAATCTTTGAGGGGGGGAGGCTTTTGTTTGTGCTCTTTGTTTACGTGGTTGTTCTCTCTCGGGACTGAGAGAGGCCAGACAGAAATCCATCTTCTCCAACCCATCCTAATCCAAGTCTCCAGTATAGGTAAGCCAAGCAAGGCGGATTAGTTTATCTTTTGTTTTATGTGAATTTTCCCTGTGTTAAGAGGGAGGTTTATTCCTGTTTTCTGTAACTTTAAGGTTTTGCCCAGAGGGCGATCCTCTGTGTTTTGAATCTGAATACCCTGTAAAGTATTTTCCATCCGGATTTTACAGAAATGATTTTTATCTTTCTTTTTTTTAATAAAATCCTTCTTTTAAGAACCTGACTGATTTTTCCATTGTTCCAAGATCCAGGGGTTTGGGTCTTTGATGATTTTGTAACCAATTAGTTAGGATATTATTCTCAAGCCTCCCCAGGAAAGGGGGTGAGTAGGGCTTGCAGGGATATTTTGGGGGGGGGAAGAAGTCTCCAAGTGGTCCTTTCCCTGTTCTTTGTTTAAAACACTTGGTGGTGGCAGCATACTGTTCAAGGACAAGGTAAAGTTTGTACTTTGGGGAAGTTTTTAACCTAAGCTGGTAAGAATAAGCTTAGGGTGTCTTTCATGCGGGTTCCCACATCTGTACCCTAGAGTTCAGAGTGGGGAAGGAACCTTGACACCTTGTGTGGATGCTCTCCTTCAGAAATAAACTGGCCTTAGCTCCTCCACCAGCTTATTCATGGCATTAAGTTGGCTGGGGAGCAAATAGTTTGTGACTCTGATTAGAAGTGTCAAAGTTGCTTTATGGAAGTCTGTAGCAATTGTGCCATGGTGCGCTGACCTTGCAGAAACTTGGTCCTAGAAACAGTAGAGACACATCCCAAACTTTGCAAATATGACTAGCAATCCTCTTGAAATGTTTCAAATAACAGTTTAAAGTGGAATATTAACTTTGCATTGGCATGTTTTGCAGCTGGTTTTATTGTCAGGGCATGGCTACACTTGCAAATGTAGAATGCTTTGAGTTAAACCAGCCTTCAGAGTGCACAGTAGGGAAAGCGCTGCAGTCTGTCCACACTGACAGCTTCAAGCGCACTGGCGTGGCCACATTTGCAACACTTGCAGCGGCATTGGGAGCGGCGCTTTATGGGCAGCTATCCTAGCATGCAAGTGACTGCAGTGTGCTTTTCAAATGGGGCGGGGGTGGAGTGTGACAGGGAGTGTGTTGTGTGTATGTGGGGGAAGAGAGAGTGGGTTTTTGGGGGGCTGAGAGCATGTCAGCATGCTGTCTTGTAAGTTCAGACAGCAGCAGATCTCCCTCTACGCCCCCCCCCCCCCCCCCCCCCCGGTGCGCCTCTCACACACACAGAGCATTCCACACTAATGGTTTGCTTTGTCTCGGAGCAGAAGAACAGCCAGCTGTCAGAAACGGAGCTTTCAAAGGGCATATCCGCATTCCTGGAGCGATTCAAAAACAATGATAAGAGTGGCCACTTGACTTAAGGGGACTATGGGACGTTTCCAGAAGCTGATCAGAGCGCAGTAAAGCAACGCCTCGTCCACACTGGCGCCACGGTGTTCCAGCAGGGGCGCAGCAAATGTTATTCCACTTGCCGAGGTGGAGAACCAGCAGCTCTGTAGCTGCAGAGTCAGAGCGCTCTGTGTGCCTTGCCAGTGTGGACGGGTAGTGAGCTAGTGCACCCGGGGCTCCTTTATTGCACTGTAACTCGCAAGTGTAGCCAAGCCCTTAGATACACTGATCCCAAAACCCACCCACCACTGAAAATAAGAGCAATAAATCATCATTGTGCTTACTGTGAATACTGAACATAGGGAAGCGTTAAGGTTGCCCTTTAGAATTAGACTTGTCTCATTTTCATAGTAACTTTGTCTATTGCACATTACTGACTGCTTTCTCCTAGATGTAATAAACAACTGATTGCTTTTTTTTTTTTTTGGTCATGAGTACAAGCTGTGCAGGAAGACACTGGCCATACTGTGTGTCGTGACATCATTGCTTGCGCTTGGGACAGGAAATGCAGGCTTGCCAAAATGTAACCATTCACTCTGTGGCCTAAAAATGTAATATGATTATTTCTGAGGTTTATACGTTACTTTAAAAAATACTACAAGTAACTAGCTAATGGATTCAATTACATTGAGAACTAACTGTTTTCAAGGGAAGTTCTTAATGAGCTGTGATAATTGAATCTAGCACCTTCTACTTCCTTATCCCAGGCCAGGGCTTTAAAGGGACTCCTAGGTTTGTTTATTTATGTATTTATGCTACATCCTGAATGGTTTATGGGGAGGATATGTGGCACATGGTCAAGTGAGAAAGCAAGAGGAAGAGAAGTCAAGACAACAGGGGAGGAACAGAGCTGGTAGAAGTGCACCGTATTTCTCACCAGAGGTAGCACTTGACTCTGAATTACAGACAAGCTCAGCTTACAGAACAGCAAGTTCAGGTATTGGGAAGCTGAAGTGATAAGGGAGAATCAAATAATTTGACTTCAGTTAGACAAAAAAGTCCATAGTCCGTACATCCTTTTAAACTTTTTTGTTGTTTCTGGGCAGGTGTGGTTCTCAGGTTGACAGCCCTGGACCTAGAGGTTGTTTGCTACTTATAAACCAGATGCAGCCCAGGCAGTGGCAATGGACCGCCCTGCAATGTGCCCCATTCCTGACCTGGCAAAACAACCACTTAGGGCTGAAAGGTTTATTTCCTCTGCGGGTTTATTAAATCCTAACGTTGCAAACAAGAGTCTCCAATGTAGTGGAATGTTTTTAATGTAGCTCTCTGAGAGCTGGATTTAAATTATAACTTTGTGTGTTAGGCCAGCAAACCACCATTGGATGGCACTCACTTGTAGTCACTCAGACTGAGCCATATTAGAACCAGTGGCATTGAGACAAAAGGCAACTGAATGCCACTATAAATCCCTTGAGCCATCCAATTATTCTGCTTCCCAACACTCACTGTCAGGTTTATTAAATGAACTCTACTCATCATCTCGCACTGTGCTGGAGGAGAGGAAATTATCCTCCAGTTGGGTAAAACTTGGGAGAGGAGTCGTCAGGCAGTTGAATACCTTTTATATCTTCAGAGGGACTGTTGCCATTTAGAACAAATCCAAAGCAAATGGTATAAAACAGGGACTCAAGCCTGTCGTATTCTGGGTGCACTCAACTTCCACTGAAGTCAAGGGATTAAGAAGACTTGTAGCCTTGCAAGGCTGCACCCTATATATCCTTGTATCTTGGGACTAGATTCTGCTCAAGAAGATATGTGCAGCTCCTGCTGACTTCAGCGGATTGGGCATGTTTGTTAAAAGGCAGAATAATGCCTTCCTATGAGAAACTGAAATTTACATGAATACAAGTTTATGTTATGGGCACACACAGAGCTATGTAATCAGAAACTGCAGGTGGAGTCTTTGTTACCTAACCTATTTGCTGAACAGACTAGTGAGTCTGTGTATTTAAACTGCCATGGTAGTGTAGACAGCAAGAAATGATGGTATGTAAGCTCTGATGTGAGGGTATATGTTTCATTTAGTAGAATCTATGAAATGATGAGTGAATTTCTAGCCTACCTGGCTTTGCATCTTGTGCACAGAGAGCCAGAAACACAATACTTAGGCCAGTTATCCATTTAGTTGAGGTGAATGGATGGCTAATTCTCTTGGTTTTCTCTGCAAGTCTTTCATCGCTGGACTGCTATTAAATATTTAGGATTGAAATGTAGCAAATAGGAGTATAAGGAGAATCCTTGCACTTTTATTTCCTTTGCCAAATAGACTGAAATGGACTGAAAATGGAATCACCAACAAATGTACACTATGCACAACAGGAACTGAAGAGGGGGTATTGTAACTTTTCCCCAGTCATAAGGCCTAGGGAAAAGAAGAGGAGCAGCTCCCAGCTGCAGAACCAGCCACTAGAAATGAAGGCCCTCCTCACTCCAAGTGAGAGCAAAGGATACCGGGGCATCTTCCGAACTCTTAGTCTGTGAAGTCAGCTCCTTACTTGATTTTGGGACACTTCTCCCCCTTCCCCCCCCCAATTGTTTTTCCTCAGACTCCTCCTGCTTTTCTTCCTTGATACCTCTGCTTTCTGCCTTGTTATCCCTGCCTTCCATACACTCTTCCTTCTTTCTTCTCCCTTCTTCTTCCTCTTCCTTTTGCCTTTGCATTTGTTTGGTCTTACTAATTCTCACCCCCAACCCCATTTAAAAAGAAACACAGTAAGGGCTTGTTTACATGGGGAAATTGACCAGCATGGCTATACTGCAAGACTTATAAGAGTTCTGCTCTATCTATACTGGTTTAACTCCCTGTGTGGACACTGTATTCTGAAATGAAAGTGACTTTATTCCAGAATAATTCTTCCACTATAGCTGCGCTGGAGGATTTCCCTATGTAGAAAGCCGTAACGTTTGTGCCAGATATCACTTGGATAATTTATGTTCTGCATCCCTTTTCTTTATGAGGGACTCCCACTGAAGTCAGAGTCTTGTGCAAAAGCTGATGGCAGCTTTTAAACATCAGTAAGTACGATGTGAAAGTGAAGGTCCCCATCCTGCAAGCTGCTTTGTACAGACAGACCCCTGCACTTTTTTGGAGCCTTATTGCTGGATCAGGGCCTAAATTTGTAAGAGAATTCTGCTTTGCACTTGAATGCATGTGAAGACTTGGAAACATTTAGATTTTAATAGTAGTATTGTTCAGAATAAAAAAATATGCTTAGAGTTTCAAATTAGTCTAAATTCTATTAGAAAACACCCCGGACTCTGTTTTTTGTCATATATTGAAATGCGTAGCATCGCTTTAATAAACTATTAGTAGCTGAGCAAGATTAGTTTCCTGTTCAGTAATTTTATAATATTGAATAATTTAACTGCCAATGTACTTATTTAAACAGGTATGTGTAGTAGTTACTGTTGTGGGGAAAATATTGTTTTCATTTTTATTAAAATGTCTTTAAATTGTATTCATGAAGTCTGATGATGGCACTGAAGAGTCTCAAACGCTAGAGGAAATCTCTTTTCGTTCTTCCCCAAACAGCTGACCAAGTGCCCTCTGTCTGTGGCCTACAACACCAGTCTGGTTCCTCCCTTGCCTTCAGCATTTGTAATTGTACTAAACTGTGGCTTTATTATCTGGATTAATGCACATTGAGGATTAGATTGATACCATTAACACCACTTCACTTGTGACCTAAAGGTTATTTTAAACTAGAGTCTCCAGATGAGACTATAGTTCACTGACTCATATGGTATCTTTTTCTTTTGTCCTTATGCAGTGGAAAAAGCAGTTCTAAAAAGATCACCCAAACTCAAAAAGGCCACCCGTTCACCCTTCTGCTAGGGATTCCTCTTGTATGTATTTATTTTTTTTCTTTTAAACACCACTCAGAAACAGGCAGAGTGGTCTGCATTGTGAAAAATCCGTAATGAATTGTTTCTTGCAGCTGAAGTGCTGCCAAACAGCATCTATAGAGTGGTCCCTACTGGGTGACACCAAATGTTCTCTATGAGCGGTGTTTTAATGCCCTATCACATTGCTTCCATAGCTGACTATATCACGTGCTATGTTCAGTGAAAGCCAGGAAGCTAATTCACCCATGTTTTCAGTATATTTTTTTCCATTAACATGTCTTAACAATTTGGTGCTCCTGCATTTTAACATGTGGAAAGTAATCTACCTGTTTATGTGGTTTGTGAGCAGAAAGGTATGCCCCAAAGCTGCTATAAGGTTACTAATACTTCAAGTTACAACATATAAAGAGGAGTGTGTTTTGCCTCAAGTTGAGACAAAAGTGAGTGAAGGTTGTGACTCTGTTGGCTAATGCTCCGATATTAGATTGCAGCAGGGGCAGGCCTCAGTGTATTTCCTCTTGCACATCCTCTTCTCCTTTGGCAACAGGACTTCTTCCTAGTGACTTTAGAGTGGGAATTGGCAGCCCACAACACTGGAACTAAAGCTGATAACTCTCATAATCTTTAAAACTGCTTTTCAAAGCACCAGCTAGACATTTGTCCTATATTGTTAGCCAAGTAGTGCAGTGGAAGGATGCCAGGAGGCATCCATAGGGTTAATGAGAGCATAAATTCAAACATTCCTGCATGGCTTCTACATGGGCTGTTGCAAGCTATTTACAAATAGGCTGACTTTTAAATGCTTGTATGAGGGTAAATAGACCATCTTGTCCTTTGAGCCCTAGAAGTTTATGAAATCATTTATTTAATTTTAAGGACTCTGTTAAATGTATAGAACTTTAAATGTTCAAAGTTTGGTACCGTATTTCTAAGATTAACTTCATTGCCACAGCAGGCTTGCTCTTGTATTACCAACTCTGTCTCTTAGGTAGGAAGCTAAGATAGAGAGGCTAAGTGACTCTCCCAAGGCCACCCAGTGAGTCAGTGGTAGTAGTTTGATTCAGACCGTAGTAGTTTGACGCTTAATATTTTAGTGGTGCATGCTGGTGCTTTTATACTTAACAATTTGTAGTGAAAACTTTATATTTCAGGATTCATAACTATGCCATCATAATTCACCCCTGACTAAAACTTGGCACAACAGGGTAGCAGGCTAGTTGTATTCTTTTGCCTGTCCTCCCCTTTTTTACATGCTATTAAAATGAGACTATTTATTTTATCAGTGGCCGGAGGGAGGCAGGAGGAAAGGTAATAAATTATGTTGGCATTTGTCCTTTTTGTAAGGAATACTTTTGATACTCTTTTGTATTCATATGACTTAAATCAACTTGGTTTTAAAATGAAAGTTGTCAAATAATTAGTCCAAATAAAATCAATTAAACTTAGAAATAAGAGATACTGTCGGTCAAATTAGTTCAAACTTTAAATTTTGTAAAAAGTAAGCTTTTATAAAGTGGCGATTAGTAAAGCTTCCAGGGACATAAATCCTATAGAAACAGTTATTTTAAAGAAATAAACTTTTCCCCATCATGTTTTCAAACCAGAGATTGTGGCATTGTGCGTGAGAACCAGAAAGTAAAATTGATTAGAAACTGACTTCACAAAAGTGATAAAGGCAAATCTATTTTTATTGTCCCAACTGACTGAAATGCAGAAAGTAAGCTAATAGGAGACAAGACAAAAATAACAGAGACTTTTCAAATGCTTACAATTTTAATAATGGAAAGTGGTGGTGGTTGTAAGGAAATTTTGTAAATCATGATTCTTATTTTCCTTGAAGATGTATATGTAAATAAAGAAAGATAGCTCCAACTAACACTTAATGCATATGAGTGACTTTACTTAAACAAGTAGTTCCATATCTCAGCAGAACTACTTAGTTATCTGCAGGATAGGACTCTGTATTACTGAGACCTGCAATATTGTATGTATGTAGCATCTTTCTGAGTGGCGTCTGATATACACGCTGAGGACCAAATGCTGCAGGAGGTCATAGAAAGATTCTCATTGTAAGCACTATGTCTACTAGTGAGGGTTTTGCAAGACTGGTTTCTTTTTAACATTCTTCCATGTACTTACATAAACTATAATAGCTCTAAAGATCTTATCACATAGGTGAGGTGCCTTTTAAAAATACTTCCTAAAAACAAATTACACAGTAGACCTCAACAGCTACTTCTGAGCCATTAGTCAAGTTAGTTCATGTTTCTACAAGTTCTTCCTGTATTTATATAATTTGCATCAGTTTAAATGTAATAAGTCATAAGGTTTCTGGGGATCATCACTCTCGTTATTCTAGATGGATTGCTTTTTCAAAAAGAGGATTTAAAAACATAAAGATAATTAAGTGAGACACAAATCGACAAAAGCAAAAAATGGAAGGGTGAGACTCTATCCTTGTGTCTGTTTTGCAATCCTTTTCACACAAGAAGCTGTCTTTTGTACCCTTCTTGCAGAGTGTCGGAGCCTGGGCTCCAGCCCGAGCCAAAATTTCTATGCTGCTATTTTTGGCCCTACAAGTCTAAGTCAGCCGACCCGGGCTCTGAGAGTTGGTGCCACATGTTTTTATTGCAGTGTAGACATGCGCATAGTGTATGTGCGCCAGGGGATCAAATTAAAGTTGCCTGACATTTCCAGACTTTTGAGTGGTTGGTTACTAATAACCTTAACCTTTTAAAATAGCTTTTTGATATTCAATAATGTATACAACTAATGACTGGAAGGGGGAATAGTCTCCATTAATGGGCCAGGTTCCAGTGGGGCTCTTGATAGTTGTGGCATCACTTGGAGCTGGAGCTAGTGGAACATAACTTCCGAGCATCTGTAAAAGAAATCAGTATGCCTGGGATTTTCAAAGGTGTCTAGGGAGTTAAGTTAGCCAAGGGCCTAACTCCCTGAGGTGCCTCTGAAAATTCCAACCTGTATGCCTCGACCTTATTTGTAATGACCAGACTTAAATTTTGTTGCAGATCACCTTTGGTAAATGCCTAAAAACAAAATTCCAATGTACCCGCCCCTCCAAAATTGCCTGATAAAAGTACATACTGGAAAATAAGTACACCTTTTATATATCAAACTGAAATGTTCATAAAGAAGCAGACCTGTCAAATACATTGTAACCATTTACTTTTAAAAAGTTAATTCAAAAGATTATTCATTTAACCAGTTTCTAATTCATTTTTCAAAATAATAGTAGCCAAGAATATTCCCCAAGTTAATAACTGTAGTGAATTTGTTTATTGATAACTTAAGATCCATAAAGTATTTTGTATTTATGATAGCTTGGCTATGGCTTTTATCTCATGTGCTCTTCCCTTGTGCACGTGCACACATATATATGAGATGCTAAACTAAAAATAATTTCAGTAGCTCTGGACCAGTTCGTGATTATTCTCACATGCAAGAATAAAGCTAGCCAAATATACCAAATTTCAGCACTTTAAAAGGGTAGTACAATTTCATACTGTCTTGTGTCCTAGTCTGAATAGCATTCAGATATTTAATAATAGCTTAGTGAAAAATAATTCTTGTGGGCTTGGCATGTTGGGGATGTGTGCATGAGCACTCATATCACTATGGAAGTATAGGCTACCTTTATCAAGTTATTAGAGGAACAGCTTCTCCCAGCATGCTGTGAGGTCAGAAAAGAACACATGCAATAAATATTTCATTGCTATATTTTTTATATACACTATCTTCATTTGATGGGAAGAATACAATATATGCGCCTTGGAGTCCATGCAGCATAGTTCAGATGTGGCTGTTTAACTTAGTTCAAAGAGAGAGCTTTGGGCATTTGATCTGAGCAAGCAGAACACTGTTATAAACCAGCAGTGAGCATGAGGGGTAACTTCCTTCTTAGATGTTACTGCTACAAAATAATATCCTTGGTGTGCATATGCCCTCTACTGATGTTGGTGATATAATTGTTAAATGACTTTATTTTCCTGATTACACCGGTGCCTTTGAGGTGTATTTAATGTGGATATTAAAGTGTGGGCAAATAATAGTGTTACACCAGCAACCAATAGATTCTTGATATCTGAATAAAATACTTGAAGTAGAAACTGCATGGATGTCCAGAGTAGCTAATAGAAAAATATTCTGTATGTTTCTCAAAGGGGAATAATTATCCTTAAATAATACTTATAATGCTTAGTTCTGGTCTGCACTAAAGAGTTAGGTCTACCCACCTACATTGCTCAGGGGTGTGAAAAATCCACCCCCCTAAGCAACATAGTTAAGCCGACCTAACCCCCATGTAGATAGTGCTAGGTTGATGGAAAAATTCTTTCGTCTGCCTAGCTACCGCTTCTCTGGGAGGTGGATTACTTATACCTGGTTTCATACCTGCCAGCTCATCCTCCCACTTCATCAGCAGCCCACTGGGGACCCTGGGCTTCCAGTGTCTGCATCTTCAGGACAGTTTGCCCTCAGACCAAATTTCAAGTAGCAAAGTCTTTTGTGAAAGAGGTTACTTTTTTTCCACTCAGGTCTAGCCACAAACCTTAAAATAGAAATCCCACAAACACATCTTATGAAAGTAAACCTTGCCGGAGGATTTAAGACAATCAGCTAAATGTCTTGCTTATCTGTGCGTCTGTTTGGCAAGCATGTTTCTTCATGAAAGGCTGCAGCTGTAGGCAAGGGTACACAGAACTCAACATAAATCCATGGCACTATAGAGCAGCAGCCTGCTCATTCTGCAAGTGAATTTGCTGGGAAGATTGTTTTGTGAAAATACGAAGAATAGCATTCCACCCTACACCTTAGTGCAATGACTGAAGATGAGAAGGGGGACAAGCCCCTCAACTTTTTATGCTACTGAAGTCCTCTTCAACATGACTGAAGGACCCCATGCGTTTTCATTATTTCATTATTAATTTCAACAGAAAATAGTCTTAGGCTCCTTAGAATAATTTTCCTCTAACTTGCTGTGGTGTTAATGATTTTCATGAAGCAGAGAAACTGCCAGCCAGCACAGCAGGGGTTAAAGAAAGCCTTTGGGCCCACTCCGCTATACCTGCAGCCGATGCCAGGCCTGGAGGGGGAATAAAAGAAGGACGTTCCGTTCAGGGCTGACTGGCGAAGAGGCAGAAGCTGGTTGTCTCCCTGCCTGAAGGGATAGAGCACCGGTGCCTGCCAGTCAGGGCAGCCCCCTGGAAGTAAGTACTGGTTTCCCAGCCAAGGGAGGCTACAGAGGAACCCCCAGCATAGGGAAACTGAGTGAGCAAACCACAGAAACATTGTGAGGCTTGCCCTCGCCAACTTGCAGCTGTCTTGCCCAAAGTAGTCTAGGACCGCAGCAAGGCATCCTCTGGTCCCAGAGGGAATCCTGTGGGAAGCAAGCCGCCCTGCAGCTTAGACTAGAGGGGCCACACCCCAAACTGAATAGACTGGTAGGAAGTAGCCCAGGGCAGCAGATTTTGACTCCCTGCCCTGGACGCCTCCCTGGGAGAGGGCCCGGGTCTCCCTTCCCTCACCCCAGCCTTAAAGGCTGAAGCCAGTCAGCCAGTAGGGGGCTGAGAGCCAGGTGATCTAACCACTAGACTGCCCGGCCACCCAAGTCCTGTTACAGTGATCAACATTACATCTTTTATTGTCTGTTTCTTTGTAATGTGAACTAGCATGCAGTATGCTGCTTAAGTTAAGAATGGCACTTTCAATGACTGATTTATAATAACAATACGTAAGTTATTTCCAAGGACAATTTTGATAAGGGGTAAAATTTTTAAAAGCATGCAAGTCCCATTTGCAAAAGTTTAATTGAAAGTCAGTGGGACTTAGATCCCTTTTGAGCTCAAAACTTGCTTCTTTTGTAGGATTCCAAATTTCCAAAGAATGAGTGAACTTGCTGTTTAAAAAATTTCACATGGAGCATATGAGAGCTAGATACCAGGTGTTTGATTTATTTGGAACAGTCAAGGTGATCTTTCACATTTTAGTCATCTTTGCCCATGTTTAGGTGGTGTTTGCTTCGGGTAGGGAATTCCTTCATACTCTAAAATTTTCACTGTGACCTTTTCATCTGGTGCTACTTTGACTTTCTTGGAGGTCAAGAAGTCTCTCTCTTTGATCTGTGTAAAACAGTAACTCTTAGCTTCTGTAACCTGGCTGTGTGCAAGAGAGACTTCTGCTACTAACCAAAGTCATGCAGACTGTGGTACAGTAGAGTAGCCAAATGTTTACTCCTATCTTCACTAAAGGGGATTCTCGCTTAAAGATATTGGATATTAGTTTGTTCCTTTTTTTTTTTTTTTTTTTAATTGGCTCAAACTACTATACAGAAACCAAGCACTTGGCAGGATTTACCCTAGCTCAGACTGCCATTTAAATAAGATTCAGTATGTCCTTGTTCATACTCAACCAAGTCCCTTCCTTGTTCCATGCCAGTAGTCTGGGTTGTGTTTTTCTTTGCAGTGATTGTGGCAGCTCAGTGTTGTAAAGCAGATGCTCAAAACTGCGCTTACTGTGCTCATGCAGTCACCTGCAAAGATATTCAAGAGCACCTAGAGGTGCACCCCTTGCATGTGGAGAAGACAGTTGTTTAGGGGCTGACCATGTGACGGTGGCCGAGAGCTTGTGTCCAAAGAGGATGCCTCCTTTATATTTCGTAAATGAAAGTTAAATGGAACAAAGTGTTACGAATACTTTGAAAGTGGCATTAAAACTCATCTTGAACATAGAAGAATGCTGGATCTTCTTCTCAGGTAAAATATTATACATAAAATATTATGAGGTGAGCAGCATGGCTGCCACCAATCAAAACACAAGCTATAACCAAAAAAAAAAAAATAAATCCATATTGTGTAGAGAACACTTTACTTTCAGATTTAGAATGAAGAATTAGGTTAGTAGAAAGCGTTGAACTGAACAGAAATGCCTGACGTTATTGTCTGAATGTAAACTTTCCCCAGAACTGTTGAATGTTCTATAGATACTAGTTTAATTGTTGGCTTAGTCACTTTCTTTAAATAATGACATAGAATGTGCCGTGCATTTGAGTGACCGTTTTTTTGCTTCATGTAGTGTTACAGGCCATGAAGCCAAGGTCCAACTAATTTTCATAATCTGAAAAGGGCAACATCTCTATGCCAATTTTTTATGATATGTGCATGTAACCACCAAAGGGGTTAAACTTGATCCTTAGCAATCCACTGCCTCAACCTTATTTTGCTATTAATTAAAGTCCTAGGTACGCTGTGAAGCTTGGCACACCCTCTGCATGGTATCCCTTACTGTGCCTCTAATCTGTTCTTCTCTGTATGCAAATATGCAGATTCACAAGAATCCTGCTATCTCAGGGCTAGTCTACACTGGAAACACTACAGTGACACAGCTGCAGTGCTGTAGCACTTCAGTGTAGCCACTTACTAAAGTGACAGGAGGGATTCTCCCATCAACGTAGTTAATCCACCTCACCAGTAGGTGGTAGCTAGGTCGACAAGAATTCTTCCGTCAACCTAGCACCAGCTACACCGGGGGTTAGGCCGTCTTCACTATGTCGCTCAGGGTGTGGAATTTTCTCACACCCTGAATGACACATCTGGGTCAACTTAACTTTTGAGTGTAGACCTGGCCTCCGTATTGTGGCAAAATCTTGGAGCTTAATTCGCCCACCCTTGCTGACAAGATGTGATATCTTACTATGCGGATAGCGTTATTGAAGTTAATGGCACCACTTGCCTAGTATGGTGTGCTATACAATGTGAGTAAGGGTGGTAGAATGAGGCCTGGTCTGACTTCAGTAGAAGTGTTCCAAAGTATGCACAGTGGAATATTAGAAATCTGGACTGTGCCTTAATCTTAATGATCATAAAGGTTCATTATTTAATGCATACCAGTCATGGTACGGGCTGACATCTGCTAAATGTGCCATTCAAACTTGTGAATTCATTGAAAGTATCTCTTTAAAACAGGAGGAGTTGTAATAATCACAATGGAAACCTTGCCTGTTTGAAATAATTAGTTGCCTCAGGCCAGATACAATAGTAACTGGAAATATTTACACACGTATGTTCAGAGGAGTCGGTACAAGAGAGTGGCATGGTATTCCATGTCACGATACTGGATTCAAGTCCTGCTACTAGTGAGTTTGATTCTACGGGTTCTTCTCTCTGTCATTTGTGCACATAGCAGCATTGGTTGGATGCATTTGGTAGGCTTTTCTCTGGAGAGGTAAAGACCTGGAATGGCAGAGATTGTGATCACATTATTTACAATAGTTCTTTTTCATCTTCCAACTGCTTTACAAACAGTCAAGCCTTCAATAACCCTGTAAGCTAGGGGATTCCCCTCTTTTAGAAATGGAGAAAACTGAGGAAGAGAGACTGTTACTTGCCCAAGCTTCCAAAGGAGTTGATATGAGAGCTATGATGAGAATCCGCAAAAAGAAAAGGAGTACTCGTGGCACCTTAAAGACTAACAAATTTATTTGAACATAAGCTTTCGTGAGCTACAGCTCACTTCAAGCTTATGCTCAAATAAAATTGTTAGTGTGAGCTGTAGCTCACAAAAGCTTATGCTCAAGTAAATTTGTTGGTCTCTAAGGTGCCACAAGTACTTCTTTTCTTTTTGTGGATACAGACTAACACGGCTGCTACTCTGAAACCTATGATGAGAATGTAGAGTTTCCTGGCTCTCAGTCTTGTGCTCACTCATCTACCTTAGGTCATTGCTAATTACTCCAAATATTTAAAATAGTTCAGATGTGTCATGGTTTTGTCACAAACAGGTGAAAGTGGAGACACCTGAAGAAGGAAGGTTGTTCTGTTTAAAATGGCACTTTGTCCATAAGTTTAGAGTTGCAAAAGCAATGAATAAGTCAGTGCAGGAATGACAGGAGATGCCAGCCCTTCTCTGAATTTCTTTCCTTTATTTAAACTGAGTAACTACCATCACAGCTGGTATCTTTGAAAGTTAGCTTGTATTTAATAATTTAGTGAATGTTATAGCCACAAACTGTAGACCTTGAATTTTGGTTTGGGGTTTGTTTTTTTGGGGAGTGAGGGAAGAGGGGAATTCTCAAAGGAGTAAACCCACACATATGCGCAAGACATTTTAGGATAAAATCAATAAATACAGATACTTTGTAGGAATGTGGGTTTGTGATCCATTCAAGGACATCATCAAAATACTAGCCTATACTAAACTCCTCTATGTGCATAATCAAGAAAAACCTCTGTTTTCTGTGTGTAGTAACTTCCCATTGTAGATTTGCTTTCACTTTGTTAAAGCCATTTGCCTGAAAGTTCTAAATATGGTAAGTGGTGAATGTTTCTTTTTTCCCTCCAGTCACAAAGCAAACAAACAAAACCCTGTGGCTAGTTGTTGTGTGTTTCTGTATGACCACACTTCAGATGAAATCATTCAGTAGAGAGCAACTCTCTCAAGTCCCTTTTTGGCCTTGATCTCGAAGCCATTTTCCATGTTCTGGACTTGAAGCCAATAATTCTGTTATACAAAGGCATATTCCCAATATTTTTGTCTGACTGGGGAGTGGCTTGCCAGATCCAAATTTTCCTGTATGGTAATAAGCTTCAGTTCCCAGCAAGCCCTTTGGCTACATTCAAGTTTTGGTACCTCAAAGAAACCATTCAGGTTTACAAACACAGAATGAGTTCCCTAGACATGTCAGTGCTTGATATTGTAAAGATCATTGTTCTAATTTAGGCTAGTAATGACTGATACACATTTGTCTAGATTCCAAACCTGTGCTTTGCAAGCAAAAGCTATAGGTGTTTTGGTTGACTTTTTCTTTTTTTCAGCTTTCTGTCATGTTGACCAAATATTTTAAGCTGATATTTGAATCTAAGATAGAGTTTCCCTTGAAAAAGTATAACACAGATAGGGTTGCCACAGATGTACAATTAGTAATTTGGAGAAATTCAAACACTCCAGGAATTATGTGAACTTTACATGGGGTTCATGTATGCAGCATTTTGCATAGACCTGCAAATGTAATCAGTTTTGTCATCTGGGTCCTATCCGCAGCATGCCATAGAAGGTGCTAAAATGTGAATTGGGCATGTCACAACTTCAGAGCATGCTGCAGATCCCTCTTAACCATGAATTTGGACAGAATAATTTTGTTTTAACTCAGAGGTGTGCTGAATATGTTCCTTCTTTCTCAAATTAAACACTAATCCTCCCCACCCCAAATTACTCCCACTCTTGGAGTTTCACCGTCCTGAAAGATGTTCAGAATACACGTTGAGTTGGTGCGGTATTTCAGTTAACTATTAAGTTCTTCAGTGTGGTTTATGTTCTGATTTAAGCTTGAAAAATCTACTTGCCTCAGGTGAATAACTTGCCCTAACAAGCAATGGGACTTGAACCAAAAAATTAAGCTGTCATTTGACATAAGATAAAATTTAACCTTGCAGATATGAACAATATGAACCAGTGCAATGACCTCTTCAGCCAATGCTATTTGCATTGGTTGGCCAAACACCAGCAGATTGAAATAAGACTCTGGTCAATTTAACTGCTATTGCTTTCCAGAACCATGTGAGCAACTGTGAAACTGAGAAGAACCATGTCCATTTCATGCTGCTGTTTGGAAAAACTAAGAGCTGCTTCAGAGTGAGGAACTGAAGGATCATCCAAAAAATAAAGGCTGGAGGAATTGTAAAATGGGGGAGATCCTGTCCAGCCCCAGCAGGAGTAGCCCCAGGAGTCTGGAAAGCAGGAGAGAGACAACAGTCCCTTTTAATAGCTATAGAGGGTGGGTGGAGCATGAAATTCTATGAGATACTTATTTGTCACATACGGGAAAGAAACAAGAAGCCCCAAGCAGGATCTAGGGGCAGCATTTTTGGTACCTTCCTCCTTAGCAGTATTTGCTGGTCAGAATGGTGATGGGCTTCTCATCAGTGAGTTTTTGTGACCTTTGTCTTTGGCATGTCCCTAGTTATAGATTTAGCCTTTGAGCTAGCAGGTGTCCAGCAAACTTTTCATGCCTTCTATTTAGATCAGTTATACTCAGACTGAGGCTCGCGAATTGCAAGTGGCTCTTTAATGTGTCTCCTGCAGCTCTTTGCAGCACATGATATTAAAACACTGTGAGATTTAATTATTCACCAATATAAGTTATTCACCAATAAGGATACTTTTATTATGATACTAACTAATTGTAGCTGATAAAATAATTGTTCTCAGTCATTTTGCTGTGAGAATAATATGTGTAAATAGTAAACAAAAACAATGAATTCATACTACTGTGACTCTTCTGGGTAGTGTTGATTGCCAGTTTGGCTCCTGAACCACTGAGGTTTCAGGCTAAGTCTACACTACGGACCTTACAGATGCTCTCCTGCCAGCGAAATTAAAACCACCTCCAACGAGCAGCCTAAGCAGGAGACATCTCCACACTGGCACTTTTGTCGGTGAAACTTAGGTCAGTCCGGGGTGTAGTTTTTTTCACACCCCGTCCGACAAAAGTGTTACTGACAAAAGGGCTAGTGTGGACATAGCCCAGTATTACTGACTTGGATCATCATTATGACTTAAGTTGGCATGAATCTGACTAGTTTCCCTGTAAGTATGTGCTGGTGTCAAATACTGATTGACTTAATTGTTTGTTTTTTCTTTGCCTCTTAGACTTAGGGGTTCTCACCCTTTTTCTTTCTGAGCCCCCCTCCCCCACAACATGCTCTAAAAACTCCATGGCCCACCTGTGCCACAATAACTAGCTTTCTGCATATAAAAGCCAGGGCCGATGTTAGGGGGTAGCAAGTACCACAGTTGCCTGGGGGCCTCATGCCACAGGGGCCCTCACGAAGCTACATTGCTCAGGCTTCGGCTTCAGCCCCAGGTGGCAGGGCTTAGGGTCCTGGGCTTCAGCCCCATGGGATGGGGCTTCAGCTTTCTATCTTGGGTCCCAGCAAGTCTAATGCTGGCCCTGCTTAGCGGCCCCCCTGAAACCTGCTCTCAGCCCCCCCCCAGGTGGCTGGACCCCTAGTTGAGAACCACGTAGGCTTTTTAAAGGCAGGGAGAAAGGTGTACAGTGACATTTGAAGGCAATTGATTCCTTAGAAATCAGTATCTAAACTGTTTACACGGAACGGATGAAGGGAAGAATGATTTATTGTGGCTTCATGGACATAAGGCAACCACAGCCGTACAGAATCTAGAAGCCATGAGAATCTCCAGAGGAGTTGGTCTCTGATAAGCAAACTGAGAAGCTCTTTGACTAGCCTTTGCTGAGAGCTC
Organism: Eretmochelys imbricata; assembly: GCF_965152235.1. NCBI lineage: Eukaryota > Metazoa > Chordata > Testudines > Cheloniidae > Eretmochelys > Eretmochelys imbricata. Next base: position 195,101,634 of record NC_135574.1, read on the forward strand.
TCTTTGAGAACCATGGTGAGCGCAGTGTATTTTTAAAAATGCATTTCTAGGACTTTCTGAATGTAGCTTTGGGATAGTGCACACAGGTGAAAAATGACTGTGGTGCGGAAGGGTTGTCTCTGACAAAGCCTTTCTCCAGCTATTCAGAAAGTTGCTAATAGCTTTTAATCTTGTAAATGCTTTTTTTTCTTAATGCATTAAAAGGGATTTGAGGGGCCATTGTTGACTCTAGCCTGAAGTACCTGATGTGCTAATTATTGGCAGGTTGTGGAGGGAAGAAAATGGAGACTGGCCCCCTAGTGCAGTGCACACTAATTGGCATGCAATACGCTAACAAGACACAAGGTGGGAGCCCAACTAATTTAGTACCAGTCACTTGTTCTGAAGAAGTACTGCACAATTTCTTCCTTTGAAGCAGGTTGGTAACCTGAATATTTTCTTTCCCATCTCCTAGAACGAATAAAGATGAGACCAGAAATAGGTGGACTTCAGCTGTAAAGTTTTTTGCAGGGAACAGAGAAAGGTTTACAATAAACGTTTGTAAGCAATTTAAGTATTGTTCCCGCTTGCAAATCTCACATTTTTAAATTCTGCTCCCCTTAGTAAACCACTCGCTGAGGATTATTTGATTTTAATAGTTTTAATTTTAGGTTGGATTTATTGCCTAGTCCCATCCTCCACTTCATAGCATGAAACAAGCTCTCTTAGGGAGGATGGAAGTTGAGAAGACTTTGACTTGTGTGAGAGCAATGCCAAGGAACTGACTCTTTGCTAAGATTCTTTGCTTGTGGGACCAGCACAATACCTATATTAATTCTCTTCTCCTACTGCAGGCTTGAGGGAGAAGGGAGTCTTAACTGTGCGGTGTACAAAGGGACCTTGGCAGTCCAATGAGTCTGACTGTAAGGGGACTTCCGAATATTGGGTCGGAGGAACTGCAGTGAGTTGGAAGTCAGGGAATTCAACAGACCTTCGGGAACAGTGTTGCTGCTTATGAAGAACCACCCAGGGATCTGTGATAGTGCTTTCCCCTTGAGCTGCTCCTGGCAGCAGGCTGTGAGTAGCCACCTCTATGCAGTACTGGCGAATCTCCAGCATCAAGCCCACTCACTTGTTCCTTTCACTGGTGGTTGCACTTGCGCGCTCTCTCTCTCTCTCTCTCTGCAAATACTTCTGGAGGGAGGAGAATTGATAATAGAGAAGCTAGTGAAAGTGGATGAAGCTTCTGTATATTGGTATAACACACCAATTCTCATCCTGTTGGGAAGGGAATCGTTATAATGTATGTGTTGGCAATACACAAATTCCCAAGGAAAGGACTGTGAGTAGAGCCTAGAATATCCACATATAATCCAGTAAAGCATATTGATGCTGAATCTAAATTCTGAAAAACATGGTTTTAAAAATTATGGACTGGCTATTTAAATATTTGCAAAATGTGGTTTTTTGACACAGCATTGGCATTTAAATTGAGAACAAAATGAGAGGTTTAGTGCTCTAAAATTCTGCTTCTTGGGAGAAGATACTGATATGATTTTAACATAACCTGATAGAAGAGAACCTGTTTAACAATGATTAGCCTGGTACACATTAAAGTCAATAGTGGCTTATTTTTGTCCTGTGCAAGTGTATTAATTTCACTGATGCTCCCTGTACCACTGCAATGTATCAAAGCACTGAGGCCAGGCTACTATTTCTTTACTTCAAAAATATTAAGTTCTGTTAGAGGATGCTCAAATTAGAATTAATGAAACCCTTGTGAAAAGGGAAGGGTTGCATGTCGTGTAGAGAGCATCAGTGTTTTGGTTTTTTTAATCTCTCCTATGTTTTGATTCATGACCACCCTTTTCCTGAGCAAAAAGTAGTGCAGTTTCTCTGTTTGCTTATAAAATTCACTTCAACATTGACTACCTAAGGGAAAATGAAGGTCCCCTCCCAAAGGACACTATCAACTTGAAAATCACTTTCCTGTAGATTTTGAATCTGCTGTTAAATTGTAATGCCTAAGATTAGTGAAATATTTTTTTCTCTCTTGTTTTCAGTTGGCTTACTTTGTGCATCAGACAGCATTGGTGGGCAGTCACTTTCCACTGTCCCGCCCCCGGCCAATTTCTTCCTGGCTGAAAAGATCCTTATAAATATCAAAAAAGGAGCAGAAAAACCTTTACACATTTTAAAGGGATTTTTAGGCTATATTTAATTTTATTTATTTTAATGCCAGAAAAGGGAATTTCTTAATATTTTATTGGGCATGTTATAATCAAAGTAAAGTCACATCTGTCCTTGTAGTGTAGGTGTTTTCTGCTTTTTTCTACATGTAATTTAAAACTAAAACAAAACTGTATGCACAGATACGGAATGCTCTCCCAAGTCTAATTTCTCAATTCTTCCTGCTGCTAGGAAAGAAGACTCCCACTGGCTTATGACAGAGGTAGGCTTCCTCTCCCTCTCCCCTGCCCTAACCAAATGATCAGATATGGCAGTATGTTGAGGATTGGGGAGGGAAGGAGAAGCCAAAGAGATCCAGAGTGCTATACAGTATTTCACAGAGGGCAGCACTCCCATGTTTTCCTCCAATGAGAGCTGGAGAGGAAATAAGTTAAGCAAATTACCTCCGGTCTTGGTTCAAGACATAGGGTGCAGTTTTCCTTGCCCTCAGGTACCTGGATTCTCAAGAGGAGAAGATGGAGGGTCTGGGGAGCAGAAGTCTGCTGGAGCCAAATTTTTAAGGCCTACCCAGACCCTCCCCCCTCATCCACCTTCCGAACCAGAGTCAATGCTGCCGCCTCCTGCCTGTTTGGTCAATGTGGCTGCAGCTGTATGTGTTAACTGAAGTAAATGTGAGCACGCTGGGCAGGTTTGCTTCACTGCATGTCAGTTTCCTGACCCCCTCAGTGGCACTCGCACTCCCTTCTCCTGGGGCTGTCTTGGGATTTGAGCGGGGGATAAGGGGCAGGGTTGAGGGAGTGTCGTCTCTGTCTGGCAAATGTCTGAGAGACAAGAGGGCTCCTCTCTCTCCACTGATACATATCTTCATTTGCTGCTTCCTCCTTTCGTCAGCAGGTGCACGAGGTGGTTTTTTGGAGAGGCATGACAAAGATTGTGTTTGTACCACCTTAATCTCAACTTTAAGGGTTGCCCTTTTTTTAAAAAAAAACAACCTAAACTTAGCTAACGATGTTGGTGTGTAAGGCAGAACAGAGCACAGCTTGTAATTCTGTAGTGGCTGGGCAAGTCCTAACCCAGTAAATATTTAACTGTCAGGAAAGCAAGCAATATTAAATAAGCCATTTTTTATTTTAGCATATCATTTTTATTTATTTATTTTGGCTTTTATTTTATTTTTTATTTTATTTTAGCATTTATTTTAGCGTATTTCCCTGGGTCAGGGTGCTTTTACATACTTTAAAAATACTCATTTTACATAGCTGTTCCCCCAAGACTGCTTTTTTAGAGTCACTTTTCAATTATAACTCCAGCCCTATTTTTGTGAGAAACTAAGGGTTGGTGCAAATGAACTGTATATTTGCAAAATCTCTTATTTAGTGACAAAGCATGAGGCAGAACAAAGTTTCACTTTATACATGCATCAGGTCATAAAGCAAATTGGCATAAGCAGAATTTTGTAAAATAATTATTTGACCTGTAAACTGAAAACACTTGACAGTGAATAAATATTGGGGGCACTTCATATGCAGTAGGTATGGAATATGGAATGGGACTTAGTTTCTTGACTATAACTATACTCTGAAAGGGGCACACTTCGAAGTTTTACACTGTGTTAAGCTAGTTAGCGGAATATTTATTTTGAGAGAACATTTGAAGTTGTTTACTTTTCATACCTGTTAAGGTATATTACAGCCAAATCTTTATTTCTGTGTTAGTTTGGCTATTTTTAATCTCTTTTAAATTGCAGCAATAACTTGTACAAGTTGAGGTATGTAAAATATAAATACTGTGGTGTGGTACTTTATAGTTTGGGTACCAAACAGTTATTTAAGTTGTGTACACTAAACAATTGTTAATTTATGTTCGTAGTTTGGTTAGAGTGCAACTCCAACTGGAATACTGCAGGAAATGAATAGTTAATTTGGAGATATAGACTGTATTAAAGATGAAACGGCAAAGCCGACACAATTTGAGTTATTCTCCAAAGTAAGAGAAGAATGTCCCAATTCAGACTGTTGAATGCTTTCAGTACAAACAAGTTGCAGCTGACCTACAGTATTTAGGAACTTCCTCGGCTTTGAAATTCTTTGTCACTTCCTGCTTTGGTGAAGATGTTCTGGAATTCATCATTCTCTAACATCAGACACCAGGAGTCTCACTATAACCAAAGAAACTTGGGGTGCCCATTATCCACAAAATAAATCATTTTGCCATTCATTAATGGCACTATCTTCGGAAACAAGAAGATGGCATTGTGGATCAGAGAAGAGAACATTTTCTTTGAAAGTAAGATCAAATTTTTCTATGCTTACTGCGCTCCATTGTCAGGGTTTTACACATGGGCCTCACTCCTCTTTATTTTAGTTTTCACCTTAAGTTTATTCTTAAATTCTCAGATTTCTTGTGGCTCCCAGATTATATGAAGGTTCACTTGATACTTTAAAATAGCTACTGGAATAGAACAAATGGATGTGGGTTTAAGTTGTTTGGGGGGTTGTGATTAAAAACAACAAAAATGTATACAGCACCACAGGTCATCCAGAACTGCACTATTCCTCAGATGTACTATGTAAGGACAAGTTTAATTGTTTCAAAATATTTATTTTGTATATAGTTTACTGTGTGTCTATTGGATTCTTGTAGAAGACAGTAAATACATGCTTCAGAAAAGGAAGAAAATGTTAGTGTTAGCAATCAGATATAACCAGGTTAGCTTGTGTGAAGCAGACTTAACCATTTTTTGGCTTTCTTTCTTTTTAATTGATTTTTATTCCTTTCTTTTAATATTATAAATCTTTTAATCGCAGGACTCTTTTGGTGATTTGCCACCCAGACAATTGCCTGTTGCCCTGATTTCAGGCAGTGCCTAAAGAAGCCCTATCCCCAGTTATCCCAGTTTAAGTCCATCTTTCTTGTAGCACCCTACCGCATTGTGGGACATTTTCTAAACCAAAATGACTATTGGGTGAACCAGTAAGGCAATACCAAACAAGTTAATTTTTCAAATAAAGAATGTGTGTGAAATGAAGTGATTCTGTGTGTAGAATGAGTTTAGCTTGTCTTTATTTGCTCATGTGCAATAATTGTCTTTAATGGAAACTTTTACGTTAATTGCACAACTTGTCATGACTGGTCAAATCTGTGGCTATAGTACCAAACTCTGACACTGCGTCTGTAATACAGCATTTACCTGAGGAAAGCTGTCAACAGATTAGTAATTCAGCATATTATTTTAGGAAAAGCCAATGGAAGAGGAACCCTATTTTGTTGTATTATCATCTATGCACCTTTAGCTACAGTGCCAACATTACGACTTGTAAAGGTTTCTAAACTAGGTGAATAGCAATATCTGTGGCTAGTGAGGTAAATGGCTTGTAGATTTGGAACGTGGCCTTTCTGGGCAAGGAACAGAGGTCTGTGGTGGGCTTGTGTAAAGACGCTTTTGTTGCAACTGTCCTTGTATAGAGTAGTAGGACCTGCAGCTGGGAGGGTTTTGCCAATATCTTTAGCTTCACAAAAACAAATATTCACTCAAAATAACATTTAAAAAAATAAACTTCTACTTCTTCCTATTTTCATAGTTAGCTTATTTCCTCAGGCATGGTTTTGTCTCCAGTACTGTAGATTAATAATCTTCAGAGGACCAGGACTTTCCTAGAAGTATTTCCTGTACATGCTTATCTGTCTTTATCAAATTAGTTTTTATTAGTTCTTTTTTAAATTTTGCTCTGAATGATAGGAAATTGTCCATAGTAATAAAGCTTTTTGCTAGAAAAATCTCAATGAAGCATTGTTGGCGGGTTAAAGTGCCTTTTGTATGTTTTAGCCAATGGCATCCTTTAGGACATCTGCATGTAGCCCCAAATTCCAGAGGTCACTATCTTTGTGTTAGTTTTGGCTAGCCACTACTTTAGCTAAATTTAATATTCAGTAGTAAGTGCAACTACAATCCTTTTGTCTGCACACTGCCTGGTTCTGCAGAAGGGATACCGCTCCATCTAATATCAGCTCCAAGACTGACATGATATTTCACTGGAATCATTGGTTGGAAGGGCCTACATAAGTGAGGTATTAACTTTTAATCAACAGTTTGTACTATTGTACTAAACCCAGACCCCTTGTTTTCTTGAACATCTTCAGTGAGATGGGAGCAGTCATTCTCTTAACTATGCTATTAACTTGTTCCCCATCCAGCTAAACTAAGCTCAGTTTTTGAATAGATGTCTTTTAGTCCCCCTAAAATATATTTATGTAGGGGATGGGGATCAACTCCAGAATCCACTACAGACCCATTATGTAACTTTTGATTCAGTCTTAATGATCCAAATTGTGAATGTGGTTTCTGTATTCTAACCCAGAATTGATGGGTGTGAAAATCTTGACTGTTGACTGGCTGCCTCTGCCTTGACTGATGGGTTTAAGGAGAAGTCATAATTTTGGATTAGTGTAACTAGACCACAGAAACAAATTATCTTCTTTGGGGAGAGGAGTAGGCTTCAGATGCTGCTCTCAGGAAAATCAGTTCTCAGCTCCACTGTTGAACAGCTCACTGTGTAATCAAGGACTATAAAAACATTCTCCATTTTATAGAGGAGGAGAACATGCTAGCTAATGGGATGTAGTACTGTTGAAGGGGCTTGTATGTGCTACAGAAAACACTGTGGTAAAAAACGTGGTTTTAAAATTGTTTCAGTTAGCATGTTTCATAGATTCATAGATATTTAGGTCAGAAGGGACCATTATGATCATCTAGTCTGACCTCCTGCACAACGCAGGCCACAGAATTTCACCCACCACTCCTACAAAAAAAACCTCACACCTATATCTGTGCTATTGAAGTCCTCAAATTGTAGTTTAAAGACCTCAAGGAGCAGAGAATCCTCCAGCAAGTGACCCGTGCCCCATGCTACAGAGGAAGGCGAAAAACCTCGAGGGCCTCTTCCAATCTGCCCTGGAGGAAAATTCCTTCCCGACCCCAAATATGGCGATCAGCTAAACCCTGAGCATATGGGCAAGATTCATCAGCCAGATACTACAGAAAATTCTTTCCCAGGTAACTTGGATCTTACCCCATCTAAAACCCATCACAGGCCATTGGGCCTATTTACCATGAATATTTAATTACCAAAACCATGTTATCCCATCATACCATCTCCTCCATAAACTTATCGAGTTTAATCTTAAAGCAAGATAGATCTTTTGCCCCCACTACTTCCCTCGGAAGGCTATTCCAAAACTTCACTCCTCTGATGGTTAGAAACCTTCGTCTAATTTCTAATCTAAATTTCCTAGTGGCCAGTTTATATCCATTTGTTCTTGTGTTTGCCTCCATTGTAGATGGGACATAATGTGGTGTTTTTATAATTGTTCTGCTGTCTTTCACAACACCTTATACTTCGATGGCTACTGGACAGTGGAAGATGCTGTCAAACCAAACCCACAGCCCAGCATATTAGAGAAATGGGGATGGGAGTCCACGACTTAAAACTCAAGATATTGGTAGTGTGATGGGCTAATTAACCTGGAGTACAGTGACTTCCCAGCCTTTGCTGGAGATCAGTATGTCACTCTTCATCTCTGTGAGATAAGTGAACAAGTTCCCAGAACATTTCCTGCTGGACTTTCCGTGGATTGGCATCAGCTGTAGCCTTGCATGAAGCTTGCCTATCCCATCTTTCTAAACAGTGTAAATGCCATGGTGATTGAGCAAATGAAAAGCAGGTTAGTGGCCAGTTTGAGAGAGTAGAAAGAGTTGCTGCCTCTCAATAAACAGATGGGCTAAAGCTCAACACAGAATGCTTGGACTTAAGAACCCCCATAGAAATGGGGAAGGATTCCTGAACTGTTCATGTGGTTATGCAAATTCCATTTGTGGATGAGTAGCTGGCTTTCTGCCTAGACTTTCTGTTTGGAATTGAACTCTTGCATTAAGCACCAACTTCTTAAAATCGCTAAATCCATTAAAGCTGGGTTGATCTGTTAGGCCTCCAGTAACTTACACTTTTCTTGGCAACATATTAAGTTTCTGTGGCATGTGCTGAATTACACCACTATCCCTGATATCCCAGTTGTAGTGACTTATCTCCTCCTCCACGCTGCACTTGCTGTGGAGAAAATGTGGGTTTGAAAGTTTGCATTGCTGTGATGCTGGCACTGGTAAACGGGCAACTTACTCTGGATAAAAAAGGGATCCTGTCTGGCTTCCTTTTTATCCAGTCCTTTATAGATCCTAATGTTTAATACTGCCAAGAACCTCCAGATTTTCTAATTACATGGAAATCTGATGTGGACTTCAGACATAAGGAATAGATTTTTATTAGTTGCAGATGGTAGCTGAAGGTAAAAAGGCATAATCTTTGTGGTTTTCTTCTGCTCCTGTACAAAACAAAATTATTCTATTTTAGACATGTGACCTCTGAAGCAGCCCCTTATATTAAATACTGGAAGCATCACTTGGTTAGATTCAAGGAGATGTGGATTTGGTACAGGATGTTAACTGTATCGGCAAGTGAATTATGATGTCCAGTCCCCCTGTTAATTATTCTGAGATGTATATATTAATTATTTTAAGAAGGATAGCATATGTATATTACCATGTAATTACCAACAATATGTACTCTCTGAAAATTCATTTCTAGTGGATGCAGGACTTTGGATAATCCACTTGGCAGTTTGTGTTTGCTTAATCACCTTGTTTCTGAGCCAAAACATCCTGTTCGAATACTGGGCATGGACCTTCCATCTGTGTACGTGACCTCACCATGGCACCTGGGGAACACATTGCCATTAGATCAGCCTTTTTAAAAGATTTTGTTTACTTTATGCATTTTAACATTTTAACAAGGCTGATCTGTTCCTTTGATGCATGTTCATTATGCAGAGTGAAGTACTGACCATTTTTATTCAACTTGGTGTGTAACCTCTGGTGTGATTTATTTTCATGCTGTATCTCTGCATTTTCCTGCTGGGAAATTGATCCGAAAGTGTGTCCATTTCAAAGTAGAACCGTGTACCTTTTAAGTGTAGAATTTTCCCTTTTGTCATTCCTCCAGTTCCAGAGACAATATAGACATAGTGTAACTGGGTGAAGCCCCGATTGTTAGCTTGTGCACAGAAGTCTGTTTTGCTCTTTCTGTAAAACATTGGGGAATATTATGTCACCATTACCTGAAATAAATCTGGATTTGGGCAAAATTTGGCAATTTGGGGTCCTATGTTGGATCATATTAAAGAAGTTCTGTATTAAAATCACAAATGAGTTTGATTCCCCATAGTCTAAATTCCAGGGTATTATTAATTAAGAGGTCTCTTGGTTTTTGGTACTGTTTCTCTCCCTCTGTGTGTGAAACTTGCAAGCTGCTAATTGTGTTAGTACATTCTAAGACAGAGTCTGTTCTCAAAGCAATTCACGGAGAGAGAGACTCAAAGCAATACTCTAACAACAGAAACAGCACCCAGAGACTCCCCGCCTTTTCTTGTATTAACAATTGTGATTTAAATAGAGATAGAGGGTATATGTGGATGGATGCTTGGTGTGGATAATAACTGAATGATCAGGGAGGTGCCAGCCTAAGAATCCAGTGTCCATCGGCTGAAGAAGGCATCAAGTGGAAATAACCAGAGGACCCCCGGAGGGCAGACTGGAATCCACCCAACAGCCTCAAGAATGGGAGAACCAAAGAACAAGATAACATCTGGCAGCACGGAGCCGTCAGGAGTGTGCCATCTGCTGATTGATTCAGCAACAGCATGATGAAGCAATTCCCATAGACTGGCATAGGAAGAAATTCCTATAAAAATAGACTCTAGAAAGTGAGAACTTTGGGGTCTGATTCTGCAAACCAACTTCCAGGAGCATCAGATGAGCATCTGACAAGGCCCTGCTCCTTCCTCATGTCCAGGCCACCTGGCCAGTGGCTTGGCATGAGCAACTCTAAAGCTGGTAACTATGATAACAACCTTGCAGAACCTGTGTGTGTGTGTTTGTATGAATGAATGTGTGAATAAATATGAGATTGAATGGAATGTTATAACTATAACTAACTGCTTACTATGATTCTTTCTGTATTCACAATAAATGTATTTTGCCTTTTTCCCTTTAATAAGATCCTGCTGGTTTTTAATTTATTGGTATAACAAAACATTGGGGAATATTATGTCACCATTACCTGAAATAAATCTGGATTTGGGCAAAATTTGGCAATTTGGGGTCCAGATAAGCATCCATTGTTCCACTAGCATCTGCTAAATACATGTGGTTTGGATATACCCACAATTAGGGCAAGTGAAATTCAGGTAGGAAAAATGGGCAAAATGAAAATGTTCAACATTTTGTGAAATTGTCAGCAAAATTCAGCCACACATTCTAGTCACCATCCTAGCAACTATTATTTTTGGGTGAATGGGGTGACAAGTCAGAAGGTAGGTAATCCCCACCCTCCTGCCTGCCTTTGAGTTAAGTTTATCTTAAAAATTTAAGAAGGGAGGGGGGAAATCTCACTTCTGACAAGCAAGTACCTCATAAGGAAAGTCATAGGTTGCCCTCGCTGGTGCTGTTCTCACAGGAAAATGGAAACCACAATGTTGACAAAGGGTGGACACAGAAAACGTCATTGTGTATATTCTGAAAAATACTGAAGATTGGTGTGGTTAGAAGAAAAGCATATGTTATAAACTGGTGCTTTCTTGGTATGGAGGGTCTTCAGTTTGGTGTGTAGTATCCATTTAAAACGTCCAGTTCAGAAACGGCTAATAAATACATGGAATCTGGCAAGACGCTAACTTTTCTTTTCTTTTTCAAAGAAAACAAGCAGAAAAACAAATCCCTCTGACCTCCGGTTGAAATCTTACAGCATTCTTTAAAATATCCATCGCAGCAATAATTATTATGCACAAAATTGAAGAGAATGTAAATTCTTTTATCTTTTTATCTAAAAGATCCTAAATCTCATACACAAACAAGTAAATGTAGCTGTCACAAATTGCTGAGAGCCATTGGCCTCAATAGTATTGAGGTGGATACTTTTAAACAAATACATTTTGTTGCCATGGTTGTCAAGCAAGTGGATTTTTCAGTTTGAAGCTGCAAGGAATATTACCTCTGCAACTTGTCATGTCATCTGGACCCGTTTATTTAATAACGGGGTGTCCATCTACATTAGATCATGGAATTGTCAAGTGTGCACAATACCCAGGTGTTTGAAGGAATGCCTGCAATCGTTTCCAGATTCGTAGACTAGAAGTGGACAGGAAATGTTGGTACAAGCCCACCGTATATGACACTGTTTGCCTTTTGGTACACACATTCTCCAGCATCTGTTGATGTACTGGTGTGGGGGGGGTCACCTTTGTACTTGTGGTTACCATTTAGTAGTGACATTATACTGGCATATGTAGCATATTTAAGCAGCCCAAATATATTTTCACATGAAATGAAACAATTTGTGAAGAGTCAAACTGGAGTTGAGCACACTGCTCTGATTTCCAAACAATCACGATTGCCCTTTTTTAAGGGGAGACTTCTTGTGAGAACCCTGTACAGTCTCCTATAAAGCTTCTAGGGATCATCTAAAGAGAAATGGTTGCATTCGAAAGGCCAAAGCTTCTGTTGTTTTTAAAAAAAAAAAAAAAAAATCTCTTCAAGGGTAGAAAACTCTGAAAATAATAAAACACAGGGAAATCCAGAAGTTCTCAAGCAGTTTCTCTTTTACTTCCTTAAAGGAGAGAAACTCGTTTCCTAAGAATTAGTAGTACTCTAGCTCTGAGTTAAGTGTTTACTTCACCAGTAACATCATTGGTCTCAGCTTGTACCATTGTACTGGTTTGACCTGAAGAGCCCATTTGATTTCTAATGTGAAATCCTTCTGAGCCTCAGGTAGGGAGGCTCTCAAAAGACAGTTTTAAAAAGTGTAATGGCCTCTAGCTTCTTTCAGTATCCTGACAAGTAGGAGACAAGATGTGAAATCTTAACACTGTTGAAGTCAATGGGAATGTTTACTATTGACTTCATTACGGTCAGGATTTCACTCTACGATCCTCAAGGGCTGTTGTCCAAACTCTCTCAAGTTTATCGAATATGCAGTTTACTTTGACTTTGCTCACCTGGTTTTCTCATCCTAGTTTTGCTGGTCTTTCACTGTGGGTATTTTGTTTACACCTTTAGAGTAACAGGGTTCAGGAGCTCCCAGCTTTGGGGAAAATTTTCTGAGACAGTAGAAATCAGTCTCCCATTTTCCTCCTCTTTTTCTCCCAAACACACGTACCATTCAAATCTGTTAGATATAACCCGCTGCGTGACCATGTGTTTTCTCACCACTGGCAAGTGGCAGGAGGGAGTGGTGTGGTCTTCTAACATCCCCCAGGTTTGCTAGCAGGAAATTGCCGCTAATTTTCAGTTTGGAAGAGCAGCCAGTTTGGTTTGCTGTCATTCTAAAACACCTGAATTCCAGAATATTTACAAGAATTATAACATTTGTGAGCATTCTGTCAGTGTCAGGGGATGAAAAACTGTAGCCCTTTAGAGCTTTAGGGGGAATAGGAAACACTTCCATTGTCAGAATGCAACATCACTTCCTCTGCTTCCCATGGTGACTAGATCGCAGTGCTGCCGCTGTCTGGAACTCCTCTTGTGTGGAGCACCAGGGTGGTGGGAGGAGCATAAAGTGGTGTGACTGTGAGGTTAGTGATAGGGTAGTTTCAGGCCTGCTGTTATTGTCCAGGGACTTCGTTATAAAAATATTAAAAAATTAAGTTTGAAAGCACTTGCTGCTGGTCGTGTGTGAGGGAGTGGAGAACAGGAAGAGGCCACTGCTGCTGAGGTATCCTTGCAGGAAGTAGAGGGAAGGAATCCTTGATACCTTTTTCTTCGTCCAATGGTGGTACCAAAAATAAATATTTGATTTCCCTATAACAGCTTCTAGTTAAACTCCAAGGCATTAGGACCCTCTGCTCTATGAAATGCTTAAGTAATGACATTTAATGTAGTGGGGGAACTGTGAGTTGTAAACATTGTCTGGCCCTGACTCTGGACAGAATCAAAATCATGTTATAACCAGGTTTAAAAAAAAAAATGCTTCACGCCTGATGTTTATAGACCATTTGTCTCTTATGAAATGCTTTGTCTACGCTATGAAGCCTAGTTGCCTAATATACTTAGGGATATAACTTTGGAATAACATGGCTGTAAAAGAACAACCCTGAGAGAATTACCTCATTATATTAGATCTAGTCATTTTTATAGTCTTGCTTTTTTTCACCAGCAAATTAAGTGTGTAGCATAGTGGGATCCTGCTATTGGTTGGGATGTTTTCAACACTACCTGACTACAAATAAGTAGACTTTCAACTGTTTTTGAGATAAGCATACTGTAAGATTTGACATGATTTTTAAGGGTGTAAGACTAGAGCATTCTCTTCCCATCACTGCTCTGATCACAACTTTTGAGTACAATGTGACTTGGAGAAAGGTTTCACTGGAAATCTTTGTGGGCAAGGAAGGGTGTATGGAAGTAATAGGCACCCATTAAATTCTGGAGAGAAAATCTTCAAAGTGAAGACTTTAAAGGTTGTTTAGTACTCCTTTTAAGGTGCGCTTTCTTTTAAAAAAAAAAATGTCTTAGACATACAGATAAAACACAGCACCACTGGACAAGTGACCCATTTTTAATGTTTCACTGTTAAATGTTAATCCTGTTAAAATTACTTGTTTTTGTTTTGTTTTTTTTAAGTGGTTGACTTCCTTCTCCTTAACTGTAATTACTCCAATAGCCACAGGGAAAATAGTCTCCTCTTGCCCAGATCACTGCCTCAGCTCTTTGAACTGGGCTTGTTGTGGGCATATAGGCAGTGGAACACAGATGTAGTGCCTTGTTAACTGTGCAATTGTAATGTTTACTTTAGTCTTCTAGTAGCAAAACTATGTGTTCCACTCCAAATTAGAAAGAATGTCCATATATTAGAACAGTCACACCGTAGTCCAAGTCAGGAAGCATACTAAAATGTTAGAGGATAGTCAATGCAGCACAAAACAAGTGAGAATACATGCATTTAGTCTCAAACACTGGTGGGTTGGTTTTTTTAAGGATTGTAGCGCTGTTGCCAAACTGGGAGCTGAAGTTTGGGTAGTATATCTTCAAACCTGGAGGGTATTTGAAAGAGTGACAAGCTAGGCTGATATTCCATTACAAGCTACATAATATTCTGTATTTTATCTCTGCTTTAGAAGAATCTTTGAAAACCAGATGGTGCAGCAAAATTAACTCCCTAGTTTTTTGTTTCACTCTTTTGGCTTTCACACTTAGGTTTCTCTGATCCTCGGATTAATGGATCTAATTTTAGAATTCAGTTTCTTTGAAACAATTCTTAAACAGAAAAGAAGTTTAGCCAGTATTATAGTCTGTCTTTCAGGAGCAGCCCTGTAAGGAGACTATCATTCAATCTTCCAGATCTCCCCTTTCTCCAAGGAGACATAACCTGTGCCAGCTCTATATTTGATTCAAGGTATATCTCCCTGGTGCAGCTGCACTGCCCAGTGCATTGGTGGGCCAGAGCCACCTTTCTAGGAATGGAGATAGTGGTTCTGCAGAGCCTGCTTCTTTCCCTACCCCCATCGACCTGGGAAGCCAGAACAGGAAAGTAAAGCATCAACTTACACCCCTGCACAAATATGCAGGGCAGGCCACCATCTGTTTGTATATAAGGAAGTTGTAAATATTCGCACATCAAGATATGCCATGCCACTGTTGATCTTTCATGAGGTCATACCTTAATTGTCCCCCTTTTTAGTGAAAACAATTACCCATCAAATTTAAGGGCCTTTCTACACTATGAACAGAAGAGTTCGGGATAGGGTACAACACAGTTGTCAGTTGACCTAGTTACAACAAAGTTAAAATGTGTAGTTCCTGTTTTGTGCTATCCAAGTCTCTAGCAAGGCTTGGGAATATGATTAGAGTCCTGTGTATGCTATAAAATAAAGCAATGTTATAAATGGGTCACCCTGGCATTTTCACTTGTCCTGCATAGAGACTGCTGTAGTTTAAAATAAAATGTATTTTTCTGTTCTAAACACCTTTCATTTCTCATAACTTTGTCATCTTTTGGACTGAACTCTTCCAGGCTTCTTAAAGGAAGCTTATGCAATATTTTTGAGTTATGCGAACATCAAGGGGAAAATAATTTTGCCTTATGTTCTGATTACACACTTTGAGCTTGGATTACTCAAAAATGGCTGAAGCTGGAATCTTCAGACTTGTCTGTCTGTAAGGAAAATTATTCATTCATAAATCAGGTCACTACTTTAAAGTTATAAATATTTTTAGAGCTGGAATTTTCACAAGTGTTAAACATGGCAGGAAAAAAAAATGCTAAGGCAGTTCTGTAGAAGCATTGTTGTTTTCAGGAAAAAAAATGGGGAAATTTAAATCCAAAGAAATGTGTGTAACTTTAAGGGTGAGTAAGCATGAAAACCCCAATTCACTAAAGCCCTTAAACATGTTTTTAATTATAAGCATGTTCTTAAGTCTCATTGATTTCATGCTTAAAATTAAACATGTGCTTAAGGGCTTTCTTGTATTGTGACTTTAAAAGTTACATGTACTGTATATTATATAATAAAGACAAACCTAAGTAGTAATACATTCTAATCTACATTTAATAAGAAAAACAGGAATAAGAAATGCTACATGTGATATGTGTGGCCAACACTGTGGTAGAAACTTTTGGGAATTTCCTGACTTGAGAACTTCAATGTTAACATTATGCTAATTCCAGTTTCTTTTGCATTTAACTATATGTGGTACTTGGAAATACATTGATCTTGTTTACACTGCAATTTGTAATCACGTTAGTGAACACGTACTAAAACGCTATTATAAATTGTATCGTAGACCAGCCCATTGATAGGTGCAGATTGCTGCTTACAGAAGTGTCAAGTAGTTAGAACTTTTAGGATTAACAAGATATAATGTGAACATTATTCAGCATAAACAGCTAGCACAAAGTGCAATTTGGAGTCACTAAAGAGATTATACCTGCTTTCAACTTTGAACCTCTTTGTAATTTGGGACAATTCACTGATAATGATTCTGTGTAATTTCTGACTGATTTTAGCAGTGTGTTCGTGAGCTATTATGAAATTGCTGAATTACTAATTAATGGTAGCTACAGAATTTTCTTTAAAAAAACATAGCATTGAACTGGGATGGCAAGGGGGCAGAGATCTTCAGTCAGTTCAGCGTGCCTCAATTCTGAGAAGCAGGATGTTGAATATGAGTAATGATACAACAGGCCAATAATATGCAGAATAACCCTCTGATGACTCATCTAGTACAATGCAGTATATTTGTCAAGGAGACTGAATCATACATGGGGGGAAGCCACTTTTCAGGCAGCCAGCTGGTACTCAGGTCAGCAAAAGACGATCCATTTTATCAGAAGGTTTATAGTGGTAATAATGGTAAGACAGAGCACCCTGGGTATAAAATGTAGAAGAAATGGCATCTCCCAGCAGGTATATGTATTCTCTTGGTACCTATGATTTCATTTTTACATTTCCTTTTTCTCTGCCTCCCCTTTCCTCCTCTGGTTCTCTTTAATTCTGTACATGATCTGTAAGTAAATACTGTGTGACTTCTTCTAAGGAACATATATTTTTTCATTTATGCTTAATATGTCAGTTTTCATAAGTAATATCAATCTTTTAATCTTCATCCTTTCATAAAATTCTGAGAGGAAAATAGATGCTGCCTAGGAAACAACTTGTCTAGGTGGGTGCCCCCTCTTCATGGGCAGTAATTGATGTGAGGGGTTAGGAAGAGAAGGAAGGTGGATTGAATTGTGCATGCTATACTATGTTTATATAACTTAGGAGCATAATTTTTATGATTTATTTACCTGGAAAATACTTAAATTGTGAATGTGTTCATGGTATATATCCTTTTTTATTTTTTGTGAATTAGAATGAGCTTGTGCTGAATTACTGAAATAGCCTTCGTGTATCTGCAAAATATTCTTACAGATTAGTCTGTTATATTGTAATATATGTACTAAAGTGAAGATTTCTGATTTGAAATAAAAGATGCATTCTGCATTCACCAAATGAAGCCGAATGAAAAAAATATATTTTACATGCACTAAAAGTATTGTGTGAATTGCTGATTTGTACGTTTCAAACCTGTGTATATACCACATTTATCAATCATCTAAAATTTGTAATGTATCAAATGTTTAAGGACTAATGGCTATAGTTGGAGACAGACGTGTTTTTGTGTAAGCTTCCCCATGCCGGTTCACTAATATGGCTGCATCAGGACCAGAAGCTCTAGCCTCTGAAACTGAAAATTGTTGGGAATAAGGAGATGACTTGATGTCTGGCGTACTGAATTTCTGTTCGTTTGCGGTTGTGATACCTATGTACAGGATCACAAGAAAAATCTCATTTGTAAAAGACAAGGATCCAGTAGAAATGGCACAGGACTGGGAGTCAGGAGGTTAGGGTTTTCTGCCCAGCTCTTCCATTGACTTGCTCTATGATCTTGGGCAAGTTGCATTTTTTTTCTCTGTACCTCCATTTCCTTATCTGTAAAACAGGGCCGTCTTGAGATGAAACCCCCCATAAGTGTTTGTTAGCATTATTTATTATTTTTGCTGATAATTACTCATTCAAACCATGTCATTGCTTGCTTTAGTTTAAGCAGAATAAATATAATGGGATTTTTATGATCGGTGTGTAGCAAAGGATGAAAGTAGGTAAGGCTGGTTTAAAAATATTGTAATTCATGATGCAATTCTTGAATTGCCTGTTTATTTGGCTGGACGTACTAAACGAGCACTCTTCATTTATCTTGCATATGCTATGAAACAAATGCCATCTGTCGTGCAATAACATGCTAATTACAACAAGGGATAATAGTAATGAGCAACAGAAATCTGTGGGGAATTTTGTTGAAATCTACAAGGATTTTCTGCCCAAATCAGCAGTGGTCTTGTGTAAAATCTGGGATATCTTAGTTTAGATTTTTCTCTTCTACTCTGCTTGTCATTGCCCTTGCATTTTAATATGAGACAGGGTGCATCATTCACTATTAGTTTAAACTGAATTTCTTTTGCTGCTTCTTGAATGTGTGTCCCAGAGTTTATGTACAACTGAAATGATTAATTGAATAATTAGTCTGTTTAAATGTAACAATTTGGTATTTTAAGACAAGTCTCTACGCAGATAAATAATCTAATAATCCATTATTACTGCCACAACAAACACTGAACGAAGTTTCAATGAGAATCTCTCTAAAACAGCTTTGAACAGTAGTTTGACTGGTATTATAAAATTGTAACTATGCTTTAAAACTGACCTTACAATGCAGCTAAAATTTCCATATGGTTTTCTAGATCATCATTGAAGCAAACAATGAGCATCACAAATTTAGTAAACGGAAACTTACCATATGTACTCGTTCATAAGCTGAATTTTTTTTAGTAAAAAAGGGAAGCATCAGAGAAGGGAGTCGGCTTATGAACGGGTATAGAGCGGGAGAGGTGGGACACAGCCCTTCCCTGCAACGGAGGGGGCAAGGAGAGGTACCACAGCCAACAGAGCCAGAAGGGAAGAGGCAGGGCCAGAGTCTCTCCGCTTCTGGCCACGCTGCTCTCCCCTGACACGCAGCTTCTCTCCCTTCCCTCCCCCTGCCCCCCCCAAAAAAATTTCCTCACCAGTTGCTGTCCTGGCCCATCAGGTTTACTTAGGTTTACCTCCGTGCCTGCGGATGCTCGAGGTAAACAAACCATCTTAGCCCACCAGCAGCTTATCCTGATGGCCTGGGAGACAGTTTGCTGACTCCTGAATTATAGGGTCGGCTTATGAATGGGTCATAAAAATTTTCCAATTTTACTTATCCATCTTGGGGGGGCTTAGCTTATAAACAAACCGGCTTATGATCGAGTATATATGGTACTTGAATTTCCTCAAACTTCATTTTATTCTCTGTTTTGTGTTACTCTAAACTGACAATGTGTGAGAGGAGAAATATCGCATTGAAAAAGAGTCTCTTAATTGAGTTTAAAAACGTAAATGAACACTTCATTTGCCACCATCCATGCCAATATACCTTTCACTGATGTTCACAGCTTTGTCCTTCTTACTCACCTACTCACAACGCTGCTACTAGGCCTTCTTCAGAGCTGCCTCTCTTCAGTCAGACACTCAAGCACTGCAGCTAGGGAGACCAGGTGTCTGGTTTTTGACCAGAATACCCAGTTGAAAAGGGACCCTGGAGGCTCCGGTCAGCTCTGGCGACTGGACTGTTAAAAATCCAGTTGGCAGGGCTAAGGCAGGCTAGTCCCTACCTGTCCTGGCTGACGCCACGCTGCGCCCCGGAAACAGCCAGCAGGTCCAGCTCCTAGGCCAGGGGAGGCACGGGGTTCTGCACGCTGCCCCTGCCCCAAGCACCGGCTCCGCACTCCCATTGCCTGGGACCTGGCCAGTGGGAGCAGGAGGAGGTGCCTATGGGAGACAGCGGCGCATGGAGCCTCCTGGGTCCCCCGCCTAGGACCCGGACCTGCTGGCTGTTTGCTGCGTGTGGTGCCAGCATAGGTGTGGGAAGTAGAGGTGCGGGGCGTGGTTTCCACGGCTACGCCCTACCTCCCAGCCACTGGCCCTGTGCTCAGGCCTCTGCTCGTGGGGCCCACTGGCCCCTCACCCAGGGCTCTGGTCCTGGGGCCCCAACTGCTGCCCCCAAACCCAGAGCCCTGCATCTGGCCTCACAGCTGGGGCTCTGCTCTTGGCCCCACGCATGGGGTCCCGGCTGCTGGCCCTTGCCCAGGGCTCCGATCCTGGCCCCAGACCCGCCCCCAGCTGTGGCCTTGGCCCCCTTATCCATGTCCAGGTCCCTCTCTCCCGGAGACACAGCCCTGTTCCAAGCCTCAGGAAGGGGGGGGGTGTGTGATGGACGGGGTAAGGGGGCTGGCTTTCAGCACCCCCACTACTAAAAATGTTCCAGCACCACTGGGTGCCAGGACAAGAAGGCAGCCTGCCTTAGCGCCCCTCCCGCCCCCCACTGCGCCACTGACAGGGAACTGCCCAAGGTTAGCCCGAGCCCCAACCCCTATCCCAGCCCTGAGCCCACCCGCCAAACCCGGAGCCCCTTCCTGCACCCCAAACACCTCATCCCCAGCCCAGAGCCCAACCCTGAACCCCAGCCCAGAGCCCTCACCCCCTCCTGCACCCCAACCCCCGCCTCAACCCACAGCCCCCCCCTGCACTCCGAATCCCTCTGCTCCAGCTTAGAGCCCCCTCCTGTACCCCCAATCACTCATTCCCCTGCCCCACTCCAGAGTCTGCACCCCCAGCAGGAGTCCTCACCCCCTCCTGCACCCCAACTCCCTGTCCCAGCCCAGAGCCCCTTCCTGCACCCTGAACCTCTCATTTCTGCCCTACCCTCTGGAGCCCGCAGCCCCAGTAAGAGCCCTCCCACACCCCAGCCCAGTGAAAGTGGGGGAGAGCGAGCCACCGAGGGAGGGGGAATGTAGTGAGCGGGGGGCAGGGCCTCGTGGGAAGGGGCAGGGCTAGGGTGTTTGGTTTTGTGCGGCTAGAAAGTTGGCAACCCTAACTGCAGCAGTTCCCTTGCTCACCTATTCTACCAGTTCAGTCCCTTTTTCCTTTACTTCCCACCTACATGTTTAATTTTAGCATATAGGTTGGTGGTATCATAGTATCCCAGAGCAAATGGCAGGAATTCACAATGCCTGCTCTGCAAAGCATCTCAAATCTGTCTTCAGGAAGACCTAAAATAACTACAGTAGAACCTCAGAGTTACTTAACGCCAGAGTTACGAACTGACCAGTCACCCACACATCTCATTTGGAACTAGAAGTACTGCAATCAAGCAGTAGAGATGGGGGGGGGGAAAAAAAAGAAGCGAACACTGTACAGCACTGTGTTAAACAGAAACTACTGAAAAATACAGGAAAGGCTAAAAAGAAGATTTGACAAAGTAAGGAAACTGTTTGTGCTTGTTTCATTTAAATTAAGATGGGTAAAAGCAGTATTTTTTTCCTCCATAGTAAAGCTTCAAAGCTGTATTAAGTCAATGTTCAGTTGTAAGCTTTCGAAAGAAGAACCGTAACATTTTGTTCAGAGTTGTGAACACTTCAGAGTTATAAACGGCCTCCATTTCAGAGGTGTGTGTAACTCTGAGGTTAGCAGGAGGCTAGCAGCATTATGAGTGCAGAGTTAAGGCTGTTAGGTTGACCTTAACTGTTGAATTTGCACACTTTCCACTTTTCAGATTACTTCAAATGTTGGAAACCTTTACTTTGAATGTCCAGGCATTTAGCTGATAAGGATGTATTTCTTAATGCTCTTACTACCTTTTAACTCAGATCGACCTTTCCTTCACTTCAAAAGAAAGGATTGAGTGTAAAAGATCTGGATGACTGCTTGCCTGCCTGAAGCCTTTGAAGCTATAAGAGTCTTTTCTGGAATTCCTCCTTAGGTTCTTCTGATTTAGATTCCAAAGTTGTCCTTTTCTGACAGTGATGTTGAAAGACTTCTGGCTCCTGGACTTTATTTTCTTCTGCAATACTTTGTTCTTGCCCCATTGGCAAGACTCTGATGCCTCAAGAAATTAGGACTTTCTTCATTAGGACCAGAGCCAGTGGGCACATTCATCAGCTTACACCTTCTCCCCCACCATCTGGTGCAGTCCAAATAAGGCCTTAACACTTGAGTTTAGTTTGATATCCCTTGCCTCATGGTGAATTTTAGTAACGGAAGATGCAAAAAGCGCAAACATTTAGTAACAAAACCTCCACTTGCTTTCCATAAGCTGGAGGGAAGAGAGAAGAGGTGACATCCCTCCCCCATGGAAACCTCTCCTGACTGCTATGGAGAAACACAAGCTGGGTCTTCCTTGATCCTGGGTCTTCCTTGATCCTCTCCTGCCTAGGAGGCAGGAACCCAGTTATCAGTCTTCCTATAGGTCATAGAATCGTAGGACTGGAAGGAATCTAAAGAAGTCGTCTAGTCCAGTCCCCTGCACTCATGGCAGGACTAAGTATTATAGAGCTCCCTGACAGGTGTTAACCACCAGTGGTTAACCACCCTGACGGTTAAGAAGTTTTTCCTAATGTCCAACCTAAACCTCCCTTGCTGCAATTTAAGCCCGCTGCTTCTTGTCCTATCCTCCAAGGGTAAGAAAGACTTTTTCTCCCTCCTCTTTTTAACAACCTTTTATGTACTTGAAAACTATTATCATGTCCCCCCTCAGTCTTCTCTTTCTCCAGACGAAACAAATCCAATTTTTTCAGTCTTCCCTCATAGGGTCATGTTTTCTTGACCTTTAATCATTTTTGTTGCTCTTCTCTGGACTTTTTCCAATTTGTCCACATCTTTCCTGAAATGTGGCACCCAGAACTGAACACAATACTCCAGTTGAGGCCTAATCAGCATGGAGTAGAGTGGAAGAATTACTTCTCATGTCTGTCTTAGAACACTCCTGCAAATGTATCCCAGAATGATGTTTGCTCTTTTTTTGCACACTGTTGACTCATATTTACACTGTTCACTCATATTTAGCTTGTGATCCACTATGACCCCTATATTCCTTTCCACACAACTCCTTCCTAGGCAGTCATTTCCCATTTTGTATGTGTGCAACTGATGGTTCCTTCCTAAATGGAGTACTTTGCATTTATCTTTACTGAATTTCATCCTATTTACTTCAGACCATTTCTCCAGTTTGTCCAGATCATTTTGAATTTTAATCCTATCCTCCAAAGTACTTGTAACCCCTCCCAGCTTGATATTGTTCACAAACATTATAGGTGTACTCTCTGACATTATCTAAATCATTGATGAAGATATTGAACAGAACTGGACACAGAACTGATCCCTGTGGGACTCCACTCAATATGCTTGCTCCTGTGACTACAAACTCCAGTTTTAAAGGGACCGTGACTGTTATGAGGGCACTGGGGTTGGGCATGTGCTCCAACATCTGGTGCACTGTTACAGTATTTTTAAAAATAATCTTCAGGGGGGCATGTGTGAAAGGGAATCCGTCCTGAAGAATTACATGCTGTTGTTTTTTTCGAAGAGGTCCAAAATGCTAAGGACAATCAATTTCCTTTTAAGAATCACAGTATAATGCTAACCTTAAAAATATTTCGGGACTTCAAAAGTACTTAATTGAACCAAAAGCCACATCAGATTTAAGAGGAGATGGAGGAGGAGGAGACATGGCTGTGGTGAATCACGATCAGCAGCTGGGGGCCTATGGCATTGTCCTCTGAGGTCGGTCTTCATAGAAGGGCAGGGAAGGTACAGCCACCAGGTGGCCATTAATCCCTGTAGACGGTGGTTAGTCAAGAAAGCCCCGCAGGCGAGCAGAATGACTGTTTCACCCTTTGACAGGACCCCAGATCTGAGTGGGGCAAAGAGTTCTGAAGCTCCCACAGAAAAAATCAGCTTCTAGCCTCAAAAATCAAGCAGGCACCGTGGGGTGCTCTAATGCAGGGGAAACCAATATGGAGAGGCGCATAAAAGTTGAGGCAGCCTCTGACAGAGTGTCCAGTAACTCATTTGGACTGTCTAGCCCCATCTGGCTCCTCAGGGCCACTATACCTCCACAGTCACTTGTGAGGAAGTGGGAAATCTGCTCTGCAGTCAGTGTGGGAGAGTCCATCAACTTGGTGCCCTAGAGTTGATTGTACAAACAGAATAGTATGTAGGCCTTAAACAAACCCAGCAATTAAGGGCAGTCTTAAAGTTTTTAGAGGCCAATAAAATGGGAAGAATTTAAGCCACTTCCGGTTCCTCTAGTAGTTTTACTCTAACAGTAAAAGACTGCCCTTTATCTAACCTTAATGGCATTCAATATACTATAAATGGAAGTTAATCAAATATTGTACATGCTCTGACTAGATCTCCTGAAAAAAATGGCTGCAGCACAATAAAAGTAGATGGATGTATCAACAAGATCCTGAGTTTCTTGCTGCTCTGAATGCTCACATAGGGTTTGTAAATTATTATTATTTAACTATAGAGAATGAGTTGCTTGCAACTAGTCAAGGCCATAATGCAGTTACCTGAAATTATATTGCAAAGAAAATAAACAGTTTGCATGCAGAAGAGTTTAGATACTTATATGACCCAACACTATATTAGCTGAACACCTCCCAGGTATTTATCTATGCTGTTGTGGAATAGAAAAGCATCGCTGCTTCCATTTTACGGATGGAGACCTTAGGCATAGAGACATTAAGTGAAGTTTGGCAGAACTAGAAGTTGACCCCAGGTCTCCTGAGTTCTATCTCAGTGCCTTAATAGTGGAACCAAATAATAATTATTGTCTTAGGTCTTTTTTAATAGTTAGTATATCTGGAAATAGTGACAGTGCTGTGTCTGGTGATACATGAAGGAGGAGAGCCTGTCCCTGCTCTAAAGAGCGTACAATGTAAATGTGACCTTCTGGTAACAGCTGTAGACAGAATTCCAACTGACTGTATTAGGAGAGCAATTTCGTATTCTTCCTGTCTCACAAGCTGGAAAGTATTGTCCGGCAGTGTTGCTTTTGCTATGGCAAAGGGGGATAAAGATCTCATTTTCAGGGCGGAAATTAGATTTGTCTCCGGATGAAAAAGCCTGAGTCCCCTGAAGTTACAGTCTTTAAAATGGAGAAGTCATGTCTTTCTCTATAGAACCTGCATTTATCTATACACTGCCCTGGACAACTGTAGAAAACAGGGATTTGGGGCATATTTTTGAAATGTATTTCTTTCATCGCATGTTGGTTCCTTCAGTTCGGATTCTTATCAATTATAATCTTAAGTCTTTAAACAACCATTTTTAGCTGCTATAACATTAGTCCAGCCACTTGTCATTCAAACCAGTCTACCTGGCTGCTCTATCACTTGTCTGCAGTCAGGTGAAAATACGTTTAATGTTCTCTTTTTTTAGTAGTTCACACTTTATACCAGTATTCTATTGAATTGTATTTGTTACCAGCTAACCTCCATATTCAGTTTTTCTGTGTTCTTCACTCTGTAGTTCGGTCTGACTTAATTCGTGTCCGTGTCCACGTCCCTGTGGGAGTGTCCTTGGGATGACTTTTTGGCCTTATGCAATTTCCAGATGTGGGGCCTGATCCAAAGCCTATTTGAGTCTCTTCATTGGTTTGAGTAGACTTGGATCAAACTTCTAAGACATTCCTGGCTGATGACATTGGGTACAATCCAACCAAACCCAACTTCCACAGAATATGATTCAATAGTGTAACCGTCAGTGACAATTAACAAAGTGTCTGTCTTTTCCCACGTTCAGAGTCAGATTGAGACATCTAGGGTATGTCTACGCTACGAAATTAGGTCAAATTTATAGAAGTCGATTTTTTAGAAATCTGTTTTATATATTCGAGTGTGTGTGTCCCCACAGAAAATGCTCTAAGTGCATTAACTCGGCAGAGTGCTTCCACAGTACCAAGGCTAGAGTCGACTTCTGGAGCGTTGCACTGTGGGTAGCTATCCCACAGTTCCCGCAGTCTCCGCTGCCCATTGGAATTCTGGATTGAGATCCCAATGCCTGATGGGGCTAAAACATTGTTGCGGGTGGCTCTGGGTACATATCGTCAGGCCCCCGTTCCCTCCCTCCCTCCCTCCGTGAAAGCAATGGCAGACAATCCTTTCGCGCCTTTTTTCCTGGGTTACCCGTGCAGATGCCATACCACGGCAAGCATGGAGCCCGCTCAGCTCGCTATCACCGTATGTCTCCTGGGTGCTGGCAGACGCGGTACTGCATTGCTACACAGCAGCAGCAACCCATTGCCTTGTGGCAGCAGACGGTGCAATAGGACTGGTAGCCGTCATCGTCATGTCCGAGGTGCTCCTGGTCACCTCTGTGAGGTCGATCAGGAGCGCCTGGGCAGACATGGGCACAGGGACTAAATTTGGAGTGACTTGATCAGGTCATTCTCTTTAGTCCTGCAGTCAGTCCTATTGAACCATCTTATGGTGAGCAGGCAGGTGATACGGATTGCTAGCAGTCCTATTGTACCATCTTCCGCCGAGCAGCCATGAGATGTGGATGGCATGCAGTCCTTCTGCACTGTCTGCTGCCAGCCAAAGATATAAAAGATAGATGGAGTGTATCAAAACAAGGAATAGATGAGATTTGTTTTGTACTCATTTGCAAACCACCCCCTGGCCCCCGTCTAGGGGACTCATTCCTCTAGGTCACACTGCAGTCACTCACAGATAAGGTGCAGCGAGGTAAATCTAGCCATGTATCAATCAGAGGCCAGACTAACCTCCTTGTTCCAATAAGAACAATAACTTAGGTGCACCATTTCTTATTGGAACCCTCTGTGAAGTCCTGCCTGAAATACTCCTTGATGTAAAGCCACCCCCTTTGTTGATTTTAACTCCCTGTAAGCCAGCCCTGTGAGCCGTGTCGTCAGTCGCCCCTCCCTGCGTCAGAGCAATGGCAAACAATCGTGCATCTGAGTTGAGAGTGCTGTTCAGAGCAGTCACAATGCAGCACTCTGGGATAGCTCCCGGAGGCCAATACCGTCGAATTGTGTCCACAGTATCCCAAATTCGACCCGGCAAGGCCAATTTAAGCGCTAATCCACTTGTCAGGGTGGAGTAAGGAAATCGATTTTAAGAGCCCTTTAAGTCAAAATAAAGGGCTTCATCATGTGGACGGGTGCAGGTTTACATTGATTTAACGCTGCTAAATTCGACCTAAAGTCCTAGTGTAGACCAGGGCCTAGTCAGGGAGCTGTTATACACTCAGATACAGTTGCAGGCCTTGGTACTAAAGGTTGTAAAAGAGCCACAGGTCAGAATATCAGCACAGATGTTTTAATAAAAGCCATATGATTCACTTAATGCCCCCACGAGAATGTAAATATGAGGGGGAGGGTAGTTTAAAAATACTATTCAAGCCCAGAGTTTTACTAATATTTAAAACTGAAGAACATGGGAAGCTTGTCAATGACGAGAGAGAATTATCTGCGATAATGGAAACATGCAACCTTTAAACCATAGAAATCTGAAATATTGGTGATCGGAATTAGTCGTTAAATCAAGCAAAATCAAAATTAACAAATTTTAGAAAGTTCATAGCAGTGCTGTTTCAGGAAGGGGAAAGGCTCTGAATTCTGACTAGAAAGTTTGTACTAGATTGTATAGAAAATGTTAGTCTGAGCTATAATACACTCAAGAAGTTTAAAAAAAAAAGGAAACAGGCCATTTGTTCTATGGAAGAGTATTTTTAAGATTGTGTTCGTGTCTCTTTCTTAAAATAAAGGCTGAAATTCCATGGATACTCCCTGATAACACTAAAGGATGTAATATAGAAGCAGTTAAGCCCAAAATAGAAGGAATGCAAACTTAGAAAAACCAGAGGGAATTGGGGAAGAAAGACAAATAGTTAATCTTGAGTAATCAGTGTGTAGAGATAATCTAATGCATAGAGAGAAACTGTATGAAAAACAAAGCACAGGAGTAGAGAGTTCAAACATTACCATAGAGAATGTTTTCTAGAAGACAGTCAATTTTTTGTTTGAAAAGAATGTAGCATATGTAAATTGGCCACTTGGTATCCAGAGTGGAGCAAATCAATTTTTTAAAAGTTACTGTGAATCAAATTTAGAAACTATTTTTAGTAGAAGCCATTGGCTGCATAACACATTTTACTGGGAAAATACTAATGTCTGGATCAGACTCTGGACATGCTCATCTGACGTTCTGCTATAGAAGGCTTCAGTGTCTTGAGGGCTGGGAGCAAGATTTCTGAAGACATCCCTAGCCACTTAATCTCCGTTCTACGGATGCTTTGTATATCAGTCAGAGCTATGGGCAGCAATGCAGGCATATATGACTTTATTAAAAGCAGATGTCCAAGCAAAGCCGCTTATGACAACATCAAAATATGTTGGAAAACGTCATGGAGAGCCAATGAAAAAGTAATGGCAGAGGCCCAGGGCAAACAGAAGGTGAAACTCTACCTTGTACAGGGCTGTGTATAGGGGAATAAAAGCCATACTAAACCATTAGACAGTCCTTACGAAGCTGTATTGCATGCAAATCCAATAAGAGAACCAAAAGTCCAGTAGATAAATCTGATCAAAAGGAAACTGTTATGGAGAGACTTTTCTAGAACTCTCCATCACCACAAAACAGACTACGTAACTCCTGATATACCCAGAGGCTCCACTGTGTGGCAGACTCCTATGTTTTGCCAAACTTGATAGGTCTTCCAGTTTCCTTAGGATACTCTCTGTTTTTGGGTGACTTCTGAAGATTTTCTGAGTGGGTGGTTGGATCTTCTAGGAAAAGAGGAGTTCTGTTATGAACTCTGCAGGGCAACAGCATAGGCATCGATCCATACCTTTATCGCTATCATAAGCTAAACTATCAGGCCTCTATGAAGGCTTTCGTCAGAAGACAGATTCTGCATGATACAGCCAGGTAGATCTCAGATCTCTGCCTTTCTGCTCTGGGTACTGTTTTTGACATACCAAGTGACCAAACTGAACTGGGGGGTGCAGGAGAAAAATAATTTTACTTGTCGCCGTTTCTTTTCTCCTGTTTCCTACTAGTCTCTGTGTGCATCCTGTGGCTAAAATACAGAACAGTGCTAGTTGGGGTGTCTTTTAGATACACTCCTGTCTTGGAATTTGCTTTTAGCATACCTGTGACAAGGCAAAACCCCATCACAAGATAAAAGGGGTTAGGAGACAATTAGTATGGCTGCCATATGAGGAGAGATTAATAAGACTGGGACTTTTCAGCTTGGAAAATAGACGACTAAGGGGGGATATGATAGCGGTCTATAAAATCATGACTGGTGTGGAAAAAGTAAATAAGGAGGTGTTAATTTACTCTTACTCATAACACACGAACTAGGGGTCACCAAATGAAATTTAATAGTCAGCAGGTTTAAAGCAAACAAAAGGAAGTATTTCTTCACACAATGCACAGTCAACCTGTAGAACTCCTTGTCAGAGGATGTTGTGAAGGCCAAGACTATAACAGGGTTCAAAAAAGAACCAGATAAGTTCATGGAGGGTAGGTCCATCAATGGCTATTAGCCAGGATGGACACGGATGGTGTCCCTAGCCTCTGTTTGCCAGAAGCTGGGAACGGGCAACGGGATGGATTATTTGATGATTACCTGTTCTGTTCATTCCCTCTGGGGCACCTGGCATTGGCCACTGTCGGAAGATAGAAAGTGAGCTAGATGGACCTTTGGTCTGACCCAGTATGGCTGTTTTATGTTCTTACGTTCTAGTTACATCTATTGCACTGTGCTGTAATTAGTTGCTTCTCCACTAGAGAGGTGGGCCTAAGAGGCATCAGGTAATGGACACTTAGGATTCATCATCTGAAGGGGCTAGGTCGCCTGTGAAGGGGCCTGAGTCTGCAGGAGAACAGATCCCTCAGGGAGATTCTGTCTGAGGGGCTAGTGGTCAAATACTAGCAGTGAAAGAAGAGTCTGGAGTTACAAGAAGGGTGAGGGTAGACGAGGAAGGGTTGATTTTTGAAGAGACTTTGGGTAATAGTTTGAACTTCTGTTACCTCTGAGTTGCATACAAGCAGACTGCATACTGGGGATCACACCCTGTACGCCCATCACACCGTCACGCAAGGGGGTACACTGGTGTTGAGGTCACACCATAACAGTACCAAAGGACTGCAAAGTGAACCAGGTGGTTGATCCGTAATAAGCCTTATTATTACTTATTAATAAGTAAGAAGTCCTCCTTTTGACTTTTATTTTTCATAAATCATTGCATTAATTTCACTTTAGTGTTTAGAGAACGTCTTTATTGTACCGAAGTTTCTCATGCTATTTCTCTGCTGTTCCCCAGTGGCCAGACTGACTTAGTTGTGTATGTAAAATCCATAGGATGCAAATAAGCATGAAGTACTGGTTGGTTTTTGGGCGATGGTAATTTTGGACTACATGCAAAGCTTATTTTTAAACATATTTTTGAAGTTATTTAAAGTGGAAAATAAACCATTAAAGGGAGAGGGAAACATGAAATAAACAGGATATTTATTTTTAACAAATGTTTTCCGAGTCATGTCGCTAAGCTAAAAGCAAGACCACGGTTGTTGACTTACTAGATATTAGAGCCTGGCTGCATTTGAGAAATGCAAGTGATACATCAAACACCAACAACTTTTAATGAAATATTAACTGTGTGTTGGTAAATTTTAAAAAAACGGTTTACTACATGTATAAGGACGAATGGTGCTGCCTTTCTATTAACCTTAGCCGGATCTTGTCAAGTTTAAAGAGATACTGTCAATTTGTTCAGATGCCAAGAACTTTCGCAAAAAATAAATTTCAAGCCTCATCCCTCAGGTTGAAGTCTAACTATTTTGAAAGGCATCCTTTGGGAATGCTGCATAGATTTACCTTCCTTTTTATGGACAGTATGTTTTGGGGGCTGAACAGGTTGTGTCATTTACTAGTACAAACTTTTGGGTCTGTTTGATTTGACAGTGTGTTGAAAACTTACTAGATCAAGTAATTAGTTTTCTCTTCTGTATTTTCCTACCCTTGTGCAATGGGTCAATTAATTTACAAGCATACTCCTCATTAATATTCCCCAGTAAAAAAAAGTGAGACTAGTGCAGGTCCACAAGGCTCACTAATGTGCTACAGTGTCTCTGTATGAGGTGATCAGATGTCGGTTGTAGCATCGGAACCGTTTGTGATTATGCTTGTTGACTGTTGATGTGCATGGTGACTCTTCAGTTTCAGGGACCTGATCGCCACTAGAACTATCCTTAGGATCAGTCAGTACAACTGGCCACATGCTAGACATAGAGAGTTTTTGACTCAGATTGGTGGTAGATGGGGTAGTAATTACGCCTTTGTCCAGGACTGACCTCTGCCACCTTCTGTTTGGACTCTCTTCCATGATGTGTGAAAGTCTTGTTTTGGTTGCCAGCTAAGACTGGTGAAACTAATGCATTTATGGGTGTCTCTCGAAGGGAACGCTCTTAAGGTGACAAGACTACTCTCCTTTTGCTTTCAGTAACATATCTCTAAATGGTGAGACAAGTCTAGCAGTGTCAGAAATCCTCAGATTTCCTTGATTCCACTCTTGTTTCAGGCCTGGGTATAGTATGGAAATTGCACTGGTTGATCTGCTCCTTGTCAGGTATCAGCACTGATTCTCTTAGCTCTGTGAGCTGCTTCCAATGCTGCCCATGAGATCTTGGTGGAACACTATGTTCCCTATGGGGTAGGTGGAGCTGCCTTAGAGTTCTTGTGTGATCCTAAAGATTAGTGTTGGGCAAGTTGTTCCTGTGCCCAGAGGGCATGCTTACGTGGGATATTGCAAGGTTCATTCTTTCTCTCAGGGAGCATGTTATGCTAGTTGCAGATGAGTTTCCAAATGTAATTTAATGTGTTCAGGGTGGGAGGTAGCTCTACATGTTTTGGACGCTGGTATCTGACAAGTTCCCACTCTCCCTGTGTGATACTTCAGCAGTTGTGATCATGGGAGACACTAGAGCTAGAATCCTTTCCCCTGCTCAAGAGGGGACTACTGGCAGGATGCTTTTCAGCAAGGAGTATTCAGCCCTGGAACTTTCTTCTCTTTGTAGCCCAATAGAGCCCACATCTGTAGATCTGCGGGGCATGTTGCAAGGCTTGTCTCCCATTCAAGGTCTTTTCCCGATGTGCTGGGGTAAAAGGCTTCAGGCTTGATTGTGGTGTGTTGAGCTCCTGAAATTAGACTGGGCAATTACTGCTGTTTGTATAGTGGCTGTTTGTATAGCGACTGGCAGTAAAGAACATCTGCTATAAACACTTTCATATCTACACCTCTACCCCGATATAACATGACCCAATTTAACATGACCCGATATAACATGAATTTGGATATAATGCAGTAAAGCAGTGCTCTGGGGGGCGGGGCAGGGCCGCGCGCTCCGGCAGATTGGCGCGTCAGCGTGTCTGGCTCCGACACGCTGCTCTGAGCGGCGTGTGAAGAGTGCCGGGCCATGGCTGAGGGGTTGGATAAGGGACAGAGGGTCTCGGGGGGCGGTCAGGGGATAGGGAGCAAAAGAGGTTGGATGGTTGGAGGTTCTGGGGACGGGGCAGTCAGGGGATGGGAAACGGGGGCGTGGGAGTCACGGGGGGCCTGTCAGGGGGCAGGGGTGTGGATAGGGGTCGGGGCAGTCAGGGACAGGGAGCCCGGGGCGGGGGGGTTGGATGGGTCGGGGGTTCTGAGGGGTCAGTCAAGGGGCGGGGAGTGACTAATAATAATGGAAATGCTCGAGGCCAAAGCACATTCGATATAACGTGGTTTCACCTCTAACGCGGTAAGATTTTTTGGCTCCCGAGGACCACATTATATCAGGGTAAAGGTGTATCCTCAGATAAAACTTGAAATTGCTCTGCAAGTACCTGGAGTCTAGATCCGTACTTTCTAAATATTGCAATAAATAAAACTCTTGTAAGATTATATGTAATCTCACACAATTATTTTTGTTGTTGTTGTTACAGTGACAGCTATATTGTGCGAGTCAAAGCTGTGGTTATGACCCGAGATGACTCCAGTGGGGGATGGTTACCGCAAGAAGGAGGCGGACTCAGTAAAGTTGGCGTCTGCAAGGTCGTTTACCCAGAGGGCAGCGGAAGAAGTGGATTTCTAATCCATGGGGAAAGGCAAAAAGACAAGCTGGTAATAGAACCTAATTCAACTTTTGTCTGTTTTCTTAGGAAAGCTACCCAAAATCAACATATCTTTAGGAGTTTCAAAACCGAACAAAAAAAACTGGAAAGCAATGCCAGATTGTGCAAAGTAACCCCATCCTAATTCAAATGAACAATAAATTATCATGATTTGGTTTTTAGGTTGCCATGTTATCTCCTTGAAATAGCAATTGCATGTTGAACAGCAATATGTAAAGTCCACCTTTAATTCCTAAAACATGAAACTGACACATTTATTTTTCTAAGACCTGATAAGAATATGTGAGAAGTGAACTGAAGTGTAAAGAATTCATGAAGCCAGTCACGTTGTACTGAGTAATGCAGTGCAAGCCTTTAAAATGGCAATGAATTATTTATGCTGCATGCTATTCAAGGTAGAGTAAGAATGTGAGGACAAGTTGTCTTTTTATGAATTGACAAGCTCAGTTCCTTCCAATAGCTTTTTTTTAGAAGACTTCTTTTATTGCACAAAATAAAATGAATAAAACTTATATTCAAATATGAATTGGAAGTTTAAAAAAACAACTGTTGTTTTAATTCCCTGTTGGTTAGTTTTTCTTTTTGCTTCTAGGATACCCAGTTATAAAATGGAAAAGCTTAAAAATCCACCTCTTGCAAAGTGGTTTGGTACAGGTTTAGAATAGGTGTTTGAATAAAAGTGGATAGTATAGTGTAGATTTAAGAAGGTCTTGTTGTCAAGAGAGCTGGGATTTTTAAAGTGATTGTTTCACTTATAACTGCTTTTGACATGATTTTATATTGAACGATATTCTCTCACCAGAGTAACAGATTTATAACTTGCTTGTTTTGTGTTGGGGAGATTCTGGTCTGTACTAAAACAGTGACAACCCTGCCCTTCAAGTGTAAATGTAACCTTACTTTTGTGCTGAAACTTTTTAGGTGGTATTGGAATGCTTTGTAAAAAAGGACTTGGTCTATACTAAAGCAAATCCTACATTTCATCACTGGAAGGTTGACAACAGGAAGTTTGGGCTCACTTTTCAAAGTCCTGCCGATGCACGAGCATTTGATAGAGGAGTGCGGAAAGCAATTGAAGACCTCAATGAAGGTACTGAAGCTTGTATCAGCATTCTGCTTGTTTCTTTGCAGAGGAGAGGTTCCAGAGACAGGACTCAAGCTAACTTGAATGCATTTCTCACATTTCTTACTGCGGTCAGCCAATTAGCCTTTAAAATAAAGTTTAGTTCTTGTTCAGCAGAGAATTAGATTAGTAGTCTCTTGGGGAGGGAAGGATTTAACTCAGGCATTTCTTCAGAGTTTCCCATCCCTATGTACCCTCATCCATCAAGACCTAAGATGAAAAGATGCATTACTTATAGCTGTGGATCTAACTATAGCTAGCAAAAGAACAAAGTACCGGTATTTCACATCTTGTCTTTTAGGTCCCTTTTCTGTACATGCAGCTAATGCTGCACTGGAAATTATTTCATGATATATTTTTGTTGTGCTTTGTTAAATTATCGTATGAATTCCTATGTGGTCTTGAATGAATCATAAGGATTTTTTCTTCGACAAAATTAATTATATTAAATCTCAACTTAATTGGAGAACTGTAGTGCTTGAAGGCTTCATATTTTTTATCCCATCAAAAATTTTATTTTAATTAAAAAGAATGGTACATACTTTGAGGTTGTTATAAACATTTCCTTTTTGCATTATATTGCCATCAAACGAGAATCAAAATGTATCTTCAAATCAAAATTATCCTGTATTTTGTTCTCATTTCAGTGAAAAATAATTAATCAATTATTTGATACGTAGGTAGTTGTGACGCCAACGCTATCCTTTTTTTCTGAATGACTGGAATAAATATTAACAGTTGATTAAGTTTAGGATATGTGTGCAAAAAATCTAGTTCCTTACATTTTGGGATCTTTAATTTTTGAACATTTTTAGCTGTCCCATCACAAATACATGGCACTCTAACTTCTCGTCCATGCCTTATCACTCAGTTCCCTCCGTTAAAACAGACCTTTCAGTGATGCTCCACTGAGAGGTGAGATCAAATTCTCAGTGGTCATTCATGCATTATGTGCTTGACCCTGTGCCACGGAAATCCATGGGAGTAGGATTAGGCCCTATGCTTCTGAACTGTATTCCTTTTCTTGTTTGTCTCATATAAACTGTAAGCTCTTTGGGGCATTAAATGTGGTATCTTCTATAATATAATTCACACTGAATCTCAATATATTAATAATGTATATACTCTGTATTGAAGGGAAATGGTAATAAAATGGTATTTGAGGACATTTGTACATGGCAGCAACTCCTAACTGAAGATGTATTGAAGTAGAGTAGAATTCAAGATTCAAGTATAAATTTAAAGCTGTGTGGCTATTTTTTAGCTACTGTTCAAAATCAGTGCATCTGTGTTTATCACATTAACAGAACAGACTAAGCCTGATGGATGCACTCTTACTTAACTTCCAAATAGGGCTATCCAAATTAAAACCAATAACTAGTTCTCAAAGTTCTGGATTTGAGTCACTGTATCTCAGTACTGTCTATGAAATCTGGTCAAATTAGCACAACCAAGCATATGCATTTGAAGCTTCACTGCATTCAAATATTCTTATAAGCAAAACTTAATCCTTAGCTTGTTTCTTGAAGTATCAGAACTACAGAAATTCTGTTTGGTATTAGTGATGTTGTACAGCTCTGGAGTCATGGGGGCTGGGCTTTCAACCTGAATATGTATGCACATTGCTCATTAGGTGAAAATTTTGCCTTTAACTCTGCATGTCTTCATGAATACTCAACTCAGGTTAGCATGCCACAAATAAGATTAATTTCTAAAATCTTTCAGAGTTAATGTAACTCATTGTCTGCCCCAGTACAAACAACTTAATTAAAAAAAAAAGTTACTAAAAGCTCAGCACTCATAAGCAGTAAAAAAAACTGTGTGCGATGTGGGAGGGAGAGAGTTTTGGTACAATAAAGTTTGGTGATTATTCTGGTTTAATATTAAAAGCCCACATACAGAGTTTATTTTTCCCACCCAAAATGTAGAGAATACCGCAGTGTCCCTTTTTAAATGCATAAAATGTTAAATGAGATGAAGGAAGGATTCTTGGATGAAATTTGTAAATTTCATATTAAACCCTAATAGTTACCACAAGGTTAATCAGAAGCTCCTCAAATTAATGTATTCTTCTGCCTGTTTTTGTTCTTTCTTCTGTCAGTTCTTACATGTTTTGTTTACAGGGGGGAGGTGAGAAGGAGAGAGAGAGCTCTCTGACAAATATCTTTTAAAACAAAAATTCTTCAGGGTAGGTCATTACTTCCTGAATGCTAAAGATTGACTCCCTTTCTGATTGAGCTTTTTTGTATGTTTTGTTTGTTTTAGTAAAATCAATAAGTTTTCTGACTTCAGAGGTCAGATCCTTAGCTTGATGTAATTCAGTGTAGCTCCATTGATTTACATTAGTTGGAAGATCTGGCCCTAAATGTTCATTCATTATACTTTTATCACATTTTGAAAATGAAAATACTATATGATTGTAAGTGCTTATCATTATTCTGCCGTGACCTAATAGTACGGGTAGCCATAGGAACTTTTTCTGGTTGTCACCTTTCTAACCTACTTAGCAATAGACATACTTTTCTTGTTAATTTGGTACCACTTTCTCACTTCATAATTTTATTGTGTGAGTTCATCTGGAGAATGTAATGGTCCATGATAATCCCAGTGGTCAAAATCCAAATAAAATCCACCAATTTTTAATTTAAAAATATCTGATGTTTAGAAATGTCATATATTTTAATAATGTTTTTCTAGGATCTACTACTTCCTCTTCAACGATCCACAATGAGGCTGAGATTGGTGATGATGATGTCTTCACAGTAAGTAAAGTTAGTTTGAAATTGTTCTCTTTTGCACTGTGGTTCACTTGATCAATTTTGAATGGCCCTTTTTTCATCATCATGATTTTCTTTAATGTCTGTAAGTGATATTTCTCTGTTCATCTTCTGCCTTCCATGGCCCAAAAGAAGATTCAGCCTTCTAAAGTCCTCCCATTGTCATCACTGTAGTATCGCATGTAGAACAAATGTTCGTAGTGTCACAGAGCTGAGTAGATAATGCCAAAAAAATAAAATATAGGTTTTAATTTAATTTTCAAATGACTTGGCTTTGGTGGAGTTCATGTCCCTTTTGTGTTAGCTGTCTGCTAGTTTTAGAGACGTTGAGTGTTACCGGCATGTTTCTGGAAATCAAATTTTGAAGTCATGTTTGTGGTTACTCATGAAAACTGAATTTTAAATTTGCTTGTGCAAGCATTAACGTAAGAAGTCCATCCAAGCTTATTCAAATTGGGGAGCAAACCAGATCTTGTGACTTACTGACCAATAGCAACTACATAATAGTAGAAAGTCAGCCATTCATTATTATTTGTTCTTGTTTATAATGGTAGTTTCTTATTTTATTTTGTAGTAGCATCAAAAATGTGTCTGGAGCTTTCCTAAAAGACAGTGTCCCTGTCCCATCCATAAGCTAAAAAGGTTGAATAAATATATCAAATGAAATTCAGTCAGGTCATGGATATTATTCCATGGGCAGAAAAACAGCTAAATTAAGATTATTTGCTCAGATTATTTGCTCAGCTCCAGTAATGCGCATACCCACCTTCTTTACATTGTAAATGAACTGTTTGTTGAAAAACATTGGAGAAAGCAGAGGGTTAAAGGTGGATATCTTCAGAATCCAAAGTAGATGTGACAAATATACTTTAACACTGCATTTCATTGCTGTGAAAGTGTGAAAATATTTCATTTATTTCATTTATTTCTCATTTCAAAAATGTGCTTTTTCTGCGTATCTAGGATAATGGAGGGAGGAAATGGAGCAGGAAACATTCAGTTAAATCCTGTGAATGTCAGGCCAGGGGGCTGGGGTGGGGGAGGGGAGAGCCCAAAGCTGAAAGGTAGCTCAAGATGAATTTAGCTGAGCTTCCATTAAAAGCATGGTGTGGGTCTGGACAGGTTTCCTGTAGTGTTTTGACCAGATCCTCTTGACAGTTGGCATGTTGTTCACATCTGTTCTTTTGTCACAGTTCTAAGAGACAAACAACAGCAGGCAGGGTTAAAAGGTGACTTCCTGTGCTCCAGAGCAAAACTATCATTAGCAGCTGCTTCCCAGCTACCTGCCAGAAGTGATTTATAGAATCCGAGATGGGAGAGGGTAAGGCCTCATTGGAGCCAGAGTGCTTTACTCTTTTGTAGTATTTATCCAAGAGTTACAAGATCCTTGAAAACAATGTTCTGGTGCCATTTGAAATGCATACGTCTCTTCAGGCTTGTGTATTGCGTTTGAGCGTTTGTTGTAAAGTGGAGGTACTCAAAACTTGTCATGCGTACAGGTCAGCTTTGTTAGCCGTGTTAGAGATGTTGAAGCTGCCAAATGAACGTTCCATTTACATTTCTTTTTAAGTGCTTTAAAGGGAAATGTGGAAAATAGCTAAGGATATTCGTCCTAAAATCAGTCCAATTTGTTGAGGGACCAGATGGATCCATGGAAGTAACTGAGGCCTGAAAATTCCCATGGTTTTGTCCATAATATTTAGTTTTGGGCCCATGTTTAGATTCTAGGGGAATAGAAAGTTGGGGTGCTTTGTTTTTTACATAGGAACAAGTGTTGGCAGTAGTTTAATGTTTGTGTTAGGAAAGCTGGATAAATTGTGCAGCAGCTACTTTAAATATACCATCAATCCTCCATTTAGTGTTCAAAGCCAGAACTGAAAAATAAACTAATTTTTTTCCCACTTGACTCCCAGTGAAGCACACATATATAAGGTATCTGTAGACATATTATTATTACAGTGATGGGTTATTCATGTGCATCTTCAGATTTGTTGCGGGGGGCGGGAACCAAGATTCACCTCTTTCCTATAATTACACTCGAAACAGTCAAGCTCCATGATGTACTTCAGGCTACGTTTATTGATAATCTTAGCATGCAAATAGTCAAAACTTAGCTGTGATCAGCATCCACTTAAGATGAATGGTGGAAGTTTATGCCTCGGGTTCTTCTGTTTCAACCTGTCTGGCAGTTCTATCAACAAGATAATGTGCTGATTTATGTACTAAAAGTAAGGTTGCTAAGTCTTTGGGTTTCCAAGGGCCATGGCCATTTTTCACTAATTGTAGGTGGCTATGCTTCGGGTTGTCTTTTGTAGCTGTTGATAGTCTCTAGAAGGCTGTTTCTGTGCCACTCTGTTGACCGTAACGTTGAATCTCATGTAATCCATAGTACAGTAAAAGTTTTTATCCAGCATGTTGGGGGAATGGGAGGAGCCGGTAAGTGAAAAATTCCAGTTAACTAAGAGGGAGGACGTTTGGGTGTGGGAGGGGGCTTCGGGGAGTGGGTTGGGACACAGGAGAGGGTGCAGGGTGCTGGATCTGGGTGGCGCTCACTTCAGGTGGCTCCCCGGAAGCGGCGACCTGTCCCGGTGACTCCTATGCGGAAGTGCAGCAGGTGGCTCTGCACGCTGCCTCCACCAACAGGCGCCACCCCCATTGGTTCCCAGCCAATGGGAGCTGCGGAGCTATGCTCAGGGTGGGGCAGGGGAAGCGTGCGGAGCCATCTGCCTAGGAGTAGCTGGGACAGGTCGCCACTTGTGGTGAACCACCCGAGGTGAGTGTGTCCCCCCCCCCCGGATCTGGAACCCCGCACCGCCTCCTGCGCCGGACTATAAACCAGAATTTCAGTGAAGATCAGAAATGCCGGTTTATAGGACTTTCTGGTTAGTGAAGTGCCAGATAAAACAGCTTTTACTGTACTTGTGAAGCAGAAAAGCATTTGTATCAGGTGATTGGCTACTCTGCCACCATTTAAGCCATCCGTTCACAATTTATGATATTGCTCCAATAGTCAATGAGTGTTGTTGTCAAGTTGTCCTCTTTGGTTGCCCAAGTTAGTAAAAGAACTCAAACTTGAACTTTCCCTTTCCAGTATCTTTAAGAGGTTTTGGACTGTTAATTTATAGCTCATCTCATCAGGGAGCTGGGATTTATGATGATGGAGTGAAGGGACCTTGTCAGGCCACAAAATTGTGTTTTGGTTAGGATTTTTTATTTATTTATTTATTTGCTTACTGTTTAGTCCTTTAAGACTGAAAGAGAATGAAGAAAAATTACCTTTGTTGTATGCACTAGTAGGATGTCATCAGCGTTCTCTTATGAGGCTCTTCAAGATGAAGATGCATTACTTCTCTTTTTAGTGTACTTATATATTTTATAAAACCATAACAACTTAAAAAACATACCTATGGTGAGATTTTTCAAAAGTGCCCAGATGATGTAAGAGCACAAAGTCACTTTTGAAAATCCCAACCATAATCTGTTCAGTCGAAGGACCTGTATATACTGGGG
The DNA here is from genome assembly GCF_965152235.1 of Eretmochelys imbricata. Lineage (NCBI taxonomy): Eukaryota > Metazoa > Chordata > Testudines > Cheloniidae > Eretmochelys > Eretmochelys imbricata. The sequence continues at coordinate 195,141,924 of NC_135574.1, forward strand.
ATATTTGTATCAATATAGCTACATGTATGTAAAACCCCAGTCTAGATGCAGTACTCTGGTGTAAAACAGAGTTGCACCAGTGTAGCTTACTCCAGTTTGAGGTGTGTCTACACTGACAGTTTAAATTTCCAATGTAATTATATCAATGCAAAATCCCTAGCATAGATAGGCACCAAAGTCTGATCCTTTCAGCGGACACCACAGGATAATAGTGCTTTTGTATGCTTAGTTCTGTTCACTTCATGTAGTGGTAAATAATATGGCTGGAAGTAAGTGGAGGGGGTGGGAACGAGGGAATTAGACCTATAATTATTTGATGAATTTTCCCTCCCTCATTGAAAGCCAAAGCCATACCTGAACAGAAAACAAAACACCCCGAAAGACTACATAAACTAATGACTGGCTTGCAGGTAAAATGCATGTTTTAAAGATGAAACCTTCATTTAGGTTCAACGGGTATATAGTAGTATTACTTTAATTCCAGACCCTCACTAGAATCCATAAATGTTTTCCATATGTTTGCAAATAAATTTCACATGTCCCTGTATATTATAAATTTTCCTCTCAAGAGATGCAATCTGAGTAAGGCTAACCATCCATTCTGTTTCCATTGGGGGAGCGCTGTCTTTCCAAGGATCTGGGATTGTTCTGTTTGCCTTCACTAATCCAGTCTACATGCAGACTGCCTTCCTCAATTAAATGTTCTTCAATTCGGAAGTATCACTTATACTTCAGACACAATGTATTCTGTGCTTCTGCAGCCACAGAATTTACAGCTGAATCCTCCATCCCTTGCTGGAGAATTATTTTTCAAAATCTAAGCTTTCACTTTTAAAAATTAAAATAAAAAAAAGATTTTCTCCTATATGATTATCAACTGAAAAACGAGAACTTTGTCCACTGAACAATGGAGTGTGTCTTCCTGAGTCTGCAGAATGTGTGAAGGAATAGCTCTGAGCAGTGTAAACAGCCCATTGAAATAAATAGTGGTTGTTAATTCTGAAACCTGTTGACAATCTTAGCAGAAACATTGGTCTGATCTGTGTATCGTATAAATCCAAGTAGCCTTCCTGTGTGCCAGAAGTGGACCCAGTGGCAGAAAAACTCTCTAGCTTTCCCCTTGACAACTTCCTCAATGTAGTTCTGTTTTATAAATACAAATATCTTTCTCTCTTTTCTCCCCCCTCCCACATTCAATTGTTAATATGCCAATGTAAAATAGTTACTTTGGTATCAAATTCTAACACATGCTACAGTACTGACTATTTTAATATTTAATCAAAACCTCTCCATTTAAATGAAACTGCTGAAGAATCTCCAATCTGCTACACCAGAGTCCTGCAGAATCTATAATCTAAAGAGGAACGATGGTGGTTATACTTGCAGCCCTACCAAATTCATGGCCGTGAAAAACGCGTCATGGACCATGAAATCTGGTCTTTCGTGTGCTTTTACAGATTTCACTGAGGAGACCAGCATTTCTCAAATTGCGGGTCCTGACCCAAAAGGGAGTTGAAGGAGGGTCACAAGGTTATTTTAGGGGGGTCGCTGAATTGCCATCCTTACTTCTGCGCTGCCTTCAGAGCTGGGTGGCCGAAGAGCGGTGACTGGTGCCTAAGGTCCCAGCTCTGCAGGCTGCAGCGCAGAAGTAAGGGTGGCCATACCGTACCTTGCCATCCTTACTTCTGCACTGCTGCTGGCGGCAGCTCTGCCTTCAGAGCTGGGCTCCTGGCCAGCAGCTGCCACTTTCCAGCTGCCCGGCTCTGAAGGCAGTGCTTCTGCCAGCAGCTGCACAGAAATAGGGGTAGCAGTACCGCAACCCTCCCTACAATAAACTTGCGACCCCACCCCTCCTCTTTTTTGGGTCAGGACCCCTACAATTACAACACCATGAAATTTCAGGTTTAAATAGCTGAGATCATGATATTTACTATTTTTAAAATCCTCTGACTGTGAAATTGACCAAAATGAACCGTGAATTTGGTAGAGCCTTAGTTATACTGCTAGCCTAGGACTCTGGACAACTGGGTTCAATTCCCTGCTCCCACACAGACTTCTTGTGGGATTGTAGGCAAGTCTTTGTGCTTTAGTTCCCCATATGTAAAATGGGGGTCAGAGTATTCTCCTATCTCAAAGGGGAGTTGTGAGGATAAATACATTTTAAGACTGTGAGGTTCTCAGATACTACAGTGAAGGAGTGAGTTGGGGAACATACAAATACGTTAGATAGAATCCTTGAACTAGAACATAGGTCCAGCCTGCTGTGGAATACGTTGGATCTTTCACTTAGTATACTGAACATTTGGTTGAGATAGCCCTAAAGTACGTGTCGAGAATGATCCTTTTTTCTCTTGCATTTTCTCAATAGGCATGTATAATCACAAATTCCCATAGCCCGGGGATAAAATTGTGAGGTTGTTGGGTGTTTATCACGTGGTTTGGCTGCTGCTAATAACCGTTTAGGTCTCAGACCCGATTACCTGCCATGTCATTACAGATTATGTCAAATGTTAACACTGCAGGCTTTTTTTTTTTTTTTTTTTTGCATCTCTCATTGTTTTATAATTTAAAAAACAGATCTCGTCCCACTGCCTTTCCATGAAACCTTTCCCCTACTTTCATCTCCCATGTGGGTCTCAAGTGCACTAAGGCACCAGTTTTAAGATTCATAAGATTTATGTAAGTTGAATATGCACTAAATCTGATTTTTCTTGCTAGCATGTCAGTTCACACTCAGAGAGTTCTTGTCAAGAACCACTGCCATTTTTTTTAAAGAGATAATACTTAGAACCTCATTAAAGAATTTGTTACTGGCCACAGGATATTTTTTTAAGTTGTATTTAAATTTGGAATATACTTTTTTTTTTTGTCAGAAAACAATGTAGTCTGTTTGTTCTGGGGGAAGGGACTCTCTGTGGACAACGCTGAAGGGTGGTAGGATTCTTCTGTCCGTACCAACTCCTGCATTAGTTTGGACAGCAGCTTGAGCAGCAGCAGCAGGTTGTGACTTCCCTTCACAGGGCTATGAGATAGTGGCAGAAAGGCAATGTGCTTCTTTACAGGGCAGGGCAAAGGCCAAGAGGACTAGACAGTTTCCACCGTCCAGCTTGACTCTTCTATAGGCTGGGCAGAGTTCAGGGAAAAGCCACAACAGTGAAATCAGGTGATATGTTGCCTATGTTCTTACTGCTGCTTAGCAACCAACCGTAGCTGCTGCTCCTGGTTCCTGTTGCTGTTCTGTATGTATGACTGTGGGCTCAGAACTCCCACCCACATCCTCTGAGGTTGGCTTTTGGGCTCGCATGCAAACCACAGCTGTTCCGTTTGGGTCGAAAATACCAGCTGAGAAAAGTGAACCTGATCCCCTCCCCAAATCCTCATTCAAAAAAAAAAACAACCTCTTTGCTTTATCAAAAGAAGAAAAATGAAAGACTTAGAAGTAGATAAGATTTTTTTGGTACTTAAGTATTTGGCATTAAACAAAACTTATTACTGTGCATCAGAACCCATTACTTGAATGCCAAACTTACACTGGCCAAATGTTCCTGTATCTTAGTACAACTCTCATCCTTCCTGCCTCATCGCTTCTTCCAGATCTCTGTCTTCATTTGTTCCAACAGACTGATCGCTGAGTTTTACGTCCCCATAATAAGTCTCATGTACAGTTTGGTGATAATTCTTTTCTTTCTATTGACACTAAGATGTCTTGTGTTTTGACAATGCTTCCTACCTCTAATGGAATCCTCCTGAATTGCATACTGTCAAGGTTCCTTCCCCACTCTGAACTCTATGGTACAGATGTGGGGACCTGCATGAAAACCCCCTAAGCTTATTTTTACCAGCTTAGGTTAAAACTTCCCCAAGGTACAAACTATTTTACCTTTTGCCCTTGGACTTTATTGCTGCCACCACCAAGCGTCTAAAAAATGTATAACCGGGAAAAAGCCCACTTGGAAACGTCTGTCCCCCCAAAATCCTCCCAAACCCTACACCCCCTTTCCTGGGGAAGGCTTGATAAAAATCCTCACCAATTTGCACAGGCAAACACAGACCCAAACCCTTGGATCTTGAGAACAATGAAAAAGCAATCAGGTTCTTAAAAGAAGAATTTTAATAGAAGAAAAAGTAAAAGAATCACCTCTGTAAAATCAGGATGGTAAATACCTTACAGGGTAATTAGATTCAAAACATAGTGAATCCCTCTAGGCAAAACCTTAAGTTACAAAAAGACACAAAAACAGGAATCTACACAGCTTATTTTCTCAGCCATTTAAAGAAAACAGAATCTAACGCATATCTAGCTAGATTACTTACTAAGTTCTAAGACTCCATTCCTGTTCTGTCCCCGGCAAAAGCATCACATAGACAGAGAGAGCCTTTGTTTCTCCCCCCCTCCAGCTTTTGAAAGTATCTTGTCTCCTCATTGGTCATTTTGGTCAGGTGTCAGCGAGGTTATCGTAGCTTCTTAACCCTTTACAGGTGAAAGGGTTTTTCTTCTGGCCAGGAGGGATTTTAAAGGTGTTTACCCTTCCCTTTATATTTATGACCCATACCCTGTGGCAGAGATATGAGAGAATATTGAGATGTGTGGGTGGATGAATAAGTGTTGAATATACAGAACTTACGACTTGATTTTTCTTATTCTCCTCTATCTTGGGGGTTATAGTGGATTACACATTGAATATGACCGAATAATATGGAGTATTTGCATAAAAAGCTAATATACCAGAGTGTATTATCAACAGGAGTATCATATATAAGACACGGGAGATAATTGTTCTGCTCTGCTCAGAGAGTAGAGCACCTGTGAGGAAAAGATTTTTGTTTTTTGGGGTATTTTTAAAGGCATGTTGAACCTTGAGAAAAGAAGACTGAGAGGACCTTCTAACAGTTATCAAATATATTAAGGGCTGTAATAAAGAGGCCAATGTTCAGTTGTTCTCCACGTCCACTGAGGAAGGACTGGAAATAATCGTTTTTGATCTGCAGCAAGGGAAATTTAGATTAGATGTTAGAGGACAGTCTTTTTAAGCTGGGTAAGTACTGGAATAGGTTACCAAGGGAGGTTGTGGAATACCTGTCACTGGAGGCTTTTAAGACCACCTTAGACAAACACCTGTTAGGGATGGTCTAGGTATACTGGACCCTGCCTCACCATGGAGAGGTGGACTATCTGACCAGATTAATTATGCTACTAACTAGTCCTGGGCAATCAACAGGGAACCTCCACTAGTTGGAAAGATTTTTACTGTAGGAAGTCACTTCAAAAATTAAATCCCTTGCTAAGTGTGGGACCTTCTCTCATTCACGTCTGTGTCATGTTAAGGCATGATTCTGCCTTTGTCCACAGTGTTTTGGGTTTTTTTAGTAGATAGGTTGAAAAAAGCTACAATAAAATTAAATTTGCTGCCAATACAATCAAGTTATGATTTCTTCTGAAGCATTTGATACTGGGCTAGACAGATGATTGGTATGAGCTGAGGTGGCAATTCCTATGTTCCTAAACTGATTAAACTACAAGAATAATCATATAGTTCCGGCTATAAAGTATCTATATTCCATTGCAGTTTGTAGATTAGAGAGGATCAGTCATAAAATCTACTGTGGTGAAAGTTGCATAGATATGTAGTGCATAAAATGGATTCATTCTAATATATTTAACTGATCTCCCCCTCCCGCCCCCAATTTATTTACATGTAGCAAGCTCAACCCTTGGGGGAAATGGTTGCAAGGTAGAGGTTTTTAAAATGTGACTTTATGTGGGCAGAATGGTCTCTGCAGTACCATACTGCTAAACACAAACTACTAAAAAAATAAAGGGAAAGCAGCATTTTTCTTCTGCATAGTAAAGTTTCAAAGCTGTATTAAATCAGTGTTCAGTTGTAAACTTTTGAAAGAACAACCATAATATTTTGTTCATCGTTACGAACAATCTCCATCCCCAAGGTGTTCGTAACTCTGAGGTTCTACTGTATGTGTAAAGAGGCACATATAGCATTTGTTTTCAATGCTGAATTTTTCAGCAAATCTGTAAATAATATCTACAGTCCACACACACTTTCTAGTAATGGATTCTGCTAACATGCAGTTTTTCTATAATTCATAGTAGTTATTAGTTGTGCTAAACTACTTTTCCTTTACCTAAAAGAAGCAATTTCTGTTGCCTCCAGTTCCCTTCTCTAAAAACAGTTTTATAGTGCATTTCCTGGCTCTCTATCTTCCCATATACATATGCAGTCAGGTTTGCAGTGGGACAGTGATATATCCTGTAGGAAATTGAAGAGTGGTCTCTTGCAGTGATGTAAGTTTCCTTACGGTTGTATCTTGCCAAAACATGTAAGCTTTGTAATAAGATGTGCCAGTTAGGCATCATTTTATATTGTTTTCCTTTTTTTTTATTTAACGGCCAGTGTGGGAATTTGGGGGCAGCTTTTTAATGAGAAACGCCCTGCCAGCCCCATGAGCCTAGCACCTCAGGTTAACGGACGATGGCAACACTATTTCATATGATGATTGTTTTGGTTTTGTGCATTACATTTAATTGCTTTATTATATATAATTGTAATTGGAAGCAATCAGGTATTCTTCAGAATACCAAGAACCATCACACGCATAATGCTCCTATATCTGAGATTTCTAACCTGAGAAAAATGCATCCTCCTTCAGATCATAAAATACATCGTTTGGGCTGTGCTGTGAATGCTGCCAGAGGTCAAAATGAATTGAACAGTCGCCGTTTTCAAAGTTGCTGTCTCTCGCCTAGGTGAATAAACCTGTGTTCTGAATGAATGTATTGTAGCAAACTCACACTTTCATATATCACTTGAAAGTGTCTCGGTTTCTCTAGTTTGGAAAAATAATTTTGTAAGGGCAAATGTCTGTATTGAAATGACCCTACTTAATTCTGAGTTCGAGCCTCAAAACGCTTTCGTGTTAGTTTTAACACCTCTCTTCATGCAAACCAAGCAGTGGGAAAGGGTATTTCCAGCTTGTCTTAGTTTTGTGTTTCTTTTAACACTCTTGAACTCAACCAGTGACAATTGAAAAGGGCACGCACTCACACAGTCGAGCTTCACACTTGATTTGTCACAAGGTGATCCTGAATGATGCTTGTTGACAGTGGGACTTTGAATTTGAAAACTGCAGTAGCTAAAACTTTATGAAGCTGTACAAACTCTGACGCCCCAACCCTCCGGTTACACTGACAGGCAAGTTCTGAGGTGGATGGAAATGTGGTTGGAGAAGGGGGCAACTTAGCTGTCTCCAGCCACTTTCAGTTCATTTTATGCTGCATAAGCATTACAAGCGAACTTGGCAGACTGGAGAATCCGACTTTGTAACTCTATCCAGTCTGTCTCTGCTATTTAAAATTACCCAAGGAACCTATGCACTATGTAGACAGACAGACAGTATAGTTAAGGGTGGCAGTCCAAATCTCTCTGACCTTATTGGTTGGTTTAAATAATTGTAGGTCTGATTTTAAGCACAGGGTTTTTGGAATGGAGAAGAAGAGGTTGTATGGAAGCTTTCTATTTTTATAGTAGGTGTGAGAGAATAAGGCGGACATCATGTATCTGCTTGGAAGATTACATCATGTCTAACAGCACGCTGAGTTTGTTTAGATTTAGCCTTTGGGTTTGTCTAAAACAAGATTTTTTAAAAAGGTGTATTTTTAAAATGTGTTAGCTAACACATTTTAACACTGTTGTAAGCAGGACAAGTTTTGTTTTAGCATGTGCTAGTTGGTCAAGGTGAACCCTAGGCACCCCTTGAGGTTCACCTCAACCAACTGACACACATACAATGTGTCCTGGATACTCTAGTGCAGTGGTGCTCAAACTTTTCCTGCCACACCCCCCGTTACCAATAATGGAATCTGTCCACGCTCCCCCTCCATTACTGCACAGTTGGCTCAGCAGAGGAGCTTGGGCTGATGGCGGAGCTGGGGGCAGAACTGGGGATAGGGGAGAAGCTGGGCTGGGGGGGAATGAGGGCAGAGCTGGGGTGGGGGCAAAGCAGGAGCAGAGTGGAGCTGTGGCTGGGACCGGAGCTGGACCAGGCTAGGGGCAGAGTAGGGGTCGGGGCAGAGTGAGGCTGGGTGGCACTCCCTCGTTGCCCCCAGTGGGGGCTGGCCCAGGCTCCGCCGTGCACCCCCACACAAATGTCCCTCTCCGCCCCCCTAGGGGATGCACCCCACAGTTTGGGGACCACTGCTCTAGTGAATTAAAACATGTTGGCCAACACATTTCTGAAATACATCTTTTTATCCTAGTTTAGATAAGCCCTTTGTGTGTTGTTGCTAAAATGTATGTGGGTCACAGCTCGTTAAAGTAATAAATCCCATTGCTTTGTTTTGGGTGGGAGGGTATGGGGGAGGAGAGAACTTTATTTGTAAAATAATTTGTATATAGTTAAATCACTAGACTAGGTTATCTAGGGAGGCTGTGGAAACTCCCATCACTGGAGGTTTTAAGAACAGGTTAGACTAACATCAGTCAGGGATGAGCTAGATGTCCTCTTGGTGTCCCTTCAGGAAATTCTGTATACTTGTGTGGACCGTGGCTCAGCAGTTGGTCAGCAATTATAGTCTTTTGCCCCTCCTTAAATCCTGCTGAAGTTACCCAGAAGAGTCTATATGATCAGTTTTCAGAGTAACAGCCGTGTTAGTCTGTATTCGCAAAAAGAAAAGGAGTACTTGAGCTGTAGCTCACGAAAGCTCATGCTCAAATAAATTCGTTAGTCTCTAAGGTGCCACAAGTACTCCTTTTCTTTATATGATCAGTGTGCATCCTGAAATAAATATATTAGGTGAGTGAGAGTAGAGTAACAGTAACATAGCCAGACTGGTTTGAGTAGCAGCCATGTTAGTCTGTATCCGCAAAAAGAAAAGGAGTACTTGTGGCACCTTAGAGACTAACAAATTTATTTGAGCATAAGCTTTCATGAGCTACAGCTCACTTCATCGGATGCATTCAGTGGAAGTAACAGGAATGATAATAGTTCTACATGTAAGATAGGGTTTATCTGATTCTGCCCTCCGGTCAGGATTCTTTTTAATCTATGAAAAAAGAGAAGGAGTACTTGTGGCACCTTAGAGACTAACAAATTTATTTGAGCATGAGCTTTCGTGAGCTACAGCTCACTTCATCGGATGCATTTAAGTGATCCGATGAAGTGAGCTGTAGCTCACGAAAGCTTATGCTCAAATAAATTGGTTAGTCTCTAAGGTGCCACAAGTACTCCTTTTCTTTTTGCGAATACAGACTAACACAGCTGCTACTCTGAAACCTTTTTAATCTATGGACACAGCTCTTTACACTAATATCTAAACTGTAAAATACACACAAATGTTTTGTCTTTTGGCTCTTAAGATACTTGAAAATTTCACAAAGTAGTAAAGGCTGAAAACTTCTGTTCTGTATTACATATAACTAAGGAAGTTGTTCTCAATAAGAAGATAGGTTCGTAAATGGCGAGCAATTCTTCTGATATGTTAAAACAGACGTCATTAGTTTCCTTGGCTCTGGGGTACATATTTAGAATTAAGAGAGCTAGCAATCCGCGCAGAGGAGCAGCCAGAAATTTCTGTTTCTTGCTCGTCATTCAGTTCTGCCTTCTGCTCTTGAAGGTGACACACTGAGCCGGCCAAACTTAGCATGTAAACATGGTCTGAAAGAGAGGCAGCCTTGGCAGCCTGACAAGGAGATGATTGACAACTTCCTGTTACCACAGTAAAAAGGATTAGGGAATTGCCTTTCAGTGTATAACACAACAATGTTAGTGAAGCCTGAGGAGAATGCTGGAGGGAAGTGGAATCTGGAATTAGTGGATGAAGCTGTGCCTGGCCTCCTGGCCTCTGTAATTTAAAGTGGGGGAAGGGGAATTTGCCTCCTGGTGCTAGCTTGGACCATCTGTCTTAGTGATGACAGGAAGAGGGTTGATTCAGAACCACAGGGCAAATGACTATCTAACCACCACTCTTCAGGAGAGAGGCTGTAATTTCCACATGCTCTTTTAAACATAGACAAATCTGGTTTGATTTCCCTTGTCTCTAGTAACTTGAAGAAAACATGCAAAGATTTCAGTCTACTTGGAAATGCACACAGGAGAGTTGTTAAACCAACCATAATTTGGTTTTATTCTCTTAAATGTTGCAGAAAGTTCTCAAAGGAGAAGGCAAATCTCTTTGTGACGTTTTAATAAAACTAAACAATGAATGTGTTTTGATGAGTCAGCAACCAAACAAAAAAATTTTTTTAAAACCTAGAGCAAACACTTCCATTCAATCCTCTTCTTCTTTTAGTGTGGTTCACTAAGGAAGTGGAAGAGGGTTACTGTAATATTTCATGGTAATCAACTTTTTCTATGGAAACGTATTGCTAATAGATGGAGAGGAAGAATACGTGTCATCAGCTTATCTGAGTGTGGGGGACTGAAAATTTAACTCTGTATAGTGTAGAAATCCATTGTAAACGACTGCATCTAATAACCCTCCTCCCTCATCTACCTGCTTCATGAGATTTGTCAAGGACCTGATTTCCCTGCATCTTGTAAATGTTTTATGAAAATCAAATCAGGAGTGATTATAAGTAGGCGGTTACTTCATCCTCTGCTTATTTCTGCAAAAAGATAAGTTCGTAATAAATAAATACTACTGCCTTTTTAAACAAAGCTTAACATATTTGCAAGGCATGCAGTGAGAGAATTTAAAAAGTTTGCATCAGCTGTTGAGTTCTATTTTGGTGATGGATTCCAGCTAAAATAATGTGGATAGTTATAATTAAATAAATGACCCTCTTATTGACTTAAAGTATCAGTTCAGTCTGATGAACTGTGTGCAGCTGAATTCATGGTTTTTTTTAAAAAGTTATAAAGAGCAAACCCTTTAACGTGGGGGTGGATGCACAATTTTTTAGCTCAGTTAACTTGGTTTTGTTTAAGGTTTTTTAATTCCAGGTTTTCTTGGAATGACAGTTGCTATCAAATAGCTAGTTTTGTAGAATTCTCTCGTGTTATATGCTCCTACCAGCAGATGGACACAGAACAAAGTTACTCATTGCTTGTGCGTGTGTGCACGCCCACGAGTGCTCTTTTCCCAATTAGTTCCTCTTGCCTTGGTAGTGTTTATACAGATTTCTGAAAGATAAGCCTGTAAGTAACATTGGGTGTTTAGTCACCTGAAAAGGCCTGTCCTACCATCAGCTCTAAAAGGGGTGTCTTTGCTAATCTTGAAGCAGATCTCTGTAAATGAGAACATGCAGACTCAGCTCTTGATTCTACAGACTGTCATAAGCTGTCACCAGAACGCTCTTTCGAGGCCTGAAAAAATTAATTACTGAAAGTACTTGCTTGTGCACTTACTAATATACTAACGATGCAGTGTGGCAACACTACAAAGCTTGTTACCATGCAGTAAGTACCCCTCCTCACAAGGGCAGGCTCTCCTTCTTTGCACAGAGGGTTAAGTTAAACAACCACCAAAGATTTTGAAGAGGAAAGGGGTGTGATTTTTAAGGTACATGACAATGTCCATGTTCCCAGTGAAATAATCTAGTTAATCTTACTAAAGAGAAATCTATTAAGGCAGAGGCAAGGCACAAAGAAAAGATGCCCAAATAACGAGAGACTCTCCGGAGTCTCATAAACAGAACTTGTAGGCTGAAAGAACATTCTTTTCTGTCTAGGTGGTTGTACCGCACTCATCACTGTAACATGCGATAGCTTTAGCCATTGTTGTCAGCATAACTTCCCATATAACTGAATAACATCCCATATAACTTTTTTCACTACTCCTTTTATATCAACTTCTTGAAAGTTAGAAAGTGAGACCTTTCCTTACCAAATGTGTCCAGGATATGAGAACATACAAGATGATTATAGATCGTATTACAATGGTGGCTTTAATTCACAAATTTCTTACTTTAAAATTTGTTGACATTAAAATTTCTTTTTCTGTTGTGAAAACTCTATTCTGTCCTCTGCTTTTAAGAGACATGTCTGACACCTTGTATCAGTGACAATTAGTCAAGAGTATTTAAAGAACACAGAAAAAACTCAGAGCTTTTACTCTATGCACATTTGACACCATGTACCATTCTAATTAAACTGCTCATGCGCCTGATTCTCATATATACTAAGTCCCCTTCTACCATGCTAGTAGTGTGAGGGAGTCTTAATCAAGCCTTGTACAACATAAGAGAGAACTTAATAATACCAGAAGCAGACTAAGATGCAGTTTAATCAGAAGATTTTGTGCATAGAATCCATGTAAACATTGCATTAAGTTATGCTGATTTAACACAGCACAGTCATGGGAGTAATCTTGCCACTATATGTTACCACTCCAACAAACAAAAAGGTAACATTAAAACTAACTTGCTAAACTTATATTTTGCTATTTGTATAAATAGTGACTAGGAAACTGTCCAATCATTTAAGAAATTGTAGTCCTATTCCTGTTTTAGAAAATCCTAACCCAGGCTTACTGTAACCACAGTTATCTGTGTACACTCAAATCTTCTCTGAACTCCGTGGAAAGACAATCTCACATTTGCTTCAGGTTTCTGTGTATTACCGCAGTTGTGTAGTGATATTTTTTAAATGTACAGTCTTTTTCTTAAATCTGTCCTTATGCAGCATCGCTTTCAGGGTTATCCAATAACCACTTACCTTACAAGTTCTTCGCAAAAATGTGTTCTTTGACTAGTTTTGGTTTTTTGTCACTTCAGTTTGCCTGTGTTCACAAGAAATCATTTTATAATTTTAACTTTTTTTAATTTTTTTTTTTTTATTCTCTCACTTTACAGCCCAAATTCTCAAGGGATTTTCAACCTGGCCTTTTTACAAGCACAACAAATACAATGTTAGATGTGACTTGAAAATCTGATCCTGCAAAATATTTCTTGGTGGGTGGGGGTTATGTATGTAAAATCTCATTGATGAGGGAGGAACTGGTGTGTTATGACACAAGAAGAAAGTATTTTCTTCTCCCCTCACTTCTACCAAAATCAAAAGTGCAAAGGCACTTGTCTTTTCCTGAGAGCTTCATCCCAACTTGGGGACTTGCTCTTATAAGATTTAACTGAAGGAATCTTGGGAGAATGACATCTCATGAATTCATTGGAAAGATGGTTGCACCCCAATTGAGCTATTGAAATTGTGCACAAACTACACACATTAAAATAGTGTAAACCAGAGGGATTGTCTGCAGTTTCTCTGCAGACACAAACTTAATCCAATAGTTGTCTGATCGTTTATTTTATGTGCCCAGATATTGTGGTTTTTCTTCCATGGTGTTGCCATTTCAATTTTTTTTCCCCAATGATCCAACTGGATAAAGAGAGTCATATAAGAAGAAATAGCTTGTGCTACTCCCCTTAAATTAGTGCATCTGACTATAGTAAATACACAAAGGGGTAGATTCCACATAGAAGATCCTCACAGATGTGTAGGTGGTTGGAGGAAGCTGTCAATCAAGAGAACTTGGCATCTCCTGACCTGTTAGGTCTTTGTCCCTCCTCACCAGCCCTACTGCTTAAATAGCCTCTCCCTGGGAGAGCAGGATACATTGTCCTAATGATTGATCACTATTGCTCCTGTTTGGGAATGAAGATCAGTTGGCTCTGCAGCTCTGCACAGGCCTCAAAATTACTCTCTCTAGAGGATGTTAGCTGTGCAGTCATCCTTCTTCACCCTGTTGTGCACCCATCTTTTGTGTTATCCTGCAGTGATAGTCTTTTTCTGACACTTTAAGGCAGCTGCATCAGTACAAGTTCAAACACATGCAAAACTATAACTCACTTGACTACACACACACACACACATACACTCTCTCTCTCTCTGGAGCCTCAAAGAGTGGCTCTCCAAAACACCACTGCTGCTGGTGAGAGGAGAAGTCCCCCCATCCCTGTGGATACTTGGAGGTTGGTGGGAAGAGGAATAACTCGCTTAAGAAAAGGAATGATTAGTTTTGCTCATCCTTCCCAACGTGAAAAGGGAGGCTGGGGAAAGATGTTGGACTGTCTCCATGCATCTTCCTGCTGTCTGAGAATGGTGGTGGCTGGTGGGGCTCTGGGACACTTCAGCGGCAAGCGTGAGATGGGCGGAGAGAAGGGGATATGAGAGAGTGGTTCTGTCTCCACCCACATTCCAAACTAAACATGGTTGATTCAGCAGATGGGATTGCATAACACAGGGAAGTGAGCAAAGCAATATAAAGCAACACAGAGAATTGGTCAGCTAGTGATGTTTGTTTTATGCTTAAAAAAAAAAAAAGACGACGACCAAGCTAATGTAATATAGATTCAGATTATGTTTAGGCTATTATTCGTGTATCTCCTGACTAACTTTAAAAGCATGATTACTTTATTTTGTGGAATCATAAAATCTAGAAAGGCTTATTGTATCATTCAAGAATCATTCTTGACAGTACACTTCTTAGTGCCCTATTCAGTCTGCTTTTAAAAATCCCAAGTGGTAAGGCTTTCATTACTTCCCTTGAGCAACTGACTTCTGACCCTGCCTCAAATTGCATTGCTTCATATTTTCAGCATGAATCTTTCAAATTTCTTTATATAGTCATCCTGTATATTGCATAACAAATGGTGAAACTATTTTGAAAAGCCAGCAGAGGCAAGGTGACCAGTCCAGTTTTGTCACTGTTGGGAAGTAGTCTTTTCTCATCTTGTTCTGTGATCAGTGCTTATCTCAGGATATTACTCAGACACCTGATTAGCCATTCTTGAGCAACAAACACATTTAGTGGGAAATGGACTGTAGTAAATGATTAACACACTGCTCTTCACTAATGACATATATTGACTAGGCTTTTAAAATTGTAAATGACGAAGTCATTTGAAAAAGGAACGTCTCAAATTCTGAGAAGGAAATGTAAGTTAAGCATTTTTTTTTTAAGCAAACCTACTGCAGTGCTATAATAGAGATCTTTTCACACAGAAACTGGATAATTTGTATTTTCTTCCCCACCAGCCGTATCTGACACATTATACGCACGCTCCTTTTATAAATGTGGGTAACTCACATTTTCACTTACCCCGTATTTAATAATTGTGCTTGGTGACTTCAGCATCCATGTGGATAACAAGCCTGAAACAGCCTGGGATTTCTTGGTCACCAATGATTGTCATGGGACTGTGCCATGGGGTTAGCAGTTCAACTTCTTCAGCAGTCCTAGTGTTTGAGATGAGTGAAGGTAGGGGAGTACTGATATGTATACTCGCGTTGTGGACAGAGTGTTGCCTCCTTCAGTTTCAGGTTTGACGGTCTACCTTCATGAACTAATGGAACTGAACTCGTTTTAGATGGCTCTGAGGAAGAATATTGATCCTCCTACAGACCTCTCTAGCGATGCTTTGGAATGGTGTAGCACGCTTTTCCGCCACTTTTTGTGAAATGGCCCCAGAGGCACACATTTCTCTAAACGCATCCCCAAGAAGCGTACTGGTGGCATGCAGGGACTGAAGTGAGAGGGAAGACTGCTAGCGCACAAGCAACAGAAATCCCAGCTCGTACATCAGTTGCAGCATAAAATGCTTTTTAAAATCATATGCCGTAGCATCATGGGAGGCAAAAAAATGGTGATGGGCTATATACTAATTAACAGCTTCATACTCTTGTTGGCCGTGGATTGTTATCCTGCAGGGATTTTTCTCTGACACTTCAAGACACCTGCATCAATACAACTCCAGGCTTATGCAACAGTACAGTGTTTCTCGTTGGTATCTAGGCAATGTTTGTGACTTCTCTTGCCATCCGTTCCTTCCACGCTCCCAGTACTTCTTGGCAGGGGTGCCAACAGGTGCAGTGAGGTGTACGGGCACTTCTGCCAGTTTCAGTGCTGATACAATGAAGGATTTCATGCAAGTGGAAGAGAACTTGTTAAATAAATCACACTCTGGATTATTTATGGTACAGGTGAAAAGTTGGACCAGTTTCTGAAACAGGCTCAATGGATGGTCTGCATCAATATGGTGGGCATATTGTTTGCACATCAGATTCAGAGTTCTCAATCAAGATTGCACATGAAGTTATTTGTTATATCCTCAAATCTATGATCAAATAGAGATGCTGGTTAAGACCCCTTGGGATTTCTCTTGCGGGAGAAATAATCTTAATATGAAGCTGCAGGTCTTGTGATAGATCTTGATGGCAGTACATGATGTATCACCCATTTGTTGAGATACTCATTGCAACGCAGTGATGCAGTAGTATCAGACCCAAAAAACTTCAAGACTCTAGGCAAGATCTGGGCTAGAAGAACACTGGACGTATCTTTTGAAAATTAAAGAATATTCACTGAATTTTGAGATTGGTGAGAACTTCAAAAAAAACAGCTTAAAAAGTTGATCATTCTATGTAAGTAGTTTGTGACCCATTAGTGTTAGGCAAATGCTTAGAGAACTGCAAAGAAGGTTCCAATTGACTTTTTTTTAAACCTGCAAAAGACCATTACTAAATCTTCTGCAGCCTGACTATCTAGTCTGTGTGCATAAATCAGTTAGTCACACCTAACATTGTCTGATTGCGTCCTATTTAAATTCCTTTAAATGATGCAATCAGCTAATTTTTGCCATCCAGAAGGAGTTATAGCATGAACATCCTGCTTTCTAATGTACATTACAACAAATAACATACCAGGCAAATAGAAATTGTGTTCTCTCACCAAGCACTCATAGGCTATGGCATATTGTATTTTCTGTCTGTGGTAGCAACTTCTGTGACCTACATATAGATCCATCTGCTTTTTTCTAGAATTTAGGGGCAGATTACCTGTATAATGGTGTCTGCTTTTTTGTGTTGCCAATATTGCCGATACCTGAGTTCCTGCATGTATCTCAAAGCTATATGCAGTAATATATGGCTGTATGAATTAATTATCTTTTCCTTCCCTTTTAAAATAGAATGCTACAGACAGCTCTTCTAATTCTTCTCAAAAAAGGGAACAGCCTCTGCGGATACTAGCCTCTCCCACACCCTGCGAACATCGCAGAATTTGCACTCATGGTCACGTTCACGACCAGTATAGCTCTGACCACTACCAACTAGAACAAGTGAGCTTCTTATTAATTGCTGCTTACTTAAAGGGATACTGTGAGAAAGTTCAAGCATCAAGTTCTTAAATAGTCTGATATTAAGAGACTTATGAATTTTGTTTTTAAAAGTTTTCAGTGAAGAGGAGGTTGGGTTTTTTAAAAAAATTGGAATTTGAACGCTCACCTGTGCTGTCTGCAACAGACAACTGCAGCATTGGGCTGGCATGTGGATTCTTAATCTGGGACTCTGTCCCTGTGGTGGTTACAAATATGTGCATATTGTACATGTGAGAGGGGGCATAGTGAGCAGCATGCCTTTCCTTATGTCTAGATGGGATGCAGGTTCTGAAGCTATTTTCTGTTGCCACGTAGGGTCACAGCATGTAAAAGCTTGTTACCACCATGCTAGTGCAGAAAGTGAAGCACAGTATAAAGTGAAAGTGGTTTGTCTATTTTGTTAATCACAGTTTAGTAGCATACAAAAAAAAAGAAAATTAAGTTAATTTTATCATTTTAATAATGTGTGTGATCAAGATAAATTTTAAAAAAACGAAGAAAACACTGATTAAAATTTATTTCCCAAATGCACTACTGATGCTTAGTAGCACTTGATCAAAAATGTCAGAAGTCTCTGCCAGTTCTTGATAGAAAAATTAACTGTTTGCCTTTTCTCCAGCAGTCAATACAAAGGTCCTATCGACACGTCAGCTTTCCAGATGATGATGAGGAGATAGTGCGCATTAACCCTCGGGAAAAGATTTGGATGACAGGTTATGAGGACTACCGCCATGCCCCGTCACGAGGGAAGTACATCGACGCTGATGATGTGGACTCGTACGTACGTTTTGCCAAAAGTGATGCCTCAAAACACGATTACAATTATCCTTACGTAGACAGCTCAGACTTTGACCCGGGTGAAGATATAAAGGGTGCTGCGATAAAGACTCAGCCTGTCAAGTTCAAACCAAGACGGAAGGAAGATGGAGAGAGATCGCGGTGCGTGTATTGCAGGGACATATTCAATCATGAGGAAAATAGGCGGGGTCAGTGTCAGGACGCACCAGACCGCGTCAGAAGTTGCATCCGTCGAGTCAGCTGTATGTGGTGTGCGGACAGTATGCTGTATCACTGTATGTCTGATCCAGAAGGAGACTATACAGACCCTTGTTCATGTGACACCAGTGATGAAAAGTTTTGCCTCCGGTGGATGGCCCTTATCGCCTTGTCTTTCTTTGCCCCATGTATGTGCTGTTACTTGCCCCTTCGGGCTTGTTACCACTGTGGGGTTATGTGCAGGTGCTGTGGTGGGAAACACAAAGCAGCTGGATGACTACACACAAGTTTAAATTGTGTTATGCTTTCCCTGTAGTTAAGGAGCACGTTGGTTTGGAGCATTCAAATCCTTTATATTTTGATGCAGCCTGTGTGCCCAACAGAGTCCAGAAACCACTTGGATCATTTATGTTTGGTTTTTCATGGGCCACTCTGCATTGATTTGCTCTTCAAGTGTTCTAACAAACTAACTTACAGCATAGACTTTTGTATTATTAATCTGTAATCGAACAGAATGTCGTGTACATGTTTATATTTTTTCAGTTAAAAGGACTCTGAGATATGAACTGTGGATGGTGGTGGATTTTAGAACATCTCTAATATGGATCTGTCTTGCCGTAGCTTGCCTTGAGCAGTACCATCTAGACGTAGCAAGCATCGGCACTTTGAGAAATATAACGTAATGGAATGAAATCCCACCCAGAAAGTATTTTAACCTGCGATCAGTTATTGTATGTATAGAAGGTGTTCTAGTAACAAACTTGTACCACAACACAGTATTGCTGTCACTGTTTGTTTTCTAAAGCCAAAATATTCATGTAAGCTGCAGTTTCTCGTTAGAGTCCATAATCATTTCTTTTGTCAGACATCTTAAATTATTTCTCTGATGTTAAATTTCAAATATTAACTGAATGTGGGAAATGAGCCTTAATTTCAGTTAACTTTTGAGAATCTGAAAGTCCTCCAAACTGCATTCATTTCAGATCAATACTTGAAAGGGAAATTTAAATTTAGGCTTTTTTCTTAAATAATTTTGCAAATAAAACTTTAGTTTTGGAATTCTACATAACGGGAAGGAGCTTTTCATTACCCTGCTATGTCTTTATTTGAGACTAAAACACTAATATTTCAGCTGAATAAAAATTCTTCTCGTTGTTATGCAAAGAATTAACAAGATAGCCAGTGCAACCACAAAAGTAGTAGCATAACCCATTGTGATTTTGAGAAACATTGAACAAGTGGTGGATTATGCAGAAAAAATATATTTTTAAATTAAATTTTGTTCTATAGAATAAATACATGTGCATGAGAATTTTACATTCACAATGAAATCCACATGTTAGAGTAACTCGGAATATGTATTTAAAATAAAAAGCCTACATATAACTACCACTCCCATTTCCTGACTAAGGACCTGACCCTGTAAATGCTTATGCATGTGCTGCTTTTATACATGTGAGTAGTCCCGTTGACTTTAGAAGCACTTACTCACAGGTGTAAAGTTCATCATATGAGTAAGTGTTTGTGCGATTGGGGCCAAAGTGTCTCCTACACCCTTCTCCTCCCAGCTCACCACCCAGATACTGAAAGTGGATCCTGAGAGTTGTGTTATGCGTACAGCAAGATGAGAATACTTTAAAAAAAAAAAAAATGTTACTGTCATGTCTTGTGTACAAGGCTTGTAATTAGCTGGGAAAAGAGTATTTTTCTAATATATTACAAGGAATAGCCAAATAATTTTTATTAAAAAAAAAACAAAAAAGATTTAGATCAGTTAGCTATAACTAGCATAGTACAATCTGAATATTTTGAGGCAGCTAGGGATTGGCTTGTCAAAGCTGGCACTGCTGTTCCTGCCATAATTTTTTTCTGCAGTAAATTGCCAGTGGATGCATGCCCCTTCCCTCCCTCTTATTGCACATTGACATCAGTCTTAAAGGAAAGGAACTTTTTATTTTTGCCAAATAGATTTAAGAAATGCTTGCCATTCTTTCGAGTTGGAATGTTCCTCTGAGAGTTAATCACAGCTTTTTGTAAACCATCCGTTAATTATGCAACGTGCTTATAGACTGTAGAGTTTGGTAAACTTAATTTGCAGCAGTTGCTGGGTTTAGGTTCAAAAAAAATGGAATGATAATAGAAAGGGAGGGATTTTTGCTCTTGGTGTAATGTGTCTGGGTTCACTGAATGGAATATAAATATTTTGTGCCTGATCGCAAATGACAAATCTCTCAATGATGTCTAGTAAACATCAAGCCAGCCTCATATAAACAAACATCTGTAAGGTCTTGCCTCTACAAAGCACAACACTACGAAGAGATCTTACAGTTTTTTGTCAAGTCTCTATTAAGTGCCCCTATTTATTTAACTAAATCAGACATACTCCAAGCCTTTATGTATGTCGTCTTTTTAAAAATCCCTCTTCCTTTCCCCTCTTGGTTTTTGTAATACTTGTAGATCTTGTTACACATTTTCTTTGGATTGTGAAGGCAATGGTGTAAGGGCACAAGGGTAGAAAATGGAGGCGTTCTTTGTAAATATTTCTCATTGGTCTCCACACTGCAGCTGAACAGTGTGTCGTGTTTTCCCAGTCAGCTTTGCAATACTGACATCAATCATTTGAGAGACATTCTCCAGATTTTATTTTTGTATCTGTGGTAACAAAACATTAACCAAAATTTTTTTCGGTTGTGAAGAGGTTTTTTTCAAGCTATTGCTCACATTAACAAATGAAAGTGCCTGAAGCCTACATCCATAATGTATCTGTATACTAAAAGTTAAAACCCTGTTGTATTGATTTTTTATAAGCCTTTTTACCTCTGTGTAAAAAATATATATATACACAAGTGTATGATGTACATTTTAGTTAACTTCTTTTTTTATTGTTTCTAATATGTATGATCAGCATAGTCCATGTAAATATAAATACATCGTATCAAAATGCTGCTGCTTACATTATTTGCAAATCTGGAAACGAGACCGGGACCTAGCATTGTTACAAATACGGGTGACTCAAAAGAGAGAACTGATCATGGGAGGGGAGGGGATAAAGGAAGATTTTTTTTTTTTTAAGCCAGGCGAACACATGATGCCAATTCCTCCAGTTAGCGTGGGATTTTTGATTGCATTCAACACTGGCCTAAATCTGCATCCAGTGAGGTCAATGGGGATTTTTTCCTCTTGGGCACCTGATGCTCTATTATAACTGAGTTCCTCATTTTCCAAGGATGGAGTTTCCTCTCCCTCTAGTCTAGAGTGACAATGTACTGCCAGCGGGTGGAGCTGTTCAGAGACTTGGCTGTCTCCCAGTGCCTCATCTCGACTCAAAGAAGCAAGAGATTCTCCTAGGACTCTCCTCTTTGTGTCTCCAGGCTTCCCATTGTGTTTGGTTTTGATTTTTCTGTAGCAGGCCCAATTAAGATCACAGGAACTCTGGGTCTCCGTCACTGTACAGCAAGGTGACACATGGCAGCCTTGGCTGACTCCCAACCGTAGCAGTGGTGGAAGGCAAGCTTTGAACTGTTTGGGGTGGAAATTCAGCAGCAAGGGATCTGGCGTTTTGGAAGCAACAAGCTAGAGAGCCCCAAACCCAGCCAAGGACATTTGCTGTTCTGCCTGGGGTGAAATACTGAGTCCAGGAGTGTCACTAAGAAGCTGGTAAGTTAGAAAGTTATGGAAAACCCACAGCACAGGAACACACACCCCCACCACCACTACCCTTTTCAGACTGCCTCAGTAGCCAGATTTTTTACCCCAATAATTCCAGAAAGGGGTTTTATCCAATCCTGCCTGATCTCTTGAAACCCCATCCCCTCACTGATTCTGTCAGCCCCCTCCATCTGAGGGCTGCTCTGACTCTTACAGACTCTGAAACCAAAACCAGAGTTTACACCAAAGAAACCCAAAACACACACATTCAAATGGCTCAGCTTCCCTGTGTTTGGTACCAGTTCCCATGACATCATGAGCATGGCAGCCTGACGGGTTTCTCCGCTCCCTCAGATGTGGGTTTCTGCAGCACAGCTTAGCTCGCTATAGTGCCACTTTCTTTTCCCCACTCTTTCCAATGTATTTCTCTCCCCTCCGTCTCCCAGTCAGAGAGTCTGGCCCATTCTACCAGCCTGCTGGTGCAAATTAACCCTCAATTCCTGTGGCTCCCTCAAGTGCAGCCTTGTTTTTCATGATGTAGCCCATACTGCTATCCTTTTCGTTCCAGCATACTTTCTGTTTGGCCTCCCTGTGGACAGTGTGGTCTTACCCAGCCTGCCATTTTTGTTTGCTTACCACACCCACTGATTGCTTTGTCTTAGCAATGCAGCACAGCACCCCAGCCCATACAGCTAGCTTGCATGTGCCACCAAAATAGCTTGTCTCTCCCCAATAGAAGGTCCAATAAAAAATATTACCTCACCCACCTTGTCTATCTAATATCCTGGGACGGACATGACTACAACACCACTGCATATACCAAAATAGCTGGAATCTGCAGGTAGAAGATTTTCTCTTTCCAGTTTCCCTTTGTGTATTCCAATTTGGCCTAGCCATCCATCCTGTTGAACCTGACAGCTTTCATCTAAGCCACACTGCTGAGTATCTAGTTGTTCCTACCATCAGCCTGCCAGTTCCAGTGGACAATCAGAAAGGCTATGATCCGACGCTAAAATCCCATTGTTAAGCGAGGAGAGCACACCGTTGTGTTGTACAGGTGTTTTTAAAACCACTTCCGTGACCCTTTAAAGCTCATAGAGCATTACTGCATGAGTAAGGGGCTTCTAAACTGCGCTCACGTAGAACAGAATCATAGAACTGGAAGTGACCTCAAGAGGTCATCAAGTCCAGTTTTCTGCACTCAAGGCAGGACTATATTATAGACCATCCCTGACAGGTGTTTGTCCAACCTCTTAAAAATCCCCAGTGATGGAGATTCCACCACCTCCCTAGGCAATTTATTCCAGTGCTTAACCAGTCTGACAGGAAGTTTTTCCGAATGTCCAGCCTAAAACTCCCTTGCTGCAATTTAAGCCCTTGTCCTTGCTTCTTGTCCTGTTCTCAGAGGTTAAGAAAAACAATTTTTCTTCCTCCTCCTTGTAACAACCTTTTACATACTTGAAAACTGTTATCGTGTCCCCCCTCAGTCTTCTCTTCTCCAGACTAAACAAATCCATTTTTTTCAATCTTCCCTCATAGGTCATGTTTTCTAGACCTTTAATAATTTTTCTTGCTCTTCTCTGGACTTTCTCCAATTTGTCCACATCTTTCCTGAAATTTGGTGCCCAGAACTGGCATAATACTCCAGTTGAGGCCTAATCAGCGCAGAGTAGAGAAGAAGAATTACTTCTCGTGTCTTGCTTATAGTACTCCTGCTAATACATCCCAGAATTATGTTTGCTTTTTTTGCAAGAGTTACACTGTTGACTCATATTTAGCTTGTGATCCACTATGACGCCCAGATCCCTTTCTGCAGTACTCCTTCCTGGGCAGTCTTTTCCCATTTTGTATGTGCAATGATAGATTGTTCCTTCCTAAGTGGAGTACTTTGCACTTGTCCTTATTGAATTTCATCCTGTTTACTTCAGACCATTTCTCCAGTTTCTCCAGATCATTTTGAATTTTAATCCTAGCCTCCAAAGCACTTGCAACCCCTCCCAGCTTGGTATCATCCACAAACTTTATAAATGTACTCTCTATACCATTATCTAAATCATTGATGAAGATATTGAACAGAACTGATCCCTGCGGGACTCCACTTGTTATGCCCTTCCAGCATAACTGTGAACCACTGATAACTACTCTCTGGGAATGATTTTTCCAACCAGTTATGTACCCACCTTACAGTAGCTCCATCTAGGCTGTATTCCATCTAGTTTGTTTATGAGCAGGTCATGCGAGACAGTATCAAAAGCCTTACTAAAGTCAAGATATACCACATCTACCGCTTCCCTCCTACCCACAAGGCTTGTTACCCTGTCAAAGAAAGCTATCAGGTGGTTTGATTCCCTTGTCTTTCCAAAGGGCAGGCCACAGACTGGGACAGCAGCAAAAGCTGTAGCTGTGGAAACAGCATTCTTTACAGCTGTGAGACTGGGATGCCCAGT
This sequence comes from Eretmochelys imbricata, assembly GCF_965152235.1. Lineage (NCBI taxonomy): Eukaryota > Metazoa > Chordata > Testudines > Cheloniidae > Eretmochelys > Eretmochelys imbricata. The sequence continues at coordinate 195,166,123 of NC_135574.1, forward strand.
AGACTGGGGCCTCTGCCATTTCTGAGGTGGTCAGTTCACGCCTTCTGTAAGATGCCTTAGTGTACTGTAACCAAAAAAACACCCCAGAAGGGTATATGAGACAAAACAGGAGTAGAAGGAGAGTAAAAAACACCTTGGTTTCCACCGTTTTTTCACTTAGAACAAAGCTTTCTTCCATAGCTTTCAAGCCTTCCAAATCCAATTACAAATCTGTATCAGACTGATAGGCTCAAAACTACCTGAGAGAATCTCTCCATAGACTTTCAAGTTCCTCTCCTTCCTTGGGAAAAGTAAACAGGCAATTGCAGACTTTATTTCACCAGAAACAGTTACTCCTTTTCCTGAGAACTATTTGTGTGAGAGAGAGAGAATGCAGGGAGAGGGGGTTCATTCAAGACACTGGCTAGCTGGGAGAGAACAGACAAGTTCTGCCCAGTATTGTTTCTCTCCAGGCTGAATGACAATGCAAAGCCCATTTCTGCATGAAGTTCAGACCATTCTGTTAAACTTCGCTTCGAGATTGGGGGAGCCTGTCCTCATGTGCCAATTTGCCAGTGCTACCTGCGCTTTGCCTTTGGCTTCTCTCCCCTCCTTGGCTTACCAGTCTACCAATATAGCTGATGTCCAGTCTATGACTGAAAGCTCAGAGATGACTTGATGACCCACCAATACAAAATATTATCTGTACATACTGACTGGGCCTTCCAACTGTTTAAGTCCCTTGCCTTCATCTATTTTCAGAGGTGTTCCCTAGTGTCCTCTCACTCAGATCTGACCTGCCTCTGGACATTCTAGCAGACATTCCTGGTTCTAGTACAGTTGCCCAAGGAAATATTTCACAGTTTGTATTTTTTCTGGGAACTCCCCAAGTACTCCACTTACTTTGAGACAGTGATTGGATTAAAATCTATTCTGTGATGGCGACGCACTGCTGTATTCTACACATGTTCCTGATTGTCCATGGAATTTCCAGAATCAGGAACCTTCTGCATCACTGAGGGAGCTTTAACGGGCCCTATTCAATTCAAGGTACATGGTTGTCCCGAGAAACTCATCAGAACAACTTCCTACAGTAGCAAGCAGCTAAGAAGGTGCTTTTCCCTCTCAAGATTTCCTCTGAATTTGGTTGCCATTCACATAAGAAGCAACCAATAGTGCCCCCTCAGGACACATTAAGAATCCTGAATGAAGCAAGGGAAATTTTCTTGCTCCTAGAGCAGGAAGTTTTGTTGATTTATTACTTATTGTTTGTTTACGGAAGTGCCCACGCTATTCTGGGTGCTTACCAAGCCCTCACTAAGGACAGTAAGAGCAGCCTGTAGGTCACCTGACTAAGCAGATGCCAGTTGGATATATGAGAATAAAACTAGTTATTTTATGTTGCTTTTCATTCCTAGATGTCAAAGTGCTCTACAGATGAGGTCAGTATCATTATTGCTATGTTAGTGATGGAAAAATGGAAGGAAGTGACTTGCCTAAGGTCACCCGGCAAAGCAGCAGTTGTGAATTGAACCTAGCTTTCCTGAGTCCTAATCCAATGTCCGATCCACTAGGCCACACTGCCTAAAACCACTGAGTCCTCAAGCAGTTATCAGTTATGGTGGCCCAGGCACCCATAGTCTGACTCCTAAATACATTAGCTAAGCACCTTTGAAGCTCCTGGTCTGTAGGTAATTTCTATTCCAGGATTCTCTCCCTTCAGACCTACAGCACTTGAGTTTCTTGTCAAAACCTCTCAGTTTACAGGAGAATATTCAGGATAGTTTGTGGGCTTCCTGCTCAGATCTAGAAACTGTCCCCAAATCTGGGCATTTCAAGGGATTCTGAGAACTTGATCTTCATGGTGCTCTTGAAAGGACAAGAATCATTGTGTTTCAACCAGAGAGATACTGGAGTTGCTCTTAGAAAGGCTCTTTATTGGGGCTGAGTCTTGTTGCCTTCTCCACTTCTTACCCTTTTGTGCAGCACCCAAGACACTGTCAGGAGAGTGGTAGAATGATCTGATGCTTTAGGTAATCTCTGAACCTTCTTTTTTTTAATATATGGAGGGATTTTCCCTGTACTTTCTGTTAAAATATTGTCCCCATTAGCAATTGCATTGGCCAGGAGAGGAACTAAGTCTGAGGTCTTACCCACCTGCAGTCCTTATGTGCAATTTTTATCCCAGATGAGGTGATTCTGAGGCCTGCACCTTGCATATGGTGGGAAAGGGAGAAGAAAAGCAAAAGTTAAACAATAAAAGCTCATCTGCAGATAAAAACTGGTTTTCCTCATGGCTCAGTTTTTTATTGATGATTGTTTTGGAGATTGGTTTTACTGCTGGCTACTGCCCGGTTGTAACAGATCACAGAGCACCCAGAGCTCACAAGGGAGAAAAGTTAATTTGACTTATCATAAATTTTTCTCTCTCTAAAGTGCGCACTTTGTTGCTCTGACAGACATAACCCAGGGCATCCTCTAATCGGGGGGGAAATATTTAAATACTTCCTTTTTTTCCCTTACATGGGATTCCTTTAGAAAGAGGGAGAGATGGAGACATCTTGGGCCCTATATGTATTCTAAAAGCGGGTGCACATGTGTGTCATGCGCCGGAGCTGTATGTTTTTCCTCAGCAGTGGCCGTTAACCTGCACAGTCGTCATATATCACCATGTGTTCCATGAGAGGTTATAGGAGGCCATGCCCTCTTACCGCATTGTGGGAATTGGAATCCCCTCTTCACACTTGTAGCTTTTCTATATTAAAGAAAAGCCCTCGTGTAGGCGCAGTTATGCTGCAGAGTTTATTTCATCCAGTGAAACTAATATAAACCGGGACTAGCAAAAGAGTGCTGTGTCTACACTAAGAGAGTTTGCTGGTATAGCTGTAACCACAACCCTTTTCCAGCGTACGCTAGAGTGGCAATCAGGTCTCTGAACAGTACCACCGGCTGTTACTACATTGTGAAACTAGAGAGAGAGGTTTAAAAAAAAAAAAAGAGAGAGGTGCCTCCATGCTTGGAAAAAGGGATCCAGATGTAATGGATCACAGAGTACCAAGTACTCAGTTCAGAGACAGAAAAATTATGGGTAGGTGAGTAAATTGTACCTTTTGCCATCTAATTCAGTGGGAGCAGAGTTAGGCTAACACTGAGCACTTTTGAAAATACCAGCTGTTTTTCCAGTAAACGAATATTGAAGTGACATACAAGAGTGCCAATTTAATTATTTACATTATTTAATTCGTTGCCATTTGTTTTTTATGCCTGAAGAGTAACGGAACTGTGGTCAATATTTTGTGGAATGGAGTGTGCAATGGGACATGCTCCGAACTAAGAATGTCCTTTTAAAGCATTTCAAATAGCCCTTTTTGAACAAAGGCATGCTACCTAAGTCTGCATCCATCCACAAAGCAGAGAAACCTTTTAGATGTATAACCTAACTGGCCTGACTTACGGCATTTATTGCAGCTTTTCAAAGATTCTAGGTCTGATTTTGTTAACGTTTTTCTGTCTCAGCCCACACAATCTCTGCAGACCACCTTAGTAGTATTTGCAATGTGAGTCAGGACTTGTGTTTAGCAGGGCTATCATTGCATAGACGATCCTGTGGCCTGCATTGCCGTTAACCCCACAAACAGGGAATCTATGCTTCCTGGACTGAGGACATGGTTACTCTTAAAAGGCTGCAACTCGCAGTTCAGCACATTCTGTCCCTGTAGTTCTGGCATGAACTCTTCAGCTTTGTTTCTTGGGCCTTTTGATGCAGCATGTTTTCAGGTGGCCTCATGACATGAGATTTCTTTCCTCCTTCCTTGCTTTGACCTTTACAGGGCCATATATATCCTCTCTTAGTCTCTGTTGTCCTCTTCCATAACGTCAACCTGTGACTCAAAGAAGTAACTCACTTTCTGAAGATTTACTACTGGAGTAACTGAAATGTTCCAGTCTGTTAAAAAGGCATCACCAAAAAGCTGGAACATGCATTCCCCCAATCCATGGGACATGCATCCATCATCAAGGCACTAATGTGTCTGCTCGGTATTCTGTATATGTGAATCCTCCTAAATCAGGAGATACCCCTCCACTATAGGAATTCCTTCTAGCCATAAACATTCCCCACACATTTTTATGTTAGGAGGTACCACCTCAACAAGTCATAGTCAGGAAGAGTGTGATCATATTGTTTACATTCAGAAATACAAGCTTCCAATTCTAAGCCCAGACCAATAACTGGAAATGCCCTTTATCTGTGTTTCCACTTTTTGTAGGATTCCTTTTCGATTGTTAGATTATTAAAGAACTCCTGATGGAGACTTTTTGGGCTCTTACTATTCTTCCTATAATTTCCTTTGCATTGGGTAGTTTGCTGTTGTGCCTCTTATATTGTCTCTGAGAAACTGCCAGCTCTTCTGAACTCCTTTTTCCCTTAGATTTTCTTCCCGGGGTCCATACCTACCACTTCGGATTTTGTAAATAGTCTTCTTTTTTGAATTTTTCCATCCTCCTCCTTCTGCTACTCTCACTTCCTCCTTTTCTTAGAATCATAAAATCTATCATTTCATGATGATCACTTTCACCGTAATTGCTTTCAGTCTTCAGGTTCACATCCAATTCCTTCCTGTTAGTCAGAATCAAGTCTAAAATGTCTGTTCCCCTAATTACTTCCTTCACCTTCTGAAACAAGAAGTTGTCCCCAATATCTTCCAAGAACTTATGGGACATGGTGTGTTATGTTGTTTTACCTTTCCAACGGATGTCTGGTTACTTAAAGCCCCCATTACTACCAGATCTTGTCTTTTGGATATTTGTTTTGTTCTAGAAATGCCTCATCCACCATCTCTTCCTCCTGATTTGATGGTCGATAGTAGACCCCCTACCATGTTTTTTTTCTTTTGCCCTTTTATCTTCACCCAGACACTTTCAGCTCATCTGCTTCTCCCCTCCTTGACCTCAGAACAAGTATATATATATTCTTGAAGTATAATGCAACACCTGCTCCTGTTTTTCCTGGTCTGTCCTCCCTGAACAAGCTATACCCTTCAGTACCAATATTCCAGTCATGAGATTTATCCCACCAAATTCAGTGATGCCAATTTAGTCATAATTTAGCTTAGGTACAAGCTTACCACTATTAAGCTAAATTCTATACGACTATACAATAAGTAATTATTCTTGCCCCCAAAAGAGGTGAGTCTAAAGGGTAATTTAATCAGAGTAGGGATGTGTATAGTACACTGAGTTGCAATTGCTGAGTTCACCACTCTCCAATCAAAATATCACACATTGCAGTTGGTTTTAGGGGCTGCTTTATCTGTATATGATGCAAAATAATGTACAGGTTTATTATGCATACTTACTAGCTATTTTTATCATCAGACGTTCAACAGCAACCTTTAAGTGACGTTAAATGGGAGAAGAAGTCTCCACGCAGGTGCTGGTTCAGCTGTAAATAGGTCCTTGTTGTGTAGCAATCCACAGTCTGACACACCTTTTGTTCTACACCCTTGTTTTTATTCTATCTGGTTCATTCATGAACCTGTCTCAGCTAATCAGCTCAGGATTCAGTTTAAACCGTCCGCAAGTCCTGCCACTGAAATAAGTGAGGAAGCATAAGGGGGTCAGTTTAAGAGTTTAAAATGAAGTGGGAGACTGAAATAATAAATATGAAGGGCCTGACCCCAGCTCCCCTTTAGATCAATGGGATAAGAGCACCATTTCTCTGCCTAGCATGAGGAAGATTTTTTTTTTTTACAATCCAGCTAGTGCAATATATTACATAATGTTTAGTTTATAGCACGATTCTTGCCTACATAATATTATTGTTCCTCACATGTTGCGTTTGTGCTTGTGTAAAAAGTTCTATACCATGCTGCAACGGGGCACCTGCCCCGCACCGGCCCTGAGAGGGTTAAAACCAGCCTAGGGAGGCTGAGCAGCAGGCAGCCAAAGGAGTGGATGCAGGGGAAACAGCCAATTAGGGCTGTGGCTGCAGACAATTAGGGCAGCATCTGGATCAGCCAATCAGGGCCCAGCTGGCCCATATAAAAGGAAGCTGCAGACCAAAGCGAAGGAGTCTGCTGCAGAGAGCCCTTGGATTGGGTGTGGGGAAGAGGGCTAGCTCAGTGGTTTGAGCATTGCCCTGCTAAACCCAGGGTTGTGAGTTTAATCCTTAAGGGGGCCATTTAGGGATCTGGGGCAAAAATTGGGGATTGGTCCTGCTCTGAGCAAGGGGTTGGACAGGATGACCTCCTGAGGTCCTTCCAATCCTGATATTCTATGATTCTATCAGATTGTTACCTGGATTGGAGAGAAGGGAAATCAGCCATGAGACGGCTGGAACAGCCAGAGGTAGGTAGCTGTTTAATACATCTCTCTCCATCTATACAACCTCTGTAATACACACAAGGGAGGTTTCTTCTAGGTCAGATTCTTAATGTTGCCTGATCGTTAAGTATTTTAGTTGAATAATTTCCACACCACACTGTTACCATCAGGGACAGAACCCTTTAGCCAGGAGATACAAAGCTCATGGCTGCTTTTTTTTAGAACCTAGTAAATAATAAAAACAGGTTTGTAACCAACTAATTAATGTGTAGGTGGGGGAATAAGCCTTCCTCCAAATCATCCCTGTCTGCACACATCCATTGCTCTTTCAGTATAACTATACCCGCCTCTCTCACTCTGCCACTGATTAGCATGGTTATGGTTGTTCCCACCTCTTGCAACTTTCCAGGAGCCCAGGATGCTTTTCGCCTTCTCATCACAGGGACCAGGAGCTCTGACATTGTTATGAAATATTAGGTGCTACTTAATACTAAATTTACTATTGGCTCCAGCCAAGACTGGGGCCTTATTGTGGTAAGCACACATAGTAAGAGACAGTCCCTGTCCTCAAATAGCTTATCTAAATAGACGAGGCAGATAACGGAAGTGTTATTTATCCCCATTTCACAGGTGGGGACCTGATACCTTAGCTATGTCACTTAAACTGAGCTTAAGTGACATAGCTAAGGTCATACAGGAAATCTGTGTTAGAGCCAAGAATTGAACAAAAGTAGTCTGCATTCTAGACTAGGCCTTAACACAAAACCATCTTTCCTTTCTTGCTAGCAGGCTTTCTGCTTGCGAAGTTTTGGGTTACACAACCAACTTTCTAGATGGAGCATGAAACAAACCAATTGTCTCAATTAGTATAGAACACGTAAATCAGGGTCTTGGGCTAATTCCAGCTGGAATGTGAATTGCCAGCCAGCTGTCATGACAGTTGAAGCTTACGCATGAGATAGCCATTAGCATATCCATTGTTGTGTGTGTTCCCAAAATTTATTATGGATAAAACTTGGCTTCATAAATGACCAACCCGTTCTTACAAACAAAGTGGCAGACTCTGATTGCAAAACTAACACCAGAGATGGTTCAGTGCCTTCAGCGCATGATGCTTAAAGGAATGAACAACTTTCTAATATCTCATCCTAGCCCAGGATGATGTGCCTTTAGCTGTTTTCTTAACATTTTGAATGATGAGATTAAATTCCTCAATGGCTTGATGGCACAAGTGGAAATAAATATAAAAATGCTTGGCTCTTGACCAGAGTCTAGATATTTACAATGGTGGAAACTATGCATGTATTTTTGGTGCGGTGCACTTAAATCTCTCCAAATATTTTTAGCAAGCCTCCCTGCATTCATGCACAGCCAGTCAGTGTCATTCATCTGATTCTGCCATTTCTTGCCTGTAAACAAGAGTTGACAGACTTGGGTCTGATTTCTATTTGATCATTGAGTGCAGCCCACTGTCTATGCAGGGTAAGACAAGATGACAACATCAGTACTTTTGACTGGTGTAACTTTTTAAAGCACTATAAAACCAAAAGTATCTTTGCGCCTGCATGTGTGACTGATAACTGTATACTGATATATCAGTAAATACACTTTGGAGTGAAATCAACCACTCCAAAGTCAACAAACACTGAGTTAAACTCATTCTGAATTCTCCCCCTTTTGCAATATAATATACTCTTAAAATGTGGTTTATCCTTAGACCACTATCAAATTTGTCAAGTACACAGTGTATTATAACCTGGAATTTCTGTTTCAACATCTACGTTTGTTAAGTTATGATAGTATTCACAGTTGACCAAAATATATTTAAGGCAAGGGATGGTTTTAATATTGAGCTTTCAATCTCAATGGTGCATTTCCTGACATTAGAGTTCTTGATTTCTCTACCAGAATGCTGCGTTAATGTCGGCTTATTTGGTTGAGTTTTTGGATGGAATTTTCTTGTTCAGTTTTCTAAAAAGAGAAGAGGGCGGGGACATTTGCCAATGGAATTTTCAGTTTCTTGATCCTGAAGTATCAAGTTTGACAACTTTCCAAATCCAAGTCACCTTTACATTTGAGACCACCTAAATTCAGATCACCTTTAGCTCTGGGAGGATTCAGACTCTGGATGCATTAAAAATGCAACCTGTTTTAAAAGTTTACATAGCAAAATTCTTCTGCCCTCATGTGACATTTCTGACCTCACAAGCACAACTTTAAACTTCTAGTCTCTACTTATTTTTCTTCAAATGTGGTTTATTAAGAATATGAAACAAGCCAAGGTAGAAAGTCCAAACTTCAACCGTGTTTTGAAGATGTTCTGTTGGGAGCATAGTATTTTTAATGCACACATCTCAGAATCAGCACCATTGTTTTTGTTCCAAATTTTCAAAAAGATATGGTTGGGAAATTTCAAACTGAAAGGAATTTGTGTTTAAAAAGTTATGAACAACTGAAAAAGGTGGATTAGAATCGAAACCGGAAGTCAGCCTGAGCTGTAGTGTGTGCTGCCCCGTCTATAAAATATACGTCAAAGTTGAAGCCAAGTTTTAAAACACAATGTCCTAAGTCCATATTTAGGCAACTGACTAAAGATCTTGATTCAAAAGTGCTGAGCAGCCTACAGCTTCTATCATGTCCATGCCCAGCCCTCCTCTCCCCAGCAGGTGCTGATGTTCAAAGAGGAATGGCTAGAGATTAGCATTGCTAAGGTTCAGGCTGCAAAAAGAAAAAGGTGAGGGGGAAATTGCTACGGAGGCAGAATCTTGAAATTATCAAAATGAGCTGAAAACGCATGACATGGTGAATCTTTTAAAAAACGAACTCCAGCTGCATGGCAGCCCCTTGTGGCTTGACAACAATGAAAGAGGCTTCCCTGCAACAGCCCCAGGATTGGGACTCACCAAAGGAGCTCTCTGCTTGGTTAGGGTGTGCTTCAATGAATGTGAATGTGTTGAGGAAAACCCCAGATCCGCACTGGCCTTTGGCCAGGCTCAACCCCAGAAAAGGGAAGCCTTCCAAAGGGGGAAAAGGAAAACACGTTTATTTATCGATACCGTGAAGCAAACATCTGTCACCCAACTGGAAGGTATATCAGCCTAGTTCTCTCTTGCTTGTTAGCTCAATGCTGAATGGCAATTATGGTTGTTTACAAGTGGACAGTAATAAGCAACAACACAGCTACTAAGCTGTGGTTATGCCAGGAAGTCGGTACATCTTGGGTGTACTGGTCCTGTGCATTCAACCAGCTGAGATGAAGGGATGTTCCTGAATGATCTTTTGGCAAGGAATTATAAAGGTGCCAGATTAATGCCACTGGAAAATGGCTTCCTCCATCCTCAGCATGGGTAGCAGTCATATACCATCCCACGCCCCTTCCCTGTCTGGCCAAATGTACTCTAGAGTAGGGTGTGTGAATGCATATCCTCCCTGAGTGCTAACTGGAGTGGAGTGCTTTGTGATACAGACATCTGTCCCACCTGTGCGTCTAACAGGGTCATACCCTATGGGGAAGGGACACTAGACGTCTGGGAGAATGAGGGTACATCTGCTTGGCAAAAAAATAAAACCCGGCAGGGAGTCTCAGAGCCTGAGTCAACTGAGTCAGGCTTGCAATGTAGATGTTCCTGCTCAGACAGGAGGCCGGACTCTGAAACCTGGCAAGGGGGGAGGGTCTCGGAACCTGACCACCAGCCTGAGTCCAAACGTCTACGCTGCTATTTTTAGCCACACAGTGTAAGCCTTGCAAGCCCAAGTTAGTTGATCTGGGCTCTGAGATTCACTGCCAAAGGATGGGTTCGGTTTTTTTTGGTTTTGGGTTTTTTTTTTGTTGTGTAGACATACCCTGAGGGGGACTGGCAGATTGCCGTGCAGAAGATGGAGGAGAAAATGCAGGATCTTGGGGAGTTAGTGGCAAAACTATGTCAATTTAATTTAAAACTTAAATACGCAGTAAAGATACAAATAATTTACTGAGCAGGTGTTTTCACAGGCTTTGAATTTAGTTTTATTTTTCCCAATGCAGGTGGGAGAGGGTCAGCAAAAAACAGCACATAGACAAGGCTGGAGCAGCCATTCCCCATTTATCCCTGGGACGAAATCCTAATCCAACTGCAGTCACTGGCAAAACTCCCATTGACTTCCATGGGGTAGGATTTCACTCCTGGGATTTGGTTTGGATGCCACACCCCTTGCTTTCTCTGTGGTCTCCAAGCCCTTCTCCCAAAGAGGCGCATTCACTGGGAACTCCATAAGGTGAACCTCCCACAGTTTCCTAGGCCTTACGTTCTTCCCCACTTCCGATGGGATGTTACCATGGCTATGGACACCGCCCATGAAAAGGAATTTACATCGCCCATAGCACATCAGCTTTAAAGATTTGTGTATGAAATGAGAGCCACCGTCCGCAGCTGTGGAGTCATAACTCCGTGGGTGATAACAGTATGCTGCTACGAGAACATCACACATTCCGCATGGTTAGGAACCAGCTGCAGGAAGAGAATGCACTGGGAACCAGATGGAGCTCGGGTTTAAGCACAAGTATGTTTGCAAGCTAAAATTTCAAAGAGAAGTGTGGAAAATGCAAGAGAGAAAACTCCAGGTCCCCTAAAAGCCATGCTGTCAACTGATATCACATCTGTCTGCAAAGGATGTACCTGCCATTGTCGCTCGTAACACCTGAGCTCGTGGAATGAATGTGAGAGAGTGAAATTGTAGAACAAAACAAAAGAGATCAGAATGTTGTTGATATTTATCCCGTTTGTTCACACTGCATTTGACAGCACTTTCCTTATAGACAGTCTCACCATTTCAGTGTTAATTTGGTCAGTTTTCCTTGTCCTCATGAGACTTTCAAACACCACCAGGAAAGAAACACTGTAAAACAAAAAGAAGCCCTGATTTAAAGACACACAAATTGGCAGGAGCATTCAGAGAAGGTGTAGTCCCTCAAACCACTTTAAATTTGGTTTTTTTTTGTTTGTTTGTTTGTTTTTAATCTGGTTAGCTTTCAGGTTGACAGTTTCTTTAAAACACTACCCGGTGAATGAAAGTCTAAGCACACGAGGGTTGCTACATGATGGCAAGCACTGAAATGAGCATCCCTGAAAAAAGCTTGTTTTTTTTTTTAAAAAAAAAAAAAAAAAAGATAAACCCCTTCACACAACTTAGATCTGAAAAGGTGCCATCCATGCTGAGGTTATTGCAAATTCCTGAAGGAAGTGGTTGTAAAGCTGTGGCATGAGGAGTAGAGAATCCAGATGCTGAGCAGAAACAGTTTTTGAACTCACAGAAAATTTGATACCTTTCTAGTGGAGCAACTGCCTTTTGTGACTATCTGAGCTTTTGAAATAAATCTTCAAGAAGACTCAACATGCAAGCCCCGGCTTCCTAATGGAAGGACTGTGATCTACAGATGTGACTGACAGTGCTGAAAGTAACCAGGGAGAGGGGTAGTGAGAGAATGCTGCTATGATCTGTACAGTGCTGTGAAATGGTGGACTTGCTCTGTTACACTGCAACTGTCATGGGGAATAAAGCTAGACCCTTATGAATGCGTAGGTTCTGTGTGATAGAGAGAGAGAGGCCTCTGTTGTAACGAATATAAAGGAGATTCCTACAGATGTTATTTTGATTCAACATCTTGTTGAAAATGTCACTGCAATCCTCCCTAGAAGGGAGGTGTGCTGGGAATGGGCTAGCGTTTATCTTTATTAGCTAGCTGTACCAAACATTCAATAGTGTGGAACATAGAAACTGCCATGCTGGAACAGACCCATGGCCTATTAGGCTGGGATCTTGTCTCCAACTGTAACCAATAACTTCAGAAGGAAGATGCAAGAAACTCCTTGTTAGAATGACCTGCCCATAGAGGATATTTCTTACCAAGCCCAGGCAGTTAGTGGTTGGTTTTTGCTCTGAAGCACAAAGCTTTATATGACTCATAATTGTGTCCCCTATCTACTGTAACAGTGATAAAGAGGTTGTTCATTGAGCACAAAACACTTACAATGTATGTAATTCCTCCACACCACAGCAAAGCAGCCCTTCACCCAGGGACACGAGCAGTGTTGGAACAATTTGTATAGTAGGGGTGCTAAGAGCCATTGAACACAACTGTAAATTATATGATAGAAACCACGTCAAGCCAGGGGGTGCTGCTTCTGCACCCCCAGCACCCCTAATTCCAGCATCCCTGTGGAACACCTTTTGTGGGGACTTCCCCAGTGCTGGGTCATCCTCTGACAGGAACCCTTTTTCTTCTTCAAGTGTTTGCACATATCCATTCCAATGTAGGGGTGTGTGCACCCCAAGCACAGTCACCAGAAATTTTCCTCTCAGTCGGCTCTGTTGCCGACTGCATGCTTCTAGTGCTAGTATAAAAAGCCCTGTCTGCCCCCTCAGTTCCTTCTTACCACCCAGGATAGTCATTAGAACTGGGATTACGTTATTTTTGTAAGTCTTTCTCAGTGGACTTTGTTTCTTCTAAATTTTAGATAGTTGTTGTTATGAAGTATTCGTCGTTAGTGTTCTCTGTGATTAGCCAAGTTCTCTCGGCACCATGCCTTGTTTGCTGGGCTTCAAGCCTTGTGCCTCCTGCAGCAAGGCCATGCCCCTGAGCGACCCACACTCCAGCTGTCACAAGTGCTTGGGGGAAGCTCACATCAGGGACTGCTGCAAAATTTGCAGGGACTTCAAGCCCTGTTCCAAAAAGAATTGGGAGGCTAGGCTGAATTCCTTTGGAGCCAGGCCATTCCAACTTGGTTCCGAGCACCTCTGCATCCATGAGAAGTGCTCCTCCTGCCCTCCAGGAGTCTCGGCACTGCTCTCCATCTCCAGTGCTGAGGAAGAATCAAAAGAAGCTGTCAGCTGAGAGAGGATGTTCCCTGACCCCGAGAAGGGGCAATCCTTGTCAGGCCACTCTGCAGTTCTAGCAGCTCAGTCTGCACCTTTGTCTCCAGCCCATTTGCTGGACATCCCATCGGCACTGGAAGGTCAGCGCGGTACTCGTGGTATGGCAATACCCTCAAACCCAGAGTCCTTTGCTGTGGCAAGAGACCTCCTCTCTCTCTCTCGATACCGGCATTGACAGCAGTGCAAGAGTTGGTGGTATCAGTGCTGACAGGCAGAAGAATACACGAGGCTGCAGCCTACCATTTGGCACTGAGGCCTTTGGTGCTGTCTGAGAGGAAACTGGCCATGATGGCTCAGTCCCACTCTTCCCCTCCCCAGCACCAGTCAGGGCCACTCCTCCATGGTCGCTGGGCACAGACTTCTCATCTTCAGAGTCGGAGGTGTACTCCTCTCATGACAGGAGTTGATCCCATCACACCTCACGTCAGTGCTACCCGGTGCTGGACCCAGGCCAAGGAGGGCTGTCGATCTCCAGGGCATTGGCTGGTACCCATGCAATGGCCATTCTGGAATGCATGGGGTTTCCCTAAATGCAGGGGCTGCAATCGAGGTGCTCCTGTTCGGTGGCCTCTGAGGGAAGAATTCCTCCCCTTCAGGCAGCGCCCAATCCAGACTCCAGTACTGAGGCCAGGAGTGAGCACCAGGAACCAATGCCAGGGGATCTGCTTGGTGCCGAAGGTGAGGAGGAAGGCCCTCTGCCGGTGTTTGGCGGCCTCCTCCTCCTCTTCTCCTGATGAGGCCGTGGCAGGAGCAGGCAGGTCACCCTCCCTCAACAACTATAAGGCCCACCAGGAATGCTGAAGGGGGTGGCCCAAAACCTAGGCATACACGTAGAAGAGGTTAAGGAGTCCTCCGACTCCTTGGTGGACATCTTGACCGCAGCAGGCCTGTCAAGATTGGCTCTCCCTCTCAGTGAGGTCATCATGGTCCCAATTAAAGCCCTGTGGCAATCCTCAGCATCCCTACCTCACACGACTAAGAAGGCCAAGAATTACTTGGTCCTGGCTCAAGGGTATGAATTCCTGTATACCTACTCTGGTCCGGGATCTCTTGTGGTCTCTGCAGTCAATGAGTGTGAGTGGCAAGGTTTGCAAGGGGTGACCCCTGCAAAGCAAAGGACACAAAGTTGGACCTGTTTGGGGGGAAGATCTGCTCAACTTGGGGCCTGCAGCTCATGAGCGCTTGTTGGTTAGCGATCCTGAGCAGATACAACTTTAACAGTGGGATTCCTTGTTAAATTTTAAGGCCTCATTGCCCCAAGATGCCAATTGGGAGTTTTCCAGATCCATGGCTTCCTCAGTCCTCCTGCAAGAGGTTCCTCCCGGACCTTCCCTTTTGAGGGTACTTTGCTCTTCTCAGAGCAGACAGACACCCAAGCTCTATGGCCTCAAGGATGCCAGAGCTACTTTGAAGTCTCTGGGCTTATACACCCTGGTGACTTCAAGAAAGCAATATAGCCCCAGCAGTCCTCCCAGTTCTTCCCTCTGCCAGCCTGGCAGGACTCTCAGGAAGAAAAGCAGGGGCTTCAGGCCCTCCACTCCTATCCTTGACATCAATGCCTGCCCCTCCCCGACATTCATGGGGCTCTAAGCAGGCCTTTTTGATGGGGCATTCGAGGATGCCGTACCAGTCAGACTTCAGATGCAGTTTACCCCTTGTTTGTGGACTGCTTGTCCCTCTTCCTCTGGGCATGCTACAGAGCTTTGGGTACTAAGCATGGTAGAAGTGGGATGGATATACCTTCTGTCATAAATATAAAGGGAAGGGTAAACCCTTTTGAAATCCCTCCTGGCCAGGGGAAAGCTCCTCTCACCTGTAAAGGGTTAAGAAGCTAAAGGTAACCTCGCTGGCACCTGACCAAAATGACCAATGAGGAGACAAGATACTTTCAAAAGCTGGGAGGAGGGAGAGAAACAAAGGGTCTGTGTGTCTGTCTATATGCTGGTCTTTACCGGGGATAGACCAGGAATGGAGTCTTAGAACTTTTAGTAAGTAATCTAGCTAGGTATGTGTTAGATTATGATTTCTTTAAATGGCTGAGAAAAGAATTGTGCTGAATAGAATAACTATTTCTGTCTGTGTATCTTTTTTGTAACTTAAGGTTTTGCCTAGAGGGGTTCTCTATGTTTTTGAATCTAATTACCCTGTAAGATATCTACCATCCTGATTTTACAGGGGGGATTTCTTTATTTCTATTTACTTCTATTTTTATTAAAAGTCTTCTTGTACGAAAACTGAATGCTTTTTCATTGTTCTCAGATCCAAGGGTTTGGGTCTGTGGTCACCTATGCAAATTGGTGAGACTTTTTATCCAACATTTCCCAGGAAAGGGGGTGCAAGTGTTGGGAGGATTGTTCATTGTTCTTAAGATCCAAGGGTCTGGGTCTGTAGTCACCTAGGCAAATTGGTGAGGCTTTTTACCAAACCTTGTCCAGGAAGTGGGGTGCAAGGTTTTGGGAAGTATTTTGGGGGGAAAGACGCGTCCAAACAGCTCTTCCCCAGTAACCAGTATTAGTTTGGTGGTGGTAGCGGCCAGTCCAAGGACAACGGGTGGAATATTTTGTACCTTGGGGAAGTTTTGACCTAAGCTGGTAAAGATAAGCTTAGGAGGTTTTTCATGCAGGTCCCCACATCTGTACCCTAGAGTTCAGAGTGGGGGAGGAACCTTGACATGGTGGCATAGTGGTGGGATTAACCTGAAATCATTTTGAGATCCAATTGAGATTTTTTGAACTAGAAATACAGATTTTAAAAAGGAAATTTTTTTTTCCTTTGGAAAGGAAGTCCAGAAAGCAGCTGAAACTGAAAGCAGCTTGTTTTTTCTCTGCTTTGTGGCCAAGCAGAGACAAAAGGGGATTATCTTTGTGAATTGCAGGTTTTCTTTGCCTGGAGGCAGGGTACTTAACTCCTGCAGGGAAATTCACAGTCTTCCAACCCAGAGGTTTTTTTTTTCTTCCTAAAAGTAAATAGGGGGGGTGTGTTCTACCCATTTGCTTTTTCTTTGGGCTGGGTAAGCAGGTTTCCAAGTAGTTGGAGGTTTTTTGCTTTAATTTGGGCCCAGAGCAGAGACAAGGGAATTGTCTTTTTCTGTAGGCTGACAATCACTATCAGAGAATAGGTATTCTATTCCAGCACAGCAAAATTTTACAGCCAAGTTTTGTTTGTTTATTTCTAAACCTCGGGTGTAAAGTTAGTTAAAAACAGAGAGGTTAGAATGACAAAATCCGCGGCTCGACTACAGCTCAAATTAGCCAAATTTCAGGCTGAGGAAAGACAAAGGGAACATGAAAGACAGATAGAACTCATGCAGCTGAAGAAGGAACAAGAAAGGGAGGCAGCGAGAGAAGCAGAACAACACCAAGCGGCTGCTCACAGGAGAGCTATGGAAGCAAGGGACAAAGAACTGGAGGAGAAGGAAAAAGAGAGGAAGTATGTGGAGGAGATGGAGAAGATAAAGGCTCAGCAGAATATCCCAACAAACCCTAGTAATCCTTCTCCAAGTACCACTTCCCATCCCAGAAAGTTCCCCACCTACAAGGCAGGTGATGATACTGAGGCCTTCCTAGAAAACTTCGAAAGGGCCTGCCTTGGGTACAACATCTCTACTGACCAATACATGGTAGAGCTGAGGCCGCAGCTCAGTGGACCCTTAGCTGAGGTGGCAGCTGAAATGCCTAAAGAACACATGAACAAGTATGAACTGTTTAAATCCAAGGCGAGAGTCAGAATGGGGATAACACCCGAGCAGTCTCGTCGGAGGTTCAGAGCCCTAAGGTGGAAACCAGACATGTCATTTACCCGACATGCCTACCACATTGTGAAACATTGGGATGCCTGGATATCAGGAGCAAGTGTTGAATCTCCAGAAAATTTGCCCTTCCTAATGCAAATAGAACAATTCTTAGAGGGTGTTCCTGAGGAAATAGAAAGATACATCCTAGATGGGAAACCCAAAACTGTAATCGAGGCAGGAGAGATTGGAGCCAGATGGGTGGAGGTGGCAGAGAAGAAGAAAACTGGTTGCAGTTGGAGCGGAGACCAGAAGGGACCACCCCAGACCACACCCTATTACCGGGGGCCGCCCAAGGCCCCACCTACCTCCCAAAGAACCCTTCAGACCCCTTATCGTCCCGCCACCCCATTCTCCAGCAACCCTCCTCGCCCCAGTGACCTGTCAGCTGGACGATGTTTTAAATGTAACGAGCTGGGGCATGTAAAAGCCAACTGCCCCAAGAACCCCAACAGATTACAGTTCATTGCACCGGAATCACACCAGAGGTCCACAGGCCCAGATACCTCCCAGATACCCTTGGAGCGGAGGGAAACTGTGAGTGTGGGCGGGAAGAAGGTCACCGCGTGGAGGGACACCGGAGCACAAGTGTCAGCTATCCATGCTTCCTTAGTGGACCCCAATTTAATCAACCCAGAGATCCAAGGACGATTCAACCCTTCAAGTCCAACTCTTTCAATTTGCCTACAGCCAAGTTGCCTGTCCAGTACAAGGGCTGGTCAGGAATGTGGACTTTTGCAGTCTATGATGATTATCCCATCCCCATGCTGTTGGGGGAAGACTTGGCCAATCATGTGAAGCAGGCCAAGAGGGTGGGAACGGTCACCCGCAGCCAGGCTAAACAAGCCGTGAGGCCTAGCTCTGTTCCGGAAACTTCTATCAGGACCCGGTCAGAGGTGATGGACCCGGACCCCAGGCCAATGTCTGCAACAGCAGTAGTGGATCCAGTTCCAGAGACTCAGACGGAACCAGTCCCAGAACCGGAACCAGCCGAACAACCAACACCAGACCCAGTGTCAGCACTGAATCCAATACTTGCAACCTCAACACCAGAGGGCCCCACCGACCCTGAACTGGCAGCAGCCGATAACCCGACCCAAGAGGCTCAGCCGGAGCCTGAATCCCAACATAGTGCACCAGCGGAGAGCGGTTCACAGTCAACAGAAACAGCTCCATCCCCTATATCGCTTCCAGAGGGACCAAGCCTAGGTCCACAATCCAATGAGGAACTGATGTCTCCAGCATCAAGGGAACAGTTCCAGACCGAACAGGAAGCAGATGAAAGCCTCCAGAGAGCTTGGACGGCGGCACGGAGCAACCCACCGCCTCTCAGCTCTTCTAATCGATCCAGGTTTGTTGTAGAAAGAGGACTTTTATACAAGGAAACTCTTTCTGGGGGACACCAGGAAGACTGGCATCCTCAGAGACAGTTGGTAGTTCCAACTAAATACCGGGCCAAGCTCTTGCGCTTAGCCCATGATCACCCCAGTGGCCATGCTGGGGTGAACAGGACCAAAGACCATTTGGAGGGGTCATTCCACTGGGAGGGAATGGGCAAGGATGTTTCTACCTATGTCCAGTCTTGTGAGGTGTGCCAAAGAGTGGGAAAACCCCAAGACCAGGTCAAAGCCCCTCTCCAGCCACTCCCCATCATTGAAGTTCCATTTCAGCGAGTAGCTGTGGATATTCTGGGTCCTTTTCCGAAAAAGACAGCCAGAGGAAAGCAGTACATACTGACTTTCATGGATTTTGCCACCCGATGGCCGGAAGCAGTAGCTCTAAGCAACACCAGGGCTCAAAGTGTATGCCAGGCACTAGCAGACATTTTTGCCAGGGTAGGTTGGCCCTCCGACATCCTCACAGATGCAGGGACTAATTTCCTGGCAGGAACTATGAAAAACCTTTGGGAAGCTCATGGGGTAAATCACTTGGTTGCCATTCCTTACCACC
This sequence comes from Eretmochelys imbricata, assembly GCF_965152235.1. Classification (NCBI taxonomy): domain Eukaryota; kingdom Metazoa; phylum Chordata; order Testudines; family Cheloniidae; genus Eretmochelys; species Eretmochelys imbricata. Next base: position 195,185,078 of record NC_135574.1, read on the forward strand.
ATCAAACAAATGGCATGGTGGAGAAGTTTAATGGAACTTTGGGGGCCATGATACGTAAATTCGTAAATGAGCACTCCAATGATTGGGACCTAGTGTTGCAGCAGTTGCTCTTTGCCTACAGAGCTGTACAACATCCCAGTTTAGGGTTTTCCCCATTTGAACTTGTATATGGCCGTGAGGTTAAGGGGCCATTGCAGTTGGTAAAGCAGCAATGGGAGGGATTTACACCGTCTCCAGGAACTAACATTCTGGACTTCGTAACCAACCTACAAAACACCCTCCGAACCTCTTTAGCCCTTGCTAGAGAAAACTTACAGGATGCTCAAAAAGAGCAAAAAGCCTGGTATGATAAACATGCCAGAGAGCGTTCCTTCAAAGTAGGAGACCAGGTCATGGTCTTAAAGGCGCTCCAGGCCCATAAAATGGAAGCATCGTGGGAAGGGCCATTCACGGTCCAGGAGCGCCTGGGAGCTGTTAATTATCTCATAGCATTCCCCACCTCCAACCGAAAGCCTAAGGTGTACCATATTAATTCTCTTAAGCCCTTTTATTCCAGAGAATTAAAGGTTTGTCAGTTTACAGCCCAGGGAGGAGACGATGCTGAGTGGCCCGAAGGTGTCTACTACGAAT